>NC_088693.1:50177166-50802166 GCF_028017835.1 Emys orbicularis
CACCTTTCATTTTCCTAATGGCTGTCTCTGTAAAGTCTCTATTTTCCTTCCCTTCTATCATTAGCATGTAGTGTCTTGTCTGTAAATCCCTGCTTATGCTTAGCTTTATTGCATGTGATTCATCACTTCTATATTACTTGTGCAATTGATTAATTAAAACTGAACGTGAAAGCATATAATCATGGTTAATTATTCTATTCATTAAGGGAGCCATAGTGATCCACAGAGACATTGGGAATTAGGACATCTCACCACAGTTGAGATAATGACACGAGACAACAGCACTGCACTTGTGGAATGCAGTACAGCCCAGCTGTACGTGCAGGAAGAAAGGGGGGCGGGGGGAGGGAGCCATGCAAGTCATATTATCCATTGGAAAAAATATTCTGTCCAGTATGGCAATGAAAAAGCTACTGAAAGAACTATTGCCAGTAGTAGTTTATATTGATTTTACCCACCTATTACTTGAAGGCAGAAAAAAACCTCTCTTACTCCAAAAGCTAAAATTCTGTAGGTCTTACCTGAGAAGGGGCCTAAACTATAAAACATTAGTTACATTGGTAAACACTTATATGAGTAGTCCCACTGACAGAAGAGACCTTCTTAAAGGTAACTGGACTTCTCAGATGACAAAGTGCTCAACTTGTGCATTATAGCCCAGGAGTATAGCTTACCATCCATTTTGAGCAAGATCTTCAGCTGCTGTAAACTGGCATAGCTCTATTGATTTCAATGGAAATACTCCAGTTTACAACAGCTGAGCACCTCATCTACATTTTATTAGGTATTGTAAGTTGTTCCACATGTGTGTAAATAAGAACATATGGTTCTGGTCCTGGACAACTATTGTGCATAAGTAGTGCCATGGATCCTTTCAAAAGTGGTTAATTTTTGCACTTAATTCATGGGCAAACAACCTTTACATGTCCCTTACTTTCAACCAAGGATATTAAAAAAAGCACATGCAAATTAAAATAGGCAAAAAAATACATAAATCAGAAGCAAAAAAGTCTATATATTATACGTGTGTCTTTGACCATAAATGAGTTGTATATTTCTAATGTGCATCAAAAATTAAGACTTACTAAACATGGATCTGCTGTTAGAATCTTTTCATTTACATAAACAAAATTTCTACAACAAATTGTCCTTACGTAAATATAATCATCATATGAACGGTATTATATAAGTACTTTTACTGTAGCCAATAAATGTGAAGTTTTAACTGGAAAAATATATGACTGTTTACTAATGTTTATTAATAAAATATTCATCATTCATAAAATATTAATAATCCATAAATGATCATTGAAATCTGTATCCTGCAATTGACTCAGTGCAGTTGGACCCCATGTCCCTATGCAATGGGGCACTGTGTGGTCTCAGGAGGTCTGTCTATGCACAAGAAGTTGTAGAATCAGGGGCTAATATGCTGAAAAGAAGCTGAAAAAGTTATCCTGAGCATTTGCAAGTAAATTCAAGTACCATGAAATTTATAAGTGAATTTATTTTAATGGGTGACCAGGGAGATAGTAGCAAAACAGAATAAGAGAATAATTTAGAACCAATAAAGAGTAAGCCATTAAATGTAATGTTAACATTAGATGCTACAGTAGAGAGTAATACACCCAGTTAGTGCTACATAAGAATATAAGAATATCTTCACACAAGATATTGTTAATAATATTTTAGAGATTAGAAATCAGATTTTTTTTTTAAATCCATTCAGATTCTTACTGACCAAACCCAGCATGTGTATTGTATACAAATGAATGTATAATGTAACTGGAAAAAGGCAAATATAGTGACCATCTTTAAAAAAAGGGAAGGAGAACTCGGGGAACTACAGATTGGTCAGCCTCACCTCAGTCCCTGGAAAAATCATGGAGCAGGTCCTCAAGGAAACCATTTTGAAGCACTTGGAGGAGAGGAAGGTGATCAGGTCAACATGGATTCACCAAGGGCAAGTCATGCCTGACCAACCTGATTCCCCATATCCACAGAGCCAGGTATCTCATCGTAGAAGGCAAAGTGGTGGACGTGATATATCTTGACTTTACCAAAGCTCTTGATACGGTCTCCCACAGTATTCTTGCCAGCAAGTTAAAAAAGTATGGATTGGATGAATGGACTATAAGGTGGATAGAAAGCTGGCTAGATTGTCAGGCTCAACAGGTTGTGATCAATGGCTCGATGTCTAGTTGGCAGCCGGTATCAAACAGAGTGCCCCAGGGGTTGGTCCTGTGGACGGTTTTGTTCAACATCTTTATTAATGATTTGGATGATGGGATAGATTGCACCCTCAGCAAGTTTGCGGATGACACTAAGCTGGGGGGAGAGGTAGATATGCTAGAGGGTAGGGATAGGGTCCAGAGTGACCTAGACAAATTAGAGGATTGGACCAAAAGAAATCTGATGGAGGTTCAACAAGGACAAGTGCAGAGTCCTGCACTTAGGATGGAAGAATCCCATGCAGAAAAGGACCTGTGGATTACAGTGGATGAGAAGCTTGATATGAGTCAGCAGCGTGCCCTTGTTGCCAAGAAGGCTAACGGCATATTGGGCTGCATTAGTATGAGCATTGCCATCAGATCGAGGGAAGTGATTATTCCCCTCTATTCGGCACTGGTGAGGCCACATCTGGAGTACTGCGTCCAGTTTTGCCCCTCCCTCCCCACTACAGAAAGGATGTGGACAGATTGGACAGAGTCCAGCGGAGGGCAACGAAAGGAGCGGCTGAGGGAACTGGGCTTGTTTAGTCTGCAGAAGAGAAGAGTGAGGGAGGATTTAATAGCAGCCTTCAACTACCCGAAGGGGGGTTCCAAAAGGATGGAGCTCAGCTGTTCTCAGTGGTTGCAGATGACACAACAAGGAGCAATGGTCTCAAGTTGCAGTGGGGGAGGTCTAGGTTGGATATTAGGAAAAACTATTTCACTAGGAGGGTGGTGAAGCACTGCAATGGGTTACCTAGAGAGATGGTGGAATCTCCATCCTTAGAGGTGTTTTAGGCCCAGCTTGACAAAGCCCTGGCTAGGATGATTTAGCTGGTGTTGGTCCTGCTCTGAGCAGCGGGTTGGACTAGATGACCTCTTGAGGTCTCTTCCAACCCTAATCTTCTATGATTCTATGAACTGTTCTGTCTCTCTCCTCCATCCTAGCCTCCAGTCCCAGGCTCCCTTTCACCCCAACTTCTAGTCCCAATTTCCCTCTCTTCCCACCCCTACCAGTCTTCAGTCCCACTTACTCCCCAGCCCCCAACTGACATCCACTGCTTTGGCACTTATCCTCTATACAGTCATCTCAAGCAGTTTCCTCCTAGGCTCAGCAAGGGGAAACAGCACAAGAGATACAGGGTCCCTGTTCTCATATAAGAGACCCCAGGCTAGAGCATGCCCAGCATGAATCAAATATTCTAGAAGTTTAACTGCTAAAATCTAACATGTCTCTACTGACCATGTGCATAGTGCCACTTTTCAAAGGTTTGTAGCTTGATCAACTTTGTGCAGATTTGCACAAGGAACAGCAAGAGACATCCCTGACACAAAGATCATACCTCAGCCAAATTTCAAAGCACAAGGGTGTTAGAGCTTTTCAAGAGGAGATGGCAAGAATTTAACATGAGGAAAAACTGCATATTTTTCCTTAGTCTCATTCTCAGAGGAGGTGGAACCACTTTGGCTGAATATTTTTTTTAATTTAAAATCAGAGAAAATCCAGACACCTGACATGAGAAATTTAAAACAAATAGTTAACTTTGGAAAAGTTATAAGCAACCTAATCCAAGATTTTATAATAGGAAATGTTAGGAAACCTTAATAATAGACTTAGATCTAGTAGATATTAAATGTCTTCAGATCACAGACTACCAAGTACAGAAAATGTCTTGCATTAATGGTGGTAACAGTGTGCCTTCCAAATGCTCATAATGCTATGCAATTCAGCAAATATGTAGAGATACATTTAGGATAACAACCTTTTCCTTGGCTATGGAATAGTAAATGTATTAACTTGGGAAATGCCAGGGCAAACAAAAGCATTTATCCAAAACTCCAATCACAACCATTTTCCTACTTTAATAATTGTATCATCAATTATTTGATTATAGCCCCCTTTTAATATACATAAAATATTTTTATTATCCAAGAGCCTAGCTTAATTACATCTAGGGCTTTGGCCCTACAGTTAATGCAGTATTATTTCTTGTTGTGGAAACTCTGCCAAGTGACTAAATAGACTGCTGAAGACCATTTGAGCAAGGCTTTGGGAGGGGCAGGGGAGGAAGCTTTACAAATATGCAGATAAAAAAAAGGTTGCAGTGTTAGGGATGCAACAAATGTCAATAGCCACAAAATTCATGGCTGAGAGTGCAACATACTAAGAATAGATTGCAGGCAAAATGTCCTATCAGAAGAAGCTATTTATAAATATTACTTAAATCTCATAAGTTTATCTTAGCAGTAAACAATCTTTTCGACATGTAGGACTGATCACTAACTTTGTTGGTGTCATGAGTCAGGATCCCTCCATATCCCATCCTCCTTACCTTTCCAACATTAACTTGCAACCCAATTTCACTGAACATTGACAAGTAATATTAATAATGATTTAATAATTTCTTAATGTTTATAGGGAGAAGTTTAACGAGGCATAACGTAAACTCCCAACTTGGAATTTGGCCAGGATAGTAGCGTTAATGTTCTAACTCTCTGAAAAAGTACCATGGGTCCTCTACTTACTACAAACTACCTAAATTTTACATCTCTCCAGAAGAAGACATCAGCATTAGCATAGTGACCTTAAACACCATGCAGGGATATTAGTTCCATAATGACTTGTCTTAGGAAGATTGATACCAACCAATGTATCAACACCTATTCCTTCACCACATACATATTCCTTCACATTTAGAAGTCTCCCATTAAAGTACTGATACCAAGCTGAACACTTGCTTACCTTGTGAGACATAACAGGATTATGATACAAAGTAGGATAGCTGAAGGCACCTTCCACATTCAAGCTGATCTCCCACCATTAGGGATTTTTCACTGACAGAAGGCATGCATTTTCTTTCTTTATTTCAACTCAGGAGTTCTAGTTGTATCTGCTTGTACCAACCTGAACAAGTAGCAAAGTATTTCTTATCCCTATTTTTGTAGGTGTCCATTCGGTTTGTTCTCTTTCATTAATTTCTCATTTGTAGTGATAAATAATGACAACTTGATCTCTTTGGGGAGAGAGAGGCTTGCAGACAAAACGTATGTGTAATGTTGGATTCATTGCCTTCCATGGATCCTTAGTGAAATAGTCCAGAATGTGACTTTTAAGTGGGAGACTTGGAGAATGGGGGGCTAAGAAAAATCCATTTTAGAAAACTCTACATGAACAGAACATTATAGCTTGCACTGTTAAACAGACAACTGACTGGAATGCCAAAGTTTAGTGGCATGTGCAACAGTAACTCATGTAAGTATGCACAGAGTCCATAAGTAGATGATCACATACTATTTCTCAAGTAATAACATGCAATTTTTTTTACAAGCCTAGAAACATGTGTGTAATAGTATTATGCAATCTGCTGTCTATGCCAGACAAAAAACCCAGGAAAAATACATTGCACGTCAGCAGTGCTGTGTGATGAACAAAACAAGAATCCCAGTGTTGGAGTACAGGTTTTACCCCAAGATTTCAAATATGCCAAAATCATAACAATCTACAAGCGTAAAGGGGACAGACACAACTGTGGCAATTATGGCATTTCGTGCCTCTCCATCACTGGAAAGATCCTTGGTAAGCTGTTGCTGAAAAGGCCTCAGGTTATTGCAGATGATGTACTCCCTGCATCCCAGTGTAGTTTTCATTCATCATGCAGCACTGCTGATATGATATTTACATTGCAAACTATTCTTATACTTTCAGCGTTCTACAGATTAATTGAAACAAAATCAAGTAATAGTGAAAAATTGCTGACATGTATAGGCCATCTGGGTTTGCAGCTAAGTTATGTTCATAGTTAACTGCCTCGTGCTCTGCATTATATCTGAGGAATGTTTTTGACACTAAATGAAAAGAAAGTATAAAATACAGGAGGGCTGGAAAAGTTTATACATATGTATCCAACTTAGTCACAGTATTATCAAATTCTCAACTCCATTTTATCAAGAAATTCAGAGCGCCCACAATGAGCTAGAACTCTGAGGGGATACGTATAAGCAACTGGGGGCTTGGGAGTTCTGAGGCATTGGTTTTAGAGTCTCAGGTAGCTGGGCTGCATAGCCCCACATCCCAAGGAAGGGTGGCAGACATGAGGTCTGCCCCTGGGAGTGCGCCTTAGAGATCCAGAGCTAGGAACAGCGACCCTGCCATGCACAGACACAGTTGGCTTAAGAGCACATGGGATCCAGTGGCTGGATTCTATCACAACAGACTGGTGTCCTTCCAGGGTGGTGGGGAGTGGGAGAGGGCTGAGCCAGGTTATGACACATACCTATGTCTTAGAAGGAAAATAACTTTAGAATTTTTGTTATGACAGCCGTATTTTCAAAATGGCATCTAATTTTGGTCACTTAATTTCAGATCTGCTGAGCACCAACAAATGGAAGGAAAGTCAATGGGAGCATCAAGGCCAGCGTTCTTAAGAGTGACTATGTTTTTGAGTGCCCAATTTGAGACACTGTAAAGGGGTTTGATTTCCATAAAGTTAGTGCTTAGCACTTTCTGAAAACCTCGCCCTTTAATGTGTCTCACATTTGGTTCCTGCAAATTGAAGCACCCAATTTTTTATAATTTCTGACCACATCAATAAAGAGAGACAGAACAATTAAACCATACAAATAGCACAAGTGTATGAAAATGAAAAAAAAAAAATAAAGAAGCTGTTCCCCATGAATCTTTGATACACAATATTAAAGTCTGCATGCTGTTTATCCACAAGGAAGCATGTGTATATTCTGATGAAATTTCTGGTTACTCATAAAACCTTAAATTTGTTACTTCCTGATGTTAGAATATTTAACCATGCTACCTAATGTTCTTTTAATGTCATTTAAAAGTACAGGGATAAGGTACCCAGCAAAAAGTCATCACAGTATATCAAACAAATGTCTGGGAGAATAAACAGACATCAGATCATAAAGATGCAGAGGTTTGGTTCACTTCTGATAAGCAATGAAGAGTTTGGGAGCCATATCCTGCCAGGTTTCCTCAGTCTTTATGAGGTCAATAGGAGGCTTACCTGAGTAAATGCTTAGTAAGGCTAGCAAAATGGTCCTAACTGCTAAGGCAAACGAGCTGAACCTCTTGAATCTGCAAAATGGGGGGCGGGAGATCTCAGAAGAACAAGCTCGGTCACAAAATCAAATTTAAAATGTACCTCTAAAAAGTTCTGGTTCAGGCAGAGGTTATTGTCCATAAGTATTTACTGCTTTTCTTTGGAATCCGTGAATTCACGGTTCATAGTTCATTACCGTGCCACATAAGACACTGATGTTTCACTTCTAAAATTTGTAAACATACAAAATTCAGCGTATTTTAAGTCTAAATTGTTGATATGAAAAATATTTTAATGCAGCATGTAAAGACTTGGCATACAAAGCTTCTAAACACAATAATTAGGCATTTGGAAAATATGTTGATAGTTTTATGGTTAGCACCACCACACTGCTAATAAGGTTGCCAGTTCTTAGTTTTACTGGCACAGAATGAATTTTTTATTGGCACATTAATATTCTTGTCTGATGGATGCTTAAGGCTTTGACAGCTATATAAAGACACAAAAGGCTAACACAAGATATCCACTGTGGGAAGGAGGGAGGTAGAAATGTGTTTAATTTTCTATGAATCTCATCCTTCCACGTGTTTCTAAGAATCTACTCCATTTCCAATGCATAGAGCATAATGTTTTAATGGATTAAGGGCCTTCTCAATCTTATTGCTGTGATGTAAACTGCATAGCTTGTTTCATACTGCTGGAATAGTGCTGGAATCTCTCTAGAGGAAAAGGGTGGGAAGAGAGGGAAAGGAAGGAACCATGCCTTGAGCAGTCTAAGTGAGGAGCAAGCTTTTTGTTATCCTTCTCGTTAGGAGACAGGCTCCTTAAGATTTAATAGAGAAATAAAGTTGATAGAACCCTCCACCCCCACCAGAAAAATAAACTTTGAGGTAATGACTGCTTCTTTCTTAGTTCTGGCTGTCCTGATAATGAACCGCAGCAGGAGCTCTGTCCATACAGACCATTGGAATATTTGAAGAAGAAATAGCTGTTACAGACTTCTGTTGCTAGTTGATGCTGCATCCTGCATCGTTAGAAATTTTGCTGCTATAGTTCTGTGTTCCAGTCTCAAAAAAAAATCAATTGCTTTTCTAACATCTAACCAGATGCCCACGCTCACCAGACCTGACATAGTTTTTCCGAACTCAATTTGCTTTTTAGGAAACTCCTCCCCCCTTATTTAAAAGTCACTGGGATTCAGCATATACCTAATTAAGAAAAGAGTCTTGGATATGCTGGATCATTGACTTAATTATTGATTTTGAGGTAGTTTCAAAGCTGCCCACCAAAGATCATGGGCAGGGCCGGCTCCAGGCACCAGCTTAACAAGCAGGTGCTTGGGGCAGCACCTGTGGCAATTTGGGGGCAGCAGGTCCCTCACTCCCTCTAGGAGCGAAGGACCTGCCGCTGAACTGCCGCTGCCGATCGCAGCTTTTTTTTCCCTCCCCTCCCCCCCCCCGCTTGGGGCGGCAGAAATGCTGGAGCCAGCCCTGATCAGGGGCCCATTGTGTTAGGAGCTGTACAAACATAATGCCAGTCACAAAGACCTTACAGAGACAAGATACAATGAGTATTATGAACAAGGGAGAGATAACTAATTATATTGAGCTAGCACATAAGCTAATTAAAATGCTCAGCTGTTTAACACTGATTTGATAAATTCCTTTCTTTGAGGTGTTGAAGATCTATAGGGCCAGTTTGCCTCTTCCATGGCAAAAACAGGAGGGTAAGGCCAGAGAAGAAAAGAAAAAACACCTCCAGATGGTTGTTGTAACAGAATTTCCTGTGAAGGATCCCTCCCCCTGTGTTTATCTACTGGCCTCTCTCTTCATTCCACCAGAAAAGCCATGTAGCTGCTGTCAGCATCCCCTCTTCCCCCATACACATACACCATCCTGCTTGTGCTTGTACAGTGGAATTGAAAGGGAGGACCCAAAAAGCTGTTAAAGATCCAAACTGTATTAATTATCAACTGAACTTCTGCATAAAATATGGCAAGTCTGTGAGAAATGGGTTTCTGCCAACAGTCCCTCTGCTCCAGCACCCCTGCTTCTTGACTACACAACACTATAATCTCACAGCTGCTGGGTTTGTCCAAGAAGGCAGGAATCCTTCCCTCCCAACTCAGAGAGCCACCGGAGTTCACTTGCTTCTGCATCCATAAGCAGAGAGGATGATCTGGCTGATTATTAGGACTTGTATCTTGTTACCTTCCCAATGCGGGGAATCTACAAGGACACTCAGTTCTGGGGTTTACTCATGGGTTAATGACCTACTATGAGGAATAGAAGATGTATAGTACTCACACTACTTTTAATATAAAACATTTTTGCTCATGGTCTCAACTAAATTAGAACGTACTTGTGTTTTCTTTGTACCACAGCAACGTTCCTTCCCCTTTTCCCCCACATCCCCCTTGTCTCTTCCTGTTTCTTTCCCCCCTTTTTGGCATTCTTCTTTCCCTCTGACTTGAATATCTATGGCCAGTAGGTTCTGCACCAGGTTGCTGCGACTTCATTACTTTTTTACATGGTTTGTATTTATTTCTTAAATTTAATTTTAATTGGTCTCAAGCAGCTGGATGAATGTCAATCCTCAGCTAGTAATAGCTTTGTTTCTTCATCATTTCCTTTGCTTTCCGAGGAAAATACAAAACATATATAATCATCCAAAGGATTTTTCCGGTAGTGCTTTGGGCAATAGGTCACGTTGAATTATTCTCCTCTCTAATAAATATTTGGCCCTAAGGACAATTGTTGGAGCTCAGATAGACAGTTCAAAAGTAATAGATCCTTGGGGGAAAGTAAGAGAATAATAGCCTGATAAAATAAATAATTAGAACCTTAGATAAGGGAATTTAAAGACAGGGCCATTCTAGAGGCTTGTGCTGTGAGAATTTACAGTTTGGCTGTGAGCGCTATAAGTATTAATACGAGGATTGGGTGATTTCTTCTAATCTTTTATAGGGATTCAGTAACAATCCTCAAATTTTGCTTTCCAGTTGAAATTATATCACAACTGCACAAGCTTTGCTGGACTTCCCCTAGAACATGCCAGGAGGGAAATTGTGATTTAAAGTCACAATCTCCTTCTTGGTTCCTTTGCTGCTATGAGGAGTGAAAGGCACCAGGTCCCTGTTTGGGGCAGCATTGGTGCAGTATACCACCAAGTGCATGGGGGGAGTGGAGCTGATCTGGGAAAGATGCTGCCAACTTGAAAATAAGCCTGTCCAGAAAATAAAATAAATAAATATGGATATAGGAGAAATCAAAGCAGCACACTTACTTTTCTAAAGAATACCCTGTGTGATGGAAAAATATGACCAATGCTTTTTAGAATAATGGATTGATGTTGTGCAATTTTCTGTTTTTCATTACATTGGTTGCTACAAGATGGAGAAATACTACAAGCATAGCTCACTGTTTAATATTGTAATTATGATAACTGTCAATATAGCCAATATCTATATAGTAGACTGAAATGGTATTTTAGTTACATACAATTATATAGAAATACATACACATTTCACCATTTCCCTCTCTTAATTGTGTTTTATCTGTTCACATGAGTAACAGCAAGGGCCATTATCTCTTGGGGTATGTCTGCACTGCAATGTAAGCCCAGAATTAGTGGGAGTCAAGTCAACTGACCCATGTTAGAGAACCCTGGGCTGATTCTTAACCCCATGTTAAGACTTTTCTAACGCAGGCTAGAACCGCAGGCTTTGGCATCCACACTGCAGCATGCTCATCCAAGCCAAACCAATCATACCTCAGAGTCCCTAGTGCCCTCCCAAAATGTGGCTGTGCTAGGCCTTTGACCCTGATGCACTGTGGAAAAACTTTACTACCCACCCTGCACATTACAGGAAATATGAACAGCCCGCCGACAGCACCTGCCAGGGAGTCATTTTGAAGAACTACTCTTGCGTGAGCTTTCACTCTGCTGTCAGGAAAAAGGCAAAATTTCAGTGAGGTGTTGGTGGACATTTTGGTGGTGTTTTCTGACCCACCCAAGATACCTACTGTTACACTCAGCCAGAAAGGGCACCTACCACAGCTGGGTCTTGGTACATGTAGAGGAGCGGACTCACCCCTGCGGCACCTCCTGCTGGTGACTTCTGGGAATTAGCTCTTCCAGCATCCTGGAGCACCCTCTGCAGGCCAGTGGTCCGCCTGTCCTCTGGCCCCCATGTCCCTCCTGGACCCCGGTGCCCTTTTATCTGGGGTGCTGCCCCCTGGCAGTACACCCCTCAGTACTAGGGTCTCCCCTCCCCAGGGAACCCCCACCCACTATCCCTACCTCACCTCAGAATAAGGCCACTGACAGTCACCAACTAGCCCCTGCTCCCTGGGGCAGACTGCAGTATAGGCCACTCATCACAGGTAAGGTTGGGTTTGGACCTGCTGCCTTGGCCTAGCCCTAGGCTGCCCTCTGCAACCCCCAGTACCCCTTGGCCTCCTACTAGGCCACAGCCTGGGGCTTTCTAGGCTGGAGCTCCCCAGCCTGTCCCCAGCCCTGCTCTACTCAGGTACTCTAGCTTACTGCAGCCAGGCCCTTCTCCTTCTAAAGGCAGAGAGAGACTCTTTAGGCTTCTGGCTCCCAGCCTTCTTATACAGGCCAGCTGTGGCCTGATTGGGGCGTGGCCAAGCTGCAGCCACTTCCCCCAATCAGCCAGGGTTTTACCTTACCCAGCCCTAGCCCTCTGCAGGGCTTTTCCAACCCCTTCAGGAGTGGAGCGGAGCGGAGCGGGTGTTCACCCTGCTACAGTACACCTTGGTAATAGAAGTTAGAGATGCTTTGTGTGCTCATATTATGGACTTGCATGGCCCAATGGAAGAGGAGAAATAGTACCTATAAGAATGTGTCATTGGACTTGAGGAGGGGGGAGGGGGGAAAAGGGTCAGAGCTTGGGAGGGGTGTGGGCTTGACTGCCTTGCAATTAACATATGAATGACATGATAAATAATGAATGGGAGGTGGGCTGAATCACAGTATAGGCTTATACAAGGAAGTTACTGAAGTGTGAACTGCTGTACTTAACTGCATAGAGAACTATTGTTTGCTTAGTAATGTATAATTGCTCCTGATCATGTTTTTAGCTTTGTTATCTCAAATCGTGATGGTATGATGTGATGCAGTGATGGCAATCAACTTTCGTGATGACATAAAAGGCTTTATTTGTAAATACGTTAAAACAATACAACAGTCGCCCATTGCCAGGCAGGCCAGCTGCCATTATGACATCCCAAAACAAGAAACTAAAGAACATTTCCAAAACAAAAACTAAAAAAATAAAAGTGCAGGACACAGTGCAAACATGACATAAACCACCTACTGCTTCATGTCTGTCCCCTGGCCCCACATTCTCCTTTCCTTTCTTTCTGCACACTTGGCACCAATGGAGGGGGTGGAGGTATCCACAGGGGAGAGATTCAAGAAGGAAGGCTGCAATGGGACCAAGACATTCATGGTACTTGAATGCATGGAGTTGTCCAAGCTACTTCTGGGCTGAGGATATGTTGCAGGGGGATCAGGCCTTGATGTGGAAGAGGCAGCTAGAGCCTGTGTTCTTCCAGCCATGATGGGGATGAGTCACCAAACAGTTCGCTCTGTTGACCTTGGTCCTCCTCCCTCAGCCACCGTTCCTGTTCCAGGAACTGTTCCCTTGCTAAAACCCTGTCCTCCAGCTGTGCAGTGAGTTTTAGCCTTTCCTCCTGCCTCTCAGCCTGCCGTTGTTCCAGTCTTATAACCCCCAGCTACTGGTATTGGGCCTGTTTGTCAGCCCTCTCAAGAACTTCAACCAGAACTTCATTATGGAAACACTTCTGCTTGGAATGGTCCTTGAAGGTATATTGGGCCAGAGGTCAAGTTCTGGACATACAGCAGCCAGTGGAGGTCAAGGGGCCTGAAATAGGATAAGAAACAGATGGTTATTGTCTAAAGTAGTTCAGTGGAAAAGCAGAGAACTAAGTACTGTGGCATCTCAAGGACAAAATGTTATATTTCAAAACTGATCCAAAATATATTGTAAAACAGATGCTTCATTCCACAGAATCTTTCTGAACACAGCCTGGGTAATTGCAGTTACAGAAGTGCAGAGACAATGGTAAGTTTTAAAAAAAATAAGCTTTTTCTGTTTTATAAAAATTACATAACTACTTGGTTGTGGGTGGGGCAGAAAGTAGCCTTGCAACAAAAGGCTTTTTCTATTATTTTAGGCCTTTCACATTTTGGGGGATAACTGTTCTTGTGGTGCTCTATTGGCCAAAGGAGATGTTATTCCAAAGTGCTAGTGGGAAACCTGCAGCGTATGCAGCCGGAGTATTGAAACATACAGTGACTGAACAGCACATCTCTGAGTGGGGTGGGTTGATCTGCTCGACTGAGGTGGTTCTGGAAATATGCCCTTCCCCACAATGTGACTACCTATCCAAAGTTCCTGCTTCAGGAAAAGTTTGCAGCTTATCAGCAACCAGGATTGGGTCAGAATCCATGAGGGAATTAACAGGATGCTGCATCAGTTTACACATGGCTTACCCTGTTATGGCATCACGCAAACTTGCAGCTTTCCTATTCCCCACCCCTGGCACATTTCTGAATGAAAACTGATACCCCATTCGTGCTTGGGAGAAATGATTTTGTCACTGGTGACTGCATGGATTTCTCTAATTAAAATGGACTAGATTTTAAAATAGAACACAGTTTCACACTCTTTCCAGGGGACTCCATAGACTAAAGAGCGGCAAACTTAAAGCCATTATTACTTGAAGGAAAACATGAATGACCCAGGGAAGCATCTGTGTAAAAATACTCTTTACAACTGTTCTTTACTGTTTGCAATTCCCGGTCGCCATTTTGAACTCCACATGGTGGAAGGGACGGGGGGATGCCAAAGTGCTCGGATATAATCTGCCATCAGCAGATACATGCTGGTAGCCAGGGCTTATCATAACTTTTGCATTGGTTCTTACAGCAGAAATCCCTCCCATTACTGAGGTAATCAACTTTAGAGTCAGAAATTTACTAGGCTCACAGAAGGCTTCTGCCTGCACTGGGTTTGCTGCAGGCTCAGCAGTGGTGCGTTCCTCAGAGGGGGGCCATCAAACAGCTCTTCGGAGTATGGATCCAGAATTTGCTGTTGATCCTGTCCCACAGCACTGGTTTCAGAAGTAGAGTCACTTCATGCTTCTGACTCAGAGCCTGCTGCTGACTCGCATCAGTTCCCATGCTGGATTCAGGGGACAGGCTGACCGGGCTGTCATGCATCACAATTGGCTCCATGCTAGTGCCCAGTTAAATTCCTCATAAAATGGACGTGAGATTGGCAAGTTGCCCAAGGTGCAGTTCTGGTCCCTGGTTCTTCTGCTACTCACTCTTGAGCCACTTATTCTGCTTCCTGCCCTGGTCACCAATCTGGGAAATTTGCAAAGCTGCCAGCTTTTTAGCTATCTGCTGGTACGCGTGGTCATTCCTGGTACTTTTGTTAAAGTCCACAGTTTTACTGGCCTCACACTAGAGAGTCACCAAAATCTGGTTGTGCTCCTGTGACCATGAAGCAGCACACTTTGCAAATGGCTTGATCTGTTCAGGCTCGATTGCAAACACAGAAGGCTCTCCACTTGTGTTTGCAGCTCAGTGATCAGAAGACAATGGAAGAGTTAATGCTGACTCACTGTGTTGCTGCTGTACACCAAGAGTGGGCGTCTTCTGTTTTCAATTGAGTCAATTGGAGATTGTTGGGATAAAGAGGACTAAGGAAGTTAGCCCACGGGGTTGTGTGATACTTCTGGTGGACTTCCAGGACATGAGTCAAGCAGGGCTGTATCTACTCTGCAAAGCAATAGGGTTTGAACCCTGGATCCTGGCTTGACTCAGGCTCGTACTGCAGGCTGGTAGGTTCTGGGACCAAACCCTGAGTTTGCACGATTTGTGTATACATGGAAGAGGGTTAGGCTTGACCCGGAGTCAGAGCCTGGGTTTACATGGGAGTGTAGACACACTCTTGGAGGTTAGAGAGTTTGTAGAACCTGGGATCAGTGTGAAAGATGTATAGCAAAGTATCATCAGCATACTGAAGCCCAGACTGTCTCTTAACCTCCCTTAGTGTTCTCACATACACAGAGTTGACAGCATGGAATCCTGTAGGATGAGCAGCTGTTGAGCATGACTTATTGGAACCACTCTAGAAGAAAGAATGAACTCCATGAGGGCTAGTCTGTCCACTTACCAGATGGCACAATGAGCCAACAAGTCATGGTGATCAATAGAAAAAACTGCTAATATACCTAAAGTGGGTTATCAGAGACACTTATTGCCAAAAAATAGATACATGTAATCAACCAGTTTTACTGACAGCATCTCAGGTATATAGCATGGTTTGAGGTAAGGATAAAATAAAGGTGGAGTTGTTCCAAGACCACCTTCTCAATAACCTTCCCCCAAAAGAGAAGTAGTTCAAGGCAACATAATAATATGCAAGATATTTAATATCGAGATGATTTATTGGTCCAAGGTCTACCTGCCAACTTTTCAAGTCTGGATGGCAATGTCACCTCCATACAGAAAGTGTTATCAATCTTAATCAACAATAGAACCAATGTTTCTCCACTAGTCTTAACACTGTGATACTTGTAAAGTTAGGTTGCCATGGGTAGATGTTGTGTTACCTATTTTTGGTCCATACTTGTAATGAGGCATGTTTAGGCAAATATGATCTAGGACAATCTACTGTAGTTTAATGTTTGGGACCATATGTGGAGAACATGGTCTAAGCATCTTGTTGTTATTAGTATCCCTGTAGCACCTAGAAGTCAGTCATAGTCATGGATCAGGATCCCAAAGCATAAACAAGTATTTCAGATAATGCTATTCCCATATTAAAAAAATAATCCATTATCTATATTCTTGGAGTAGAATATTACTAGAAAGTTTTTCCTTTCATCTTTTTAAGATGGAGTGGGTCACACTGAATAAAAGAACACTGCAATCTAGCCCCAGATATTAGGTGCAGCCAATGCTTAATCCTATGAGTTTCTGAAATGAAGATTCATAATTTCCTCAAAAGGCAGATCCACAAATGGATCTCTGAAAATGAAAGGGCAATATTTGCACCTTAAACTGTTTCTCCCCAAAGCAACTGGTTTAATTCAATTTCTTGCAGACTTACATTTGTGGGACAAGATGGATTTACTAAGTAAACACATTAGCATGAGATAAAAATGCCCTCCACCAAATCTTTGTTATCAGCAGAACTTATTGTGAGTTGGCAGCTGCCCATACTGTCTTTCTACCTTCTGAGACCTGGTCAAATTACAAAAAACAAAACAAAACAAACAAACAAAAAACCCTCTCTTTGCTTTCTGCCCAGGCTGTGGCAAATCAGTTTTCCATGGCTCACACATGCTGGGTTTTGTTTTTTTTTAATACAGAGTTCAAAAACTGTACATCAAAAAGGTGCCACACTTGCCTTAATAAAAGGAATAAGAAAGGTTTTTTAAAAGGGCATCAGTGAGTTAAAGGGAAAAATGAATAGACTCCATGCAAAGAGATCTCAAAGGTATAGAAATATGAAAGAGTGTGTTTAAAAAAAAAAAAAGACAGGAGTATCATCAAATTCTCATTCCTGCTATGTCTTGTGCTCCAATATTAATTGAAAATGAACCAAAAGTTTGTTGCACAAAAGTACTTTAAGTACAGTAAGTATGATGGAAGTGATTACCATTGTACAAAAATGCATTGTATGTAAAAGAAGTCTATTGTCTTTATTTATATTAGCCAACTCCTTATGCAGATATAACTTTATCATTTTAATGTGACAGTTGGTCGCAGTTCTGATACCTGTCCCTCCATTCTAGCCAATAAAATAAGATCTTGGGAGAACATCCTTGAATAGCAGTGAACATGGGTCACACATTCTTACTAGCAATGAAATTGAGGTACTCCCCATTTTTACCTTCTTCTCTTTCATATCAGTCCTCCAGACTCAGTTCTGCTGTGATGTCTACAAAGAAATCAGCCAATTTGGAAAATGTTGTATAGCAAATAGGAAGAGTTATAATTGTCTAATATATAAAACAAAATTTCAATTGGATTTGGAACAATGAGGTTAGGCACATTGAGTTTGGTCTCCAAGCCCATCTGAAGTAAAAGGATATTGGGTCAAGCTCATCATTAGTCCATTTCATTATGTTATTTTATTACTGTTCTCTCTTTCTCTCCTGTTGTTGATTAGACTCACTTGTTGCATCATGTCTTAAATTAGAAGGTGATCTCTCTGAGGCTGGGACTGTCTTCCAAAGTGTTAGGTAGCAGTTAACATAGTTAACTCCATAGTTAACACAATGACTCAAAAACAAAAAGGTTTTCAGATCAACTGTATATATTAACTATAAGGATGATCCAATCATTGCATGAAATAACCAAAATTGCTGATTCTGGAATTTTATAACTAATGCACCTCACAATCTAGTTCCTTGAATTTAAAATCCTTCTCTCAAATTAACTTCAAAGGTGCATTAAGTAATAATGTCTTGGGTCATTAACTTTAGCACCATCAACATGTTCTCACTCTCACATTTACTTTAATTAATTTAATGCTAGTAATTAATGGAACACTTTACACAAAGGATTGCCTGAGCACATTGTCAACTTCTGACAAATAGATCAATTCTCAAATGCTTAGAGCAAGACAGAGAAGTTGTTGAAGGTGGAAGAAATGCACAGGACAAAAGGTCATCTGATTTTTATCTTGATTTAGATTTAACAGAGGTTTAATTGTCATGGTAAAAAAAAATCTACATTTAACATATTTCTTTTCAAATTTCATAGTAGTAAGTTGATTAATAAATCAATAGAGAAATCTCTAAAATAGTATTAATGAAAAGTTATTTTAAATATTAGTGATGATGAAAAGACCAAATGAGAAAAGGTAGCTGAGAAAAATGTTAACATTCTTATTATACTATAATTTTATTTACCAAAGAACTCATAAAATACTGATGATTATCATAGTTGTAGCTCCAATAACAACTATTCTTGCTCAAGTGTTTCCCTCATAAGTTTCTGAATCTTTTAACTTTCACTCAGAAATTTCCACAAGACTGATCTTTGCCCAAGGGTGAACATTTTTTTTATTTTATTTTTTTTATTTACACACACACACTGCTTGGCTCAAACTTTCAAATGTTTTTGAGAACAAGGAAAGTAGCAGGAGTGCATGTGACTCTCCCACAATAGCAAAACAAGTTCAACAATGCAAGCTGGGGTAGAAAGTTAAATATTTTAATTACTCAGCTTGAGGAAACTATGTGGAATCAGCGGCGGCTCCAGTCACCAGCGCTCCAAGCGCGTGCCTGGGGCAGCAAGCCACGGGGGGAGCCCTGCCGGTCCCTGCGAGAGCGGCAGTCAGGCAGCCTTCGGCGGCATGCCTGCGGGAGGTCCGCCGGTCTCATGGATTCGGCGGCGGGTACCCCGAATCTGCGGGACCGTGGACCTCCTGCAGGCATGCCGCCAAAGGCAGCCTGCCTGCCGTGCTTGGGGCAGCAATAAAGGTAGAGCCGCCCCTGTGTGGAACTGTCTTATGAAGCAAACTTGGAAACATTTTCTTCTTACATATGAATCATATTGTGGTCTGTCAAACTCATGGAAAAGTACTCTTTTCATATCTCTCCTATACACAATGTGCAACTGTAGCTAGAGCTCCTTGAAAGTTGGGGGTGGGGGCTGGAAAGATGGGAGGGAAGGAAAATCACTTTTGTGCAGTGGCTATATTGATATAGTCTGGAATCAAAAGTGGCCCAGTGGCACAAGGTAGAATTTGAATTCAGGATCAAGCATTAAACCTGGTCCTTGGGCAGACCAGCATTTAGACTGGATTGTCATCAAAATGGCATATACAGCCCATCTCTCTTGAGCCTCCTGTGTGGGATCTAGGCCCAGGAATGGTGTTGATATTTCATTTAGGATTTTTTTTTTAAACATATTTTGGTTCACTGTTACATAATAAATAATAATTAATAAAGATATCCCATCTCCTAGAACTGGAAGGGACCTTGAAAGGTCATCGAGTCCAGCCCCCTGCCTTCACTAGCAAGACCAAGTACTGATTTTGCCCCAGATCCCCAAGTGGCCCCCTCAAGGATTGAACTCACAACCCTGGGTTTAGTAGGCCAATGCTCAAACCACTGAGGGTATGAGAGAGGCATCTGGGTCTGGGGATCTTTGGTGTGATTGTGGTGTAATGAACTGTAATCAGTTGGGGTTCTTGGGGCAGTGAGCCTTTATATGCCCCAGTTCATTACATTTAAAACATCACCCTGCTAAGGTATCACCGGGGCGATGTTGGTTGGTGGAGACTGGTGTGGTGGGGTGAGAAGGCGTCTGGGGTTTCCCTTGGGATGTGGGTGGGGCCTTGGGTTGTCCCTGGTGGTAAGGTTTTGTTTCGGCTTGCCCCTTCTGATATTCGCTCCAACTGCTACTAGTTTTTTTCTTTTCTGCCACCTCCACTCATTTGGCTCCAATCTCCCCCGCCTCGGTTACAGTTTTGGGCTTCCCATCTAGGATGTACCTTTCTATTTCCTCAAGAACACCCTCTAAAAACTGCTCCATTTTTACTAGGGAAATCAGATCTTCCAGAGATTTAACATTTGCTCCCGATACCCAGGCATCACAATTTTTGTCAATGTGGTAGGCATGTCGGGTAAATGACACGTCTGGTTTCCACCTTAGGGCTCTGAACCGCCGACGGGCATGCTCAGGTGTTAGCCCCATTCTGAGTCTGGCCTTGTTTTTAAAAAGTTCATAACTGTTCATGTGTTCCTTAGGCATTTCAGCTGCCACCTCTGCTAAGGGTCCACTGAGCTGCGGCCTCAGCTCTACCATGTACTGGGTTGGAGTGATGCTGTATCCAAGGCAGGCCCTTTCAAAATTTTCTAAGAAGGCCTCAGTATCATCGCCTGCCTTGTAGGTGGGGAATTTTCTGGGATGGGAAGGGGTACCTGGAGAGGGGTTGCTAGGATTGGCTGGTATATCTGGCCTAGCCCTTGCTAATTCCAGTTCATGCTTCCTCTCTTTTTCCCTCTCCTCCATCTCTTTTTCTTTCAGCTCCATAGCTCTCTTGTGGGCCTCCTCTTTGGCTTTCTCTTCTCTTTCATGGGCCTCCTCTTTGGCTTTCTTTTCAGCTTCTTGCTCGAGTTTTTTTTAATTGAAGCAGTCTCTGATGTTTTTTTTTCATTGTCTTCTGCTTTTAGTCTGGCCAGTTCTAGTTTGTTAGCTACTTCTTTGGTAGTCATTTTCCTGTTTTCCTGTGCTGGGCCACATCCCTCTGCAGTTGACTGAAACTGGGATGCACTCAGCTCAGGCTGCTGCTGAGGTAACAGAGACTTTCTAACTGGCTATCCCCGAGTAGAAAGAAATAAACAATTCAGCTTGTAAATTCCTTTTACCAGCTGCTTGCTCATTGATTGAACCCTTCTCTTAACAAAGACCCTTGTTAAAAAAAACTTAACACCTCTGCCTTCAGGCAAGGAGAGATAAGATATGCATCTACCTTCAGCTCTGCTTTCCAAGCAGCTAGAAAGGAGAAAAAAAAATCATACTGGCTTTTGGTTTAAAATGATCCCACCGCTCTGCCACCATGTCAAGGCTGCTTCCCCACTCTGAACTTTAGGGTACAAATGTGGGGGCCTGCATGAAAACTTCTAAGCTTAACTACCAGCTTAGATCTGGTCCGCTGCCACCATTCCCAAAGCTAATTCCCTTCCCTGGGAAGCCTTGAGAAACTTTTCACCAATTCCCTGGTGAATACAGATCCAAACCCCTTGGATCTTAAAACAAGGAGAAATTAACCATCCCCCCTCCTTCCTCCCACCAACTCCTGGTGGATCAAGATCCAACCCCCTTGGATCTAAAAACAAGAAGGCTTTTAATTAAAGAAAAAGGTAAAAATCATCTCTGTAAAATCAGGATGGAAAATAACTTTACAGGGTAATCAAACTTAAAGAGCTCAGAGGACCCCCCTCCAGCCTTAGGTTCAAAGTACAGCAAACAGAGATAAACACTCTAGTAAAAGGTACATTTACAAGTTGAGAAAACAAAGATAAACTAACACGCCTTGCCTGGCTGTTTACTTACAAGTTTGAAATATGAGAGACTTATTCAGAAAGATTTGGAGAACCTGGATTGATGTCTGGTCCCTCTCAGTCCGAAGAGCGAACAACCCCCAAAACAAAGAGCACAAACAAAAGCCTTCCCCCCCGCAAGATTTGAAAGTATCTTGTCCCCTTATTGGTCCTTTGGGTCAGGTGTCAGCTAGGTTACCTGAGCTTCTTAACCCTTTACAGGTAAAAGGATTTTGGAGTCTCTGGCCAGGAGGGATTTTATAGTACTGTACACAGGAGAGCTGTTACCCTTCCCTTTATAGTTATGACACCTCTGAAGTTTGTAATCATGTCTGAAGGTTACAAGCTGTTTTCTGTCTTTTGCTAAAAGGGGAGGTGAGAGTGTATAGGAGCTGGTATTTCCCTTAGCTTGGGTAGTGGAGGAAGCTCAGAATCCCTGGAAGCACCTTTCCTACACAATTCATAATATGAGTTTCTCCAGAATCTACCAGTACAGAAGACCATATTGCTCCAGAGTGGGATATTGGTCAAGATAGGTTGGATTTTATTTGACTATTGTAGATAAAGTATTGGATAAAACTTTAGATCACATTTTCAAAATATCTCAGCACCCAGCAGTACTCATTGTTCTGAGTGGAAGCTGTTGAGAACAGAGCACTTTTGAAAATCTGGCCTCCTTCGTGGATGCTGAAATTAAAAAAAAAAAAAAAATGGAATTTAAGCTCCAGGTTTAGGAGGGATGTGGACCAGTAGTCTGAACAGGATAGACCATCTCCAGCATTCTTGGAGATGGCTGTAAATTAAGGCAACTTTTGAATACCTTTGGAGGTTACAAGTTTTTTAAAATCTCCTGAATCGCTAACTGGGATACAAGGATGAGCCAGTGACTAAACATTTTGTGGAACTCCCATCCAGGCCTGGAAATCTGCCAGAGAGCATGAATTTAATAGTTGTTTGGATTTCTTCTTCCGAGAATTCTTGATCAAGGAGTTGCTTTTGATCTAGATCCAGCTTGGGGATGAGACAAAATGTTGTGTTTAAAGTGTGATTCAGTGATAAATGCCCCAAATTGTTTCCAAGAAAAGTAAACAATGTTTCGCAGAATATAAATAGGTGAACTACATTATAAGCCTTTACGTGTAAAGTGTACATTTCCTCAGGGATACATATACATAATGTTAACTATCCAAACAATACAACCACAGAATATTTAAACAGACAAGCTTTGGAAACAAACATATTCCTGAGAAAGTGAAGGCTTACAACATGATTGAGAATGACAGGCATACTTGTCATACAATCATCTTATGCTGACCAAAACAGGAAGCAGAGAAATCAACTTGTTTGCTCTCACCATTCAGAAGTAAAATTTAAACAACCCCGATAGCAAAAAAATGTACAATTATAAGGAAGTTATGATGCAAAGACTGATCTAAACAAAGTTTTTTTAATCAGCATGTTCTGACAATTCAGGAAGAAATAAACTAAATATACAATACTCAATAAGCCAGAGTCTAAGTCATGCTAGGAACTATACCAATGTACCTATAGTTACTTTTCTTGAGGAAGAAAATTAGATAGGTCACAAGGGAGAACAATGGGTCTGTGTATTTTCCTAAAGGCTAATTGGTGGGACATCTCATTGTAACCAATTTTATTTGCCAAGTTTTCAACTGTTCATACTCATGATAATGATCTAGTTGGCAGTCTCATTACTGTTCCTAATAAACAGTGGCCAGCATCAAAAGAACTGGCATCAAAATTACTAGTTTGCAGTTAAAGTGAAAAGGCTAACAGACTGAGTACTTAATATGCGAGTAGGACATTCTTGCAATAGGGTATGAAGGCCTCAATTACAGATCAGGAAACTCTTCATTCTAGTCAAATGCACAGTGCCTGGCACCAAGACAAAGCCTGACACAGGGACCTCACCATCTAGGATTAGGTCAAGATCAGGGCCGGCTCTAGGTTTTTTGCCGCCCCAAGCAAAAAACTTTTTGGCTGCCCCCCGTCCCAGCCCTGGGCTCCTCGCCGCACCCCCCTGCTGCCCCAGCCCTGGGCTATCCCCCCCACCCACACCCTCTGCTGCCGCAGCTCTGGGCTCCCTCATTCCCCCCCACCATTGCCCCCCACACACACCTCCTGCCGCCCCAACCCTGGGCTCTCTCCCACCCCCACCTGCACCCTCCTTCTGCCGCAGCCCTGGGTCACTGGTAACTCGCTCCCACGGCAAGTAATTCAGCAGGAATTTTAGATGTGCACAGAACACAGACAGGATTGGTTCCTGCATGGTTACAGAACTGCAGTAAAGTGGAACAATTTTCAGCTTGTGTGATGGGAGGATATCTGGATGCATATTATAAGACTGTCCTACATAAATGAGGAAAAGTTGAGGTGCCTTTATTATTCTTTTGTTCCACGCTTTCTTTCTATTGGGAATTTGCCAATGCAATATCACTGTCTTCCTTTCAAACAAACAAACAAACAAACAAACAAGGCAATGGCTGTTGAAAATAGCAATTCCAGTCCTAATAACCACTGGGAAGCATTTCTTGCTCAATTTTATCCTACTTTTTCTACAGCAAGTTACAGTGGATCAGTATATTTGATTTGGGAGAAATGAAGTAACAGCTGCCCAAACTGAGCTTGAGCACTCCTGAATTTTGAGGTGTTCAAATCTGGAAGGCAGGTGCTGGGGAGGGGGTGTACTGTGGCTCCGCAGGGGAGCACGGCAGTATGTATGCAGCAGTGTGTCTGGCGCTGTGCGGAGCCAGACACGCTGGTCTGAGTGGCACGGTAAGGGGGCTGGGGGGTTGGCATTTAAAAAATATACAATTACTTATCACAGTTTGACTATATGAACTATTTGATTAGTAGAAAACTATTAGTCATATACATATACAAACCTTGTTAAAATACCTTGTTGCATGCTTGGTAAGATCATTCAACTATAGTTACACCCAAAGAGTTCTCTTACATTTGGACTCTACTCTTCTTCTTTTCCCTTCAATAGTGTTTGACGATTTCATTTGATTCTCTTATTTGCCTTTTTTGAGTTGAAAGTTCACTGTCACTCTGACCACCCAGACCAGCATGGAATTCTGGTTGCCTATTTAGTTCTCTCGGAAATGCTTAACAAAGCAGACTTTTAGGAACACGGACAGTTTCCCCAAGCAGATTTCAGTTTGTAAAATTCAGTAAGGATCATTTATTTTTTAGAATGAAGAACACACAAACTTTTTCCTCCTTTTGTTGCTACTGCAAGAAAACCAGCCTAATAGCTTTATTTACAATTAACATCCAAATGAGGCCAAAAATAAATAAATCAATAATAGCCTATCAATCTGGCATGATTTCAGGACGGAAATTGATATGAAAGTAGGATAAGTAGCTTACACTACTAGTTAATGTGTGTGTGTGTGTGTGTGGGGGGGGGAAATCAATTATTTCTCTCAGTGGCAGAGCCACAGTGAGGAAGACATAGCAACCCCTCTTTCCCACATAAGATTCATACGTATCTGCAAAATCTAAGCTTTACATCTGAAGAAATGAAAAACCTCCCTGCATTCTGTGAACAATACCTTCCAAACATGAATAGGGTGCAAACAGACACTGTGCTGAGTCTACTGCAGACAGAAAGCTGGATAATACTTGAGACAGAGGTATAAATTAGAACTGGGGGAAATTTCTCAGTCAAAACTTTTTTTCACCAAAAATGCATATTCTGATTGACTGAAACACTTTGCAAAATCATCTCAAGTTCACCATATTGATTTATTAGAAAAATAAAACCAGTTCTCAAAGTGTGGAAACATTTCATTGACATTTGTGAAACATTTCAATTCTAAATAAAAAGTAGTAAAACCCCTCAGGCTAAAGGAAATATTTCATTTTGGGTCAAATGAAACATGTCATTTGACTCAAAGTGTATTTTCATATATTGATTTTTACTTTTTCATTTTGCAAAAAAAAAAAAAAATAAAAATGGTTTGAGTTAACCTGAAGCAATTATCTTTTTAATAGAAATTTTGGTTCAGCCAGCAACTGGGTGTCACCATATAACTCTAGTGATCAGTAGATCTACTGAAAGTCCTGCAATTCATAATTGCTGGGGGTGGAACTGCATGGGACATTCATCATTAGCTCAGCCAAAAAAGCGGGACACGGGACACTGACTGGAACATACTGTCATATAGGGTGACTAGATGTCCCAATTTTATAGGGACAGTCCCGATATTTGGGCCTTTTTCTTATATAGGCTCCAATTTCCCCTCACCCCCGTCCCGATTTTTCACACTTGCTGTCTGGTCATCCTACTGTCAGAGTACTTATGAGGACATAAAATGTTCTGCATATTTACTGGCACATAATGGTTTGATTGACATGACAGTGTAATTTCCATGCATCGTATCCAAAGATGATCCGCTGTAAGAGGCAGGAAAGAAATGTCTCAATAGAGTATTGCATGATTGGCTAGGTGTACTTATTCTTCTCCACTTCCCTCTGAAGGATTAAGTACTTGACACTGTCAGATGCCAGACAGTAGCTGGAACAACTGTCTAATCAGATGTGGCAATTCCTATGTCATAAGAAATTTCACAACACTTTTGTAACTTTTTCTTCATTTTAGTTTTAAGGTATTTTTAAACTCCATTTTATTTGGCTAAGGATGACTCAAAAGAAAATGGAGTTTACAAAAAATAATAAATTTTCCTCTTTTTTTTTTTTAAACTGGGAATTAATGGCAAGTACATTTGAAAGTCACTTGTGTGTGTTTGAGTTAGACAGCTCAAAAAGTAAAGGATGCTGTCTTCCTTTACTTTTGCACTAGAAACATACAGCTAAGGAAATCTCTTGTTTATTACACACTGTCCCCTCCTCCTCTATCCTTATATATATATCCTTATACTCCATCTTCAGAGCTGATTGAAAACCTGTGGTTTCAAAGGCAACATTTTCTGGAAAATGTTGATTTTGAGGAGATTTTTCCAGTTTTTTCCCCATGGAAAAATTTAAAACAAAATTTCATTTTGATTTGTGTAGAAATTTCTCATGGAAAGCTAAAAATATTGACTGGGAAAATTAGAAATAGTATCCATTCAATTCTGAGTTAAAGGAAAAAATAGTAAGATTCTAAAGAATATTAGCAGAAGATAAAAAGGTACATAGACCTAAATCCTCTCTCTTGAACATCATTCAGATAAATAGGCTTTGCACAGGGATACATTTCACCAAAACTCAACAGAGTCAGGTTTTTCAGGAGAGAGGGCAGATTTAAAAATAATAATTTAATTAATTTAAAACTTAGGATTCTGGCAGCATCTAGGCCCAGATCCACAAATGTCAGTGGAAGTTAGGAGCCTAAATAGCTTAATGCATACAGAAGTACAGTCACATATATATATACTCCATCCCATTTTCATAGTCACTCCCCTACTAGCAACTAGATACATATCCTTACAGACCAGAGCGCAATAGCAAGGCCATTTCATAATATCTGTACATTATTTCATGAGCTACTTTGGCTAATGAAGCCACATACCCATGGATTTCCTAGAGTTTTCCCCCACCTTCTCCAAATCAGATGCACTGTGAATATGGTCCAGTGGCTATCCCACAGGACCGAAACCCATGAGAATTTGGTTCTAGCCTCAAACTAGGAGATATTTTTGAAGTACCCTTACATCTAAAGATGGTAAGTACTAAGTATTTATTATCAGTAAGGGCTGCACCATATGTACTCACTCTGGAACTATTTCAGTTCTGCAGTACTCCGGACCTTCCTTAAGCACTGATTCAGCAAGGTACTTTAAGCATATGCCTCATTTTAAGCATGCGAGTTATCTCATAAGTCTGTGGGACTAAAGGATGTCTTTAACTTCCAGTATGTGAGTAGTTCCATATATTTCACAGCTTAGCGTTAGGCACATGCTTAAAACCTTTACTGAATTGGAGCCATCTGATGTACTTGTGTCATATTAAGAACTATAATATTTACCTCAAATCATGTTACTATAGTAATATTTGGATTCATTATCTCAGCATATATTAACAGAACAGTCCCTCGACTTTTCCCTTATTTATCCACTTGCAGAGTCAAATATCATCAGGCAATATACTCTTTTGCATCACTTTTATAAGCCATAATTGGAATTATGGAAGCTCTAGGAGAGGGAAATGATGTTTTATAACATTAGTACTGAGAGACTGCTATATCCCTGTAGTGAATCATCTTTCAGCTATCATGCGGCATGATAAATCATCAACAGTTCAAAAGGATATTTTTTGCCATTCTATTTTATTGTTAAATGCAATAAATACAACTGGGGAATGCAGACTTTTCTCAACTTGCAGTTTTATAAGGCTGTGCTGCTTGGGAGCAATGATTAAGCAGGGTTGTGGGCGTGTTATGAAATATTTTAGGACAGTGTGGAAACAATCTAAAACCACTAACTAGGCTTTCAGACATACCATATTACCAGTCTCCTACGAGAGGTCAGAAGACCATTTCCTTTGAAAGCTTCAGACATTCCACTTTCCAAAGTACAACATAGCCATCACCTTTAATCTTCATAAAGACATTAGCCTTTTAATATAAGATAGCACATGTTTAAAAAAAGGTTAGAAGATATGTTAAAAAATATAGGAATATGCTTACTGTGAATAAACTTAGGGTGAGATTTTCTTAACACTGACTTCAGTGGGAACAGAGTTAGGCCAATGCTAAGCACTTTCAAAGACCACACCATAGCATATAGGTGCAGCTTACCACACTGATACCTCCAGTACAGTTGTGTATCAGTTTCCCCACTGTGCCTCAAGGTCTCTTCTTCTAGAGATAGTCTTCAACAGGTTAGTTTTGTGATTTGGCCTTCTGCCAAAAGCAAGAGTCCTGCTTTTCCAGAAAAGGACAAAGTCCAAACATAAAATACATAGGCCTTCCACAAATAACCCCTTCAGACCTCATTTGTAGGACCTCACTAGTCTGCTTTTTTGTAATAGGAGTCAAGTGATCCTCCACCCCTTGTCTGTAAGGGTGTTGACTCACTGTGTAAGAGGCCCAGCTGAGATGAAGGAAAATCACTACCTTTCTCCACTACAGACTCCAGCCTTAATACCCTAACTAATTTAGTAGCCATACACTCCACTCTTCCCTCAAAGGTACTTCCTACCCTGTTTGGCTTGCTTGCCTCTTAAGCCTTCACCCTTGCCCATCCACAGGCAATTACATTTAAGGAAAAACAAAACAGACAAAGATTCTTAAACCAGCAGCAGAGTCTTCTAGAAAGACTGTAGTACACTTTCTTCAGGATTTCTAGGCTATAGCTTTCTCATTCCTGGGAACTTCTCAGCTCTGTCTCTCATGGTTGGGAATAGGACACTTCCTGTTTCCCCTGGGTCAAAGAAGCAGTTTTCTTTCAGACTCAAGTGGAAACCTTTGCCTTAAGTAGCAGGGAAATCATGTTTTGTGGAGGAAGAGCAGGGTTCAGCATCTTTTGGGCTCCCCTTTTCTGCCTGATCCAGTTTGGACCCCCTTCACACTTAAGTATTAAAAGGAAGAAATCCTAATTCTGATTTCACCTTCAGAATCCTTTGCCATGTCTGACAATCTCTTACAGACTGAGTTTTCCCTTTTCTTGGTTGTTCCCTTTAGGAAATGTGTCTCTTTCTGTCTCTGTGTCCCCATTCATTTAAAGAAAAACGCTTTTTAACTTCCTAGAGGTTACGGGAGGAGGTGGAAGGGGGCAGGTGTGTGCATTGGGAAGAAGATGTGTGGAAATTGGATTTTTTTTAAAAGTTACAATGTAAGCTACAAAAAGAAAAGTAGTATCTTTAGATAAGGAGAAAGAAACAACTGTGCAGCAGAACAATAATCTACGGTTGAAGAAACTATTGGGGGTAAAGAAAATGTGGGCTCTCACTGCAGGAAGCTATCTTAAATAGTATAAGAAAAGTACCACAGGATTCAAAATTATTTGGAAAGAAGGTAAAAAGCATTTTTTCTCCAGAATGTCTTTTCGTATTTGAATATTAATGACACTAAATGCACTGACTGATTTAGACTAAGTTGAAAGACTTTTATCCTAAGCCTGTAGCATTTTTTTTTTTTATTTTCATGGTGTGGCAGAGTTGAGCCAGCACTCTGATCACTACAACTCCACTTAGTTGCCCTGGCATATGGCTGACTACCAGAACTGTGCCCACTTGATAGATTGGGATGGGCTGTAGGAAGTTAAAAGGCTAATTAGGTCATTAGTCCAGATGGTACAAAAGGTGCAAAAAGGAAGGCTGGAGGAGGATGAGGAAAGCCTGAGTCGGGGGGGGCGGCGGCGGCGGCTTTGCCCCAGGAGCCGAAGGCATAAGACTAGATAGTCTCTAAATGTGGTGGAAAAGAACACTGTAAATAAACTGAAGTATTTTACTTGAAGAAGGCGTCTGAGGGCTGGAAAGTAAGTAGGAGTGAGTCTACCCTACCATGCATAGACAGGACTACTCCATCTGTTAATATAATGTACTGTGTCTGCAATACTAGTGATTTAAGTATTAATAAAGATAGTGGGAACTTTAAACCTATCTTAAACTGCTCCTGTTTCACATAAGGATCATTTACCTTTGATGTTCAGGCTAATTCTTTATTCACTGCACTCCATGCAGTACTTATTGACCTTCTAGATTAGTCTTTTGTGGGGTACTGTATGAACACTTTGCTGTAGTTAAGTTGAATTATATTCTGAGATTCTCTGTCAATTCCATTTGTTTCAAATTTGTGAGGTATAATTTTCCTTTTTGTGAGCCCTTGATGACTATTCTCAGTAAAATCATAGTTTTTCAAGAGCTCTCCAATTTTGTTCCTAATTAATGTTCAGCAGAGATGGATGAATTAGTTCAGATAAAATAATAATTGAACTGACCCTTTCCTAAATGAAACACTAGACAGACCTGCTTTTGAAAGTCTTCATTTGTGAGCATTGAAACAAAAATTATATTTCATGTCATCTCTGACAATAGTGTACACTTTCCATGTATGATTAAAGATCCACCAGTCCCCTTCATGGACACCTTGTTCCTATTATTTCTTCAAGATACATTTACTATTTTAACACTTGTGCAATCTTTTTATTCTTTGCCTTTCAATTTCTGACTTTTTTACTCATTGATTTTAATGATGTCCTCTTCTGGACCGGGGCCTTGATCCTGCAAAGACTTATTTATGCATATGCTTAACTTTATGCCTTCTGACCAGTCCCATTGACTTAAGCATGCATTTAACTTTATGCACACTGAAGTGCTAATTCAGGTCTGATCAGGATAGCCCTATTACTGGCACCAAATTCTTTTCAGAAATGACAAATTATAAAACAAATACACATAAAACAACGTTGGTGAGAATTTGTCCTACATTCCATACCCAGAATTACTGAACAAAAAATAATGATTGGGCCTAATTAGATTTTTTGACTTTCTTCCTGTTTTGTCTTGGTTTTAATCCATAAAATCGTACATCTCAGTGAGTTGTCACATGTGTATAGGTTTATGTGTTGGCCATAAAACATACTTTAATGGATACATAAAATATTTTGTACAGTGCCTAAATTGTCAATGATTAACCATAAAAGGGCCCTTCAGAGTTAAACTTTTTTCCTTTTCTGTTCACATCTGAGTCTTTTTTTCTTTAATGAAATAAACCAAGAGAAATTAAATTGAAAGAACATTTACAAAGATAATATGTGACTAAAAAGACATCTCCCCACTCCAGTTACTTTCCTAAGGCCCCAGTGCTGCACAAACACTTGCACATGTACTTAATTTTATTAACAGGACTAGTTCCATTGAAATCAATAAACTACTCACACCAGTAAAATTAGGCAGAGGTATAAGTGTTTGTTAGATTAGGGCTTGACATTATCATTTCTACTAGGCGAGAAATGCTAATATATATATATATATATAAAAACACCAAATTTCTTTACTTTTTTTACCAAAAAGCCTTAAAATTAAAGGTTTAGATTTTCAAGATGAGAAAATGAAGGAATTTCAAACCCTTATTTTTCACTAAAACCCCAGATCTAAACTCCTCCAGATTCTTGAGAAATTCTGATCCAGAGCACAGTCCACACTTCATGACTAGTCCCTAGCTCAAGAGTGGCAAATCTAAACACCTTCTCAATTTAGGAATGTTCAATTACAGCTCCATTTTTAAAAATCCCCTCCCTTATTGAGTTTTTTCCCATTGTTTCATGTTCCTCAGATCAGACAATGAGATCAGATTATATCATTTCACTTTTTTAATGCAGATGTTTCTAATCCATTCCCCTTTCCGGTTCTCAAACTAGCACAATAACAAAACCTTGTTATTTAACCACTGCAAAGTAATATTTATTTTTTAAATTGTTTCACTTGACATCAGTCTTGTAATCTTTCCTTTTGGGTGTAGGTTTGGTAAAGACAAGATCTTCAGAATTTGGGCCAGGTTTTACATGCCAATATTCCTTTAAGAAATACACTCTGTTCTCTCACTGCTGCTTTCAACTAAGATGATTGCCTGTCAAAATATCTCATCTGTAGGCTTTTGATTTTTCTAAACTGTCCAGTACGAGGAAGTTGATCAAGGTTTCTATTTCTAATTGCTCAATAAGCTGATCTCATACTCTGTTAGCTATGTGAAATATAGTACTATGTTTCACACAAGTCAAATATATCTATGAGCTTGATGTCCTTGCATTAACTTTAATGGGAATAGGATTGGACATTTATACCCCAATCTGCAAACACTTTATATGTAGACTCATAGACTTTAAAGCCAGAAGGGACCATCATGATCATCTAGTCTGATCTCCTGCTCATTTAATGATTTAAAGACTTCAAGTTACAGTGAATCCACCATTTACACTAGTTTAAACCTACAAGTGACCCAGGCTCCATGCTGCAGAGGAAGGCAAAAAGCAAAACAAACAAAAAACAAAAACAACCAACACCAAAAACTAGGGTCTCTGCCAATCTGACCCAGTGGAAAATTCCTTCCCAACCCCAAATATGGTGATCAGTTGGATCCTGAACATTTTGGAAAGACTCAATAGCCAGACACTTTCTTTGTAGTAACTCCAAGCTCTCTCCATCTAGTGTCCCATCACCGGCCATTGGAGATATTTGCTACTAGCAGTCGCAGATCTGCATAACTATTCAATGGAGTAGTCCCATGGAAATTAATGAGACCATTCATGCATTTGCCAGACTGGGGGCCTTAAGTTGTAATCTTTCAGGGGCTTGGAATATACCTGATTCTGAAAAGCACTTACTGTATAAATTATTTAAGTGATTTTAATTATACAGAAATGTGTGGCTATATACATATGCCCATATGTAGGCTCACTTTAATTACTTCATGGAGGAGCCACCCTACCTTACACTACTGGCAAAAGAAAGAGTGTGCCATTGCCGTTCTTCACACAGACAATGTAAATGCAGCGAACCAGTCTGTCTCCAAATACACAAATCAATATCCACTGTAGTACAGCCACTTGAATTCAACAGTTCACAGCTGTTTGATTGGCTGTCCTGTGTGTATTCTCATGTAATCTATAAATCCTCTTTCTGCATGCACAGAAACAGCACCTGCTATAATCCAACCAAGGCTAATAATTCAATGTGCCACAGATTTTTTTATAATTATAGACATTGATAAATCTTGAATAAGCAGAGTTCATGTGGCTTGGGCAGTTCAGGGCTCATAGCTAGAGACAGGTACAATTGTAATAGCAGAAGCAAAATGTGTTTCTAATGTATGAAAAAAAAGTAAAACTTATGGATGATATGAGACCTCTTAAAATCTGCAGGGACAGCACTATTAACACCAAGTCAATCTACTTTAGTAATAGGAAAAGACCAACTACCTGATGATAAATCCATAATGCAAGAGAAGACCTTTCATTTAGAGTGGAGAGAGCTAAGACAGGCAAAACATGTCGTTCTATACCAGAGCAGGCCCACTATCGATCACTTACTCTGAAAGTATATTTAAATAGCATAGGTGGTGGTGTTCACTGTTTGCTGCAGGTAATATGAATTCTCTAGATGTTTGCAACGTTAACTATTACTAAGTGAATTTCAGTATTTATTAACACATCTTTACTTTTCACTTATGAGATGACAGTGGAGAGGAGGACTAAACAAAGAGATTTCAACTCTGCATGAGCTTCTGGTGTTCTAAATCTTGTGACTTGTTGAATTGACACAGCAAATTAAAGTTGCTTCTCTCTGTGCTGACTGATCTCCAAGACATGCCAGCTACTTTAGATGTGGTAAGATCAGGAAACCCTTAATTATGTTCAAGTTGAGTTAGCTAGGCAAATCAACAAACCAATTTTCTTTTCTGACTGGTCTCTTCTTAGCTCCTCTCCACAGCATGTTTTGAAGGGAGAAGAGGGAAAGAAACTTCAACAGTTGTACATGCAGTTTCTGGAATACTAGATAAATATATTACAGCAGCCACACTTTACAGATCATAAGCAAGCTTGGGGTGGATGGGAAATGTGTTGTGGTTTTTTGTCACAGCTGTGAGATTTAAGAGACATGTATGGTATCACAGTCTTACTTACCTATCTAAAATATGGTCATTTGAATATTAATAATGCTGTAGAAATTTAAAACTGATACCTTTTCAAATTGAATTAGTCTTGCTTCATTTAAACAGCTTTTCTTTTGTTTCATTGTGTTTGTGTGTTGGGGGGGGGAGTTGGCAACTTTTTCTTTAAAAAAAGAGGCAAAATTGCTAACATCCTGGTACTCTGGATACAACACGGGCACATACTACTTTGGAAGCATGAGTGCACACTTCTCTTTGCTCTGCAATGGGGAACAGTAAAACTAACAAAGTTTACTACAGGTGTATGACTGTAGAGTTTATGTAATTAGTAGGGGAAGAGATGGTGACTGTGCAATTACAAAGAGCAGGAATCTGAGTACAACACTTGCAATCCATGATACATTGTGAGGGTATGTCTACACTACGAAATTAGGTCGAATTTATAGAAGCCGGTTTTATAGATATCGGTTTTATACAGTCGATTGTGTGTGTCCCCACATAAAATGCTCTAAGTGCATGAAGTCGGCGGACCGCGTCCACAGTACCGAGGCTAGCGTCGACTTCCGGAGTGTTGCACTGTGGGTAGCTATCCCACAGTTCCCGCAGTCTCCGCTGCCCCTTGGAATTCTGGGTTGAGATCCCAATGCCTGATGATGCAAAACAGTGTCGCGGGGGGTTCTGGGTACATGTCGTCAGGCCCCTCCCCCTCCGTCAGAGCAACGGCAGACAACACTGCTCTACAGCCAAAATGCTTCTGAAATAAATGTAGTCAAACTTTACTAATTCTGGGTCACTGAGAATGAAAATGATGCTTAAAATTGTTGATTGGCTCTAGTTTTCAAGATATGCTATTGGGTCAGTATATACGACCCTTGACTTGGGAATGGCGGAGGATAAGTGAGTTATAAAGGGAAGGGATCTCAATTTAAACCAGAAATGACTAAAATACATCTTTGACTGGATCTATGAATAAATCTATGACTGGGTTTGGACAGTACTTGCTTTTTAGGCAAAACAATGAATGATGCAATCTGAAGCTGGTATTGCATCATACATGATAGGAATTGCATCATGTTATTCCTAGAAGTCATGGATGATGCAATCATAATGAAGCTTACATGACTCTGCTGAACAAATTGCCCTATATCAGCTCTAGAAATCATACGGTGTTGTGCTCTCTTATTTGTCAGTGTTTGATTTTGCAAAGGGACACATTTCTGTTTAGCCAAAGTGAGCAGAGATGCCTCGTACTTGTGTGAACAGTGCAGATAACTTCTGCTATGTTTGTGGTGAAGTGACTTTTGCATCACAAAAGCGCAGTATAACCACTATGGTTAAGAAAGCCTATCACCTTTATTTTGGCTGCAAAATTGGAGATCAGGACAAGAGGTGGGCCCCACACATATGCTGCAACACTTGTGCAACAAATCTTCGCCAGTGGTTGAACAGGAAAAGGAAATCTATGCCTTTTGCAGTGCCAATGATTTGGAGAGAGCCAACAGATCATACCAGCAATTGTTACTTCTGCATGGTGCCTCCAGTTGGGAAAGGTGTGTCAAAGAAGAAAAAGTGGACTGTGCATTATCCAAACATTCCATCAGCTATACGCCCAGTACCCCACGGAGAAGGACTGCCGGTTCCTGATGCACCAGAATCATTCTCACTTGAGTCAGACGAGGAAGAGGAAGAGGATGAAACTTCTGGTCCTGAACCATCAATGTCACAGGACCCACATTTTCTCCCATCCTCCTCCTCTGAACCACACCTCATAACACAAGGTGAACTGAATGACCTTGTCAGGGATTTGGAACTACCCAAGAGTAAGGCAGAGCTGTTGGGCTCCAGACTACAGAGTGGAATTTCCTGGCAGGTGATGTTAGGGTTTCCATGTTCCGTGACCGTCAAAAGGATCTTGTCCCATTCTTCTTCATGGAAGGTGAACTTGTAGCCTGCAACAACATCGATGGTGTGATGGCAGCCCTCAACATCGTTCACGATCCAGATGAGGGGAGACTGTTCATTGATTCATCGAAGACGAGTCTTAAAGCTGTTTTACTGCATAATGGCAATGTTTTGCCATCAATTCCAGTTGGTCATGCAGTCCATATGAAGGAAACCTATGACAACATGAAACAACTTTTGAGGTGCATAAACTATGACCAACATCAGTGGCAGCTTTGTGGCGATTTGAAGGTTGTTGCTCTCTTGCTTGGTCTGCAGACTGGATACACAAAGTACTGCTGTTTTCTCTGCGAATGGGATAGTCGTGCAAGAGATTCCCACTACATCAAGAAAGATTGGCCACTCCGACAGTCATTGGAGCCTGGGAGGAAAAGTGTTCAGCATCCACCACTTGTTGAATCAAGGAAGATTTTGTTACCACCCTTAAACATCAAGCTGGGTCTGATGAAGAACGTTGTCAAGGCCATTGACAAAACACAAGCAGCTTTCAAGTACCTCCATGGAAAATTTCGAAGGTTAAGTGAAGCTAAGATAAAGGACGGTGTCTTTGTTGGTCCTCAGATTCGTGAACTTCTTCAAGATGATGCATTTGACCATGCACTGCGTGGCAAGGAAAAGACGGAATGGAAAGCCTTCCAGTTAGTGGCAATAAATTTTCTCGGAAACAACAAGGCAGACAACTACAGGTTGTTGGTGGAAAACCTCCTCAAGGCATACAAAAGCCTTGGTTGCAACATGTCACTAAAGATACATTTTTTGCACTCTCATCTAGATTTTTTTCCACCGAACTGCGGAGCAGTGAGCGACGAGCATGGCGAGCGATTTCACCAGGACATTGCAACAATGGAGAAACGCTATCAGGGCAAATGGAACCCATCAGTGCTTGCAGACTATTGCTGGACAGTGACAAGAGATGCTCCATTTAATGAATACAAGAGACAAGCCAAGAAGCGCCGAGTAGACACTGAATAGGGCTAAACTATGTACATAATAGTTTTTTGCCTTTTGTTTCATAATACATTTTATTTATATAACCCTTTTGCTGATTTTTAAAGTGTTACATAAACAGGACAGGTGAAATATTATCATGTAAAGGAACCATAAACACATGAAAAGACCTAGGTTTACAATTTATGATTAAAACTCTACTATCTACACAATATACATAGACATAAAATGTAAAAACTTAAATATCTTAGAAACAGTAGCCAATCAGTTGTTTTAATTGTCATATTTGAATTCAGCACATCAAAATTCATAATAAATAGCACATTTTATCTCTGAAGCAGACGACTTCTCAAAAATTGTAGACCAGTGCAATCGATTCGCGCCTTTTTGCTGGGTTACCTGTGGAGACAACATACCACGGCAAGCATGGAGCCCGCTCAGCTCAGCTCAGCTCACCGTCACCATATGTCATCTGGGTGCCGGCAGACGTGGTACTGCATTGCTACACAGCAGCAGCTAATTGCCTTTTGGCAGTAGACGGTGCAGTATGACTGGTAGCCTTCATCAGCTATCTGGGTGCTGGCAGACGTGGGGCTGCATTGCTACATAGCAGCAGCCCCTTGCTTTTTGGCAGTAGATGGTGTATTACGACTGGTATCCATCGTCGTCGTACTCCAGTTCAATCAGAGGCACCTGGGCAGACATGCTTTGTCTCCTGGAGACTCAGTCTTGCTGGCAGTCCTATTGAACCGTCTTGACGATGATGGCTAGCAGTCGTAGTACAGTATCTTCTGCCAAGCACCCAGAAGATGCCGAGGGCTATCAGTCATGCTGCACCGTCTGCTGCCAGCTTAAGATGTAAAAAATAGATGTATTCATTTGCTTCCCTCTCCCTCCGTGAAATCAACGGCCTGCTAAACCCAGGGTTTTGAGTTCAATATTTGGGGGGGCCATTCTGTGTGACAGTTGTTTGTGTTTCTCCCTGATGCACAGCCACCTTTGTTGATTTTAATTCCCTGTACCTGTACGCCATGTCGTCACTCGCCCCTCCCTCCCTCCGTCAGTTTCGTGCCTTTTTTCAGCCCAGACTCCATAGCACTGGGATCATGGAGCCTACTCAGATCACCACGGCAATTATGAGCACTATGAACACCATGCACATTGTCCTGGAGTATATGCAGAGCCAGGACATGCCAAAGCAAAACCAGGACCAGCCGAGGAGGCGATTGCAGCGCGGCGATGAGAGTGATGAGGAAATTGACATGGACATAGACCTCTCACAAAGTACGGGCCCCAGCAATGTGCAAATCATGGTGTTACTGGGGCAGGTTCATGGCGTGGAACGCCGATTCTGGGCCCGGGAAACAAGCACAGACTGGTGGGACCGCATCGTGTTGCAGGTGTGGGACGATTCCCAGTGGCTGCGAAACTTTCGCATGTGTAAGGGCACTTTCATGGAACTTTGTGACTTGCTTTCCCCTGCCCTGAAGCGCCAGAATACCAGGATGAGAGCAGCCCGCACAGTTGAGAAGCGAGTGGCGATAGCCCTGTGGAAGCTTGCAACGCCAGACAGCTACCGGTCAGTCGGGAATCAATTTGGAGTGGGCAAATCTACTGTGGGGGCTGCTGTGATCCAAGTTGCCAGGGCAATCAAAGACCTGGTGATATCAACGGTAGTGACTCTGGGAAACATGCAGGTCATAGTGGATGGCTTTGCTGCAATGGGATTCCCAAACTGTGGTGGGGCCATAGACGGAACTCATATCCCTATCTTGGCACCGGAGCACCAAGCCACCGAGTACATAAACCGCAAGGGGTACTTTTCAATGCTGCTGCAAGCCCTGGTGGATCACAAGGGACGTTTCACCAACATCAACGTGGGATGGCTGGGAAAGGTACATGATGCTCGTGTCTTCAGGCACTCTGCTCTGTTTCGAAAGCTGGAGGAAGGGACTTTCTTCCCGGACCAGAAAATAACCGTTGGGGATGTTGAAATGCCTATCATTATCCTTGGGGACCCAGCCTACCCCTTAATGCCATGGCTCATGAAGCCGTACACAGGCAGCCTGGACAGTAGTCAGGACCTGTTCAACTATAGGCTGTGCAAGTGCCAAATGGTGGTGGAATGTGCATTTGGATGTTTAAAAGCGCGCTGGTGCAGCTTACTGACTCGGATAGACCTCAGCGAAACCAATATCCCCATTGTTATTGCTGCTTGCTGTGCGCTCCACAATATCTGTGAGAGTAAGGGGGAGACATTTATGGCGGGGTGGGAGGTTGAGGCAAATCGCCTGGCCGCTGATTATGCGCAGCCAGACACCAGGGCGGTTAGAAGAGTACAGCAGGGCGCGGTGCGCATCAGAGAAGCTTTGAAAACCAGTTTTGTGACTGGCCAGGCTACGGTGTGAAACTTCTGTTTGTTACTCCTTGATGAACCCTCCGCCCCCCCCCACCCGGTTCACTCTACTTCCCTGTAAGCCAACCACCCCACCCTCCCCTCCCCCCTTCGAGCACCGCTTGCAGAGGCAATAAAGTCATTGTTACTTCTCATTCATGCATTCTTTATTAATTCATCACACAACTAGGGGGATAATTGCCAAGGTAGCCCGGGAGGGGTCGGGGAGGAGGGAAGGACAAGGACACACTGCAGTTTAAAACTTTAACACTTATTGAAGGCCAGCCTTCCGATGCTCGGGCAATCATCTGGAGTGGAGTGACTGGGTGGCCGGAGGCCCCCCCACCGTGTTCTTGGGCGTCTGGGTGAGGAGGCAATGGGACATGGGGAGGAGGGCTGTTGGTTACACAGGGGCTGTAGCGGCGGTCTCTGCTCCTGCTGCCTTTCCTGCAGCTCAACCATACGCTGGAGCATATCAGTTTGATGCTCCAGCAGCCGGAGCATCGACTCTTGCCTTCTGTCTGCAAGCTGACGCCACCTATCATCTTCAGCCTGCCACTTGCTCTGTTCAGCCCGCGATTCATCCCTCCACCTCTCCTCTTGTTCAAATTGTGCTTTTTTGACTCTGACATTGACTGCCTCCACGCATTCTGCTGTGCTCTTTCAGCGTGGTAGGACATCTGGAGCTCCGAGAACATATCATCCCGAGTCCGCCGTTTTCTCCTTCTAATCTTCGCTAGCCTCTGCGAAGGAGAAACATTTGCAGCTGGTGGAGGAGAAGGGAGAGGTGGTTAAAAAAGACACATTTTAGAGAACAATGGGTACACTCTTTCCCGTTAAATTTTGCTGTTCACATTACACAGCACATGTGCTTTCGTTACAAGGTCGCATTTTTCCTCTTATATTGAGGGCCTGCCGGTTTGGTGTGGGAGATCACTCACGCAGTGCCTGGCAACAGAATTCGGCTTGCAGGCAGCCATGCTAAGCCACAGTCTTTTGGCTTTTTTAACCTTCATAACATGTGGGAATGGTTTCAAACAGCAACGCCCTCATTTCCCATACCAAGGACCCATTGGGTTGGCCATTTAAAATGGGTTTGCAATGTAAAAGGAGGGGCTGGGGTTTCCGGGTTAACATGCAGCACAAACCCAACTACCCGCCCCCCCCACACACACACACCCAATTCTCTGGGATGATCACTTCACCCCTCCCCCCTACTGCGTGGCTAACAGCGGGGAACATTTCTGTTCAGCCAAGCAGGAACGGGCACCTCTGAATGTCCCCTTAATAAAATGACCCCATTTCAACCAGGTGACGGTGAATGATATCACTCTCCTGAGGATAAGAAAGAGAGATAAGGAATGGATGTTGTCTGCATGCCAGCAAACACCGGGACCATATGCTGCCATGCTTTGTTATGCAATGATTCCAGACTACGTGCTACTGGCCTGGCGTGGTAAAGTGTCCTACCATGGCGGACGGGATAAGGCAGCCCTCCCCAGAAACCTTTTGCAAAGGCTTTGGGAGTACATGAAGGAGAGCTTCCCTGGAGGATTTCCGCTCCATCCCCATACACGTTAACAGACTTTTCCAGTAGCTGTACTGGCCGCGATTACCAGGGCAAATTAATCATTAAACACGCTTGCTTTTAAACCATGTGTAATATTTACAAAGGTACACTCACCAGAGGTTCCTTGTGTGCCCTCAGGGTCTGGGAGCACGCCTTGGGTGAGATCGGGGGTTACTGGTTCCAGGTCCAGGGTGATAAACATATCCTGGCTGTTGGGGAAACCGGTTTCTCCGCTTCCTTGCTGTGAGCTATCTTCATTGTCTTCATCATCATCATCTTCCGCGTACCCCGAACCCGCTTTCCTGTTGCATGTTTCTCCATTGACGGAGTCAAAGCACACGGTTGGGGTAGTGGTGGCTGCACCCCCTAGAATGGCATGCAGCTCCGCGTAGAAGCGGCATGTTTGCGGCTCTGCCCCAGACCTTCCATTTGCCTCTCTGGCTTTGTGGTAGGCTTGCCTTAGCTCCTTAATTTTCACGCGGCACTGCTGTGCGTCCCTGTTATGGCCTCTGTCCTTCATGGCCTTGGAGACCTTTTCTAATATTTTGCCATTTCGTTTACTGCTACGGAGTTCAGCTAGCACTGATTCGTCTCCCCATATGGCGAGCAGATCCCGTACCTCCCGTTCTGTCCATGCTGGAGCTCTTTTGCGATCCTGGGACTCCATCATGGTTACCTGTGCTGATGAGCTCTGCGTGGTCACCTGTGCTCTCCACGCTGGGCAAACAGGAAATGAAATTCAAAAGTTCGCGGGGCTTTTCCTGTCTACCTGGTCAGTGCATCTGAGTTGAGAGTGCTGTCCAGAGCGGTCACAATGAAGCACTGTGGGATAGCTCCCGGAGGCCAATAACGTCGAATTCCGTCCACACTACCCCAAATCCGATCCGCAAAGGCCGATTTTTAGCGCTAATCCCCTCGTCGGAGATGGAGTAAAGAAACCGGTTTAAAGGGCCCTTTAAGTCGAAAGAAAGGGCTTCATCGTGTGGACGTGTCCAGGCTTAATTCGATTTAACGCTGCTAAAGTCGACCTAAACTCGTAGTGTAGACCAGGCCTGAGACATCTTCAACAAAGCAGGAATACTAGGAGTACACCGTGGGGAGGGAAATGCAGGTCCAGACAGTTAAAGTTTCCAATTGCAGCAACTACCTTTGTCGAGATCGTAACTGGAATACTCCTCCCTTACAGAAGGCCTTTCTGCATGGCTGCAGATTCCTTAACCCAATCCTGTCCCTGAACCCCAAAATAAATGTTTAGTGTTTCCCTAGTGGGGTACATAGGCACTGGGTACATGCACTTCAGTGCCATCTGAAGAGTGTTTTGGTCATTCAAAACTCTGCCATGGTTGGAGGAATGCTGGTCTTGTGTTTAAGGCACTAGCTTGGGAGTCAGCATATTCCTGGCTTTGCCTGGGAGTCAATTCAATTCCTTGTTTTGCCATTACCTCTTGTTTGATCTTGAACAATTCACTTAAGCCAGAATTCTGAAAACAGTTCCCCACCCACAATTTAGACTGGATTTCGAAAGAGCTCTTTCGAATTTGGCCCCACAGTATGATCCAAAGGCATTTGAAATCAAATGGAAAGACTACTAATAACTTCAATTTTGGACCAGGTCCTGAATCTCTCAGTGGCCCTGTAAAATGAGATTTCCTTTCTCCTACCTTTTGTCTGTCTTGCCTATTGAGGCTTCCGTGAAATTCATGCAGGCATCCCCCTGCACTCATGTGAAGCCTGACTTCAATAGGTCTACCTGCACTCATCTTATTTCAGAATCAGGCCTTGATCAAGTGGTTAGTTTCTTGGGGCAGGAGCTGTCTTTTTCCATGTGTATGTACAGCACCTAGTACAATGGTCCCCAATCTCAGTTGAGGTCCCTAGGCACTATTGTAATAATAATTAGTGGTAATATACTGTGACATTACCTATGGTATAGTCTGGACTGTTGAATAGCTGTGTCCCCTCAGTTCTCCAATCTGGGGTGCCTTTTACACTGCTTTACTGTAAGAACATCCACTCCTAGCCAGTTCACACACAGCCTCTAACATGTAAAATCACTCCTAGCTGCACAGTATTGAGGACCACTAGCTAAGCACTCATGCATTAAACTGCAGAGCAACACCAGCAAGCTCTCTAGTCCCAGACTTTCCCCCCAAAATGTATGTCTTGTACTGCTCAGTACCTTTCTGAACAATACAAGCTCATAGAAAGTCCATCATTTCATCAAAGGAAAATGGTAATGCCTTGTTATCCAAAATGGGGATAATCCAAACACAGTGGTTAAGATAAAACAATAAGATAAATTTATTAAAAGTCAGTATTACAAAAGAAATAAAAGATAAACTGCACGCTAATGGCTAACTTAACAAACTAACAGAATTCAAAGCAGAGGTTTTCTTCACTACGCTGCTGTAAATTTCACAGGCTGGGGTTCCTTTCAGCCTGGGACCCCTCCCCCTTAGTTCAGTGTCCTTCAGGTATTCATTGATGTCATGAGCAGAGAGATGGGAGGAGGAGTACAATCAAGTGTTTTCCTCTCCTCTCTATAATTCAATTTTTTGGGCTAGAAACATCCTTGCTGACTCATGGTGACATACAGTCTGTTGTGGATGTGAAGTTTGAACTGTCCCTGTGATGGAATGTAAATGTCTTGTTTACACATTTCCCCCTGCTAGAGAATGGCTGCTTAAGCAGGTGATAGCCCTTTAACTCCTGAGAAACTGATTTGGGCCTGCTTTTCTTAAACTTGGAGCATATTACAGCAATGATACATAGCAGAAACTTATAACTTCATATACAATGTTGATATACATATATTACCAGGACAATAATGTTCAGCAGATTATGACATTTCTAATGATACCTCACAAGACATACTTTGTACAAAATTTATCATAGTCGTGTAAAAGTGGTGAACATAATAGTATAGACCATCACATATATCAAGTCATGCTGCTCTAGCTTATCTGAGTGAAAACTGAGAGAAGAATGGAAGATTTTGCTCTACATGTTTTTTAGTTAAAATAGAAAACAAGCCTACACTACTTGACTATTGTTTTTTAATGTCTATGTAAGAAATCAAGTCATGTATCCTGCAAAATGGTGCTTTGTTTTCTAGGTATCTAGCTTCGAGGGCTTGAAAAGTCTGGGCGTCCCTTTAACTACCTGTCAATGGAAACAGATTAGTTGGATTTATTTTTATTTTTTCTTAACTACTCTAAATTATCTTTGAATGAATCAGGCTTTTGGGAAGAAGATGGCAACTCAGTCAGTCTTGGCAAAAAAAAAGATAAGATCACTTGTGTATACTCATAATTTGTCTAGTTTTGTATTTAGTCTAAATTACTTCCTTGTAATTAGTTTTAAACTGTCTGTACCTTCTTATTATAGGATGTTAGGACTGCAACAGACTTTTGTGATGCATGTAGCTAGTGAAGTGTTCCAGCAATCTATTACAGAGGAAGTACTATTCTCTCATTTATTATATATAAACACACACATGGAATGTACTGTTGTATGTGTCTCTCACTCCTAAAGAGACACAGAATTGTTACTGTGTTGGTTTGGGAAATCTGTCTATGGGCACGTCAATCGGTCTATTGGGGATCGACTTATCGCGTCTAGTGAAGACGCGATAAAATCGATCCCTGATCGCTCTGCCGTCGACTCCGGAAATCCACCGCGGCAAGAGGCGGCAGCGGAGTCGACGGCGGCGTGGCAGCGGTCGACTTGCCGCCGTCCTCACAGCCAGGTAAGTCGACCTAAAATACGCTATTCACGTAGCTATTTACGTAGCTGAAGTTGCGTATCTTAGGTCGACCCCCCGCTGTAGTGTAGACCTAGCCTATTTAGAGCTTATGAAGTGTTTAATATTGGGAGCTCTTTATGTATATTTGTGTCAGACAGCTGATTCCATTGTTGATGTGGTTCTTTGTTGTCCTTTTACCTCCCTTTTGGACTGGAATTTCAAGGTGGAGCAGAACAGGGTTGTTAATAAAGGGTCACTAAACTCAGATGGCCCTCAGAAGCAATTTAGACTGAAAGCTCACTCCTGCCCAGGAGAACTGGTTTGTCAGAGGAGAGATTGCCTGATAATGAAATCAACTGGTAGGAGACTGGAGTCACCTGTTGCTGCTGATCAAGAGGTCACATGACTGAGGAGCCTGGAAAGTAGGGTGACCAGATGTCCTGATTTCATAGGGACAGTCCCGATTTTGGGGTCTTTTTCTTATATAGGCTCCTATTACCCCTCACCCCCATTCCGATTTTTCACACTTGCTGTCTGGTCACCCTACTGGAAAGTAATTGTTTTACTGTAGCTCTTTGGCCATTTTCATCAGTTCAAGCTGAGGGGAGCTGTTGCAGGAGCCTGATAAGGCAGAAGTGACTTCTACCTACTGGAACACAGATGAATACCCCTCCCCCATCCCAAGGACTCCCAAATGGAAGGGTGAGCTGGAGTGGGGGGCATTAGGTTCAGGGTGTTTGTTTTCTAAATGATGTGTACTCTCTTCTGCTTTATCTTGCAAAAGTAAATGGTGTTTAGAATCCTGTACAAAGTCCATGTGTCTGTTTGCTTTCACTGTCACGTGCCTCTGAAGAGGTGAACTATGAACCAGAAGGCTCACACCTTTGGTGGGGTTCAGGGGCATATGCCAGAGCTGCTCATGAAGCAGAACTACAGTCTCAGTCTGAGGGTTTGCAGTGCCCATAGTGGTATTGGACACAAGGGCTGCACATAGAGTTCTTGCCCAAAGCCAGGGACAGTACCTAAACTCTGCCTGGCCCCGGAAAGCTGAGCATGCAGGATTCAGCAGTTGGATCCCCTCACAGAAATCTGGTGAGTGTACAGCATAGGGAGCTTGACTAGATCTGTTGCAGTTAGCTACAATTAACTTGGTCTGCCTGGATTCATTCTGGTCTCTGGTGGCATGGAGCTCCCTGTTTGAAGGGACCCTTAGCTATGAAGGCCAGCCACTATCTCTTCATGGTTTAATCCTAGATATTGATAGCCATTGTGAACTTTAAGGCTGTTAATGGGCTAATCCTGTGCCCATTCCTCAGCAACTTCCTCTCCCAACCTGGCATGCTGTAGGATTCATAGTTTTATTAATATTAATACATAAATCTTTCATGTGAAGCAGTTAGGGTTGCTACACACACAGCATGCTTTATGCAAACCCACAACAAGGAAATGGAAAGATGAGCTGCTTAACAGTACTTACCTCTGCTTCTCCATCCACAAACACCATCTTACCATTAACACAACTACCACATACCACTATGCACTGTGGCTGTAAGCCTGCGTCCCTTTCATGCTTCTGTGAAGCCCTCTATACCAAATTATTATCTTTAAAGGTGCATACACCCAAGAGTTAGAGTATTTTAAGTTTGTATCTTTCTGGAAGGTTGCAACATAATACTACTACTCTGATTCTTAGAATTTAGAACCCCAAAATGGGGAGAAAGAAAGCAGTCTGCTTCCTGAAGCACAACTTTGTCTCAGATTGCATATTTCTTTAGAGAGCCCAGAGGCCTGTGAGCAGAACTAATAACCCTCTAGAAAAATAAGAACATAAGAACGGCCGTACCGGGTCAGACCAAAGGTCCATCTAGCCCAGTATCCTGTCTACCGACAGTGGCCAATGCCAGGTGCCCCAGAGGGAGTGGACCAACAGGCAATGATCAAGTGATCTCTCTCCTGCCATCCATCTCCATCCTCTGACAAACAGAGGCTAGGGACACTGTTCCTTACCCATCCTGGCTAATAGCCATTAATGGACTTGACCACCATGAATTTATCCAGTTCTCTTTTAAATGCTGTTATAGTCCTAGCCTTCACAACCTCCTCAGGTAATGATAGCTTATAGTTCTAACACAGTCTTCCATATACTCCACCCAGCAATAGTAGTTGTGGATGTTTTGTGCAGTATTTGGTTGTTCAAAAGGATATTTAGAGGGGGTAATGGAAGGCTGGCATCCCTCATGTGACAGACATAAGAATAGAACAGTGTAGCTTCTGCCAGAAAAGTTTTTATGTGCACCCAACCCCCATCAGCTAATCAGGTTTGTGTGCTCAGTGTATGCAGTCTGTTATAAAGTGACCAGTAGCTTAAAATGAACATAAACGCAACTTTGAAAACAAAACAGAGTACCCATTGCTCCTGATCTCCTCAGGATCCTGCTCTCTACTCTATTTTGTACAGAGAGACAATGTTGTAAAGAAATATCAATCAACAATGAAAAGCAGAATTACCCAGGGAAAAAGTCATCAGAGTCCAAACTCAAAGACTTCCTATTAGAGAAGCTAAACAAAAACTAAACGTATAGTTCCTAAAAATTGTACTTGATTGAAGTTTCACTAGGAGGTGGCGGCCAGTTTATGAGGAAACAGGAATTTGTCTCATTTTTAAGACCACTTTAATATGCAGGCTAACTAGTCAAAATGGGTAACTCCAATACATAAAATCATAGCCACTGCAAAATGGTGTGGGGGGAAATGTTCAGATTGCACAAGTGCAGTCCACTAATAACCTTAAACGTCAGGGCTAGTACCTTGAAAATGAATCCAGTAATGAAGAGGAAGTCAGTGGACATGGTGAAGAACTTGCACTATAGGCCCTGTTAAACATGTTCTGCTTTGGAGGGAGGTACCAAGTGATGGACTAATTACAGCTTCCACCTACCCTGCACCTTCATCCTCAGGTAGAGTGAGTTACAGTAGACTACCAGCACTGAGATAGGACATGCATGGATTTCTATGGCTAGGTCTCTCCCTGAGGGAAAAGCATGAAAGGGTTTTTAGTAAGTTTTGTTATTTTGGTGTCCAGCATCAATGTGCCTCGTAGAACAGAAGGCCACTTGATCACTTGTGGATATATGCCTCGAACTGAGAGTAAGGGCATGCTATTTTTAAATACAACTTTTTAAAATGCTCCCCCCTTCTAATCGCCGTCACGTCAGTCTTTCCCGGATCAATTATGGACCAGCTGTCTCTATTCAGCTTCCAGTTCGCTGGGTATACTGAGATAGCTGTGAGATACTTCATGCAGATGGTACTAATGATACACAGAACTCTTTGTCAGTGTATTCCTGACAGTGTCGGTCATGGATTCTCACAGTCTCCACTAGCAGTTTCAAATCAATGTTGAATAGGAGAGGTGGGAAGATACGGCCTGGTAGGACTACACAAATTAGGGCCTGCATGCAGGAGTAACTGTCCATCAACACAGTCTAGGATCTGCCAGGGAATGACAAGCATAGCCAGGCTGAAGTAACCCTGGCTACCACTGCCAGGTTTTACAAGTGGGTCAGCAATACTTGATGGTGGACGGCAGCTTGAGAATGAGTAGTGTCAGCAAAGACATTCACGGTGATAAGGATGTTCTCTACCAGGGTAGCTACAGCGGTTTCTGTGCCATGACTCAAGCTGAAGTCCTGTCGGGGAGGATCTAGAATATTAGTGGTGAGCAGATGTTCCTGGGGCCTGCTTGTTAACTACTCAGGTCTTGCTGAGGAATGAGAAAGTAGCAACCAGGTGTTAGGGGGTTGGTTCGTGTGAGTGATTTTTTTATAGTAGGCCAGACTATTGCACATTTCAAAGTAGTGGAAATAATGTCTTCCCTAAGGAAAGTATTGATTGTCTCCCTCAGCAGAGGGATAAGGTGTGCATTACTGGCTTTTGCTAGCCAGCAGGAGCACGGGTCCATTTCACCAAGATTTTTCAATGGGGCTTCAGCAACTCTCTCTGGGTGAATTAGATGAAATTTGTCAAAAATGATGGGATAATTGTTGCCTGCTGCATTGATATATTTCCCTCTTGATCTGAGAGGCTGTCACACATTTGATTAATGTTCCTCTGTGAAAGAAGAGAAGAGCTTCTGAAAGCAGGTGGTACTTGGCTCTTTGGTTGGTTGAGGGGAGACAGGCTGCCTTTATATATGTGGAGGATGGAACTATATTTGGGCCTCACTGTCTATAAGGTACTTTAGATCCAAGCATGCAGAGTGCCAGTAGAAAGGCTAGAGTCAGGAAAATGCAAGGTTCATGTTTACACACATGTGACACTATGCAAATAGGGGTTTATTTTTGGGATTCTGGTTTGACCCTGACACTAGTTTGGGAAATATCTGTAGCTGCATCTCCTTTCACATATAGCTTTAAAAGCGGTAAATAATAAAGCATACAGGGTAGTTCCAATGTTTCCCTAGGGTTTCTGAGTGTAACACTCCATTTCTAAAGTGTTGAGCTTAAATAGTCTGTTTCACCTAATTAGCTCACAATCCAGAAGTGTCTCTGAGCTATTTCTGAAACTTGTCTAGGAATTAACCCTGGAAAGCTCAAGCTGTTTTCTGGCTTGGTGGATGCTCCTAAGGCAGGGTGCTTCATGACTTCCCCTCAAAGACATGTACAACCTGTCAGTGTTTATATAGCAAATTATAAAACAATCAATTTGTAAGTACCTACAGGATAACAGTGTTATAAGGAATTTGTCAAGAACAAATCATGCCAAATCAACTTCATTTTCTCCTTTGACAGGGTTCTGGCCTAGTAGATTGGGGTGGAAAAAGGGGAAGCTGTACACAAGATATATCTTGATTTCAGTAAGGTTTTTGACAGTCCTACATGACCACATTTCCCTAGTTTGCTTATGAGACACTCTAGATGAAATTACTATAACACCTGCACAACTGTTGAAAGGCCCTACCCAAAAAATAATTATCAATGGTTTGCTGTCAAACAGGGAGGACAAATTAAGTATGGCCCTGCAGGGGTCTGTCTTTGGTCTCGTACTCGTCAATATTTTCATTAATGACTTGGATACTGGAGTAGAGAGTATACTTATAAAATTTGCAGATGAACTTAAGACGGGAGGGGTTAAAGTCACTTTGGAGGACAGGATTAGAATTCTAAACAACCTTGACAAATTGGAGAATTGGTCTGAAATCAACAAGATGAAATTCATTAAAGATAAGTACAAAGGACATGATTAAGGAAAGAAAAAAAAATCAAATATTCAACTACATGATGGAAAATAACTGGTTAAGTGGAAGTACTGCTGAAAAGGGATTATAGTGGATCACAAATTGAATAAGAGTCAATGTGATGCAGTTTCAAAAAAGACTAATATCATTCTGGGGTGTATTAGTAGGAGTGTCATAGGTAAGACACAGCAGGTAATTCTCCTGCTCTACATGGCACTGGTGATGCCTCAGCTGGAGTATTTTGTCCAGTTCTGGGCACCACACTTCAGGAAAGATGTAGACAAATGTGAGAGTATGGCAAATTCCCCTCTATCCCCAAATTTATCCGCTGGCCAAGCAAGCAAATAGCAGTGATAAAACCCAGTTTTGTAGGATTCAAAAAATTAGTCATTTATATGGGTAAGGAGAATATCCAAAGGTTTATATTAGATGGAATATTAAATGTAAGGAATATAAACGCACATGTTCATGATATAAGCTGTATGTGTGCTGCTGCTGTGCACATCTATGTTCAGAGACAGAAGGGCCAGCATAAGCCACCCATGTTATACAATGCAACCCTCTGCATTTTGTAGGTCTATATTACTTAACGTGCACTAATATTGTACTAATCTACTTTGAGATGGGCTAGTGTCAAGGATCGCTAAAGAAAAACTCTGTGGCATAATTAAGACACACTGTTTTCTTTTCTGTGCTCTTATTTTTTTAATATCTCCTTTTCACTCAAGCTGTTGCTTCAGAATTAGATGTTGCTGGAGTTTCTGGCATGAACAATGATGAGAGGTGCATAATCTCAGTTAAAGATGAGAGCCTACTGCACAATGGGAAGAAGTCTTCCCAGTATAAATCTGGTACTTTAAAAGCCAAAGCTTCCACAACTGGGAGATAAAGAATAACTCATAGTCCAAGCATGACATTCATTTATTTCCAAAGAGGTTTTAAAAAAATATTTATTTCTTTGTTTTTCTCTTTAAATACTCTGAAGTTTTAATGAAAACTCCGCAAATAGACGATGGGCCAACTGATCTCCCTATTCTCATTAAGCAATACTTCATTCCGCAGTTAGTCCCCATGAAATCAAAGGTTTTTTGTTTAGGAATTATTATTATTACAATTGTATGTCAAAGGTAGGATGTGCTGTAAAAACAACAAGACTCTAGGCTTACCGTGCTAAGAAAGATGTTGTTAAATACTCCACTCAATTTCTCTCTCTTTATCATTAAATATGATCCACCTAGGCCTTGACCTGGCATGATAGACCTATTTCTTTTGATCCAAGAGTTAATGATTCTAATCAGAGGGGCTGAAGGCTGGATCACTGCGGTGAGGGGGAGGAAATGGATTCTTCATGAGAACCCTCTCACAGCGATTTCTCTACATTATTCCACTGTTGGGGGTGGGGTTTTCCTCCTATGCTAGACTGTGGGATCTGCCTCCAAACCCTGAGGCATATAGGGAACACCCACAATGGGAGTGGAAGCCCCATACCGTTGCTGGAGCTCTGTGCCCCCAGAAGAAGGAGATTCTAGCCATAAAACAGCTCAAAGGAAAAGATAGCACAGGGCCAGGCTTTATTATGTTTTCTTAATAAAATCCAAGGAGTAATGGGTGCCGCTCACACCCTCCCATTCCTCCCTGATATGCCAAATGCCTGCTTCCACCCATTCCATGGCATGGGTAAACAGACCATCAGAGAAGACTCTGTGGGATGTAGGAAAAGGAGGTGGCAGTGTTAGGGAGACAGATGAGTCCCACCTAGGAGCAAGAGGAAGAGAGAGAGAGATCTGCATACAGAGTCCCCTTTTGTGCACAGGCTTGATCCCTGCTTCGATTTCTGACATTAGCCCTATGTAAATGGAGACACACATAGACCTCAAGTACTGGTGCTGTCTGTCCCTAGAATTCACTGGGAGAGAAGTCAAAATAATTTATATCCTTCCTCCTCCTATCCTCCACTGCCCACCCAGGTTAATGACTTGACATCTGTAAACCAGGTCAGCAGCCTTGAGGAAATAGCTGAAGGAAATTTAGAAGATTGATCACGTGTCGTTGTGTGATGAGGATGAGGAATCAGTGTTTTTATATGGCATCAAAGTGGACTGGATTTAACTGTGTAAAAGAGGGAGAATTTAAATCTAGATCCAGATCATGGCTACCTAAGGTGTAAGGAAGAGTAAAATTAACAAAAGAGAGAGAAAGGAGTCTATCTTTCCTGGTTGAGTTGCCCTTTACAGGAATAATTGAATTTGTGTTTGTCTCTTTTATGAGAGGTAGCTTTTGTCAGAAATAAATAAATTTTAAAAATGCTTTGATCATTACTCTGCAGAAGGACATTATAGAATTAATTTTTATAATGCCAGATGCATCATAAAGGAATTTTGAAATGGCTAAAGCCACTTCAGCGAAGCATACTCCGAAAATAAGGGCATTCCAGTTAATCCAGTAAGATTATGGCAATTACCTTACCTTTCCATACACATGGTCCTCTTTAGGGGTGTGTGGAGGTGGTGGGGGTGGTTTTTTTTGACTCGTTAGTTGGCTTTGTTTGTAAGGGGACAAGGAAGGATAGGTATGGATTCATTCCTGAAGCAAAAGCTCATCCCTTGATGAGCTTTTAAAAGGTGATATGGTGAAGGGGGAGCCAAGGAGTTAGTTACATATTTTGTGCACTATATTATTAGAATGACGTTGGCACCTAATATAGCCAGCTGTTTGAGGAGGAGGGGAAGGAAAATACAAACTGAAAAAGCAAGTTCCCTTTACAACAATATTTATAGGAATATGACTTAGCATTATCATGGGGGCACAGTTATTGAAAAGTTAATGTCTCCTGAACAAGACAACTTCCCCTCAATTATATATATATTTATTTTGGAGGAACAAAACCACCTTTTCCTTGCCTACAAAGGTCCCCTTTTCCTTGGCAGTGTATGAAATACTTGGTTCCTGCACAGTGAGGCTTTTGCAGTTGCTCCCCTGCCCCATCACTTTTCTGCTTAGATTTAGGTTATAAGCATTTTTTTAGAATGCATGGATGAACTGTTCAATCTGATTGAGATTTTAAAATAGTTTTCAGACAGCCTGGCAGATTTTAGAGGCATTCAATTGCTTGTGAGAAGTTTGTCTGACTCTACTTTTCTAAACAGGATAAAAAAAGTTGTTAATATTTTCAGAAATGTTTGCCATTAAAACTCTCACTTTGGGACAAATCCTGACCCCAGCATGAGTAACTGGGCTGTGCATTGAGGAGTTAGGCAGTGAATGGGAAGGAAGGAAGGAATCCTCTGTGCCAGATGCTCCATGGCTGCAGCAACCTTTGCAATCATTCAACACACTCATATATACATAGAATCATGGGGCTGGAAGGGACCTTGAGAGGTCATCTAGTCCAGTCACCTGCACTCAAGGCAGGACTAAGTATTATCTAGACCATCCTTGAGAGGTGTTTCTCTAACCTGCTCTTAAAAATCTCCAGTGATGGAGATTCCACAGTCTCCCTAGCCAATTTATTCCAGTGCTTAACCACCCTGACAGTTTGGAAGTTTACATGGAGAGCAATAGCCAATGAAGTCATGTAAGGCCAGAATTTCATCTTAGTTGCATCACTGCAAATCTGGAGTACCTCCACTGACCTTCAATGGAGTCGATCTGGATTTGCATTGGTGTAACCAAAAGCAGAACATAGCTCATAGTCACAGATCCATTGACACTGACTCTTTCCCTGTGTTTCCAAACCTATCCAGCCCACTGAAGAGCAGGAAGCCACAACAGAATGCAGTTCCACAGCACATAAATGCCATATGTGCTCTCCAAATCTCCTCACATTTGGGGCTCTTTGTGTCTGTTGGGGGGCAGGATTTATTTCCCTAATGTACAGAATCTAATCTTATTGCATGAGAAATCTTGTTCACCTGGTTAATTTAGTTTTACAGCTAGCCAGCAACAGCCTCACTAAAAGAGTCTCTAGCTGCAAGTTATTCTTTTTTCCTTTGAGAAAGAGTGATGTTTATGATCTTATTGTGTTTTGCTTGGGGCCATCTTTGTCTGTTGATCCCTGCCAAGGCTGCTTCCCCACTCTGAACTTTAGGGTACAAATGTGGGGGCCTGCATGAAACTTCTAAGCTTAACTACCAGCTTAGATCTGGTCCGCTGCCACCACTCCCAAAGTGCTAATTCCCTTCCCTGGGTAGCCTTGGGAGACTCTTCACCAATTCCCTGGTGAATACAGATCCAAACCCCTTGGATCTTAGAACAAGGAGAAATTAACCATGCCCCCTCCTTTCTCCCACCAACTCCTGGTGGATCCAGATCCAACCCCCTTGGATCTAAAAACAAGGAAAAAAATCAATCAGGTATTAAGAAAAAGGCTTTTAAGTAAAGAAAAGAAAGGTAAAAGAAAACCCTCTTGGAGAGATTAGCATACCAGCTACTCTCACAGACAACAGATTCCAAACACAGAGGATGTTCCCCTGGGCAAAACCTTAGTTACACAAAAAAATACCCAAAATACCCAATTTGACTATTCCTCTAATTGCACAAGACAGGTTACAAAGAAATAAACATAAACCTATTTATTTCCTTCACTAATACTCACTACTTAATAAGAGGCTGAATTCTGGAGCTTCCCCACTCTGGTCCAAAGTGAAACTCACACAGACAAAGGGAACTTCCCTCCTTCCCTTTGAACCATCTTGTCCTCCCATTGGTTCCTCTGGTCAAGTGTCAGCTAGGCTAGGTGAACTTCTTAACCCTTTACAGGTAAAAGAGGCATTAACCCTTAACTATCTGTTTATGACAATCCCCAATCACCAGGTCTATGATGTTATCTCTAAGCACCAGCTTAACAAGCAGGTGCTTGGGGCGGCCAAGGGAGAGGGGCGGCACCTGCGGCAATTCGGGGGCGGCAGGTCCCTCACTCCCTCTAGGAGCGAAGGACCTGCCGCTGAACTGCTGCCACCGATCACTTTTTTTTTTTTCCAATTGCCGCCGGCGATCGCGATCGCGGCTTTTTTTTTTTTTTTTTTTTTTTGCTTGGGGCGGCAGAAATGCTGGAGCCGGCCCTGGTTGTTATTGTCAAAGTTTTCAGATCCTCTGTTACTACTTTAACTCTGCTTTACACATGTAAATTCACTTCAAACATTTACTAGAAGCTTTTAAAAAATAACCGGTCTGATTCTCCATTTCCCTCCCCCTAGTGTACATCAGTACAGAGCAGGTAGAAATCAGAATGGTATCATTTTGCCCTCACTTTGCACAGATGTAAATGATCATCCTTGGGTCAAGAGAACCATGCTGTGACACTAAGCACCCTGTATTTCCCCCCACATGCTACTGTAACAATCTTTGTACAAGATATGCTTTGTAAAGTAGCACATGAAAACTAATAACTCTCTGATCATTTATCTTCTTATATGATGTATGCCAGAAGGTGTACAAAAAGTTATAAATATATGCTGGAATTATGACTAAAGTGTGTTTTTAAACTAGGCATGTTAGGGGGAGTTAGTTAGACAAAGGAATGTGTATTTGATTCTCTGACCAGCCTGATGCGCAGACAAAGACAATGAAGGTCCGTATTTACATATAAACAGTAAACAAGACTACCAAGACAGCAGGGAGAGGAGATAACAGGAAATGGAACAATTTGCATTTCAGCAAAAAAGAAAGAGAAAAAGTATGGACCTTCCTTCACCACCAGACTCCGTCACTTTCCTCAAAGCTTGAATAAACTTTACTTTTGAGGGTACAGGCGGCGAGTTATATGGGCCCGTGGTGCCTGTGCTCCACCAATATTTAGGAACGTGGGCCCGGCTCCACCAAAGTTTGGGGTCACCGTGCTTTGAGGGGCCCAACACTTCAGAGGGATGCGGGGTCTAGGGAGGCCAGGGGGTTAGCGGGGGGCCTGGCACCGGCAGCAGCAAGCAACCTGGGCCCAGCTCTCCCCTCTCCACCCTCCGGCTCCTGGCGTCACTTGGGGGAGGGGGCGGAAGCTGGAAAGAGGTGGGGTGGGGTTGTTGGGGAAGGGGTGGAATGGGGGAGGGAGGGAGCGGAGCAGGGGCAAGCTGGGGCTGGGTTGCTCACTGCTGCCGGCGCCAGGTCCTCCGCTAGCCCCCCAGGCTTCCCTGAACCCCGTGTCCTCCTGAAGTGTGGGGCCTCCCCAAAGCATGGGGCCCTGGGCGGTTGCCCCGGTCCGTCCTATGGGTCCAGGGCGGCCTGGGAGGTTAGCAGGGGGGCCTGGTGCCGGCAGCAGCAAGCAACCCAGCCCCAGCCTGCCCCCTCCCCACCCCCATTCCACCCCTTCCCCCAAACCCCCACCCCACCTCTTTCTGGCTTCCGCCCCCTCCACCGAGCGATGCCGGGAACTGGCAGGGTGGAGCGGAACAGGGCAGGCTGGGGCCCGGTTGCTCTCTGCTGCTGGTGCCAGGCCCCCCGCTAGCCCCCCAGGCCTCCCTGGACCCTGCATCCCCCTGAAGCACGGGCCCCCCAAAGTGCAGGCCCAGGGCAGTTGCCCCGGCGGCTGTGCTTGGACCCGTTCTGGGCACCACCAAAAATTATACAAACCTGGTGCCCATGTAAGAGAGAATGCAACCATTTCAAAGGTTTACTGGTCTATAAAGATTGGGGCCTGTCTCCTATGTAAATTAAGCATGGTACAATTGAACAATGGAAGCCCTATTTACATGAGTGGGATGGGAAGCCCAGGGGAAGGGAAGAACAGCATAAGGTCATCCTGCCTCTTGAAACAACATAACTTTGGAAGAAATAACCAAGGTCAGAGACCCATCTTTGGCATCCATCACAAGAGGGCAGAACTCTTGCAAGCTGAGAAAGATGGGTCCTTTTACCAAGGGGGATAGAAGTCTCTGGTATCTAAATATAGGTGAAAGAAACCATCCTGAAAAAAGCCTGTACCTTGCTAGATTAAGTTTTAGATTTTTAGATGGGTATTTTCTCTTTTATTTCCTTATTACCCTTTCTAATTTTATCCCTTATACTTAAAATCCTATTTTCTTTTGTTTTGATTATTAGTCTAAACCACCAGTACTGTGTTTGAAATAAAGTGAATGTTAATTCAGATAAAATAGCAAGCTAGTGGGTTTTGTGTCTTTAGAGGAACAAACAAATCTTATTATTTCTCTGAACTGTCTAGGAGAGGGCTGGGCACTATATGGTTTTGGGAACATTTTGGGACTGGGAGTGTGTTGGGGTTACCCTGCAAGTAGTAACCCAGGCTGGTGGAAGCCAGAGTGGGACTATGGGGTTATCGACTGGCTGCTGGGGTCAGAGGTGCTGAATGAGAGCTATGTAGCATGCAGACACTCAGGGTGTGACTTGCACACTTGTAGGCTGGTTGTGAGTATCCCAGGCTAGGAGCTACAGCAGCAGAGCACTGTTAGGCACCCAGGGTTGCTGGGAAAGTGGTGACACAACCCCTCACTGGTCTGGTTTTCTCCCCTCCCCGCAAACACCATCTGACAGGCCCAGTGCTTTCTAATTTCTGGTAATGCAGCACATTTGGGGGCTGAAAAAAGCCCACTAAAATCAAGACTTCAATGGGCCTTGGATACTGCCCATGGTCTCCTACTCGGGTCTCAGAGCAGTAGTGTGGTTTTGCATACAAAATGTTCTATAATACTTGGACACAAAGGAGACTGTTAAGGATGCTCAGATTGCCTTAGTTAAATATTTTCCATCATTCCATCTGTAGCCCATAGGGCTAGCTTGCCTTTATTATATTCACTGCCTTGCCTTCATTATATTCTGCCTTCGTTATATTCAGCAGTGATGCAAGGAACCTACAGGCCTGTACCCTCTAAGATATTAGTTTCAGCAGTTAGCCTAAGACTTGAGGCCTATGAACTTTGGCACAGATAAATGGCCCAACAGTAATTCCCAAGTTTTGGGGAACTGAAAATAGAGTGTGAAGGGGGAATTTTGTCGGAATTTACCATAACGACACCACCCAACCACAGGAACATGAGCTAACATCCGCAGATATGTCCACAAGAGTGCCGTGGCAATGAATTGACGTATAAGATAATAAGTTCAGATAATTAATGTAGTAACCTATAGGAGAAGGGCACCTTAACATTAGTAGGATGAGGAAATACAAATAAGGAAGAGGGGAGAAACTCCTGCTGAATATGCATGAGACATAGTGGTGTCAGCGTAACATATTATAAAAGTTGTATCGTAGCCTGGGTGCAGAAGGAGAGAGAGAGAGAGAGATAGTCCTTGGGAGGTGCCAGAATGATGGCCACTGGAGATGAGGAGGAAGGTGATGGGGAAGATAATGTATAACATTTCAGGTTGTTCTGCAAGGGATAGTGTGAGTATGGATGTGCAGATTTACATTCTGTATTATTTCTGTCTACCTTACTGAGTTAGAGTATTTGTGACTTTGCTAAATGGATTACTAAACTATTGTAAATATAGAAGGGTTTCTATAGTGTGAGTGTTGCAACTGTGCACATCAGGGTTTCTAATGGCTCAGTAGTTTTAATAATACTGGGGCTTATCTTGGGACAAGAACCTATCAACCCTCAAAGTGATAACTGGGAATTCTTAAGTAACTAATATAATTAATACATAATCTATAGATCAGGCTACACATCAAGGATGATGGTGATACCTTTCTATTCATTTTAATGGGAATCTACAACAGAACAAGATTTATGTAAATTAATTTACTCAGGGCTTGTCTATACTCACCGCGCTGGTTCGGCGGCAGGCAATCAAACTTCTGGGTTCGATTTATCGCGTCTTGTCTGGACGCGATAAATCAAACCCAGAAGTGCTCGCCGTCGACTCCGGTAATCCTGCTCGACGCGAGGAGTACGCGGAGTCGACGGGGGAGCCTGCCTGCCGCGTCTGGACCGCGGTAAGTTCGAACTAAGGTACGTCGACTTCAGCTACGTGAATAACGTAGCTGAAGTTGCGTACCTTAGTTCGAATTGGGGGGTTAGTGTAGACCAGGCCTCAGACAATAACAGAGGAGAAGACATTTTTTTCTAACAACCCACAGCCTAAGAAAGACTACCCAAGAAGCAGGACTGACCCAAGACGCCAAGATTCCTTTTTTTCCCCAAGTACACATTTTATTTGCTTTTAAAGATGTGGAAGTTCCATAGGCATAGTTTTGAGTGACACTGTGTTTAGTTGCTTTCATTCCCAATACTTTGCCTAATTCTACCTACTAAATGTAAGAGGCTGGGATATTGAAGAACCAGGGAAGAATTACATTAAAAAATTCTCATTCATTTAAAAAAGTAGGAGAAGATAAGGCATACAAAAATGCAAAAGTATAGGCTTACCACTGCTTTTAGGAAATAACCTGCTAATTTACAGCACAAATGAGCATTAAAACTCTTGGCCTAGATCAGCGTTTCTCAAACTGGGGTCTGTGGACCCCTGGGGGTCTGTGAGGGTACTTCAGGGGGTCCATGGGCCCGCTGATCAACTCCTCCCACTCCCTCCCAGCACCTCCTGCACACTGGGGAACAGCTGTTCAGTGGCATGCAGGAGGTGCTGGAAGGGAGGGGAGGGATGTGGGGAGGGGGCACACTTGGTGGAGGGGGCAGAATCATGTTCGGGGCCACAGGCCCTGCTAATCAACTCCTCCCCCTCCCTCCCAGTGCCTCCTGCATGCCGGGGAACAGCTGTTCAGTAGCGTGCAGGAGGTGCTGGGAGGGAGTGGAAGGAATGGGGAAGGGGGTGCGCTCGGGGGACAGGGCAGAAAGAGATGCAGAAGAGAAGGAGCAGGAGTGGAGCGGGAAGAAGTGGGGTGGGGCCTTGGGGGGAGGGGGAGAGTGGGGGCAGGGCCTGGGGCTGAGCAGGGGGACTAGGGATCCAGGAAAATTTTTAAATAAAAATGGGTGTCCTTGGGTTGCTAAAGTTTGAGAACTGCTGGCCTAGATTTTATGGTTAAACCCAGGCTTCTTTGTGCTCCTACCAGTACCAAAAGGTATCCTGTAAATCAAAATATCTCCACAGCATCAGCAGAGACCTTCCTTATAAATAGGAGCCCTAAGCAGTTCCCCCTGTATTGCTTAGTAGTTACCACTCCTATATCATCATCTACTCCCAACATGCCATGGAGTAGAGGGAGACTCCTCTTATTCTTATTTAAAGGCTCAATGTTTTCAGTCAATTCGTGGTACCTATAGCCTAAATCACTATCAGAGCATACAATAATGATCATAGAAACCTGTCTAGTTCCAGAATCATGAATTCTTCCTTTGCAAATTATCAAGCATGTTAAAATATTTTTGTCTGATTAAGCCTTGTAATACAAATATGCAGGATGTCATTTAGAGTGGTGAAAGAACAGCTGTGAAATTTTGATCTGCATTTCATTGTTACCTGACATAACTGAAAATGTAAAAGAATCAAGACAAGAATACGCCAGTGCAGACTGTACGATTTATGACCTCTATAGAGCAGTCAGTCTGTTGAATGGAATGGATAGTAAGAGACTGAAGATGCAAAAAGATGCTGGGCTTGCAACATTCATTATTTTACAAGATTTCACCTCAGTGAAGTAGAACATCTTGTTTTTATGATTTGTAATGTGTCTAAATTTTATGGATATTAAGATTGAGATTCACAAGTAAATGTTTGATGAGATGGGGAAAACAGTTGCCAGTCAAGATAGCAGGGCCATACTCTGGCCTTCATTTTAGTGGTACAAGCTGCTGGAAACCTGGTGGATCTGACTCTTACTATTTTACATTGTGTGTAATGGCTCCTAATCTACCTACCTCCCAGCCCCAGTATGGGAGGCATGTCTAGGAGAAAAATTGGCATAGCCAGTGCATCTATAAGTCACAATGACCCAGAGGATGAAACAGCTCTTAAAGGCAGTCGGCAGGTAGTGCAAAGTAGAGCATCTAAGGACACAATGGGGATTGTTTCAGCAGCCTGCTAACCTCACCACTGAGAGTTGTTTATGAGGGAGACTGTTCTGAGCATGTCTAGGCATGCTGTCATGTACCAAACCCATACCCCAATAAAGTGATACTAATAGGGTTTTTAGAGTTCCATAACATTTCACTTCCTAAACATACAATATATAAATGCCTGATTAACTTGAACTAAAATGGCCTCAACATATACTTTTTCATTCTGTTTCCCCACTGAAATGACTGGAGCAGTGGGGGAGTCTCCTGTGCACCTTCCAAAGTCTGTTTTGCTGGCAATACAGGTAACCACACTTAATATGAAAGATGTAAACAGCCTTGTTTACACAGGAAGCATAATACTGCTAAACAAAAATAGAAGCAGGAAAACACAACCCAAAATCAATAGAATGCCCTGATTTTAATGTGTGTTCAGTTTGGTCATATTAGGAAGAAGCTGTTCAGGAGAAAAAGATTATTAGAGAAATGGAAAGGCTGCAATATGAAGAGAATTTTTTTTTAAAAAAGGACTAATTAGTTTAGAGAGGATTCAATTGACAGGGGCCCTCATAGTTATATAAAATAATAAATGGCATGGGGAAGGTGAGTCAGGCTCTCTTGCTCATCTTATTCGTCATAATACACGAACAAAGAGAGATTCTATTAAACAGAAAGGCAATACATTTAAAATTGATACCATTTTTTTACATACAACACAATTAACCTAATGAACTCATTGCCACAAGATATTACAATCTGAGAGCTTTGCCATAGGAGTTGAGAGAGAGAAAAAAAAATCTACTGGCTCCAATTCTCCTTTGCAGCAGACCGGTAGATCCAGTGCTTAACTCGGAAAAACAAATGTATCTTAACTCACTATTTGTTTTCTAGGATGCAGACCAGTAGTACAAACCTGTGGGTGAATCCTCCTTGTCTAATAGGTAGTAGCCAATCTGGATGCAGAGTTTTTCACATCCAGTCTTTCCTCCACCCAATGTGCAGCCAGGCTTCTCCAGTTAAAAACATCCAGAAGCAGAGAAAAAATTATGTTGACCCAAGTCTGGTTGCCCACTGCCATGTCACATGTGGGTGTCCTAGTTGGTTTTGCAGTTGTCATATCATATTGAGGTAAGATATGTGCTGTGGCAGTTCCTTCCATCTGCAGGGAACTAAGAAGCTGTTATGAAGATAACAGAACCAGCAGTCAATGTGGACTGTAGACTGACAATTGTTTGAGTTTGCCTGAAAATTTGCAATGAAATCTTTTATCAAATTCCAGTGAAAAGTAAAGAATTATATATAAGATAGTTGGCAGGTGTATATGTGGGGAAAGGGATAGTGATTCCATAATGTGGCAGTAACCTATATGAACAAATGGGTAAATCCTCTTCTCAACTATCAATCAGATGGGTGACAACCTTCTGCATGTGGAGTTTTCATGTCTTCCACACCTACATGCAGGCATGTTTCCCCAGCTGCTCTTCTACATGGCTGGAATCAGCTGCAGCTGGTACCTCTCTGCTGAAGAACCACCATTTTTCAGGCCTCAGCAGAGCTCCAGTGTGACATGTAGCAGGAGTCCTCCCTGAAAAAGGTGGTGAAGAAGGGCAGAAAATGTTATTCTTGTGCCTGCACTTGTGGAAGAAGGTGCATTCTTCCTGTTCTTCCCTCCCTCTTCCACTTCAGCCTCCTGTAGAACTGCCTCTGGACCAGGTGACTGTGCTCAACTTCAGAAGGATTACTGATTTGTGGTGGCTCCAGGTAGTGGAAGAAGAGAGCGATGTAGCTTCTGTCCAGGGCATCAAAAGAAGTCACTTCAGCCATGCTTCTGCTTGATCGCTATGGACTTGAATAGGCGTTGCCTGAGACAGGCAGCCAGGATTAGACATGGTGGGTAAAGTGCCTAAATCCCATATTAAAAATGACTGTCATTAGGACTTAGGCTTCTAGGTGACTTAGGTGCTTTTGAAAATTTTACCCACTGACTTTAAACTTTTCTTCATCTTGCCGTTTGTGTTAGAGAATTCTTGATCTATTGTACTATAAACATCCACAGGCTAAAGCTCTGGAATGGAGTGAGGCATCCAATAACTTAACACAAGACATGCATAGATGGTGGTCTACAGGGTCGGATATAGGGGCATGAGACCCAGGCGACCACCTGGGGTGCCAGGCTTGGGGTGCTGTTTTTGTTGTTAGGCACATTTCAGTTATTCTTAACATTAGAAAGGTTCTATAAGCTTAGAGGAAACCATTTTTTGTTTTTGTATATGGCATGAATATTTACTGATCCTAGCATGCAAATGTATTGCCTTATATGACAGGGATAAATCATGCATGCAAATCATGCATCAAAGTCGTGAAATGGGCTACAAATGCAATAAAAATAAGGCATTGAAAAGTTTAACAAATGGAGGAGGGAGGGCACTGAAGACTCTCCTTGCCTGGGGCGCCATTTGATCTACGACTGGCCCTGGTCCTCTATTTCCCTATTTCTAGATCTCTGATACTGTGCTGATATTGCATTTGGTGAAGGCAATTTTGGTGGCAGAAGGATTTAATTCTGTTTTAGGAGTCTAGAATAGATGTTTCATCATTTGAATGCTCTATCCTAGTTTGCTATTCCCTTCTTTTTTCACCTTAGCAAAGATTTATTTGAACAATGTGAGCAGTGATATAAAGTTAATATAGTGCTTATCACAGTACCAGTGCACTTAGTTGTGTGACATTTAATATGTTGACAAAACAGAGACAGATTTTAAACAATACTTGATGGCAAGTGACTGTATTTGTGCAACTGAACTTCCTATGCATAGTTTTGTTCTGGTTTTTGGAAGGAGACAGGAGGTGAACACACTGCGAATTCTAAAAGTGAAACCTAGGGCCAGATGGTGTCATTTAATCGCTTGCCTGCATCCAGCACAATGTGAAGACATACCACCCTAGAGTGAGCTATAGGAGCCAGGGCGGGATTGTGCCTTTGTGCAGCCTGTTCTTTTGGCTTGCTTCAAAGGACAGTAGGGGAGGAGGGCAGGGTCATGACCTCACTCTTGCTTCCTGCACTTGGAGGTACTCCTGGTGGGGCTAGGAGGAAGCATACCCTATCATCTATTAAAAACATTAACTTTGATTGTCCCTAATCCGGTGGTGGCTTGCAAGAATGGGAAGGCTTTTTGTGCCCTCCCTTGATGAAAGGTCCAGGATAATCTAACCCTGAGTATATCTCCTTACGGCGAGTTCCTAACTGAATCTCAGTCTAATAAAAAGCTTTTTTAAAAATCCCACTTGTTACGTCCCTTTTGACAGCTAGGAAACTCCAGTGTAGTTACATAAAGAGAGAGCGAGTTATTTTTCAGTAATCTTTAGCTAAATATGAAATACTCTTATGTGACCAATTTAGTCAAAAGAACACTGTAGTAATATTTATTTTTAATAGGAAGGATTTTTTTTGTTCTTTACCTATTTCTGGAGGCAGAGAAGAAAGTGCTTTTGGAGGCTCTCCTTGTTCTATAGAACAACAGAGCTTTCATACAGACCTGTTTTTTTCTAGTTTATATTTGGTTAGCTATTAAAATTAGGGAAACAAATTTCCCACATACTTCTCATTCTTTATTTCCTCTGTGTTTCTCCTAATCAGCATTAAGAGTTTGAATATAGCTTCATCAGTTTCACTTTTCTTTCCAGGCAACTTCACTTTCAAGGGTTCAGTCTTGCTGCCAATGAAGTCAATGGCCCAAAGTTCGTTCTCTCTCTCTCTCTCTCTCTCTCCCTCCCTCTTTTTCTTTTAATTAGTTCAGTGCTGCAACATTTGGATTGCAAGTGCCACATGTGAATATCTACTTGCAATAAAAAATATTTCTGATGGAATTTTAAAAAGCAATTGTAGAAACAATTTCCATTAGTCTCTGGTTTTGTAAAAATAAAAATTTTATTCCACAAGTAACATAGTTTCCAGTGAAATAATTAGGATTTCTGTTGTATTCTTTTTCCTCTGAGTAGTACTCATAAGTCAAATAGAAAAGGATGCTGCGCTACTTGAAGTTATATATAACTCTTGTTCAGGGAGCAGAAAAATTGCCAGACACTTTTGGTATATCTGTTGCTATTAAGCTTTAATTAAAGTACAGTACTTAAAGTACAGTGTCTGCAGACTTCTAATTTTAGTTGTGTTCTCATTTTAGTATCCTGTGGACAAATGTCCACATCATTAAATGGCCACATAATTTGGCACAGCTGTGTATGATTGGCAGTCACTGATCATTCTTCAAAATAAGCAGTGGGCAGTGCTATGTTAGGAACACATGTCTAGCCAGAGTATTTTAGTCTCATTTTCCTGATCACTATCAGATGCTAGGCTTATGGGAGCAAATATAATACTCTAACATAGTCCATTCACTTTTTTTATTTTTGTGGTGGTTTTAAAAACAGATTTGAGGTTTTAAAGATCAGCTTCCTATGTAAAGAGTTGAATCAACAGCTAACTTCTCAATTTTTCATAGATAATTACTGTTACAATGAAATTAATGGGAGTCTTCCCATTGACTTTGGTCAGGTTCTATACTAGAAAGTTGGATATTCTATAACAGTAGGTGAAATGAGTAGTTTTACTACTTTTTCTTGTTAGTGCTCTGAAGTCAGATGAGCAGCATAATTTTCTTCTTACCTTTCAGGCGGGCATATTCGTGTTCAAAGAAAGTAAAAAAATATGCCACATATTCTGGCACATTTCTTATTATACCTATTGCAAAGATGATGCCAACAGTATTAAACGAGAAACAATAAAATAAAGTCATCCTTCAAAGAAACAACACTATGTGTATTGAGGAGAAATCATTTGGAAAGGATCTTAGCAAAACAAAACAAACCACACCAAACCACCCAGTACAACAGGGGAGTTTTATTTTCAAAATCATGTTCCTGTCAGAGGGCCTACGTTCATTAGCCGAAAGCCTCCTCTCACTCCTGCATCCGAGTCCCATTCAATGCTTCTGACTTGACTATTGTATTTTGTTTGTACTAATTATGATATGGGCCATTTTGGAAGAATTATCGTGAACGTGGAGAACAATAAAGGCTATTTACTTACTCCTAGTGGTTTTCTGTTTTGTTTAAAGTTTCCAAACAAGGACATAGGGTAGCTTCGATCAAAACTCCTGACTTGAAACTATGGTTGCAAATTATTCTGAAAGTGGTTGTAAATTTATTCTGGAATTTTTACTTGAGTTTTAAAAAAATAGTTTTGCGGCAAAGCAAATCTATACTTTCTAAAAAACAGCTGTTTACCCGAAGAGCTATAGGTTTACTTTGTGTCTGTTTTGCTGTACTCTAGTTAGATGTTACAGTTTCTCTTGGAAACAAATATACAGACCTAAGCAGTATTTTTTTACTAATGTTATTGATGTTAGCTTTCCCCTTGCTTGGAAATTTTGAAATCACGCTTAGAAGTTTCTTTTTTATTCCCCTTTGTCCTGTTATAATTTTTTACAATGTTTTTTTTTTTCCCTTTGCCATAAGAAAAAATATACTTCCTACAGCATGGTCTCTGTTTTGCTGCTCAAAAGCTGAACACATACAGTTTTTATGCATTTTGACTGGATCATAAATTCCAGCTGGTGTTGATTTCAGCAAGAGGGTATTAATCAAGAATTCTTATTTTAAATAACATTACTCAAGAAGACTCCCAAATGTATCAACACTGAAGACATCTCCAAAACAATGGCACTGTAATAACACTACAAAAAAAGATGTGCCTTTATGAATATTTATTAAAATGCATACAAACTTTTAACAATTGAATGTTGCTTGGTATTGTAGTTTATTTAGATTCAGTCTGCAGAGCCAGATATAGTGGTATGTGCTGCAAGCTGATACATTTTGCTCACAGATAAAACTGCAATAGCGCTCAAAATAAGATTTAGCTTCAGATTTATTGAATACATAGCATCATTTTTCTTGTAGATACCATGTTAATTTAAAACATTTCTTTTCTTGTTTCTTTACTAAAGTAGTTTCAACATTTAAAACCAGATTACACAAAGCACAAGGAACCAAACTTTAGGAAACAACCCTGCATTGGTAGTGGATGGGCAAATAATCTTGTAGGTCTTTTTGGTCACTAACTAATTTTACTCTATTAAATATAACTGTGAGGCTTATAATAATTATCTTCAGTTATTCAGTTTTAACTTAGCAAAGACCTGCTACTGCTCACTGAAGTCAATGGAAGTTTTACCACAGACTTTTATAGGAGCAAGATGGGGCATCAAACATGCATAGGAAAGGCAAAAGTTTGGAGGAAGACTAGTAGGGAGAATTTTAACCTAAAAAAAAGACAAAACAAAGACTCAGGCAGAATAGCCAGCTGATCCTGAGCAAATTTCTGTCCCCTCAGCACATTTTATTGCATCCCTTTATTATCAAAAACAATTAATAAACAACCTTTAAAATTATTTATTGCACAATCTTGCATCTATCTTTCTATTAAGTGAAAACATTAAAAAATCTACCAAGCCTCCCTGGAGTTTTTTCTTTCCTTTTCCCTTTTCATTCTATTTTTAATTCCTCTACCATGTATCTTATTTTCTTCTTTGATTTCAGCAAAAGAGCAGTTTTGTTAGTCTACACTCATTTGACTTCACCCCAAACAATGGGTGTCATACTGAACACTCATTTGACTACACTATTTGTTCTTAGTAAGCAATTTGGTATAGCAATACTTGCTTCTCCTGTACAGACATATATTATACAGTAATAAAAATGTTTTGATGAAATAAAAAACTTGGTCCATTTCAGGAGTCCTGCAATGAGGGAGGGAGGGCACCAGGATATCGATTTTAAAACAGTCATTTTATTAGGACACTGTAAGTTTTATTCACAGACGGCAAGATTAGTACATAGAAAATCATTAACGATTTCAGAGGTATGCCACATAAATGCAGCTAGTGTTCTTATGTCAAATAGGATTTTAATGGTACTGGATACTGATTGCCAGAACAATAAGAATAAAGAATGACCAGAACAATAAATCCTATTTGTTGAGAGACTTCATGAAATACAGGCAACCAGTACAAGTTGGGAATAATTGTACCACAAAAAACTTAGTGTAATTAAAAACTTGCCTCATTTTTTAGCCACTTGGGCCTACATTCTTGGCGGGTGATCTGTGAATGCATAATCTGTGAGAGTTAATCCACTCTTTGATCTATGCATATTGTGACAGACCCAGACCAGGGGGGTACAGGAGTCTGGTAGAGGGCAAATATACTGGTCACTGGATGAGTAGTTTTCTGTTCCCTGAGTGACCAGAGCAGGGGCTGCACTAGAGTAATCAGGAACCTGCTAGAACCAGTTAAGGCAGGCAGGCTAATTAGGACACCTGGAGCCAAGTAAGAAGAAGCTGCTAGAATCAATTAAGGCAGGCTAATCAGGGCACCTGGGCTTTAAAAAGGAGCTCACTTCAGGTTGTGGTGCGAGTGTGAGGAGCTGGAAGCAAGAGGCGCAAGGAGCTGAGAGGGTGTGGGTGTGCTGCTGGAGAACTGAGGAGCACAAGTGTTATCAGACACCAGGAGGAAGGTCCTGTGGTGAGACTAAGGAAGGTGTTTGGAGGAGCCCATGGGGAAGTAGCCCAGGGAGTTGTAGCTGTCATGCAGCTGTTACAAGAGGCACTATAGACAGCTGCAGTCCACAGGGCCCTGGGCTGGAACCTGGAGTAGAGGGCGGGCCTGGGTTCCCCCCAAACCTCCCAATTGACCTGGACTGTGGGTTCTTCCAGAGGGGAAGGTTTCTGGGCTGTTCCCCAACCCACATGGTGAATCTCTGAGGCAAGAAAATCTGCCGATAAGCGCAGGACCCACCAAGATAGAGGAGGAACTTTGTCACAATATTATTTCAAAGTTTTCCTCCTCAAACTACTTCCTTTGAAACTCAAAATAACTGATTTTCAGAGGCCTGGATGAGTTTCTAGTAAATCACTCTTTGTGGTTTTGTAGATCCATAAAGTGATGTATCTGATGCAAATCTTTTATTTTTTTTTTAAATATATAAAAATCAGTCAACTTCACATGTATTACTTACTGGTTTTACAATATTTCAAGTCACTTCCTTTGATTTCATGATTATGAGCCCAGTCCTTTCCTCCTTACTTAAGCAATGCTTCCATTGACGTCACTGGTAGTTTTACCCAGGGAAGGAGTTCAGGACTTAGGCCCTAAACCTGCAAATACTTGTATGTTTACCTTTACATAGGTGAATAGTCCCTTTGAAGTCAATGTAAGTGTTTGCTGGATCTTTTTGCTTAAGAGACAAGAACATTCAAATTCTTTTAAAAAATAAAATGTATGGACACTGTTCAAATTTTAAACTGTTTAATCTTGTTCATGAAGGTAATTATTTTGGGGAGAAATATGGAAAAACAATAATTAGGGGGTGGGGGGGGGGGGAGTTTGTGTGCCTGGAAAGGGCAAAGAAAATTCTGTTGTAGGACAAGCAATAGCAAAATTTGAAGTATTTAAGATTCTGAGCCTACAAGTGTTTACACATTACAGAACACTCAATTGCACACATACAAAATGGGAAATGACAGCCTAGGAAGGAATACTGTAGAAAGGGATCTGCAGGTTATAGTTAAGGCTAAGATTTTTGTCACTATTATTTTTAGTAAAAGTCAGACAGGTCATGGGCAACAAACAAAAATTCACGGACCCCGTGACTTTTACTAAAAATAACTGTACAAGCTGGGGCAGAGGCGCACGGCCCCTGCTGCAAGCCGTGGAGCAGGGGCACACGCTGCAGGGCTATGTGGGGCACATGGCCCCGGAGGTGGCCCCTGCCATGGCTCCAGCTCCAGCTCCTGCCACGACTCCAGCCACGGCTTCAGCCACTGACAGCTGAAGAAGTCACGGAGGTCCAGTAAAGTCACAGAATCCGTGACTGCTGCTGTGACCTCGGTGACTAAATTGTAGCCTTAAGTTATAGTGGATTGTAAGCTAAATGAGTCAATAGTGCACACTGTTGCAAAACAAGCAAACATCATTCTGGGATGTATAACCAGGAATGCTGTAAGCAAGACATGAGAACTAAGTCTTCTGCTATACTCTACACCAGGGGTTCTCAAACTGTGGGTCGCGAGCTGTCAGCCTCCAACTCAACCCCCCCTTTGCCCCCAGCATTTATAATGGTGTTAAATATATAAAAAAGTGATTTTAATTTATAAGGGGGGGTCACACTCAGAGGATTGCTATGTGAAAGGGGTCACCAGTACAAAAGTTTGAGAACCGCTGCTCTACACTGATTAGGCCTCAACTGGAGTATTGTGTCAGGTTCTGGGTACACATTTCAGGAAAGATGTTGACAAATTGGAGACAGTCCAGAGAAGAACAACACAAATGATTAAAGGTCTAGAAAACATCACCTATGGGGAAAGATTGAAAACACTGGGTTTGTTTAGTCTGGACAAGAGAAGACTGAGGGGGGACATAACCGTTTTCTAGTAGGTAAAAGGTTGTTACAAGGAGTAGGGAGAAAAATTGTTCTCATTAACCTTTGAGGATAGGACAAGAAGCAACAGGTTTAAATCTCAGCAACAGAGATTTAGGTTGGACATTAGGAAAAACTTCCTGTCAGGAACAAATTGCCTAGGGAGGTTGTGGAATCTCCATCAGTGAAGGTTTTTAAGAACAGGTTAGATAAACACCTGTCAAGACTGGTGTAGTTATTACATAGTCCTGCCTCAAGTGCAGTCTTACACATCTATGATTACACATGAGTAGTTCCATCCTATTGTGTTGAATGGAACTATTCACTGGCATCAGTGCTTGCTAGGATAATTGTACCACAAAAAACTTAGGCCGAAGAAAATATTAGGAAAAAAGTTTTATTTGCTTTTTCAAGTAGAGAAGCCAATCCTGTGTTTCTTATGTATCCACTCAATAGAGAATCACATCCTAAGAGAGGTTGTTCTGTCTTATGAAAAAGAGGCAAACATCTCAATTATTTTCTTGGTTCACTTGTTTTTTAAATTATGTATGAAAGCTTTTATTTGGGGAATTATTTTCCATATTTCCTTTCAGTTGTAACGACAGTATGCCAAAAAATTATTCATGTACTACAGTTAATAGATAAGTACACCTCAGTGTTATTTACTATAACAAATCTCAAGTGTGCAATAGTTCTAGTTAATGAGCTATATAGAGTAAGTACAGGTTTGTTTGTTGAAACCATAAATTTGAAGATCATTTCATAACAAGGATTTTCAATGTTTAATCTGTACTGTATTTTTACTTCTAAGTATGTTCACTAAGTATTTGTAATATTTATGTACTGCAGATTAAATATGAAAAAGGCTCTACATTTTGTCCTTGATGTGCACATGTATTCCCCATTGATATAACTGATCAGTGTTCCACATATAAACTGATGGTACAAGATGGCTTAATGGTCCCAGATATAATCAAGGGAAGTTTGAAAGGGGGCTACTAAGATTAACACTCTCACCCTTCCAGTTCTTCCGTCTCTAAACTCTGCAGAAGATTCTGATCCATCTGTGTGGTGTTGCTCTGATTTCATTACATAGAGCATGTAGCAGAATCTCTTGTGGGTATGATTAGCGATTGCATTATCAGCAAACTGAGAAGTGTACGGATTGGTCTGTGCTTCAGCTGAGGAGTAGGTGGCTACAGAATGCAGACTGCAGTCAACTACTTTTCCCCTACAGCTGGCTGTGCGTGAGATGGCTTGATATAGCCGCCTCCTCCATCCAGCTGTTAGTGTTGCACATTTCCAGCATGGTTTTCTCTGGGTCCTTAAAAGCACTGATGGTGGGATACGGACTGATTATAGAAGTGCACAATATAGCCAGCAATGTATATGCTGGGGAAGAAGGCCAGGATCAAAGGGCCAAAAGGAAAGGGGAAATGAGCAGAGCTAGGTGCAGTAAGGAACAAGAGAGCAAAGGAAGAAGAAATAATAAAGGTGTTGAAATAAATGGGAGAGATACATAAGAACTAGGAAGGAATGAAATAAAGGATGAGAAACAGAGGAGGTTTATTTTGGGAGAAAAAAAGAATGAGGACACATTTTGGAAAAAAAGAATAGTGTTTGATTTCTGTTTAATGAAGAAACGAGTTAAAAAGATGATGTCGAAGATGTCATAGGGTGATCACCTCAGTCTTTTCGAGCCTCACAACTGACCCTCATAACTCCAGGTGTTCTTCACCACATCCCTTCAGCAGGCCACAGCCTGGAATGCTATTTACAGTCAGTAGGCAGCTTCCCCCACTTGCTTCTGGGAAAGGGTACAGTATTAGCCACCACTCGTGCCTTCGTTCAGGCTCCCTACTCTCATCACTAGGGCTTCCTTCCTGTCTGCTTATATAGTTCCAGCTACTGGGTTACTTCCACCCAATTAGCCCTTCAGTTATATCTCTGTTCAGTTAATTGGCACCTTGTGCTGACAGCCTGTCTTTCAATCAGGTCCCAATTAATGTACCCTGGTAGGAATTTGAGTTCCTGATTGATCACACCCTGTTACAGAAGGGAAATAGATGACATAGGAAGGAGGGGATGCGGGGGGGGGGGGGGGGGGAAGAATAGAGATAAAGAGAATTAAAGATGGAAATAGAAACCGAGAAGGAAATAAAGTAAATAAGAAAAAGAACATCAAGAAATGGCACCCACAACTTTTAGGGGTTTGGAGTTTATTTTATTTACTGTTTTTTTCTAGATTTTACAGCATTTCCCAGGCAGATGTCTCATAGCACCCACATGTTGGGGGAAGAGGTATTGAAGAATGATGGTAGAATGTGGTTCCTGTGGGGTTTTGAGTCTTATGGCTTTGTAGTGTTGTTGTTGGCCATATGCATCTATAAAATTACCTGCTGCATTGACAGGTAATTTTTTTTTCTGCATGTCAAGGGCTGAACAACGATGAAAAGAAATTTTCAGACAGGATTTTCTCTAGTGTGGCCCAAGAAATGGACTCAAGAAACTGACATCCCAAGAACAGAAGAAATTAGTATTTTTAGCAAAGAGAGCTGTATTTATTTTGTTTGGTATTAAGCCCACACCAAAAGCTTGGGATAGGGGATGTTGGTGTCACTAGGCATAGCTACCAGGTAACTCAGGAAAATAAAAGGCCAAAAAAGCCAGTAAAGCTCTTCTGCTCTGGGCCTACCTAAGCTACAAAACTCCATCTTGTAAACTTTTACCTACTTCTATGCTAACTGCTTACATGTTAAAGCAAAATGTAAGGGTCAGCTTTTCTCTAGCATACAGCTGCTGTTTTGCTCAGACTGCTGTAAACAGGCCTTGCAAAGCCAAAAAATAAGCAAACAAATAAGAATTTTTCTAATTGTAACTGCTACCAAAAAAAATAAATAAAAAAATAAAAAAAGTAACAAACAAAAGCTTACACAAAAACAGCTTAAAATATAAAAAGAAAAATTGTATTTGTATGTGCTGCACTAAATTTAAAACATGCTAGTCTCCTAGTGCCATTTCAGAGCTCTGAAATAAACTTGGCTTGCTTTCTCCCCTCGGTGTCTTTATTAGTGCCAAGCACACCGGGCGACAAACCCTGTTTGCCATCTCAAGGCCTTTTTGGGCAGGCAACAGGGATATAAAAGGTTTCAGGGAAAAGGAATATATAAGGGCAGAAACTGAATGCATGTGGTATCAGGGCTGGCCTTACCATGAGGCGAACTGAGGTGGCTGCCTCAGGTGCCAGAATGTGGGGGGCACCACTAGGACCCAGAGTGTAGAAAATTGTCTGCTGCTGGTGTATATGTATTCTCTCTGCTCTAGATGCACAGAGATGGTGGAGTGCTGTGCTGGAGGAAGGAGGACACAAGAGACATAACAGGCAGGCAGGAGAAAAGGTGAGAGGGAATAACAGAAAGCAGCAGGAGCTGCAGGGAAAGGAAGAAGGAGGAGCCTCTTATGTACCTCTCTAGCATCCCCAGGAGCCTGGACTGATTAACACCAGCGTCTCAGGGAGCTTCCTGTTTCCTGCTGCTTCCCTGAACCCACTTGAGGAGAACAGGCAGTCAACTAAAGTAGTAGGAGCCAGATAGGCCTTTAAGATGCTGATATCTTCCCTCACTTAGGCCCTGCTACCAGCCTGCTTATTTGTCCCCTTCAATTGAGTGTTGAGAGCCACTACAGCTGGCACAGAACAGCAGTCATGAGTGAAAGAAGAAAATGCCCCTCTGGGGCAGCATTCAGAAAAAGAAAGCAAGCAAAGGAAGCTTTTCTATCTAAGCAGGAAGGAGCTATCCTGCGATACATAGACACAAATGTTCATGGTGAGCCTTCTGGCCCCAGTGAGGATGTGAGTGGTGAGGAGATGCCTGATCTTCCAGTTAGTCAGAGTGCAGGTGACCTGGCAGCTACTGCAGCATCCATATCTCCATCTCAAATGGATGTAACCATGCACATTCCTGAAGAAAAATGTAGATCAGAGAAGAGTGTGGTAGAGGCGCAAGAAACAGCTGCTGCTGAGTTTAGTTCCTTAAGTCTAGATGATCCAGGACTGTGGACCCACTTGAGCAGTAGCCTGAGGGACTTCCTTGTACTGCATGGGCCACAGCAAGTGAAAAACTTCATGTTCCCCAAAGACAATGAAAATAGAAGTTTCCATCCAACACATTACTGGTGTGAAATCCCCAATGGTGACCAAGTGGAGAGGTCATGGCTTATGTACTCAAAAACCCAGAATGCTGCATACTGTTTTTGTTGCAAACTCTTCCAGTCTAATGTTCCAGCCACATTGGGTTCTACAGGAACAAAGGACTGGAAAAATCTGGCTAGAAATCTGGCATGCCATGAGAAGGCAGCAAATCACCAGAGAGCATTCCATAGGTGGAAAGAGCTTGAAATGAGACTAATGTTAAAGGCCACCATAGATGATCAGCATCAAGAGAAGATTACGTCAGAGTCTCTTTACTGGCAAAATGTTCTGAAAAGGCTCATTGCCATTGTGAGAATTTTTGCTACCCAAAACCTAGCACTGTGTGGCACTTCAGATCAGCTGTATGTGCCAAACAATGGAAACTTCCTTAAAATTGTGGAGCTGATGGCTGAGTTTGATGCTGTACTCCAGGAGCATCTAAGAAGAGTCACCACCCAAGAAATATACACATACCACTAACTTGGAAAAACAATTCAAAATGGGATCATACAGTTACTGGCAACAACAGTCAAACAGAAGATTGTGGCAGATCTGAAGTCAGAAAGATATTACTCTGTTATTCTGGACTGCACACCTGACATCAGCCATACAGAACAAATGAGTTTAATGGTGCGTTTTGTAACAACAACAGAACCTAGTGAAAATGTCCCTGCAATGGTGACTGTTAGAGCATTTTCTAGAATTTATTGACATTGATGATACTACAGGAGCTGGTATGACAAATGTGCTTCTTAAAAAGCTGGAAGATACGGGAATTGCGATAGCTGACATGAGAGGTCAGGGCTACGATAATGGTGCCAACATGGGAGAAAAGAACAGAGGAGTGCAGACACTGATCCGAGAGTTAAACCCTCGAGCTTCTTTTGTCCCATGCAGTTCTCATTCATTGAACTTGGTGGTCAGTGATGCAGCATCAGCTTCTATTGAGGCTGCTGAATTTTTTAATGTAATTCAAAGCATCTATGTATTTTTCTCCATCAATTTATCAATGGCAAATTTTGAAGCAACATCTGGGAACATCCTTTCTGACACTGAAACCACTGAGTGCCACACGATGGGAAAGTCGAGTGGAGGCGATATAGCCTATCAAACACCAAATTGGGAAGATAGATGATGCCATAATTGCCATTATGGAGGATAAAGCTATGACAGGAACTGTTTGTAGGAGAACAGTGGCAGAGGGAAATAGAATCACCAGAAACATACATAACTTCAAATTTCTGTGTGGCTTAGTGTTGTGGCATGACATACTGTTTGAAAGAAATGTTGTAAGCAAGAGACTCCAAGGTATTGACCTTGATATATCTGGAGCAATGGAACAACTGGACAAAGCAAAGTCATACCTACAGTCTTACCGGTCAGATGAGGGATTTCAAAACGTTCTGAAGAGTGCACAGAAGTTGGCAGAGGAACTTCATGCTGAAGCTATTTTCCCACCCATTCAAGAATACAAGAGTCACCGAAGAAGAAGAAGACATTTTGATTACGAGGCATGGGATAATCCCATAAGAGACCCCAAACAACAATTCAAAGTTGAATTCTTTAACCAGGTGCTAGATTGTGCAATACAGTCAGTTGAAGAACATGTCATGCAGCTCAAGGAACACAGCAGTATATTTGGGATGTTGTATGATATTCCAAAACTCCTCCCTATACCTGAAGAAGACCTACACCAGCAATGCAGGGCACTAGAGACAGTGTTGACAAATGATGACATGCACGATATTGATGCAAGTGATTTAGGTGATGAACTGGAAGCCCTTTCAAGATACATTTCAGCAGGATCAACTCCAAAGGCTGTTTTGGAATATATGTGCACAAGTAAGATGATCACCCTCTTTCCAAATGCTTTTGTTGCTCTGCGCATACTTGTAACACTTCCCGTAACCGTTGCCAGTGGAGAACGCAGCTTCTCCAAGCTGAAGTTAATAAAAACACATCTACGCTCCACAATGACACAGGGGCTGGTCGGCCTTACAACCATCTCAGTAGAGCATGAGCTGGCCCAGACTGTGGACCTTCAGGAAGCAGTTCAAATCTTTGCAACCAAGAAGGCACGGAAAGCACCACTTTGATTATTCAAACAGATAAAAATGCCAGTGTTTACTATGCAGACAAGCAAAGTTACATTTGCTGTTCAGGTGTTTGAAAGTTAAGTGTTACTTAACATTTTTGAACAAGGCATTTTAAGTTGTTAGTTCTCCTTTATTGGGGTAGGTAGCAGAGCAGTACCATGAGAGGAATAGAACAGGAAGAAGGCAGAATTGAGACCTTTCAAAGTTTTGGCCCAAGCAAGGGGGCCTGGGGGCGTCATTTGAGCTCCCCGCCTCAGATGCCAAAATGTTGTGGGCCGGCCCTGTGTGGTAGCCACTTTCTAAGAGTTTGGTAAGCCTGGTCTCACAATAACTTTCAAAAAATGAAGGGTATACAGAGAAAACAAGAAAAGAGTCAGTGGTCAGCCTAAAGAGAGAGGAGAGCCTTACCCTTCAGTAGCCAAAGATAGAGAGAGAACGAGGGTAGTGAGAAATCCATCCAGGGACAGGGCTGAGACATGACAAGGGAATGAAATCTCATGGAAAACAAGGAGGTGGGCAGCATGAAGATTTATATGGGGGGGAGGCTACAACAACTATTGTCTTTAGTTTATCTTTCCCCGAACAAGATGGTTATTTCCCTGCAAAATACTCATGCATAGTGAATGAATACTTGTGAGATGATAAATCAAGTGATGGGCCAGGATCAGATCTCCTCCTTCACTGAATTTTAAAAGAATTGGATCAATATCTAAATACAAACTTCTCAGTTCCAAACAATTGCTGAGTAATATGGTGTACGCAACACAAAGTACCATAGGGTCTCCATTTAAAAAATTTATCAAAGCCAGGGTTTCTTACCATTCTGCATAGATACCCATAAAAAACTGTCACACACAAAAAGACCTCTTTGTCCAGTGGTTATCCTGATGTAACTCCTGGCACTTTGGTACAGCTATATTGTATCACTATATCCTAATCAGTGATATACTGTGCCAGTCTAGCCAATTGAATGAACTACAAGCTCCTATGTTAAGTATTTTGGTGCATAAGGCATCCCTTCCCTTCCTGAATGTTATGTGTGTAGTATTGCTCTCCACCCAAGATTTTTTTATGAGACTAATATAATGTGGAAAGTACAGCAACCAGCACAAGTTAGAGCTCTTATTACTTCCTAAGGGATACTTAGGCTCCATTTTTTTAATGTTCTGAATGTTAAATGTTCTTTAATGGGTATGAAGTAATTTTGTTCTAAATGGAATTAAAGTTCATTTTTACTTCTTTTAATGTTAAGACACATCTTGAACTTTCAGTGGGAAATCGTGCTGTATGTAACAGTAAATCTGTTAGCCTGCTGATGGTATGAGTTTGCCAGGTCTTGGAATGGCTGATAAGACTATGTGGTGTGCCTGTGTTTTTCCAGCAGCGAGGATGAAAATGAGAGTCAACACCAGAAACGGAGGCTGCATTTTCTCTTTGCTATTATCTCTTCTCCCCTTTTGTGTTTGTCTTGTTTCTATTCTAGAAAAACAATAGCAACAATGATAGCTCCAGCCCATCTCAACTAACTTCTTCTCTTGTCCCCAAAGGGCAGTTGTTACCATCTTCACTACCAAGAGAGTGTCAGACAAGGGTTTTTTCCTTTTAAATACTCTCTACAGAGCAAGGAATGCTGTTTAAATGAAAGCCTTACTTAATACTTTATATCTTAAATGCCTTAACTGTCTTTATTTTTTTCTGTATCTTCAATAAAAGGTTACACAGATGTTTAATTGTGTTTGCCATAGCACTAAGCACACTGAGGTCTTTATACAAATCCCAAATCTTGTTTTCAGCAGTTTAAAGTTGGACAATGACAGGGTGTGATGAGGCATGTCCTTATCCTGTTAAGGAGGGAGCTAATGAGCTCTTCAGCTAGTGCTATCCAGACACACCTGCAGGGCTTGCTCTGCCAGGAGGGAGGAAATTAAAAAGGGAAGAGGTGGTAACTAGGGGCAGACTGCTGTGCTACAGGGACAGCTGGTTACAGCAATTAGATCAGTGAAGAGGGAGAGAGCCATGGACCCTGCTGCCCGTGAGACAGCCTGGACTAGGCACAAAAAGCGAGAGGGGGAGTCTAAAGATGGATGCTAGCCCCAATCAGGACTCTAGGGCCCAGCTTAGTCTATATGCTTTTTAAAGAGGTGACCAAGTGACTACCCAAAAGCATGAGCATCCTCCCTCACACATACCTCCCCCCCTTCTTTACTTTGGGTATGTCTACACTGCGAGAGTAGTTCGATTTTACTTAAAGCGAATTTGTGGAACCGATATTACAAAGTCGAACGTGTGTGTCCACACTAAGGACAGTAATTCGACTTTGTGAGTCCACACTAATGGGGCAAGCGTCGACATTGGAAGCGGTGCACTGTGGGCAGCTATCCCACAGTTCCCACAGTCCCTGCTGCCCATTGGAATTCTGGGTCGAGCCCCCAATGCCTTCTGGGGAAAAAAATGTGTCGAGGGTGGTTTTGGGTAACTGTCGTCATCCAACCGTCACTCCCGCCCTCCCTCCCTGAAAGCGCCGGCGGGAAATCAGTTCGCGCACTTTTCTGGTCAGTGACAGCGCGGACGCCACAGCACTGCGAGCATGGAGCCCGCTGCGACCATCGCTGCAGTTATGCCCGTTGTCAACACCTCGCACCTTATCTACCTTTCCCAGAGGCAGATGCTGAGAAATCGGGCGAGGAGGCTACGGCAGCGCGGTGAGGACCTGAAGTCTGAGAGGGACACAGACCTCTCGCAAAGCATGGGACCCCGCGCCGTGGACATCATGGTGGCAATGGGTCATGTTGATGCTGTGGAACGGCGATTCTGGGCCCGGGAAACAAGCAGGACTGGTGGGACCGCATAGTGCTGCAGGTCTGGGATCAATCACAGTGGCTGCGAAACTTTCGGATGCGTAAGGGAACTTTCCTGGAACTTTGTGAGTTGCTGTCCCCTGCCCTGAAGCGCAATGACACCCGGATGCGAGCAGCCCCGACTGTCCAGAATCGAGTGGCCATAGCCCTCTGGAAGCTTGCAACGCCAGACAGCTACCGGTCAGTCGCGAACCAATTTGGAGTGGGCAAATCTACCGTGGGGGTTGCTGTGATGCAAGTAGCCAACGCAATCGTTGAGCTACTGCTCTCAAAGGTAGTGACCCTCGGAAACGTGCAGGTGATCACAGATGGCTTCGCCGCGATGGGATTCCCAAACTGCGGTGGGGCTATAGATGGAACTCACATCCCTATCCTGGGACCGGCCCACCAGGCCAGCCAGTACATTAACCGAAAGGGCTACTTTTCAATGGTGCTGCAAGCACTGGTGGACCATAGGGGACGTTTTACCAACATCAACGTCGGATGGCCGGGCAAGGTTCATGATGCTCGCGTTTTCAGGAATTCTGGTCTGTTTAGACGGCTGCAGGAAGGTATTTACTTCCCGGACCACAAAATAACCTTTGGGGATGTGGAGATGCCTATAGTCATCCTCGGGGACCCAGCCTACCCGCTAATGCCCTGGCTCATGAAGCCCTATACAGGCGCCCTGGACAGTGAAAAAGAACTCTTCAACTACCGGCTGAGCAAGTGCAGAATGGTGGTGGAGTGTGCTTTTGGATGTCTAAAGGGGAGATGGAGAAGCTTACTGACTCGCTCTGATCTCAGCGAAACCAATATCCCCATTGTCATTGCAGCTTGCTGTGTGCTCCACAATCTCTGAGAGAGCAAGGGGGAGACGTTTATGGCGGGGTGGGAGGTTGAGGCAAATCGCCTGGCTGCTGATTACGCCCAGCCAGACAGCCGGGCGATCAGAAGAGCCCAGCAGGACGCGCTGTGCATCCGGGAAGCTTTGAAAGCTAGGTTCCAGAGTGAGCAGGGTAACCTGTGACTATTAAGTTTGTTTATTCAGAAGCTGAACCTGCCCCCGTTTCTTTACCCAGTTAATGTTGACTATCCTCTCCAGTTATATACCCCGTTCCAGCACACCTTTAAAAATAAAATAAATGAAACTTTGTTCATTAACACCGTTTTTTTTATTAAGGATTTTGCGGTAAAGTGTTGAAACTGGGACACAGACTGTGGTGGGGAGCGGGTGTAGTGATGGAAAGGACGCTTCTAAAGTCGAGGCATGACAGGCTCCCGCTCCTAGAGCGGTCCACAGTGGTGGACTGGTTGTTTCAACAGAGCCTGCCACCCCTCCTTTTCGGGACTCTGTGTGTGGGGGCTATGTGACTTTGTGGTGGGGGAGGGCGGTTACAGATCCCCCTGCTGCGTGGCTCTGTCATCCAGGCTAAGGACCGCTGCATAAGATCTGTAACCGCCCTCCCCCACCACAAACCCACATAGCTCCCCCCCCACAGAACATGAAAACCACCTCCCAGACTGACCAGGGTATCTAGTGACTGCAATGTGTGTGTGACCTTCTGCTGAACCTGCCCCCGTGTCTGTACCCTGGTAAAGGTGACAGTCCTCTCCAATTACCAACCCCCTTCCCCCCCCTTCAAACACACTCTCCTCTAAAAGAACATGACAGAAACAGTAATTAACAGAAACGTATTTTTTATTAACAACTACACAGTTAGGGGATGAAACTGGGATGGGGGCTTGGGTGAGGTGCTTTTGGAGTGAAGGAAAGGACTTATCAAATCTTTGGGAATGAGAGCCTTCTGTTACTTGAGCAGTCTGCAGGGGTGGAGTGACTGTTTTCACAGCCCCTGCCGCCCCTCCTTCTTGGGACTTTGGGTGAGGGGGGGATGGGACTTTGTGGCGGGGGAGGGCGGTTAGAGATAGACTGCAGCGGGGCTCTGTCCTCCTGCCTCCAGTCCTGCAGAACATCTACAAGGCGCCGGAGTGTGTCCGTTTGCTCCCTCATTAGTCCAAGCAGCGTTTGAGTCGCCTGCTGGTCTTCCTGCCGCCACCTGTCCTCCCGTTCGCTATGTGATCGCTGGTATTGCGACATGTTCTCCCTCCACTGGGTCTGCTGTGCCGCCTCGGCTCGGGAGCAGCCCATAAGTTCTGAGAACATCTCGTCCCGTGTCCTTCTCTTTCATTGCCTGATCTGTGCCAGCCTCTGGGAGGGGGATGCCGGGGTAGCTCGGGAGACAGTCGCAGCTGTGGGATGGGAAAAAGGGAGTGAATTCCTCAGAAAGATACAGTTTTGCGAACAACGAATATAGTCTTTCTCTGTGAACAAGACCATGCACGTTACCTATCACATGCGCACTCAGTACAAGGTCGAATTTTCGGCCTTCCCATTGAGTGCCTGGGGTCTTGCTGTACAGATCACAGAAGCGGGGCCGGACAACGGAATTCGGCTAGCAGGCGGACATGGTAAGCCGTAGACTTTTGGCTGCTTAAAGCTTAATTTATAGCAGTGCCCTCCTTTCACGTTCCAAGCAATGCTCCTAGCGCTGGCCAGTTCCTGCTGCCGGCAATCCGGCCAGCATGAACTCTGCCCCTGTTCCACCCCCCTCGCGGCTGTCCCCGGGAAAGATCACTGAATGCTGCCCCTGTCACGCCTCCACCGCGTGGCTGTAAACGGCCGGTTACAGTTATGTAAAGGAACAGGCAATCAGTCCCAATACTAACATTCCCCTAATTCAAAGCAGGTCACCATGAGTGATATCACTCTGATGAGGATTTCGGAGACAGAGAAAGAGCGCATGCTGCGTGAATGCCAGCAAGCACCAGGGCCGTATGCTGCCATGCTTTGCGAGGCAATGATCCCGGAGTACTTGCTGCTAGCCTGGCGCGGAAAAGTTTCCTACCATGGAGGATGCAATAAGGCCGCTCTCCCCAGGAACCTGATGCAAAGGCTTTCACAATACCTCCAGGAGACCTTCGTGGAGATGTCCCAGGGGATTTCTGCTCTATCCCCGTACATATAGACAGAATTTTCCAGTAGCTGCACTGGCAAGGACTAGAAAATAAAGTGCCTAGGGCAAACTAATCATGAAAAACCCATTGTTAAGATACCATTACTATTCTGTTCAAAATAAATGTTTAAAACACTTATCTACTGATGTTTCCCCTGAATCACGGTCTGGGTTATGGCCTTGGGAGGGTTGGTAGGGGATCTCCGTGAGGGTGATGAAGAGATCCTGGCTGTCGGGGAAATCAGCGGTGAAAGCGCTGTCGACTGCCTCATCCTCCTCATCTTCCCCGTCCACGAACATCTCCGAGGAAGCTGCCGTCGACAATACCCCATCGTCAGAGTCCACGGACAGTGGTGGGGTAGTGGTGGCGGCCGCACCTAGAATGGAATGCAGTGCCTTGTAGAAACGGCATGTCTGGGGATGGGATCCGGAGCATCCGTTTGACTCTTTGGTCTTCCGGTACCCTTGTCTCAGCTCCTTGATTTTCACACGGCACTGCGTTGCATCCCGGCTGTATCCTCTCTCCGTCATGGCTTTGGAGATCTTCTCGTAGATCTTCGCATTCCGTTTTTTCGATCACAGCTCCGAAAGCACGGACTCATCGCCCCACACAGCAATCAGATCCAAGACTTCCCGATCAGTCCATGCTGGGGCCCTCTTTCTATTCTGCGATTGCATGGTCACCTCTGCTGGAGAGCTCTGCATCGTTGCCAGTGCTGCTGAGCTCGCCACGATGTCCAAAGAGGAAATGAGATTCAAACTGGCCAGACAGGAAAAGGAATTCAAATTTTCCCAGGGCTTTTCCTATGTGGCTGGTCAGAGCATCCGAGCTCGGACTGCTGTCCAGAGCGCCAACAGAGTGGTGCACTGCGGGATAGCTCCCGGAGCTATTAGCATCGAATTACATCCACACTAACCCTAATTCGACATGGCCATGTCGAATTTAGCGCTACTCCCCTCGTCGGGGAGGAGTACAGAAATCGATTTAAAGAGACCTCTATGTCGAAATAAATAGCTTCGTTGTGTGGATGGGTGCAGGGTTAATTCGAGTTAACGCTGGTAAATTCGACATAACCTCCTAGTGTAGACCAGGCCTTTGATCCTGTTTCCCCTTGGTTGGTTGGTTGGTTCAGCTTGGTTGGAGACACTCTTCTAAACCCTGAGCAGGGGAAGGATGCTGTGAGTGCTAGAGAAGGGAAGTAACCGAAACCACAGTGAAGTGGGAACTCAAGGGATCCCCATTCACACACAGGGTCACTTAATGCCTTTGACTCTTTGCGCCCTTTGATTCTAAATCAATACCATGGAGTGCATGTTCTCATGTTATCATTTTGCATTTGGTTGAACACCTAAACAAAGTTATTCTATGGAAGTTGAACATCAAAAACAAACTTCTCATGACTTCTGTGTTAGAGCAATGAAATAAAACAAGATGAATGTCCTAACCAATGACTTCATATACGACTACAACTGAAGGGTGTTTATTTCTTCAGAACACAACTCACCTAGATAATTACTCTACAAACTTAGTGTTCAAAAATACAGGGAAGCTGTAAACATGTATATTTTCTTTACCATACAGATCTCAATTGTATGGTTTATAGTTTTACTTTATTTCTTTTCTAATATTCAGTTCTTTCTTTTTCAATATTAATCGCTACATTGCACATTCATATCCGTGTTGTAGCTTTCCCCGGCCTGGCAAATTCCCTTTTTCTCTTGTCATTTTTCAGCTTTACATTATATGAAGAAAATATATCAACTGATACTAACATATTAAATGTATCACTTGTGTACAACCAAGGGCATGATTTATGTCTCTAGGTTTACCGCATATAATGTGAAAAATTAAAACATTCTAAAATGCAGATAAATGTACATTTAATCCAGTGCATCTTGCATAAAATGTTACAAAGTATTCCATAAGGAGGAGAAGCAATGGAAAATAAATGACTGGGTCTCAAAATATGCATCTAAAATATTCATTTGGCCTTGAGTAAAGGTCTCTAAGAGATTTTTTTGGCTTTTGCTGGGCCTTCCCTGAATTATTTTATTAAACACCTTTTGAAGATATTAGTTACTGATTTAACTGTTGATGAACATGGCATTGTTTATGGCAGGGGACTAGTTTTCTCAAAGCTCATAAACCCTTTTCTTTCTAACATGTTATTTCAGAAGCCCATCAAAAACTTAGTCTACAATGATGCTTTTATATCAATGTCTGATTTCTGTATATATACAAGGAATTTGTAAATAATAGGGCTTCATCTATCACCCTTTGAATTCCATGGGAGTTGAATTGGAACTACAAAGTTTTCAGGGTTTTGTTGAATATAGGTTGTGTATTGAGGGAGTATTTAAAAATATAATTTCGTATACATTTTCAGTTTATGCTAAAAATAACAACTGTGTTTTGGCTTAGATATTTTGGATAAATATTTGTGATTGTATCACTAGCAAAGACTTGGCTTTGAAAACTGATGGTGTCCATATGTACAGTAGGTATGGTCAGGCCAGCACAATTATTTTTAATGTTTCTCTGCCAATGTCTGTGTCATAAAGAAACTAACTTCAGGGTTAGTGTCTGGGTCTTTCCACTAAGCATTGCTCTGAAATGTGTGGAAAGCAAATTGGGGATTACAGAGAGACAAATTTTCAAAAGTGGATGCCCGACTTGAGACATCCGAGGCCTCATTTTAAGAGGTGCTAAAGATCCACAGCTCCAACTAACATTAATGGGAACTGTGGATCCTCTGTACCTCTCATAATCAGGCCAGAGGTGTCTCAAATTAGGCACCTAAAACACTGAAGTGGCCATTCTTTGAAATGTTTTGACCTGAGTTGTTTGGGCCATAACACTTAATTTCTTAGTCATAATATACAGCAGTCATTTTTAGCATTGGGGGGGGGGGGGGGGGAAGCCTTTCTGTACTGCATACTTTCACTCAGACCACTTGAAAGAAAACAATTCATATTAGAAAAAATTGATATTTAATACTGTACGCTTTTATTCTCTAAAAAGTGTCAACCTTTTTGTTTTCAATATAATTTTCACTTTCTTTTTACTTCTAGCAATAAATTAACCAGAATAACAGCCAAAAGTCTGAGTCTTCTCTTTGGTGAAAGTCCATTGACTTCGATGGGAGCGAGAGCAGGATCAAGACAAGTTATTAGCAGTACAGTCTGGGGGCAGCTGTGCATGTGCAACTGCATGTCTATGTTGACTACATTTTGTGGTAACTTTGGATCCCGTGCATACATACTACAAAACTCATCTCATTTGATATTGGCATAGAACACGTTAATGCATGCCTGATTAGAGAAAATAAAGCCCAAACTATACATTTAGAAACAATGATATATTTCTAATTGTCCAAGAAATGCATGTAAGAGCATTCATCAAATCTTTGTACACATATACAGAAATAGTTCTTTGCTTTTTCCTTTAATTGAATATGATCTCAATCACTTTTCACTAGAGCTGGTATGGGGGGAAAGCTCTCCATGAAAAGTTGACAAAAACAAAAATGTGTTTTTCTGAAAATTTGCTTTGCCCACTGGCCATCTGTAATAAGCCATAAATCTCTTCCAGTGTCTTATCATCCCCCACTTAATCTAGTTAGACTGGACAGTGGAGACAGGACCTTTGTTAGCAACTCTGATGTTACAGACTTTTGACATGAGATTACAACATGCTACTGTCAGCAAGAATCATTTAACCAATGGAATACAAAAGAGGAGGCATAATGAGAGAAAATCATTTGTGACTTCTACGTCACTAACCCTTCACACTTTGAAGCATGACTACATTCCCCCCTGAATCAAGTTAGATCATACTCCTTTGCCCAGCTGTTTTCCCCCCCCTCTAAGAAAGATCTTCTTAAATATGTCAGCTTCTGTAAATTGTCCTCAGTAAGCCTGACATAGAGGAGTTTTTGGTCAATTGTAAAGAAATAATAGAAATTCAGATGTTATAACATGAAGTGATTGCCCTTTGCTCAACACTTGCCCTGACAATTTGGTTAACAATCATCCAATATTCCATTCTTGAGGTTTTGGCAAAATAACTACTGTCTAGATGCCTCAGATTTGCTTCACCTTTGTCAATCTGGGTACAGAACAGCAACTGCACTGATGGCATTGATAAATGATCTAATTATTGATTTATAAGGCTTGATTCATACTAAATCAGCTTGGGGACCTGATTCTCAGTTACACATAGGTCCCTTTACACCTCTGTGGCAGTGTAAGGGGCCTTAAAGCCCCTATTACACTGCCAGAGTATTGTAAAGGCGCCTGTCACATGTGAGCCTGGCTCCTTTAAAGAGTGAGTGGTTCAGCTCACCTATGACTAATAAGCCAGTACCCATCAGGTGTAATGAGGGAAAGCTAGCCCCTATAAAGATCAGTGGGGATGCCCAATAAAGACAAAATGAGGGGAAACTGCTAGAGGATGGAAAGGCTCTGGCAGGAGTCCAGAGTAGGCTGGGGAGAAGGAACTATAGGGGAAAGTGAAGGCTCCTGTAATGGTTCCCCAGAAGCAGGGTCAGAACAAGGATGAAAGAGTGATTGAGAATCCTGGATATCCCTATAGCAAGCGCATGGAGGGAGAAAGACTTCGTTTATTGTGAGGACATGGTATAAAGCTGTATGAAGCCTAGGTGAGGTAGAGAACATTCTGTATCTAATAACTCTGATGGAGAAAATTTCAAAAGACAAAGTCAGAAGGAGAGGGGCCTGGATCATACCTTGATTGGGCAGTGACCCCATGAAATTGCCTAAGCATAAATGAGAATCAGCCCCAGCATGTTTACGGTGATATTCTTAGATCTATCACTTGCTTTTGTCATCATTGATCACAACATGGTGTTGACTCATCTGCAGACTGTGGCAGGAATGAAAGGGCTTCTCTTGGATTTCTGGTCTTTCTTTGTTGAACATTTCAGAGAGTGATGTTGGGCAATTCTCTTTAGACCCCTTGAGGGGGGAGGTCTACTAAACATAAGGATGGCATCTCTTGGACCCCATCATTGGTACAAATCTCATTCGTGTGCCTCCTTAATTTCATCCCTTGTATTAATGTGATTATGAATGCCACACCCTCTATCTCTATAGATTTCTCCCCGGATTTCTTTTGTTTGGCTGATTCTTCATTCATCCTCCCTGCTACATTCAAGACTTAGCGCTCCAATAAACCTAGTCCAGTTTTGCCCAGTGCAGGCTGGATTAACTTGCAGGGCTTTGGAGCTGTGCTCCGGCTCTGCTCCAGCTCCAGGCAAAAACCTGCAGCTCTACTGCTCCGGAGCTGCTCCGGGCTCCGCTCCAAAGCCCTGGGATTAAGGCTTCAATGGACCTGTGAAACAGTTATTACCTTGACTCAGGATGTTCTTCCTTTTAAACATGTTCAGGCTTTTGCTGAATCATATATGCAAACAATTATGAAGGAGGACGACAACTTCTGGACTTCTTGTCCCTCTACTCTACTTTCAATCTCTTAAGCCTCATCCTATCCTACTGGTTGTCTTGGTGATGGGGGGGGGGGAACTCTCTCAAGGAAGAAACAAATGATAAGAAGCCCTATATTATGACACTTCTCTCTTATTCCCTCCAAGGAATTGCATAAGATATAGTTGAAAATAGATTTATATTACATTCCTCTTAATTGTATACTAAAATAGAGATTCTCATAGGGAAAATATCCTACAGAAACAAGAAAACCAAAGATTCCCGTACACAGATTCCTTCCCTCCCCCCACATTTTTAAAGAAAACATCTACATTTTAATGGGAAACATAGTTGCCTATGGAATGAGCACTGACAATGTTTTGACTTGTATCAATGTTTAGGAAACTATTTTATTGGACTCAAAATGGTATTGTGTTATTACTAACAATTTTAGGACAAATTATACCCTGACCCCATTCAATATCACTGAGTGAAGTTGGGACAAAATCTTGTCATTTTTCATTAAATCTGTATCTCATTTTACTTGAAAACATCTCTGATGCTGAATGGTATTTGCATATAATGGCACAGTAACAGTATTTTGGAATACCCTTAAAATTTTCCACTTCTTTTGTAAATAGGTTTTACAAGGCTATTTCCTTGCTAGAAATGTCTTCCATTCATCCCACATGCACTTTTGCTTTGCTATTGAGATTGATGAGCTGTTGACCTTTATTTCTCTTAGCTTAAAAAAAAAAAAAAACTACTGAAGTTTTATTTTATAAAACATAAACAGGTAAAGATGTACATGACTTTGCAAAATAAGAAATAAGGTAGATCAAAACTTTGAACTTACATTTCTTAACTTGAAAGTAGTTGAGCTAGTATTATCAAAATAATATATATATATGTATTATACTTATTGAACCAATTTAAGATTGTTTGTCTTAGGCAGCACGTCACAAGTCAGCTTGCACTGTTCATTTTGAAAAGCTAAATATAAGACCATACCCTTTTGTTGAAACTGATGGTAGTTTTGCCTGAGTATGGAGTGCAGGAGTTGGTTCTTTACCTCGGGAAACAATCACACTAATGAAAAAAACAAAACAAACCCTAAATATGTAAAGCAATTAAAAAAACCCTTCAAAATATCATTGTATTAAAATAGTTCTGTGCCATCTATGAGGAAATTTTCTTTTTTCTGCAATCCTATATGGACTTCATAATTCTCCCCTCCCCCCCACAATCTGGCCACAGTTGGACAGACATAAACAGAATAGGAGATATATGAAATGGGCTGTCAACTTTAGACTGTTAACAAGATGTTGGTGCAGCCTGTGCCAGTAGTACTTCATGCACATGCAGGTGAGGGGCTGTCAGCAACAGCAACATAACACCCAACACTGCCTGTGTGATCCAGCAGGAGCGCTAGAGCTTATCAGCATTTTTGCCTCTCAAAAGAAGAATCAGCTGTGGATGAAATGAGAAATTTCAGTCATTCCTTATGCATCCTTCCACCTTTCTATTATTGTAACAGGGCTGTTTTTCTTTCTAGACTTTTCATATAAATCCTTAAGGTGGGTATAACTCCAGGATGCTAAAAAGTCATCATGCACAAAACCGCAGCAGTGAAAGTGATGCACGTTGGGAATCTAGACAGGCATTCCATCCTCCCCCCATTTTCTTTCCCTTTTTGTATATTCATTTTGGTATGTTTCCCCTTTTGGGCTGGGATTTAGGCAGACTGATTGTTACCATTGTTAGGGACTTTGTACAAAATGATGCTGTGCAACTGTCTCATGATTTACTTGCAAATTGCCCACAGTCAAAATTTACATATTTTGAAAATTTAAAATTATGCTGATGCTTGTTTGTTTTTCTTCTTTAGGAACATAATTCAACTTGAATTTTCAGGAACTTGATATTTGTATCCTACAGTAGAGAACATTGTGAGAATTTGCTTCATTTCAGCATCCAAATTTTGGAGGCAATATTTTGTGGTTGCAAATCAATGGAAAAATTAATTACACTAATTAATCCAACTATCATTTTCAGCCTCAGCCCTGTTTCCAGGTACTAGTGCAGATCAGTGATCATGTTTGTCTGATGTTACTAAGGTGCCACCGGATTCCTTGTTGTTTTTGTGGATTCAGACTAACAGGGCTACCCCCTGATACTTGACACATTTGACTTGTATCCTCTGTTTTTTTGTCATAATCTCTGCATCATGACACAACCTCAATCTTTCTGAATAATCATAGAATTGGGGGGGCTGAAAGTGACCTTGAGAGAGGTCATCTAGGCAAGCCCCTGTTTGAGGCAGCACCAGCTACAATATATCTTAACTTTGCTTAAAACAAACTTTGCTCTGATTTCAGTGACATGTCTTGCTCTGCTATCTAAATGGCCACTCTCAAGGTTTGTCTGTTGAGTAATGAAAAATGAAATGTTGCTATTACTCTGGTGCTCTGCTATGGAAAATCAGGAGTAGGAATGACAGATGAGTTTCCTGTGGTTTTTGAAGAGAGTGCATGTCCCCTTACTGACATCACCATGGCAGAATGACACAGGGAATAAATGGAACATGAAAGAGATGAGTTTCTTGTCCTTCCACAGGTAATACATGGTCTCTAACCTGCAGTCCCCATGACTTTCATTGAAAATACTTGAACTTAAAGCTTGTGTCCCCCTACAGCACACTTTAACAAGGAATATATATCCCCTAATGTGCATCTCCCAGTGCCAGAATAAGAGGGAATGCATGTCCCCTACCCAGAAGACTTCTATCTCTCATTGCAGACTTACTCAAAAAATGTATTCTATACTGTGCTCATTACTGTAGTTCCTGAACACCTTCCAGTAGGGTATAAGATATGACTACACATCTGTCATGTGGTGTTTGTTCTCTCATCCTCTTTCCAGGCAGAGAAGTGTGTGCAGTGTCTTGTTTTGGTAGGGTTTTAGTTTGTGTGTAATATATACACATACATTATGTAGTTATTAGAGAAGGCAATGCCAAATAAATGTGCCCTGCACTTGGAGCAGAAGGTGGTGAGGTCCTGAATTCCTGGGGAAGTTCATTCCATGGTCTCAGACTGGCCCTGAGAAAGTTCTGGCTCTTATAATGATGCTCTTGACCCTTATTGTAGAGAGTTTAATTGTGCCCGAGGAGCAGAGTTGTTGACCATACACTTCATCCCAGAGCTTTAGGTAGGTTTTTTGATACCCTGGTTCCAGCCTATGGATTACTTTGAAGATAAGATCTCAGATCTTGATTTTGCTTAGAAATTCTATGGGAAGCCATCATAAAGACCAGAGGCCAAGTTTGATGTGCTTGTGGTAGCCTGTGGTGCTGAGAAGATATGGTACAGTGTTCTGTACTATTTGGAGTTTCCTAAGTGCTAAAGGCACCATGCCCAGGTATATTGCATTGCGGTAGTCCAGCAAACAAGTGACAAAGGTGTGAATAACTGAAACCAGGACATTATCTGCTAAAATAGCCAACTGGAGATGAAAGCGTTATCCATGAGTAATGTTTCTCTGTGAGAGCTCAGAGACAGCAAGGAATCCATCACTACTCTTAAAGATCAAATTGACCAATTGTGGATGAGTACTTTCCAGTAGATGTGCTCCCTAAATAACACCTTCCCAGAGTAGGCATCTTCAATGAATGCATGCCCTACATCACGCAGCCCACTAGCAGACTGCCTCTGGAACTTTCTGTCCCTTAAACTGCTTCCTCTTCCCCTTTCTCACCTCCCTCTGCCCCCAGAAGATTTTTCCCTAGGCAGAGCTGGATTAAGGCAATGTGAGACCGTACACCTGTTCAATCAGGGGCTCCTATAGAGCTGATCTCAATATGGCCTTGACCTTGCTTGGTATGGTGGTACCACCCACACACAAGCCCTATTCTGGGATGACAGGGGCTCTGCTACCATCCCTTCAGTGAGTCAGTGGTTCTCTCTCTCTTCCCTGATGTGCAACTAGTCTGCTGTTTCCCATCCACAGACAGGCTGGGTTCCATCTGGGAGGAGAGAGTCCCTTGCCAAGATAAGCAGCATGTCCTCTGTCAGCAGTTCTCCTCCTACCAGTCCAGCAGGATTCCTGTGGGAGAAGACTTCCTGCCACCCTAGCCTAGGGCTCTACACCTGGGCGGGGTTGTACCTGCTCTGGGAGGGTGGTTGCTTCTCACAGGACTCTCCACCACAGACACACAGCACCCTCACCTTCCGTGGTAGTAGGTGCACCGTTCCAAGCAGGGTTATGAGGGTAGCTGCCATCCCTCTTATATGCAGCCTGTGGCAATGTCCTCTGCCAGGGCTCTCTGCTTGTTGGAGACTGCCAAGACTCAGACTCAAAGACCCACCTGAGTAGTAGTGGCAACAGGTCACTGGAGATTTCATAAACTACCTAAGGTAGAAAGAAGCCTGCTGAGCCACCTCCTCTTCTCCCCAGCTGTATTTGTACAGGTGCTCTTTGATGACCCCTGCTCACATCACTTAGGCCACCACATGACTTCATAGCTGGGGACCCCAATCAGGTGGGGGATGTGCCTAGATACTCTTACCCCATCCCTGAGAATGCACCCCCCAGAATCTGCACACCCCCCCCCCCCAGCAGATTTCTCCAAGTCTGCAGCTCTCTGCCAGACTCGCTATGGTTGTTTAAGACAGTTTAGCTGCTTCTATTACCTCTGGCACGTTCTTTCCTCGCGAAGCTGCTGTGGGAAGGCGGGGCGGGGGGATCATTCCCCTTCTAAACCATCCCGGGGCAAAGTCCCAGTCGCCTGGCTGGGCGAGCGAACGCGCGGGAGGGGGGCGCACACGCGCTCAGACTGCCAATGAGCCAGGCCATCTCCCGCTGTAGCAAGACAGCGTGAGCCAGAGGGAGCCCGGGAGCACCGAAGCGCCAGCTCCGGCAGATCAATGGTGGGAGGGGAGGCGGGAGGAAGCCCAGCCTGACGTCAGGAAACTTTCTCGGTGGCTGAGCCGGGAGCTGAGGCTGAGCCGGGCGCTCGCGGAGCCGCTTCTTTCTCTGGGTGTCTCACAGGGTCCGGCCCCGGCTGCCACCCTCCATCACTGCGCAAGGTACCCCGCGCTTCCTTCCTTCCTTCCTTCGGGCGGCTGCCTGCGGCGTGAGTGGGACTCAGTCCCGCGGTGCCCGCTCCCTCCAGCCAAACTCCCCTGCAAGTCCGCAGGAGTTTGACGCCCCAGCGAGGACTTTCGGCGTTGGCGGCGGCTCTTTCAGCCCTTTCCAGGGCCAGCCGCGACAGCCAGGGGGAGGCACCCCGCGCGTCTCCGGGCAGGGGCCCGGGGCTCTTGCCAGGCGCAGGCCGGGAAGGGGGGCGCGTTGGGCTGTTCCCGGGGCTGCGGCGTCCGAGCACGGTTTGGCGAGGGACGGGGCAGGCGCGGGGCAGCCTGTTGAGCGTAGTGGCTGGAGTGATGCTGGGACGCGGGGCCAGCGCGCGTGTCTGGGTGTCGCGAGCGGGCGCGGGGCAGTCTCGGCGTCCCGGGGAAACTTTTTTAGGTTGAGTGAGCGCGGGGCAGGCGGACCGGGGGCCGGGCACCCAGCCACGAGCCCTGCAGCCTCCCCATAGCCGCTCGCGGCGCAGCTTTTAGCTCCCTTGTTTGCTTTGCGCTGCAGCCGCCGCTGCGTTATGTCCAAGATCGGAAACGCCTGGCATCCAGTTATCCCTCTCTTCCTCCCTCCAAAACGTGAAACAGCTGTAGCGACCTAAGCACCTTTCCACTTAGGCGTCTCGATTTTGAGGGTTTGCTAGTGTTAGCAATGATTGCAAATTTTGCTATGTTTTAGGATGTATATGGCCTTTTTTCCCCCCCAAGAGAGCGAGGGGGAGATGGGGATTGGGGACATTGACATTTGTTGCACCAGAATTAGGAAACAGAAAAAGGATTGATGGAGCCTGGCAGGAATGTTTGGATCTTAGAGTAGTGGGTACAATACTTTGTGTGTGGAAGACTTTTCTAATAATATAGAGGAAATAACCCTTTGCTACATACTCACTTGGGTCAATATTGAATTGTATTACTAGAATTAATCATGTAATATTTCCCAGTGTGATGATTGCATAGAAAATAAAGTGGTGCTGGAATTAATTTTCTCTCATTAGGGCCTTCAGGAGATGCTGGGAAGTCCTCAGGCATTGTCAGTCTGCAATTTCTGAAATTTATATCACCTTTGAAATTCAGTAATGATTATGGATTTTTAATCCTATATATCAATGAATACACCCAAAGAGAATCTGTCAGGTTTTTTCTAATATTTATTAGACTATATTTGCTTTAAAACTTAAGGTAAACACAGACACAGCTTGTTTTTCTTCCCCAACTTTGAAATTATAGGGACTTTGTCAGGAATTTCAGACTCCAAATTTGACTTTGGATATGATAGGAAAACTTCCTCTGAATTCTATAACTGTTTTCAAAACAAACAAACACTCTATATTCTAGTGAGAAATGTAAAAAGTATAGTAAAGCCATTTTCTCTGTTTTTTGTTGGTCCTATAAAGTTTTGTTTTGCTTCTCCTGGCTTAGCCATAGCAATTATGTTTTGGAGATGAGCTGACATCACTGTTGATACTAATGAACACATTATTGTTTTGCAAAGGAAGATTTTTCTATCCATAACCAAACAAAAACAGAAAAGTTAATTTTAACCCCATAAAATAGGGCTTGTCAATTGGAAAGGAATATTTGAGCATAAACTTCAAGCCCAGAATCACAGGGAGGGGGAGGGAGAAGGAGAGAAAATTAAATTTCTAAGAGGGTTTGAAACTTAGATGACAGTGACCTTTAATGACACTCTTCTAAAAGAATACAGTAAAATGCAATATAATTTCTGTGCTGTTACTTTAATCTCATTACCATGATTGGCATTAGTCAACTAAAGAACAAGAACATAAGTTTTTGGATATCAATGTAGATTTACTAATAAATGAGAATACCGAGGAGACATTTTTCTTATTTTTATACAAGGGTAATGACAGTCAGTCAAAGGCCAGTAAAGGTTAATTGTAGTCTTGAATATTTGTCATAAAAGGAATTCAGTTACTTTGACTGTTCCTTAATATTTAAAAAATAACCCCACAATGCTGATACTTAAACTTGTTGCTGCTTTATTTTAAATCACTCAATTGTCTTAAACTATCACTACATTTTTAATTTAAATGGAAAATAGTACTTCTAGTTGGATTCCAGTATGTAAGCTTCTAAAAAAAAAGTCTTCTCTATATTGAAGTAACTGAGAACATGTTCAGAAGTCTAACTGACTCTGAAAGGAAGGCAGTAGTAGGCAGATGTGATGGTATACATGAAATTGACCTGAAATATGCTTTGAATGTACATAAATTTATATAAAAATACATATGCTTTACTCTCAGGATGGTATAAATGTAAATGACTATCAGCTGCCAACTCTCTTTATAGGAATAAGTATGAAAACAATGCCCATAGAAAAGATTATCATATGATGTGGTGTGTCATTGCTCCTATTTTTTCTCTTCTCTAGGTTAAGCTAAACTATGTTATGATTTCATAGTAACACCTGTCAAACAGGCTACTGATAGAATGATGCTTCACTACTATTAAGAGTTTACAATCTAAATATAGGAACATAGGAGGGGAACAATGAAAAGCAACATGAGTGGTGATGTTAAGTACACAATTTGTTAGTTTTGTGCTTTTTGGTATGTCTCTTTTCTTTTTATGGGCATATGTTCATTAGTTAATGAGCTGTATGAATTAGTGTTTGTAGGCCTCCTTGAAGAATTGTGTTTTCAGAAGGGAGTTGGAGGATCAAAAGGTGGAGATGCATTATATCTGAGTCATGGATTAAGGTTTTAGGAATATGTAGCAGGATGGAAGAACTCAAGGGGGTAGTTACTTGTGTGCGTTGGACAGAGTAAGCTGGGGAAGGAAGACAGTGGAAAAAGATAGCTAGAGTCAGGTTGTGCAGCACTTTGGAAGTAAAGACAAGGGTCTTAAACTTGCTTTGGACAACAATTGGAAGCCTGCAGAGGGATTTGAGGAGGGGTTATAATGGCAGGTGAGGTAGATTGCTTTTACTGAAGCACTTCAGATAGTATTAATTAGGGTAAGGTGGATACTGGGAGATTAAAGAGGAGGAGGGGAGGCTGATGCAGTAATCAACACTCAGACAAGGGTACTGGTGATAGGCTGTTTGCCAGTTTTGATATAGTTATTTTAGAATAACTAAATACACAGGATGATACTGAATACTGTACAATTAAAAGCACATATGTTCTTAACCTATGGTAATACTGTACTCTTTCCCAGATGTTAAAGTTCCTTTGTGTACAGTACAGTTTAAAGTCAATTCTTCAACACAGGTCTACAAAATCCAGTCATCTGTTGTGTAAATCCTTAGAATTTCTTTAATTTTTTTTTTTAATTCTTTCTATTTTTCTTCAAACTTCATTACATTTAAAAAATATAATGAAATATGAGAGGTAAATAGAGTGATATGCATTGCAGTGTAGGATAGGGCTGTATAATGTGTATTGAAGATAAAGGTATTTTGAAGCATACAACTTCTAAATATAGAATATCAAAAGAATCATGTGAAAATGTTTAAGGTCATAATATGAATAGTACCAGTGTACGTTGATTACAGAACTAGTTTTTCCTCCCAAGAGATGATCCATGAATAGCATGTTGCATGATCATGCTGTAAGGAAATAATCAGAACTACCAGATACGCTAATTAAAGAAAACTTGAAACTAGGAGGGTATTAAGTGCCTCTACCCTGATCTGGAGGGACCATTTAACTAGAGAGAGAGAGGCTAGTTCATCCTCTGTAACCTTTCAGTTGTTGGTTTCTCTACTATGACTTCCAACCAGGTTGCCAATTAGTGCCCATTTTGGTGATTTTTTCTGATGGATACCAGTCCACTGAGAACTGAAATCACCTGATTCATTTCACAAATGCTAGTCAATGCTCAGATGGAAACAATTTCCAGTCACTACAGAACTGAATTTAAATGATATGAATGACAGAGGTCAGAGGCTCTGTTTGTAACGACTAATTCCCTGAACTACAAAAGTTCTAAATTGATCTTTTAGAATAGAAATTATATAACAATGCATAAATTATGTAATAATAAACCTTGCCCTCCTTTCTCTCAATAGTAATCTGATTTTTGAGTGGATAATTACAATGAGGGAATCAGATTATTGCCCAGGAAAGAACAGACTATGTTGTTGCTATTATGACACAAGCAGTGCCCCCACACAAACTGCTTAATAAAATTCTCCACATATCTCTCACCTTAAGTGGTTCACTACTTCCTCTAAGGATTTTAGAAATTGATGCATTCTCAGCAGGTCTTGAACTCTTGGGGTCCAATCCTGCTTATTTTACTCATGTGTACGTCACTGAACTTGTTGCCTGACAATTGCAATCCAATCTGCCCTGGTCCAAAGTAGGCCATAGTTTCAGAGGAGTTGAGCTGCGCTTGGGTGATAAGTAGTCAAAAGTTGTGTTTATCTTGGAAAAAAATATTTATTTTGCTTAAATTTAAACTTTTGATTTTTATGGACTGTCTTCTGTTGATATACTTATCTCCTATTGACAATAGTGGAATACTACAACAGATCTAATTCTGTAGAGGAGAAAAGTCACATGCAGGTGACCAACAAAAAAAAAAAAGAGGAAAGTTTTGCATTTCCTGAATTTCTTTAAAGAGAAATTCTACTCTGAAAACAGACACTAGGGTTCCAAGTTTGTTTCTTTCTGTATCAAATCTTCTCAGTTTTTGTAAGTAGAAAAGATGTTTTGCTAACTGCCAGCTTTGTACGTCAGCCTGGGTTCTGAGAATCAAACTGGGTTCTTTTCATTTCATACATCATCAAGGTTCAGTTACATCTGAGCAGCCCCACTGTCTTCAAATTATTATCACAGTGACACCTGTGCAACCCAGTTGCCTTCAATGAGTTTGCACAGGTGGAACTGATTGGAACTTAGTAAACAATTCTGTTAATGATGCACAAGTTGGGAGAGACTCCACATGTCATTCAGTCTTAGCTCTGTTCTCTCTGCAGGCCTAACAGGAGTAGCAAACAATACAAATTTATTTTAGTCACGAAGATCTGCAGATATGACCCTAAATACACGCAAAGAGAATATGTGTTGAGTAAGAAGATAGAGTTTTTACATAGTCATTTTTCAGAGTAGCATTATAGTCTTATGGAATTCTTTAGCCACTAAAACTGAGTCACAAACTTCAAGAATACTTTTTAATAGTTCAAAGGGCTAGTATTTTTATTTTCAATATTATTTCCTCTTCCAACTTTTCAAACATACTTGACTTAATGTAAGTTCTTAATATTCCAAACAGATTGATATTTCCAGCATACGACTATTGATTTAAGTGTAATTGTTGTTTCTAGGTAATGGGAGCAACTTGAACTTTTCCTATACTATGCCTAGATGCACGAATTTAGTCTCTAGGGCTGTCAATTCAGCACTTTTCAAGAGCAATAAAATCACATGAACATTTAAAAAATGCACTCAAATTCCTGTGCAGTGCATTATTTTTAGATAAGGTGAAATAGCTCAGAGTGGACTGTGGGATTCTTAATAACTTTCTTCAAGGTCTCAGATTAGCATTTTCAGTTTGAATGAGGGCAGGCTTAGAGGAGCAAAAGATTAATACCAGTCTTTGGTCAATCAGTAAAGATGGGTAGCATTATGTGTACCTTCTTGAATATCACCTATCATAAACTGAGATTGCCTGTTCCTTTTTTTTTTTTTTTAAATGACCTTAACTAGTTGTGATTTCTTTTCTAAATGAGTTGCACGTTTGGCCAGCATATCCATTGGACTTTTGTGCTTACTTAACACAAATAATCATTTTATATTCCTTTGAAAGTTATAATGAATACTACATCACTAATGAGTACTTCCTGCATTTACATTATTTTAAATCAGTTTGCCAAACTAAATACCTCCTTGTGCCACTGACTTTTTAGTAGAAATCTGCACTGAAATAAATGGGAAGCTTTTTAAAAAATACAAAAAAAAAATCTGATGCAAAATGGCTCTTGCTGTAGTGTACCCTAGAAATGGCTTCTATTACTTTTTAAAAGACGTTATTCCTGAAATGCTATAGCAGTCTTCTGTGGACTCAGGCATGTGCATGCCAAACATGTTAGGATTCATAAACAAAGAGTTTGTATGTCCTCAATGTCATCTTTTTAATGTTTGCTAGGACTAGCCCTCCATATACCATACTGTATTGCTACATTATATCTCTTGCACTTCTTGTGTGTAGAATTGCCAGCCACAAGTGTTTGAAATCATGAGTCCGATCCCAAAAATCATGATTGGCTTAAAAATTTTGTGGTTAAAGTCAAATAATAAATCTTGGATTTTTTAGTTGCCTTTTGGCCTTTGAGACTTTTGGGTGCCCTGAAGTCCCATTTGCAAGCTTTTCTTTGTAATCATGAGAGGCTAACACTTTTTTTAATATAAAGACTGAGATTCTCACAGAAGCACAAGATTCCAGGCCCTGGGGCTCTAAGAAAAACAAATACTGTGAGATTAGCAATAAAATTACAAGGGATGGTATCACTGTGGGTGAGCTTTTGCTGAAATAAGACTTAGTATTAAATGAGAAGATATTGTCAATGTATTTCACTTTCATTTATATTTAAATTCTGATTTGAGGTATATGTTGATTGTAGGATAGCTCTAACTAAATAGCAGTATACCTGTTGAATGTAGCACTGAAATCAATTCAGATTCAATGGTAGATATAATGGTTTTCAGAAATAATGTAGCTACCTGCCTTTTCTTCCTCCCACCACGTGAGGTGAAATAGGGATAGAACCTTAGACCTTTAGCTGCAGCGTACATTCCAGTGGACAGTCTAACCAACAGGTAAATGTCAAATTCACTGGTAATTTTACCAGTATTGTAAGGTCTCTTTGTGTTGCAAATCATACCCATTTTAAAATAAGCAAAGATTTGAAAATCATATTGAAGTGGATCATTAAAATTAAGCAATAAATGTATCAGGCGGTAAAGTACATGTTTTTTCTGTAATACTGAATGCCTAACCAAGTCAGCATATGGGAGTAGTGGGATATATAGCTAACATAAAAGGTAGTTTGAGAGACCGAAACCCCACAGCTGTGCCCCTTAATCTGTTTCATATGTGCAAGCTTTAGAGGTGAGTGTGCTGTGGCTTTGTAAACAAAAAGATCTTTAGCATCTGAGTTTAGTCATGATCTCTCTCTTGAAGGGAGCAGACTACAAATTGCGATACCAATTTTGTATGCTTTACTGAAGCATTAATATCCAATTTATCATGTTGAGCAAATAAATTTAGGATGGGGGAAAGACTTTTTTTCAGCAAATTTTGCAGCTGGAACTGATACTAATACTCTTATCTCTCAGTACCATACAGTAATTGCAGTTAATTGGTTGCTGGATAACTGCTTCTGCCATGTGTTGTGGTGTGAAAATGCAATATATCAACAGTACTAAATCACAACATTAGCATGTATAACGTTAGTGTTTTGAGAGAATTTCCAGATCAATCATCCAAATGGGTGAAACATTTCATGCAAAATTCCAGTATCATTGCATTCCCCACACTTTTGTAGCTAAAGTGCTTGTTGTTACTATTACTTAAATATTAATTTATTGGATATTATTTATTTGGGTAATTTATGCATTAACTTAAACCAGTAATGTTTGCTGCTGGTAACATGCAAATCAAGATTAGTTGGGGATGTGGAACCAAAGGCCATAATTAGGAAGTGAGCAGAATACTAGTGCCTTTTTTCACATAGTCATTTAGAAATGTTGGAGCCCCCATTAAATCACAACCTGCCTGCATTCTAATATAACCCCTCTGCAATTTCCCAGTTGTCTGAATCCTGCCAGGCTTTTCTTGCTCAGTTATGGGGGCTCATGTAAATACAGTCCCACTTGTAACTGTGACTCCATGACAAAAACTGCTCCCAAAATTTGGAGATTGGAGCTCAACATTTGGCTCCAATTACAATGGTAACAAAAGCACATCTTTCAGAAAGCAACCTGGCTTAGAAAGGACACTAGGGAGCTTTCCAATGCATCAGAAACAGACATTTCTCCAAGGCTGAATAGAAGCAGCACAGAAGTTTGAGAAAGGCAAATGGGAAGTTCCACACAGAACAGTGGGCTAAACTGGACTCTCTTATCTTCTGCAAGCTTCAGGTCTTGCTGATGATACAGGGGCTATAAAACTCTACATTCTGCCCGAGGACTGTGGGGAAAATACCAGTGCAGAAATTAGAGACCAGGTGAAAAGAGACCTTTATCATGATGGAGATTTGAACTCCAGTTGAAACTGCATTCATGACTTGCTCAGTTGCACCTAGCTATTAAAGGATATGCACTTATGTGTGTGCAGAAAGGGGTAATTGACAGGAGCTGTCTGTAATTTTTTGGTGTATCTTTGGCTTTTACTTGTCGCAAGTGCACACTGTGATGCAGAAAAGTCAAAAGGAGAAAAGCTGATGTTATTGGATGACTAGTTTATGCAGGTAAAGAGACTTGAACTTAGAAGCAGTTTTGTGTGTGAGTGCGCGCACATGAGCGGGGCACCTCTGGAAAACATATTGGATCATGGGTCATTGTGTTCCCATCCCTTGATTATTCAGAACTTCCCTTTGGCCAATAAAATCTCAAATGCTGTCACATTTTGTGAGCTTTAAGATAGTTATGTGTACAGAACAAGAGAACATGTATCACTTGCTAACCAAAGCACTGTATAGCTATCTTCTTTTAAAGAAGTATTACAGCAAACATGGATGAACTTCTGCTGTGGCTTTGCTGTTATGTATGATGAAAAAATTTCTAGCGGGACTCCTTGTTCTGTACCTAGAAGCTAAAATGTGGCACACTGCAGGAGACACACATTCAGCTGTAGACCACATATGGGTTAAGCACTAACCATGCTTCACAGAGTAAGGATATGTCCCTCTAACTGCCAGATATGTGCATGCAGATCCACAAGAGACAGAGGGAAAGAAGCTGATCTTATTGGAGGGAACATTAATTCCATAACTAGTAACCCGTCTGTTTAAAAAATACCTAATGAACATGTATAAATGGAGTTTAACTTTTGTTTATAATCAATATGCGATATTAGTAAAACTGTACAAAGTTCTGCTAGCGTTTACTGTCTAGAATGGTCTGAAGAGAATAGTTAGCTCCTTTCATGTTGATGTGCAGAAAAAAGAGGCCTCTCTGTCTTCTTCCTTTGTGACTCATCCTGGATCGTAAAGCAACTTGCCAAGTGTCTAGGATTGGCTGGGGATTGGATATTGGCTAGCTGGTTGACGTTTCATCCAGTAAAGACAGAGATAAAGGGAAAGCAACCAGGAAAAATGAGGCTCATCTCACACCCTTATTGAGAAGGTGCCTGCCACTTGCTAAATGGAGGAGTAAGGATGCTGCAGCAGATTGGCTGTAGGAGCTTGCTAGAGGGAAGGTTGGGAAAAGAGGTATTCAGAAAGGATGTGGAAAATGAGAAGTATTAACATATGCATTCTGTACTGTTGACAAATTGTTTATTTTGTTGTTTTATCTACTTCAGTTGTAAGAAAGATCTTTGGGATAGGTACTCTCTGCTATTGTGTGTGTGTGTTTGTGTGTGTGTGTGTGTGTGTGTGTACAGTGCCTAGTGCAATAGAGCTCAATCTCTGATTGGGGCCTCTTATCACTTATGATTTAGGCACTACCAGAATGTGATGGATTCTAAGGTTGCTGCTATTTAAGTGTGGAAAAGATTTGTTGCTTTTTTAAATTTCAGATGTGAACATTGAAGTGCTTACTAGTGCCTTTCCCACAGCCAGGTTGGACTTCTATTTTGTTCTGGAGAGGGCCTACACCTTAAGACCACCTGGAAAATTATATACAGTGGAGAATGTAGCTGCTGGTTCATTAAACAGGATTTTCTGTAGGAGTACTCTATCCCTGTACTCCATTATCTGCTCTGGCTACTGGTTTATACTGAGTGAAATTTCAAATGTTGTTGTTAACTTCTAAAGCCCTAAATATTTAGGGAATTGCCTATCTTAGAGATCCCTTTCCCCCAATGTGGCTCTGTGGCAGTATCAGGCAGCTGAGGCACTGAATAGCAATAGGTTTAATGAAAACTGGCTTAAATGAGAATAGAAATAGGGTGTTCTTGGGGGAGGGCGAATGGCAGGATATCTGCAGTTATTTAATTTGTTAATGTGCCCTCCTATGCTATAGCTCAGGTTTGATGAATGTTGGGGAACATTCCAAGGCCTATCTTTTTCCAGATTCTTTTGAGAGAAAGAGTTGGATGTTGAATGAAGTTTTGGAGTTAATGCCTGGCAGCATCCTTTGTGGTATTGTGCTAATTTGTGAAAGTATTTTTTTTCTAATGGTGTTTAAAGTATATTTAGAAAATACAAATAAAAACATGAATGCGTTAAAATAAACAGGACCTTCTTGGATACCCAGGCCCAACCAGCAAGATTTTGTAAGTTGGTGACTCCCCTGTCATGAGCTGTTATATTTTGATCATGGAAGTTGCCTAATAAGAGCCTATCTTGGTAAACTAGACCAGTCCTGTTTATTTTAAACAAAGGGTTGGTTGGTTGGTTGGTTTTTCCCCTTGTAGGTGAAGGAGTGTCACCTCAGGACCACTTTTGTGAGCTTCTGTTATCATAGGTCTTGCCCACTCTAAGAAAAAAAATGGTACCTGTTTTTCCCAGCAATGGGGCAGCTGTATTGTTACTGGGAAACAGCAACATTGCCTCAAAATGGATACAAAATCTCCTAGCATAAATATACCCTCAGGCCCTTACACTATTTAGACCAGAGTTTTACTTGCAGTTCTAAAGAGTCTTAATAAGGTATGTTGTTGTTTCTCATCACAGCAGCACACCTTCATCATCTATGCCCATCCAAACAATAGTAATTTTTCAAAAGCCCTGGGTATTTTATGTATCATTGTGGATAATGCCAGGGCTTTAACCTTTTTCTTATCTCCAGTTAATCATCAGTGCCGACTCTTCTCTGTTCAAGGACATACACCTGCAAACATGATGCTGGGGTAAACCATAATGGTATGTTAATGGCACTCCTTCTGCTTTTCTGGTGGGGGTAGAGGAGTTTGTTTCATCTTGCTGGTGGTTGCTCTGCACACTTAGACATGCTGATTTATGTTTTTATTTGTTCTTGTTCTACTTTCAGCCCCCATGAATTATCCCACTAGTTTTATTTTCTGCCACCCCACATCATGCTGCACTGCAGCACATGCTTAACAGGGTCTAATCTGATTCAAGATTAACCTCATTTAAACTTTCCTCTTATTACCATACTCTTAATCTTTTGTACAATGGTTGTACTGTTCATAATTCAATCCATTCCTATACACCACCTTCCACTTAATTGGGACACACTTACATGGGATATCGTCCAGCGAACTGAATTAAACCCAATGACAATAGCAAGGACTGCTGCTTAACAAGGATGATAATTCTGTTTAATTAAGATACCTGCAGTTGATTAAGTGATACTTAAATAGGGATAAATAGTATTTGTGATGCTCTGGGTGATATTGGTTTGTCTTCCTTTAAATGACCTTTACCAGTGCATTCTTCAAGTTCACTCCCATCAGGCTCACAGTATTGCACACTTGTCAGAAACTTCATGATGTTTTTTCTCTAGTTCAGTTGGGTTGCAGCTCACTGAGCTGTATTTTGGGGGGGTGTAACAGAGTTCACATCCCACCCCTCTTCCTGGGACCCGCTTGCTGCCCCAATAAAGCTCAGAGAGGCTTCGGGGTTGTGAAACACCCATGTCTTTGTTTATATAAGATTCTCCCACCTCCAGTGTCAATCTATATACAAGTCTTGCAGGATTAGTCACCTCCTTTACAGGCAGAGGCAGTCTTTAGCTAGGAGGCCTCCAGTTCCCTCCCTGGCTGCCCCCCACCTTCTGGCTCCCTCCCGGCTCCCTCCCAGCCTTTATAGCTCTTGCCTTGTCAGGCCAGCAGGTGTTGCCAATCCTCAGGCCAGCATCAGCCCCAATCTGTTTCCCCTGATTGGAGCTGACTGGGCAGGGGCTAATTAGGTGCTTTTGTGCCAGCACCCTGCTACAGGGGGGAAATAACAGGTGTACATGTGTTACTTTAATGAGCCAGCAGGATTAATTTTAGTGAAGTAAAAAACTTGAGAACCTCTCGGATACCAAATGACTTGACTTCTCTTAAAGCCCATGATCCTCTCAGCATCCATATGGAGGGGAGACTGCACTCATGAAGGATGGAAGGGGGCAGAGGAGCTCACAGAGGTGCTCTCTAGGGCCAGTGGGAGCCAGGCAGCAGAGGAATCAAGGGGCATCTGTATGATCCTGAACAATGCGTGGGTTAAGGGAGTGGTTATTCCTGCACAGAAGACAATCAGGCCCAAGGCTAAGAACTTTGCTCCTTTGGGATGCTAGGCCATCCACTTGGGGTATGTTGAAAGTAAATCCATATGACTTCTGTATAGTCCCAGACTCCCAGGTGCTACTGGTCAGATTTTGTATTTTGTTTGGCATTCTGAAAAATAATTAAACTATGAAAATATCCTTAACAACTGACAGTGCCTGGTTTATTACACATAATCATTAGAAAAACCAAGTTGCAAAATTGCAATAGAGCATTAACAAACCCCTAAAAATGTGTTACTCCTTTCCCCCTAAACTTCTATGTAACACAAATTAATTTCACTCGTGGTTTTGTATCTCATCTTTGCATGATGGCTTGCTGATACTTGTTTATTCCCTTCTCATGTGTGAGTGTTATGAGCCCATCTTGAATTGAATTTATTGTATCTGTGAAAACTGCCTTTCATAAGATTCTATCAAGGGCAAGGTTTTGCTCTTGGCTATGCTGGTGTAAATCCACAATAACGCCACTGGAGTCAGTGCTCACTTACACAGTAAGCTATTGCAGGCAGGAGCCTTCTTTTCCTGAAGTGGTTTAACGGGTGCCTACCACAATGGGGTCCCTGGTTATTACCACAATACAAATAATGAACGGTGCTTATAATTCTTGAGATTCACAGTGATACAACATGGTGGAATTTGACCTAGAGTGTCACACACATGAAAACACTGTGACCAGCAATGCCCTGAGCTGCACCTGTACATGTTGCAGGGCAGAAAAAGGCCTAAGAATCTAAATGGCTATCGTGGCACAAATTTGTTGTAATGTACAGACTTACTGGCATTGCTTTCCATAAGTGACTTGTCCATTTATCTATCTGTCTGAGTTACTTACGGCCCCCCATCACTGTACTATTTGAGCACCTCACAATCTTTAATATATTTTAATTTTTCAACTCTGCCTCCCTCCCCCACCTGTGAGGCAGGGTAGTGCTATTGTCCTCATTGTACAGATGGGGAACTGAGGCAGAGAGACTGGAGGCTAGATCCATAAAGGGAGTTAAGTACCTTAGTATTACTTTAGCTGGCGCAGAGATAGGTACCCCTTTGTGAGGCAAGGCTTAGGTTACGCCCATCTCCTCCGCATTTCCTGTTGCCTAGCTTAGGTGGCTCCCCACTGAGCTTGCTGGCTTTTGTGAATCCCATTCTTAGGCACCTAACTCAATGTATAGGGAGCCTTAGTGCCAAATTCAGGGCTGTGGATTCCACTAGGTGGTAGGGTGCCTTAACTCAGCATTGCCGTGCGTAATGTGTAAGTAAGTCTCCTTTGTGTATCTATTCCTAAGTGATTTGCCCAAGGTCACATAGGAAGTCTGTGACTGAGCAGAGAACTGAACCTGGGTTTTCCAAGTCCTAAACTCGTCCCATGACTATGTATGCAGTGCCATAACAACTGGACCATGTAAATGTATATGCAGGAGACATTCGTGTATTTCTCTGAGCATTTAAATTGTTTCTCTGCATTTCCTGAGTACATGCAGCTAGTATACTGCTCTGTTATTAGCATGTTTAGATTTATGCTTCAATATCCAAACTAACTATGGTACTGCTCCTTTCTGACTAATAAAAGCATTTACTTCACTCCTATAATTGTTCAGACTTTTATAAAAATTATGCTTTATTTTCAAGTTGTATTTCATTTGACCACACTATTTACACTCACTGCAATATTATCAAAAATATGTCGCCGTTGGTTCATTTGATCTATCTTTTACAATGCTATTTGTTCTGTTTCTTCTCTGTAAATATTTCCACATGCACATATCTCTTGTCCTTGCTATGGAAACTTGAATTCTTTTCCTTCATACATCCATACAGACTGCATTCAGAATTTTGAACATAATGAATACTAATGTTATTGAGGCTGAATCATATTAACTAGCCTTGCAGTCATCTTATTAAAGGAGAATAAGCTATATCAGTAGTATAAGCATATGAAAATAAGATCAATTGGCTGAGGTCAGTTAATCTCTGTTTTGGAGGTTCTAACTGGGGTGATTTAAGAAGTGTCATGGCCACAGAATTACAAGTTTGGAAAAACCAGGGATTGAGTTTAAAGCTCTATGAAAGCAGTTCTAGTCCAACAGATCTAAGTTTTGGTTTCCAACAGAGACTACTATAACAGAAATTGTTGATAGGCCATTCTTTAGAGTCACATTGATGATGGCTGTGTCCCCCAGTTGGGGGCAATTGCACCTTTATTTCCTCTCTGTGGTCCAGCAAGGACACCCATTCTAGGCTCCTCGGCTGTTACCCCTTCTGGGCAGAGACCTGCACCTCTCTCCTTCCCCTTAGGAAGGATTGGGGCCCCCTCTAGTGCAGAAGCTTCTATCCATTTGCAAGATCAGAAAGAAGACCCTGAGTCAGTTAAACTCAGATTATTTATCCCAAAGTCCTTGCTTTGTCTGCTGGATCTCTGGAGAATCCAGTTTCAACTAGTACATGTGAGCCTCTCCAGGCAGTGATACCTTTCTGCAGGTGTTATAACCCAAGTGAATTTACCCAATCATCCCCCACTGTTTGTAGTTCCTGCAGAGCTGTGGTCACCCTCCCACATGGAATTATATATGCTAGAACCTCAGAGTTACGAACTTCTCGGGAATGGAGGCTTTTCGTAACTCTGAACAAAACGTTATGGTGGTTCTTTCAAAAGTTTACAACTGAACATTGACTTAATACAGCTTAGAAACTTTACTATGCAGAAGAAAAATGCTGCTTGTAACCATCTTAATTTAAATGAAATTAGCACAGAAACAGTTATACCTTGTCAAATCTTTTTTTTAAACTTTCCCTTTATTTTTTCAATAGTTTACATTTAACACAGAACTGTACTGTATTTGCTTTTTTGAGGGTGTGGGGGGTGGGGGTCTCTGTTGCTGCCTGATTGTGTACTTCCAGTTCCAAATGAGGTGTATGGTTGACCAGTAAGTTCAGAACTCTGGTGTTCATAACTCTAAGCTTCTGCTGTACAATCCCTGCCCTCAGTGATGCATAAACTTAATACAGTAAAATCTCCCACAGATATTGCAGGAAATTGCCATATCTGTCACACTATGCTTTTGTATTGGCTGGCAGAGCGGGTGTGCTGTTAACTGATTAGTGACATTGTCTGTATGGGTGGGATGGATGGATAAATGTATCAAAATAATAGTGTAGAATGTTACTTTTAAAAAAATAACTACATTAGTCCTGTAACATTGCACATACTATGTGCCTGCTCTGCCAGTCCTGTGTTCGCTGGGGGGACAACATTGCTGTCAACAGCTGCCATGCTGTTTTCAGACGTCTGCATAAGTTGTCATACTGATTTTGTTTTGTTAACTGTAACCAGGATGCCATGGTAGCATGGAACAATATGGCTGTGGGTGTGTTTGTGTAATATATAGCATTAATCCTAAATGCAATATAAAGTACATATTATACAATAATTTCTCAGTGGGGAAAAATGGAGGCAATTGTATTTATATTGCCAGTCTCCAAAGGATTGAATAACTTACACAGTTAATAAAAGGTTAAAAACAATTTTAGATTAGAAAAAGACTGAAGCATTTGTCTGAGCAATTTCAAAGGAACATTTTTAAGGCTACATTCCCCCTCCCCCCAGATTCTTATTTTCTCGTAGAATGTCCTGAATCCAATATTATTTTGTATACAAAAAATTTGCAAAATGTTTTCCATAACATGATTTCTACTCCCACTTATTCTGTTTTTAACTCCCCAATTTCATAAATAAGGTATCAGTATAATCTTCCCTTTTGGACCTTTAAGGGAAGATGTGAGAAATATAGGTACTAAAAAACTGGAGAAACAGATACAACACTTGTCTAAATACATTTTATTCACAACCAGATGGAAGAAACGAGGCAGGACTGATATAGATGAGAGGTATATGCATTGTGTGGGGAATGAACTCTGAAGTGTGACTAGAAGAAATTTTGAACTAGAATTTTAAAATGGAGAGGCTGAATAAAACTACAGGATACCTTATCAGTCCTCCGAATAGTGCATTCACAGAATCCTTGATAGGAGAGGCAGAGAAGATCATTTGTACCATCCTGTGTTATTCCTGCACTAACAAGGGTGTGGTCAGGTGTACTGGCCCTCTGAAGCAGATGAGATAAGCCTCTGTATCCAGAACCACTCTGGTCCTGGTTTCTGAGCCTATACTCCACCCTAGTTCCATGACCGGCTTGGGGAGTAAGTGGTTGAGTACTTCATAGAAACATGAGCACAAGTGTGTTGCTGGCACAGTTCATGGATTCCCTCAGCACTTGCCTTTCTTGCACTGAGACCCAGGTGCACAAATCTCTTCTGCCTACTACAGAACCTGCCTCCTTAGGTTTCGGCTGCACTTCCCCCACACCTTTTTATTTTTGGTGGCCCCAACAAGTCCAGAGGTTCTCTTCATTTACCTCCTCCCCGCATTGCTACTTATAAGTCGAGGAGCAGGAAGACTGGCCATTGGGAGTCTCTTTCTGACTGTAGGGCCATTTTCCTTGGCCCCACACATACACACATCAGTCCAGAATTCTTCTGGATGGTATTCATTGACTCTTGATGCCTTCTCAGAGAAATGGGTGTTACCTTTCAGAAGTGGTGTGCCGAGTCTTCATTTATTCCCTCTAATTTAAGGTTTCGGGTGCCAGTAATATATTTTAATGTTTTTAGAAGGTCTCTTTCTCTAAGTCTATAACAGGGGTCGGCAACGTTCGGCACGCGGCTCGCCAGGGTAAGCACCCTGGCGGGCCAGGCCAGTTTATTTACCTGCTGACGCGGCAGGTTCGGCCGATCGCGGTTCGCCGTCCCGGGCCAATGGGGGCGGCGAGAAATGGCGCGGGCGAGCTATGTGCTGGCTGCGGCTTCTCGCCGCCCCCATTGGCCCGGGACGGCGAACCGCGGCCAGTGGGGGCCGCGATCGGCCGAACCTGCCGCGTCAGCAGGTAAATAAACTGGCCCGGCCCGCCAGAGTGCTTACCCTGGGGAGCCGCGTGTCGAACGTTGCCGACCCCGGTCTATAATATATAACTAAACTATTGTTGTATATAAAATAAATAAGGTATTTACAATTTTTAAGAAGCTTCATTTAAAATGCAGAGTCCCCCGGACCGGTGGCCAGGACCCGGGCAGTGTGAGTGCCACTGAAAATCAGCTCGCGTGCCGCCTTTGGCACTCGTGCCATAGGTTGCCTACCCCTGTGCTAGAGCATATCTAGCCGGAAGACATCCAGTCCTGATATAAAGACATCCCCTAGACTAAGCTGTTCTGGGGGTTAATTACTTCAGTGCTGAACATGTGTGCTTTAATTCTAGCCTGAATTTGTCTTGTCTCAGCTTCCATCAATAGGATCTCATTACACCTTTTCTGCTATATTAGAGACCTACCCAGTGCAGCAGTTTCCAAACAGGTCAAGGAGTGGAAGGAGCATATCTTGGATCCAGTTCTTCCCTTCTTCTGTGTCCCCTCCTTCAGCTCTGCTTGCTGAAATGGAGATTCCCTCCCCTTCCACCCTCCCTGCCCAAAGTTAGTCAACACACTTCCTCTATGACAAGAAAAAACATCAGTCTGGATTTTTGTGACTACTTAAATGCACTCAGGAAGGGGTGAGGAGGTATACTTGCCAAGTTTCAGTAAAACACAGAACCAAACTTGAAACTAGTGATCTTATAGGAATGCTACATAATAACACATGATATCCTTAAAATTCCTTAAGGATTTCCTGAAATGCAGAACCTTTGCTTCCTTATGGCGTGTAAAGAAGGCTCAGAAAAGTGTGTTTTTTCTTTTCCTCATCCTCCCAAAAATCTTTTCCTTTGTTTTTTATGCCTAGAAGTCTCTTGGTTGAGTGAAGAACTAGAAAAAGTGACTACCTCCCAAAAGCCAAGAGAGTGAAAGCTGAGCAACTGAGAGAAGGGATTTGTATTCTGACTACTTAAAACTCCTTCCCCTCCTGCACCTGTTCAACATCATTGACAAATTAACAGTGTGAAGAAAGGAGAAGCTGTATTAAAGATTTAGCACAAATCTCCTGCCCCTTCAAATAAGATGTGAGAGCTAAAAATATACATCCTCAGACTTCAAGCAAAGTCAGCGAATACCAGAGCTGATATAGCTAAGCCCCTCTCCCAACTCCCTTCCCACCACCACCATCACCAACAAAAAAACCCATAGGGGGGAGTTTTGGTTTGTTGTTTAAAAAAAGGGGGGAGGAGAGGGAGGGTTTGGTCTCTTTTAAGCAGAAGTCACAAGCCCAATTTAAAAATCTTTTGCAGGTTGCCTTTAAGCAGGAATTTGTGACAGGTGATTAAACCCCTTGTTGTAGAAATAAGGGAGCTTTAGAGACCACATGAATATTAAAACTTATGTTATTTTAAAACAATGAACCAAACATTCATAGAACAGTTTTCAAAAAGAGTACATTTAAAAATTTAGAAGAGCCAGAGAGCAAAGTCTCAGTCCTTTCAACCCTAAAGCACATGAGTAACTTTACTCACATGAGTAGTCCTATTGAGCTCTGTGGGACTATCGATGCTTAAGCATTTGTAGGTCAAAGGCCATAACTGCTGTCTGAGAGCGTCCCAAAAATGGCTGTCCGACATTTAGGAAATACTTTAGCAACTGTAACACATCTATTTTGATAAATCTGCAAAACAATTAAAGTGCATGCAGTCATGAAAACTGATGAAATATGTGCAGTACTGTGTGTTTTGTTTATTAGAAGAATGACCTGCATTGAGACTGAGGAAAATAAAGACTGGAAAGCAATTTTGGAATTCAGTGGAGATTGTCACAATTAAGCTTACAGACAAGGTGAGTAAGGTAATATCTTGTATTGGACCAACTTCTGTTGGTGAGAAAGTCGAGCTTTTGAGCCACAGAGACTTCTTCAAGTTGGGGAAAGGTACTTGGAGCATCACAGCTGAATACTGCATGGTGTAACTTTCCCAGATCTGAAGAAGTCGTCTCTGTGGCTCAAATGTTTGTCTCTCTCACCAGAACAAGTTGGTCCAATACAAGGTGTTCCCTCATCCACCGGGTATCTCTAATATCCTGGGACTGACATGGCTAAACTACACTGCATACAACAATTAAGTTTGTCATTCATAGGAATCACATCAATTTACTGACACAATCGGTACACCACAAAATTTTGAATACATTTGTGACAGAAGAGACAAAACCAAATTGAAATTAAGAGTACACAGTGGTAAGAAATTACCAGTAATTGAGGTATTAGCTATGCTGTGTATATAAAGTCAAAGAGGGCCTGCTTCTCCACTGTCTTGTACCCAGTGTAGTCATTTACACCTGTGAAAGATAGGTGTAAATCACTTCCAGTCTGTTCTCGTGCATTCTGGCACAAAGGGTTGAGTTAGTACAGAATCAGGCCCTGGGAAATCAGATACTTTTATTTATTTTGGCTCTGAATCTCAGCACATGTTAGGGATTAAAATGTGTGAAGACATACAACTGGAACATATTGTGGAGGTCTTGTGAGATCCAAATGAAAATACACTAGGAAAATACACAGACTGTTTGAAATCTATCATGCTAATGGCAAATTAAACTGTTTAAATGCTGAGATAATCTCAATTATTTTTTCATCCCAGAAAATTCCATTTGCACTCAGGTTGAGTTTTGAAGGAGCTACTTTAGGATGATAAAGTTATGAAGTCTCACAATCCACTGACTGGGCACATCCACTGGAAGGAAAAAAATCTTCTAGGTATGTCAGTGAATATACCTCGATACAAAGGAACATTATAAAGCTCTAACAGTCCCAATTGTGGAAAATGTCAGTAGTGGATTGGCTGGAGCAAAATGCTTTCCAGATTTTGGGTTCATCTGGTGGCTTTTGGCAAATATTTTGGGAGAAAAAACATTTTGTGGAAACTACATTTAACCTGTCATTTATCACATTCTGTTTCTTGTGGTAGCTGTGAGTCATGTGTGCTTCAGGCTTCCTAGATACTACTGGATTATGATACCAAAATCCAATAATTGCCTTCATAGGGGTGTTTGTCAGCGATGAATTGGAAAACACAAGTCATTGCTGGTATTTGTGTAAGGTAGAGTGGATAGAAATATAGATACAAATAATTACTTAAGGTGGCAAATAGTTTTGTTGTTTTTCGGTATATCCTGATTATGAAACTTGCATGTTTCAGAACCTGTGGCAGGGAATATTTCAGTAGATAAGGAAGAGATGGGGGCCGTTTAACTAAGGAGAAGAAGAGCATCATTGCACACAGACTTGCCAGCCTACTGAGAACTAGGTTCAAAGGGGGCAGGTGACAAACACCCATAGGTCACTTTAAAAAAAAATACTTATCTTAACAAAGGGCTATTATTTTTATTGGGTGGGGGGAGAGAGGGAATGGAAAATTACAATAGGGTCATAGGCAACAAGAGGGATAACAATGGGGAAATATGCTCAACATCTTAGATATCTATAAAAAATGCAAGGAGTTTGGGGAATGAACAGAAAATGTTAGTACAGAAGCTAAATTATGACATAATTGGCATCACAGAGACTTGGTGGGATAAATCTCCTGACTGGAATATTGGCATAGAGGGCTATGGCTTGTTCAGGAAGGGCAGGCAGGGGGAAAAAGGAAGAGTTGTTGCATTATACATCGAGAATATCTATACTTGTTTTGAGGTCCACAAGGAGGTGAGAGGTAGACCAATTGCAGGTGTCTGGGTGAAGATAAAAGGTGAAAAATGGTGGCAATGTCATAGTAGGGGTCTGTTATAGACCATCAGATCAGAAGGGAGTGGTGGATAGGGCATTTCTAGAACAAATAGAAATATCCAAGACCTGGTAGTAATGGGGCACTTTAACTACCCAGACACCTGTTTGGAAAATAATATGGTAAGACACAAAATGTTCAATAAGTTCTTGGAATGTACTGAGGACAACTTTTTGTTTTAGAAGATGGGACAGCCATTTTAGACTTGATTCTGACTAGGGAGGAATTGGTTGTGAAGGTTGAAGGTCATACAAAGAGGGTCTGATAAGAATGTCTTCTACAAATTGGGGCTCATCAGTTGAAAGCAACAAAAGAGGAGAGCGATCTGGGTTTGCTGGTTAATCATAGGATGAGCCACCAATATGATGTGAAAAAGGCTAACATGATCCTAGGATGTCAGATGAGGCATTTCCAGTAGAGATAGAAGTATTAATACCATTGTAAAAGGCACTGGTAAGACCTCATTTGGGATACTGTGTACAGTACTGGTCACCCATGTACAAGAAGGATGAAATTAACTTGAAACAGGTCAGAAAAGAGCTATTAGGATGATCAGGGGAAGGGAGGGCCTGTATTACGAGTGGAGACTGGAAGATGTTGGCTAATTTAGCATAGCAAAGAGAAGGTTGATAGGAAATATGATTACTCTCTCTCTAAATATATCAAGGGGGTAAATACCAGGGAAGGAGAACAGCTATTTAAGCTAAAGAACAATGTTGGCACAAGAACAAATGGCTATAAACTGGCCATACACAAATTCAGGCTGGAAACTAGAAGGTTACTAATCACCAGAGGGGTATGATATTGGAACAGTCTCCCAGTAGAAGTCATGTTTTAGTTAGTTTTAAAACAATTAGTTTTAAGAGAGAATTGGACAAATTTATAAGTGCAATGGTATGGGATTGCTTTTGATGGGGGCAGGACTCAGCAGCCCTGGGAGTCATTCTTGATTTATATATTGTATTCCGAAAAGCTCATGCTTTAGGGCTTAAAGAGGTTACCTGCAAGGGTCAGGAAGGGATTTGCTCCCCTGTCCCATGTATTCCGTTTTTGTTTTAAATTTGGTCACCTTCCTCTGAAGCATCAGAGATGGCCACGGCTAGAAAGAGAACACTAGACAGAGAGGGCCAGTGTTCTGAGGTAGCACCAAGCATTCTATGTCTCAGATGATTGTGTGACAAAGTTCCTCCTCTATCTTGGTGGGTCCTGCGCTTATTGGCGGATTTTCTTGCCTCAGAGATTCACCATGTGGGTTGGGGAACAGCCCAGAGACCTTCCCCTCTGGAAGAACCCACAGTCCAGGTCAATTGGGAGGTTTGGGGGGAACCCGGGCCCGCCCTCTACTCCGGGTTCCAGCCCAGGGCCCTGTGGACTGAAGCTGTCTATAGTGCCTCCTGTAACAGCTGCATGACAGCTACAACTCCCTGGGCTACTTCCCCATGGCCTCCTCCAAACACCTTCCTTATTCTCACCACAGGACCTTCCTCCTGGTGTCTGATAACGCTTGTGCTCCTCAGTCCTCCAGCAGCACACCCTCTCACTCCCAGCTCCTCACACTCACACCACAAAGTGAAGTGAGCTCCTTTTAGAACCCAGGTGCCCTGATTAGCCTGCCTTAATTGATTCTAGCAGCTTCTTCTTAATTGGCTCCAGGTGTCCTAATTAGCCTGCCTGCCTTAACTGGTTCTAGCAGGTTCCTGATTACTCTAGTGCAGCCCCTGCTCTGGTCACTCAGGGAACAGAAAACTACTCATCCAGTGACCAGTATATTTGCCCTCTACCAGACTCCTGTACCCCACTGGTCTGGGTCTGTCACATATCCCTCCCCCCTGCTCAACGCCAAGGGGTTGGGCAGCGTGGGACGCCAGACAGTGCACACATGATAAATCTGTTCTTGTTTTCTGCGTCCTGGCTGCCGCACCTTGTAGGTTACTTCCTCCACGGGTTCAACCACCTCATAGGGCCCCTGCCATTGGGCCAGAAGCTTGCTTTCTGCCGTGGGTACCAACACCATAACCCGATCCCCAGGTTGGAACTGTCGCACTTTTGCCTGGCGATTGTAATGGGTTCGCTGGGCCTCCTGTGCCTTCTCCAAATGTTCCCGTACAATAGGGGTAACCCGAGCTATCCGGTCTTGCATCTGCATTACATGCTCTATTATATTTCTCCCCTCATTGGGTTCCTCTTCCCAGATCTCTTTGGCGATATCTAGTATGCCACGGGGGTGACGCCAGTATAATAACTCGAAGGGGGAAAACCCAGTTGAGGCCTGAGGTACCTCCCGGATAGCGAACGTAAGATAGGGTAGTAGGGTGTCCCAATCCTTCCCGTCCCGACTTACCACCTTCCTTATCATAGCCTTGAGGGTTTAACCGAACCCTCTTCTACCAACCCATCAGTCTGCGGATGGTAGACCGAAGTTCTCAGGGTATGTATATGGAGCAGCGTACAGAGGTCCTTCATTAGCTTCGACATAAATGGGGTTCCTTGGTCGGTTAATATCTCCTTCGGTAGCCCCATTCGGGCAAAGATCCCCACCAGCTCTTTGGCTATAGTTTTAGAGGCCGTGTTCCACAAGGGGACGGCTTCTGGGTAGCGAGTAGCATAGTCCAAAACAACAAGTATATATTGGTGGCCCCGAGCCATTTTCTCCAGGGGTCCCACTAGGTCCATGGCTATTCGCTCGAAGGGGACCACTATGATGGGAAGGGGTACTAAAGGTGCCCTCAAGTGGGGACAGGGACTGTGCAGCTGACACTCTGGGCAGGAGGCACAGTACCTCCGCACTTCTTCATGTACTCCGGGCCAGAAGAACGGTCGTAGGACTCGTGCCAGGGTCTTCTCTACCCCCAAATGCCCCCCAAAAAGATGACTCTGAGAAAGACTTAATACAGCGTTCTGGTGTGTTTGAGGTACTAGGATCTGCTATACCTTCTGCCCCTGTACTGGTGCAACCCAGTATAAGAGATCCTTCTTCATTATGAAGTAGGGTCCTGGTCCCTGGGTTTTCCCTTCCACGGGGACCCCATCTATTTCAGTCACCTCCTTCCTAATGTTGTCATACCTTGGGTCTTCTGCCTGGTCCCGTCCAAAATTTCCTCTCCCGGGGCTAATCTGCCCAAGATCTGGGGGCCCAGTCTCTGTTGCCTCTACTGGTTCAGAAGCATTAGGGTGGGGGTCTGTGGACTGCTTCTCCCTCCTGCGTGGCCTCTTTTTCAGCTGTGCAGGTCCGCCTACCTACAAGATCGACCCTCTGGCTTTGGGTCAGTATTCGGGTTCCCAAGGCCTTAGCTGCCCTTCTTTCCCTTTTTGTCTTTTTACCATGTCTGGGAGTGGAGAACAAATCTGGGGATATTTCAGAGAAGATTGGGGGTTGACAGTCTGCTGTGGATGCCTCACCAATTTTAGGGTCCCCATCTTTCTCCAATCCCCCTACTGGGAGTAAGTTTCCAAACCCTGGGAAGTCCCTCCCTATGAGCACCGGGTATGGGACTTTAGGGACTACACCTGCTGCAACCTCAGTAGTGTTCCCTTGGATCTCGATTTTTACTGGGATGGTGGGGTAGTAACTAACTGTCCCATGGACACATGTTATCCCCGTACATTTAGCCTGCAGCAGTTGACTACGCTTCATGAGCTTCCCTGAGATAAGCATGATAGCACTCCCCGAATCAACCAGTGCCGTGGTCCCTATCCCATTTAGTTTCAGTGGTCTGGTATACATATGTGGGGTTAGTGAGACCCCCACAAGGTGGATTAGGGAGCATGGATCTGCCCAGTTCACCAGGTTACACTGCATAGGCTCCTCAGCATTGGGACACTGTGCAGCTATGTGTCCCCACTCCCCGCAGGCATAACATCTGTATGGAGACCTAGGCATTCCCCGGTCTCTTGGTTTGGGCAGTCTAACATCACGATCCTCTTCTCCCTCAGTGCTCCGACTCTTTGTGGCCTCTGATGGGCCTTCAGCCTCTCTCTTTTTCCACCTGGGCCCTCCTGGTGGCCCAGTCACCCAAACTTTAGGGCTTGGTGCTGCTAGTTTAACCCGGGGTGCCTCTTCCTTAACTGATCGTGTCAGCTCCCTCGCTGTCCTTCGCCTCTCTACCAGGGCGACAACCTCCTCATAGGTGGAGGGTTCGTTCTGGCTTACCCAGGCACGAAGGTCTGGTGGTAGTCCCCTCATGTATCGGTCGATGACCAGAACCGCTAGTATCTCTTCCGGACTCTGGGACTCTGTTTGCAACCACTTTCGTGCGAGATGGATGAGGTCATACAATTGGGACCGCGGGATTTTGTCTTCCTGGTACCTCCAACCGTGATACTGCTGGCCCCGCACTGCTGTCGTTACCCCAGATCTGGCCAGGATTTCTGCTTTCAGCTGGGGGTAGTCTGCCGCAGCCCCTTCAGGCAGATCATGGTAGGCCTTCTGGGCCTCCCCACACAGGAATGGGGCAAGGATGCCAGACCACTGATCTCGAGGCCAGGCCTCCCGTAGGGCTGTCCTCTCAAAGGCCAGAAGGTATGCCTCTACATCATCTTCCTGTGTCATTTTCTGTAGCCAATGGCTGGCCCGTATGAGCCGCATCCCATCATGGCCGCGATTCAGCTCTGTAAGGGACTTTACCTGGCTTACCAGTTCCCGCAACATAGCTCGGTCTTGAGCAGCCTGGTCCATCAGCAGGCGATTAGTCTCTTGCTGCAGCCGCTCTGCCTCCTGTTGGGCAGCTGCCTGGACACGGATAGCCGCCTGCTGGGCCGCCGTAGCTTGTATCAGTGCCCGCACTACGTCATCCATTGTGGTGAAAAAAAATAAACCCTCTCCCCCTTTTTTTTTTTTTTTTTTAATCACCCTCCTTCTTCCGCCGCGCTGTGCACCCCAAGATCCCATCCCTAACACCAGTGTGACAAAGTTCCTCCTCTATCTTGGTGGGTCCTGCGCTTATTGGCGGATTTTCTTGCCTCAGAGATTCACCATGTGGGTTGGGGAACAGCCCAGAGACCTTCCCCTCTGGAAGAACCCACAGTCCAGGTCAATTGGGAGGTTTGGGGGGAACCCGGGCCCGCCCTCTACTCCAGGTTCCAGCCCAGGGCCCTGTAGACTGCAGCTGTCTATAGTGCCTCCTGTAACAGCTGCATGACAGCTACAACTCCCTGGGCTACTTCCCCATGGCCTCCTCCAAACACCTTCCTTATTCTCACCACAGGACCTTCCTCCTGGTGTCTGATAACGCTTGTGCTCCTCAGTCCTCCAGCAGCACACCCTCTCACTCTCAGCTCCTTGCGGCTCTTGCTCCCAGCTCCTCACACTCACACCACAAAGTGAAGTGAGCTCCTTTTAAAAACCCAGGTGCCCTGATTAGCCTGCCTTAATTGATTCTAGCAGCTTCTTCTTAATTGGCTCCAGGTGTCCTAATTAGCCTGCCTGCCTTAACTGGTTCTAGCAGGTTCCTGATTACTCTAGTGCAGCCCCTGCTCTGGTCACTCAGGGAACAGAAAACTACTCATCCAGTGACCAGTATATTTGCCCTCTACCAGACTCCTGTACCCCACTGGTCTGGGTCTGTCACACTTGGCTCTCTGCTTCTTGCTCACATGCTGAGTTTCTAAGTGATCGCCATATATGGGGTCAGGAAGGAATTTTCCTCCAGGTTAGACTGGCTGTGATCTTGGGTTTATTCCCCTTCCTCTGAAGCATGGGGTGTGGGTCACTAGCTAGGATTATCTGGATATATCTCACTTAGTCAATTTCCTGCTATTACAGGTACCTCAGGCACTAGTACACCTCAGTCCCTCCTATTCTGTGCCTGTGACACACAATAGTTTAGTCTTATGTGGGCTGTAATACCATGATCTACTTTTGATTGTTGGATTAAGTGTATGGTGGGCTGGATGGTGTTGGTGGCCTCTGATATGCAGGAGATCAGACAAAATGATCTGGTGTTCCCTTCTGGCCTTAAACTCCATGACAAAATAATAGGATAAGTGTGTAGGGGCAAATTCAGAAAGTCTAAGGCACAAAATGAGTTACAGCTAGCAAGGGACATAAAAAGCAATAAGAAGAGGTTCTATAAATACATTAGGAGCATGAAAACAACAAAGGAAAGTGTAGGCACTCTACTTAGCGGGGGTGGAGAGCTAATAACAGAGCACAGGGATGAGGTGTTTTTTTTCACTAAAAAGGTAAATTGTGACCAGATACTTAACACAATATTCACAACAAGCAGAAAGGAACATAAGCAAAAATAAGGAAAACTACTTAAATAAATTAGATGTATTTAAGTTGGCAAGGCCTGATGAAATTCACCCCAGGGTACTTAAGGTACTAGCTACCAATCTCAGAACCATTAGTGATTATCTTTAAGAAGTTATGGAGGACAGATGAGGTCCCAGAGGACTGGAGAAGGGCACACACAGTACTGATCTTTACAAAGGGGAAGAAAGAGAATTATAGATTAGTCAGTCTAACTTTGATGTCTGGAAAGATACTGGAACAAATTATTAAACAATCAATTTGTAAGTACCTAGAGTATAATAGGGTTATAAGAAATAGTCAACGTAGATTTGTCTAGAACAAATCATGCCAAACCAACCTAATTTCCTTCTTTGACAGGATTATTGTCCCAATGTATAAGGGTGAAGCTGTAGATGTGATAAATCTTGATTTTAGTAAGGCTTTTGACAGGAGTCCCACATGACATTCTCATAAGCGAACTAGGAAGATATGGTGTAGATGAAATTACTATAAGGTGGGTGCAAAAGTGGTTGAAAGGACTGTACTTAATCAGTGGTTTGCTGTTAAACTGGGGGTGTGAGTATCTAATGTCTAAGTCTGGTATTTGTCAATATTTTCATTAATTACTTGGATCATAGAATGAAGAGCATATTTATAAATTTGTGGATGCTATCAAGCTGGGTGGAGTTGCTAGCACTTTGAATTCTAATGCTGTCCTCCAAAACTACCTTGACAAATTGGAGAATTGGTCTGAAATCAATGAGATGAAATTCAGTAAAGACAAGTGGAAAGTGCTATACTTAGGAAGGAAAAATCAAATGCAAAACTACAAAATGGGGACTGGTCAGGCGGTAGTACTGCTGAAAAGGATCTGGTGGTTATAGTGCATCACAAATTGAATAAGAGCCAACAGTATAATGCAGCTGCAAAAAAGACTAATATAATTTTGGGGTGCATTAACTGGAGGACAGGCAGGGCAGAAAAGGTAGGGGAGTTGCACTGTATGTAAGAGAGCAGTATGACTGCTCAGAGCTCCAGTATGAAACTGCAGAAAAACCTGAGAATCTCTGGATTAAGTTGAGATGTGTGAGCAACAAGGGTGATGTCGTGGTGGGAATCTGCTATAGACCACCAGACCGGGGGATGAGGTGGACAAGGCTTTCTTCAGGCAACTAACAGAAGTACTAGATCACAGGCCCTGGTTCTCATGGGGGACTTCAATCACCCCAATATCTGCTGGGAGAGCAATACAGCAGTGCACAGACAATCCAGGAAATTCTTGGAAAGTGTAGGGCACAATTTCCTGGTGCAAGTGCTGAAGGAACCAATAAGGGGCATAGCTCTTCTTGACTTGCTGCTCACAAACATGGAAGAATTAGTAGGGGAAGCAAAAGTGGATGGGAACCTGGGAGGTAGTGACCATGAGATGGTCGAGTTCAGGATCCTGACACAAGGAAGAAAGTAGAGCAACAGAATATGGACCCTGGACTTCAGAAAAGCAGACTTTGACTCCCTCAGGGAACTGATGGGCAGGATCCCCTGGAAGAATAACATGAGGGGGAAAGGAGTCCAGGAGAGCTGGCTGTATTTTAAAGAATCCTTATTGAGGTTGCAGGAACAAACCATCCCGAGGTACAGAAAGAATAGTAAATATGTCAGGCAACCAGCTTGGCTGAACAGTGAAATCCTTGCTGATCTTAAACACAAAAAAGAAGCTTACAAGAAGTGGAAGATTGGACAAATGACCAGGGAGGAGTATAAAAATATTGCTCAGGCATGCAGAAGTGAAATCAGGAAGGCCAAATCACACTTGGAGTTGCAGCTAGCAAGGGATGTTAAGAGTAACAAGAAGGGTTTCTACAGGTATGTTAGCAACAAGAAGAAGGTCAAGGAAAGTGTGGGCCCCTTACTGAATGGAGGAGGCAACCTAGTGAGAGAGGATGTGGAAAAAGGTAATGTACTCAATGCTTTTTTTGCCTCTGTCTTCACGAACAAGGTCAGCTCCCAGACTACTGCACTGGGCAGCATAGTATGGGGAGGAGGTGCCCAGCCCTCTGTGGAGAAAGAAGTGGTTCAGGACTATTTAGAAAAGCTGGATGAGCACAAGTCCATGGGGCTGGATACACTGCATCCGAGGATGCTAAAGGAATTGGCGGATATGATTGCAGAGCTATTGGCTATTATCTTTGAAAACTCATGGTGATCGGGGGAGGTCCTGGATGACTGGAAAAAGGCTAATGTAGTGCCCATCTTTAAAAAAGGGAAGAAGGCAGATCCGGGGAACTACAAGCCAGTCAGCCTCACCTCGGTCCCTGGAAAAATCATGGAGCAGGTCCTCAAGGAATCAATTTTGAAGCACTTAAAGGAGAGGAAAGTGATCAGGAACAGTCAGCATGGATTCACCAATGGCAAGTCATGCCTGACTAACCTAATTGCCTTCTATGATGAGATAACTGGCTCTGTGGATGAGGGGAAAGCAGTGGACGTGTTATTCCTTGACTTTAGCAAAGCTTTTGATACGGTCTCCCACAGTATTCTTGCCAGCAAGTTAAAGAAGTATGGGCTGGATGAATGGACTATAAGGTGGATAGAAAGTTGGCTAGATCATCGGGCTCAATGGGTAGTGATCAATGGCTCCATGTCTAGTTGGCAGCCGGTATCAAGTGGAGTGCCCCAGGGGTCGGTCCTGGGGCCGGTTTTGTTGAATACAGGCTTTGGAGCTGTGCTCCGGCTCCGCTCTAGCTCCAGGCAAAAACCTGCAGCTCCACGGCTCAGGAGCTGCTCCGTAGTCCAGCACCGCTCTCCAGCTCCTGGCTCTGCTCCAAAGTCCTCGTTGAATATCTTCATTAATGATCTGGAGGATGGTGTGGATTGCACCCTCAGCAAGTTTGCAGATGACACTAACTGGGAGGAGTGGTAGATACGCTTGAAGGTAGGGATAGGATACAGAGGGACCTAGAAAAATTAGGGGATTAGGCCAAAAGAAATCTGATAAGGTTCAACAAGGACAAGGGCAGAGTCCTGCACTTAGGATGGAAGAATCCCATGCACTGCTACAGACTAGGGACTGAGTGGCTAGGCAGCAGTTTTGCAGAAAAGGACCTAGGGGTAACAGAGGACGAGAAGCTGGATATGAGTCAACAGTGTGCTCTTGTTGCCAAGAAGGCTAACGGCATTTTGGGCTGCATAAGTAGGAGCATTGCCCTCTATTCGGCATTGATGAGGCCTCATCTCGAGTACTGTGTCCAGTTTTGGGCCCCACACTACAAGAAGGATATGGAAAAATTGGAAAGAGTCCGGCGGAGGGCAACAAAATGATTAGGGGGCTGGAGCACATGACTTATGAGGAGAGGCTGAGGGAACTGGGCTTATTTAGTCTGCAGAAGAGAAGAATGAGGGGGGATTTTATAGCTGCTTTCAACTACCTGAAAGGGGGTTCCAAAGAGGATGGATTTAGACTGTTTTCAGTGGGTAGAGTTCCAAAGAAGTTGAGTTCCTGTGAGGAATAAAATATAGTTAAGAGGCTGATTGTGTGTAGTTAAAGTTATATTATGGATTTTTTGTTGTTGTGTGTGTGGGGATCTGCGCTTTTCTAAACTGGCCTAGCATTGGGTTAGTCCAAGGCACTTTCCTCTAACTCCCCTAAACCCTGGGTATTAGGCCATGATATGTATGGACTAAAATTGTAGGTTGATCCTGTCATTAGCTTCTATCTACAGGCCCAAACTGAGTCTACTTGTGACTATGCACCAAGTCTACTATTGGGCTTATCACTCAACTTAATAGGCAGCAGGTTTAAAACAAAGAAAAGGAAGTATTTCTTCACACAATGCACTGTCAACCAGTGGAACTCTTTGCCAGAGTATGTTGTGAAGGCCAAGACTGTAACAGGGTTAAACAAAGAACTAGGTAAGTTCATGGAGAATAGGTCCATCAATGGCTATTAGCCAGGATGGGCAGGGATGATGTCGCTAGCCTCTGTTTTCCAGAAGCTGGGAATGGGCAACAGGGGATGGATCACTTGATGATTACCTGTTCTGTTCATTCCCTCTGGGGCACCTGGCACTGGTCACTGTTGGAAGACCGAATACTGGGCTAGATGGACCTTTGGGCTGACCCAGTATGGCTTTTCTTATGTTCTTAACCCTGAGCCCAGGCTATGATTGGGGCCACTGTGTTTTTTTTCTTTGTGGTTTGAACACATTTGGTATGGATGTGCTGAAATGCAATAAACCCACAAAGTCCTTTTTAGGGTAACTTTTCAGAGTAGATTCATGTTAATATAGTGAGCCTTGGAATTTGATTCAGTGTACAGTTTTTTCTGTCTCTTTCAGTGGAAGTTTTGTCATTGTTTTCAGTGGGAGCAGAACATCTCCTTGCATATGTTCTCTGATTCTCCTAATGGCTTACTCACTTTAACAAGTGTCGATAAACCAAATACTGGATCTTAAAGAACAGAAAGCTTGTTCTAACAAACTATATGCAGTTTACTAAGCACTGTCTCTGTACACTTCTGGGACATGGAATTGTATTAAGGTATATTTTTTCTCTCCTTGAACTCCACCAAAATAATATAAAAGATTTTTTTTTTATATCTCCTACCTCCTCCTCAAAGTGGTGAATGCACATTATGTTCTATTGTACTCATAATTTTGATTGACTACATCCTGTATCTTTTTTTCTTTCACACTTTGTAATCACAAGATTAAAGTCTTTAAATAAAAAACTCATTTTTGCTTTTATGCTTGTCTCATTTCAGGCTTCTCTGAGAAATCTTGGTAAAGCCATTAACAACAAAAAAGGAGGGTAGTTGCCAATTGACTTCAAACTTCTGATGTTTCTGATATATTACAGTCCACACACTGCTCATTTATTTTCCTCTAAGATCCATTGTTTTGAGTGGGTTTGCTTTTTCATTGCTAAAAACCAAAAGTATCTAAATCTCTCAAGGTCAAAATAGGTTAGACTGGAAGATCCTTGCAGAGCCTTCAAACCCTATGATTCTAAAATAGAGAGAGCTGCAGGAGCATTTTACTTTCCATTTGCTTGTACCATAAGAGTTTCTATTGCATTAACAACCATTCTGTTTACTTTTTGTCACGAAAGCTGTTATGTATCTTAAACTTACTATACCATACAAAATTTAATCAGTAGTTCTAGGCCCCAATTAACCCGATGTATGTGATGCTTCATTGGGACTACTCACAGTATGTAAAGTTAAACACGTGCCTGAATGTGTGTAAAATTGGGGCCCTATATTCATGTAGGGGAGATTGTTTTATAGGAGATTAAATTAGGATGACAAAACTGGTTTATGTTTAAAATGGGATTGCTGTTTATACTGACTATGAAGCCTGCATCAGTGATATATTGACTTCTGGTAAGGGTGAGTACGCACATTAGTATTCTTAGCATTACTGTTTTATGGGTTAATTTATTGGTGAGCATAAACTTGCACAGTAGATCTGTAGATGCATAACTTTGAAGGCCAGAAGGTACCATTGTGATCTTCTAGTCTGACCTTCTGCATAACAGTCCACAGGACTTTCCTGAATTAATTTCTGCTTCAGGTTCAACAGCTGTAATTGAACTAGAACACATCTTTCAGAAAAATGTCCAGTCTTGATTTAAAAATTTTCAGTGATGGAGAATCAATCACAACTCTTGATAAGTTGTTTCAGTAGTTAATTACCCTCAAAGGATTCTGCCCAAAAGGACCTTTTGCAATTGACATTTATTACTGGTTGGATAGAGAATGTGTCTCTATCTGAGTGCAAAGGAAACTGGAGGAAAGCTGTTACAGTGAGTCTTGGCTGCTGAGTTTAAACCTACTGTTTAAAAACATGGGTCTGCTCTGAAAAGTGACTATAAAAATGGCATTGGGGGGTTCCATGCTTATTTTATTTAATTTCCCTTAACAAATGTGTTGAGTTTATAAATAAAAATATTTCTTTAAACAGTCATCCCTGCAAGCCCAAACTGTGTTCTGAAAGGGAACCTGGGTTCATTATTTCTCTTATGTCTTTACTGTTAGTAAATGTTCTGATGGTTAAATGTATGTCCTCGTTACACCTGTGCAACTGGGACTGTTGTCCATGGGATTTCACAGGTGTGACTGATTAAATGATAATGCTTAAGAAGGAATAGAATCCAGTTCTTACCTCCTAAGTTGTACTGGGTTTGCAGTGCTAATAGAAGTAACTAGTCTGTTTATCATAAAAGTAAGTACAGTAACTCCTCACCTAACGTTGTCCTGGTTAACGTTGTTTTGTTGTTACGTTGCTGATCATTTAGAGAACATGCTCGTTTAAAGTTGCGCAATGCTCCCTTATAACGTTGTTTGGCAGCTGCCTGCTTTGTCCACTGCTTGCAGAAAGAGCAGCCCATTGAACCTAGCTGGTGGGGGCTTGGAACCAGGGTGGGCCAGCAGCCCCCCCATCAGCTCCCTTAAGTTCCCTGTGCAGCAGCCGCCCAGCAGGCTATCAATTGCCGGGCAGTTCAGCTGTCCCTCCCCCCACTACCATGTGCTGCTCCTGCCCTCTGCCTTGGAGCTGCTCCCCAGAGCCTCCTGCTTGCTGTGCAGGGGGTGGGGGGAAAGAAGGGTGCTAATGTCAGGGTGTCCCCCTCCCCCCTGCTCCTTAACTCCATCTCCAAAGAGCGGGGGAGGGGAGACGACAGGGCTCAGGACAGAGTAGGGTGACCAGATATCCCGATATTATACAGACAGTCCCGATTTTTGGGTCTTTTTCTTATATAGGCTGCTATTACCTCCCACCCCCATCCCGATTTTTCACATTTGCTGTCTGGTCACCCTAGGACAGAGGGAACTTGCTAGCAGCAGCTGCTGTCTCAACTTGCTGATCTACTTCAAAAGGCAGTGTATTTAGAGTGGGGTCAGCCTACTTAAAGCGGCAACGCTAGTCTCTCTCTCTCTCTGCCATGCTGTCTCCACTCCCTCCATTCATGCTGCCTTGTAGACTGTGGGGCTACATTAACAACAATGTGTTAACCCTTGAGGGCCCAGCCGAGTGCTAGTTCATCATTTAGCAGTAAGGCATTCCCTGGGAAATATTCCACCCTCTTCCATCCTCTGACTTCACCACCTCAATCAAGCTTCACAATCATCATTGCTGTGTACAGTATTAAATTGTTTGTTTAAAACGTATAAACATAAGTGTATATGTATGTGTGTATATGTATGTACATATACATATATGTATATAAAATATAGTCTTTTGTCTGGTGAAAAAAAATTCCCTGGAACCTAACCCCCCCATTTACATTAATTCTTATGGGGAAATTGGATTCACTTAACATTGTTTCACTTAAAGTAGCATTTTTCAGGAACATAACTACAATGTTAAGCGAGGAGTTACTGTAAATGGAAGTAGGGATCTCTTGAATGAAGTAGTGGCATATTTATACAGGAGAAGGAGGATATCTTTATAAGGGCTAAGGCTATTGTTGAATTCTGCATTAAATCTCTGCAACAGGAAAGCTTTCAGGAGAAATGTGGTAATAGCATGGCACAAGGGCTGTCAATTAATCTTAGTTAACTCATGCGATTAACCCAAAAAAAGTAATTGCGATTAAAAAAAGTAATCGCGATTAATCACAGATTGAATCGCACTGTTAAACAATAGAATACCAATTGAAATTTATTAAATATTTTGGATGTTTTTCTACAATTTCATATATATTGTATTCTCTATCATAATTGAAATCAAAAAGTGTACAAAAACAAAACAATGTAAAACTTTCTCTTCTTAGAATCATAGAAGATTAGGGTTGGAAGAGATCTCAGGAGGTCATCTAGTCCAAACCCCTGCTCAAAGTAGGACCAATCCCAACTAAATCATTTCATCCAGGCCTTTGTCAAGCCGACACTTTAAAACCTCTAAGGATGGAGATTCTACCACCTCCCTAGGTAACCCATTCCAGTGCTTCACCACTCTCCTAGTGAAATAGTGTTTCCTAATATCCAACCTAGACCTCCCCCACTGCAACTTGAGACCATTGCTCCTTGTTCTGTCATCTGCCACCACTGAGAACAGCCTAGCTCCATCCTCTTTGGAACCCCCCTTCAGGTAGTTGAAGGCTGCTATCAAATCCCCCCTCACTGTTCTGCAGACTAAATAAGCCCAGTTCCCTCAGCTCTCCTCATAAATCATGTACCCCAGCCCTCTAATGATTTTCGTTGCCCTCCGCTGGACTGTCTCCAATTTTTCCACATCCTTTCTGTAGTGGGGGCCTCAAAACTGGATGCAGTACTCCAGATGTGGCTTCACCAGTGCCGAATAGAGGGGAATAATCACTTCCTTCGATCTGCACACAACGCTCCTAAGTTTTTAGCCGGCATTGCAAGGTATCTTTGTGCCAGATATGATAAACATTGGTTTGCCCCTTGGTGCTTCAGCCACGATTCCAGAGGACGTGCTTCTGTGCTGATGACGCTTGTTTAAAAAAAAAAATGTGTTAATTAAATTTGTGACTGAACTCCTTGGGTGAAAATTGTATGTCCCCTGCTCTGTTTCACCTGCATTCTGCCATATATTTCCTGTTATAGCAGTCTCTGATGATGACCCAGTATATGTTGTTCATTTTAAGAACACTTTCACTGCAGATTTGACAAAACGCAAAGAAGGTACCAATGTGAGATTTCTAAAGATAGTTACAGCAGTCGACCCAAGATTTAAGAATCTCAAGTGCCTTTCAAAATCTGATGGGGACTGGGTGAGGAGCATGCTTTCAGAAGTCTTAAAAGAGCAACACTCCAATGCCGAAACTACAGAACCCAAACCACCAAATAAAGAAAATTAACATGTGTCGGTCCACAGTGCTTTGGATTGTTATCGAATAGAACCCGTCATCAGCATGAACGCTTGTCTTCTGGAAGGGTGGTTGAAGCATGAAGGGACATATGAATCTTTAGCACATCTTGCGACGCCAGCTATGACAGTGCCATGTGAACGCCTGCTCTCACTTTCAGGTGACATTGTAAACAAGAAGCGGGCAGCATTATCTCCTGCAAATGTAAACAAACTTGTTTGTCTAAGCGACTGGCTGAACAAGAACTAGGACTGGGTGGAATTGCAGGCTCTAAAATTTTACATTGTTTTATTTTTGAATGCAGCTTATTTTGTACATAATTCTACATTTGTAAATTCAACTTTCATGATAAAGAGATTGCACTACAGTACTTGTATTAGGTGAATTGCAAAATACTATTTCTTTTGTTTTCTTACATGCAAATACTTGTAATAAAAAATAAATATAAAGTGAGTACTGTACAATTTGTATTCTGTGTTGTAATTGAAATCAATCTATTTGAAAATGTAGAAAACATCCAAAAATATTTAAATAAATGGTATTCTATTGTTGTTTAACAGTGCGATTAATCACAATTATTTTTTTTTAATCACTTGACATCCGTACATGACACAGGTACTCAAGAGTAGTGAAGAATGAGCAAAGTTGCACAAAATAAAATCACAGATTCTAAGGCAATTTCTATTAGGTACCAAATTCTATTTGCCTTGCTCACCTGAATGATCTCATTGGAACCATTGAATATTTTGAGATTTCCAGAAAGAGGTACCTAAAACATCCCTCTAGAAACTTTCAGAAGTAGATTTACATGTGTGAAATTAAGTTACAAGAAACTAAGAACCACGGAAACATTGACTTGCAGAGCTAAGAAAAAGTTAGGATTTGTTTTACAAAGAAACTAACAGAAAACTTTAATTATCTTTATCTTTTGAGTTGGGAATGAAGAATGTTTGGTGACAGCTTATTATAAATGCCCCATAATCATTAATTTATTTGTTAATCAATACAAAGATGCCTATTGCTTTTAGGGCCTTTTTTGTTGGCTATTCACTTAGATTTTGCATATCTTGTATTCAGGGCCGCCCGGGGGGGGGGCAAGTGGGGCAATTTGCCCCGGGCCCCACAGGGGCCCCCACAAGAATATAGTATTCTATAATATTGCAACTTTTTTTATGGAACGGGCCCCTGAAATTGCTTTGCCCCAGGCCCCCTGAATCCTCTGGGTGGCCCTGCTTGTATTAGAGCTGGTTGGGATGGGATGGAATTTTTACAAAAGAATTCCAAATTCCCCCCTCACCTCCATTTTTAACTGAATACTTTTGGTGAAATTGCCTGACTAACTTTTTAAGATAGGGCCGCTTTATTTTCATCCCTAAATTTCAAAGTCTTGACAAATATTAATTCTCTATTATGAAATCTGAAGTGATATTTGAAAATAGAGCAGAACTCACCATCAAATCAGACCTATTCTTCCATGATGTGAAGATAATGGGATACACTGGGTATGTCTACACTGCCCCCCCCAAAAGCTGTGTTCTTAAATGGGGTTAAAATAGCAGCGAATACATGGCAAAGTAAAGGACTAGAGTCCTACATTTTCCAAAATGGATTCTTAAGGTGCCCTATTTCAATATTTTTGGCGCCAATGAACCATTCATATTACTGTTTAACAGATTAAAAAAAGATTAATACCTAGATCTGTGCATTAGGTGTAAAATCCTATTCCAGTTGAGGTCAGTGGGAGTTTTGCCTTTGATTTCACTGGGGGACATGATTGACCTGCTCAAGTTTTCTCTTTTTTTCTTCTTTCCTACAAAAAGTGAACAAAAATGTGTTAGAAAAATTCTGCTTTTGCCCCAGAGCTAAGCTCACCTCATTTTGGAATTGATATTCCATTCCCTGGGGATATCCCAGCAGGGCCCAAACTGAGCATATAATGGAAACTCAATTGTACCCTTAACTAGACCACTCCATTCATTAAAGCAAAGTCACCAAAGAGCTAATCTGATTTACATTTTTAGCCTGGGTTTCACTTGGCACTATTTGCTAAACACATGCTTTTCCCCCATGACAACAATTGTGCTGTGACTCCCTCCCCCCCCCCCACATCTTTATTACAGAACTGTTAAGAAACTTGTTTGGGACTATGAATGATAAAATTAAATCTATTAGTGGAAACTCGTGGGAAAGATTACTGTAATTTACTATCCGTTGGATTGGAGCAAAAGTGAATTATACTGAGAATGTGATTTTTTTTAATGCTACTTTACAGAAATAATGTAACATTTATGAATCCTGGAGGGTTTAAATACTTAGCGTGTTTTATGAAGAAGCATTTTGAATTTATGGTGGTCTTTTCCTCAGTGATAAGAGAGGCTAGTGTCCCAGAGAAAACAGTCCCACTGTGTATAATTTTGAAGCTGGTTTAGCAATAAGCATTGCACTTGGGGGATCCTATAGTTCTAATCTCTCAAGTACCAGTAGGTCTTACTATAAAGATTTATGATGAATAGAGTTAGGGCCAAATGTGCTTAGAATAAGTTTTTATCCATTTTTCAAACTTAAAGGGAAAAATAGGCATTAAAATAGACATAAATCTCTAACACAGATATGTCAGAGCAATGAGGGCGGTGTTGTATATGTAGAATGAACACAGTGCATGAATCCTTGACTAGCCAGGGGCTAGGAATAACAAGAACATCATAATATTGATGTCTCAACTGGCAGTTCGGTGTCCTGCTTTCCTACGAAGCCAACTCAGTCTTTTATAATTGGTTTTATGTGGTTTGGGGATATTTAAAACTCCCATATTGTACCTATGAGAAGATATGTACGTAATTCCACTGAGTACTGGAACTAGATGAAGGAAACTAATTTTTGTGTGAGAGAATTTATGAATTGCCCCTTGCATGAACTTACTGTTGCACTGAATGGATTAGGGGCATTAATATAACAAATACAGATGCCTGTGGCATCAAAACAAGTAATAGGCACAAAGTCAGTTCCCCCAAAGGAATGGAAAATCTGAAACTTTGCAGGTGACACATTCAGTCTTCAAAAGTGTTTTTAAGCCATTAAGATCCTTTATAAACCACATAACTACATCCATTTGCATTTTAAACTAGTTTTTTTTTTACTTGTAATAGAAAACAAATGTTTTTAAATTGTGTTTATATATAATGTTATAAAACGGAAAGGATTTTAAGTGGTGGTGGTATACACACACCTACTGCAGCCCTCATTTCTGGGTAGACATAATATTGCTTATCAATTAACTATTCATGTACACCCATAGCTAGGGCCCTACCAAATTCACGGTCCATTTTGTTCAATTTCAAGGTCATAGGATGTTAAAAATCTTAAATTTTAGATTTCAGCTATTTAAATTTGAAATTTCATGGTTTTATAATTACAGGGATTCTGACCCAAAAAGGAGTTGTGTGTGGGGGGGAGTTGGCAAGGCTATTGAAGGGGAGGTTGCAGTACTGCTACCCTTACTTCTGTACTGCTGCTGGTGATAGTGCTGCCTTCAGAGCTGGGCAGCTGGAGAGCAGGGGCTGCTGGCTGGGATCCCAGCTCTGAAGGCAGAGCCGCCACCACCAGCAGCGCAGAAGTAAGAATGGCATGGTGTGGTATTGCCACACTTACTTCTATGCTGCTGCCTGCAGAGCTGGGCCCTCAGTCCGCAGCCACCACTTTCTGGCCACCCAGCTCTGAAGGCAGCAGCGCAGAAATAAGGGTGGCCTGGTATGGTATTGCCATACTTACTTCTGTGCTGCTGCTGGCAGGGTGCTGCCTCAGATCTGGGCACCTGACCAACAGCCACCACTCTCCGGCCGCCCAGCACTGAAGGCAGCGCAGAAGGAACAGGAGTGGGAGTACATGAAGATGGGTTGGGTCGGTTAGTTGTGTAGCTTGCATGCAATGTGGAGATTTAAAAAGGGTTCCTTTAAAAGGAAAAGTATCAAATGATCAATTAGGAAGCATGTATTCTTTGTAAATCCATGGGAAATTATATGCATTGAATAGGGTAGTAAGGGTGCAGTATGATGAATTATGTGGATAAATGCCATCAAGCTCCAAGATGGACCTAGACTGATCAGGGTCTAGGGGCTCAGGAATGCAAGCCGTTCTGTTCTGTTTCCTACAGCTCTGCCTACCTGCTGCATCATTTATGAAACCTCTATAGCTCTTTGTAATGGAAGCTTCCTGAGAAATGTTTAGGAAAAATCAATATAAAATTGTCAATAAGGATGATACAGCTCAAAGTCCATTCACTAACAGTATTGCTATACAAAGAACATATCCATAAAATCAAACCTAATTTACTATGTCTTGTCTTTGTCATGAAGAGTGCAGTATTGACTATGAAACTTCCACGATTTTGTATGTTGTAGAAGAAGCGAGGTCTATGTCAGTGTTTTTCAACCACTGTTCCGCGGCACACTAGTGTGCCGCGAGATGTTGCCTGGTGTGCCGTGGGAAAAAAATATTAAACCATGCTTGAATGTCGGAACTGGTTACTAAAATTTTTGAATCCCACCACTGATGTTAAGGACTATAAATAGCTCAGAATATCAGCTTTGTGTTCAGCCAAACAGGCCCAGGTTGCGCACTGAATAAAGTATTTTATAATTTTTCATATTTCTGTTTACTTACTATTTCATAATAAAGTAATTATAAAATACTTTCTTTGTGTTTATTTGATTCCTATTCAAGAGAATTACTTTATATATAGTCAATATAGGCACAGAGTTAAATTTTTTAACATTTTCTAATGGTGGTGTGCCTCGTGATTTTTTTCATGAAACAAGTGTGCCTTTGCCCAAAAAAAGGTTGAAAAACACTGGTCTATGTGGAACAAGTTAGATAATTCCATTGAGTTGTATTGTCAGGGTAATGCTTGGATTGTAAGCTCTTTTTGGGGCAGGGGCTGTCTTGTTTTGTTTGCACAGTGCCTAGCACAACAGGGTCCTAGTCCATGATTGGGGCTCCTAGGTGCTACTTCAATACAAATAATTTATAATAATAACAGGTTCCCTATTAAGGACCACATTTCGTAACCTGAGGTCTTAAAGTGTCCTCCTTTTATGTAACACTGAACAAACAAACCATGCTATAAAAAACCCAATGTTTTATGTTTGTTTGTGCTAAATTAAAGGAAAATGAGGTAAGGCTTGAGGACAGAGGTGGGCATTTAGAGGTGGAAAGCTTGAAGAGGCAATTAGAGGTGGAAAGCACATTCCCTGAAGTTTCTGTCAGCATTGGGCATACTCCAGCTCAGGGGTGAGCCGAATTTCCCTATAACTGCAACTCTGGGCTGCTGTGGGCTGTGCTGGGTCTGGGCACCTGAATGTAGAGCAGAAAAACTATATTTTCTATGCTCTCAGTGACATCACTGCAAGGCCCATGCAGTGTGGGGGAGAAAGCTGCCTGATTCATATGCAGAGAGGACAACAGGATCTGGAGTGAAAGGGGGAATAGACTGGGACAAGGAACCACTAGCTAGGAAGGAAGAGAAACTGGTGTGGGAGGCTGGCAAAGGGGAGAGGGAACCTGGGACTGGCTGAGAGTTGGGGTGGAACGTGGGACAGATTGGGCTAGGAGACTCAAACTGGGATTGGGATCCAGTGAGGGAAATGGAGAGGAAGAATTAGGATCCAGTAGGTGTGGGGGATACTAAAGTTGGATGCGGTGCCAGGGGAGACTGTGACTAGCTGATCAGGAAGAATAGAACTGAGAATCCGTGGGGTGGAGGGAAGGGATACAGATGTGATAAGGGGGACAATTACTACTGGTTGGTCAAAGAGACTGGGAGAACTGGGACTGGGTTGTGCAGGGAGCCAAGGGAGCACACCGAGATTGGCTGAGGAGCCTGTGGGGACTGGCAGTGTGGGTGTGAGGAGTGGAGGCCAGTGTGGGGAAGCGAGAAAAAGATTGGAAGGGACAAGACATAAGGGACCACACTGGTAGGGATAGGCAGAAGAGTATGTGTCCACTGGAGCTCACTGCCCTGCCTCTGCCATGATGGTTCTAGGCGATATTAGTCAAGTAACTTAAACCATACTCTTGACAGGTGATCACTTGTGTCTTATTCGTTTTCTAGATATCTGACTTCAGATCTTGGGGTCTGATTTGCAGAAGTGCTGAGCACTCATAACTTAAATGAAGTCAATGGGAGCTGTGCTTTGAAAATATAAAGTGCTAAATAATGCTAAGTACTCTGAAAAATCAGATCCTAGGCATCTGAAACTGAGCAGCCAAAATTCATGGATACTTTTGACCTAAAAATTTCTTTGAACGAATTCCCCATCTGTAAAATCGGAATAATACCAATCCCTCACTTCAGAGGGGTGTTGTGAAGATAAATTAATTAATACTTGTGGAGCACTCTCACTATAATTAAACTTGGAAAGATTAGGTTTTTATCTGTAAATGTTGGTAAACATCAATTTCACCGTACACACACAAACCGATGAAAAAATATTTTCCTAGATAATAGAAATTTACAGATAGGAAAAGTAAGAAAAATGCTGCTTGAGAACTTATTAGAGTTTGTTTCATGACATTTACTTTTTATATTTTGATGTGATGTTGGCAATTTGTATTTTAACAGTTTGAGAAAGCTTTATTTTTTTTGAATCTCAATTTCTACTGTCATTAAATAATTATTGTCTGATTCCCCCATAACTTCCCACACCTGTGAACATTTAAATTGATAACAATTGCTTTAAAAACAAACATCAATATTATCCACAGAAATTATAAAAAGAAATAAAAATCAAATTCTGTCAAATTTATCTATAGTGCTGAGCACCATAGAAAAGCCCATAAGGAAGTTAATAATTATCATCAGAGCAGGGTTTGGATAGTGTGCAGTAAATAAGGCATGGGGCCAATGAGGAGAATTAATATAATATTGAATAGCTGCACTGTCCTTTTGGTATGCTGACTGAGACTGTTTCTGTGGAAAAAGTGTCCTAATGTAATTAGACGGTATCATAAAGCATATACACATGGGAGCCAAATTAAAGTTGCACAGCGAACCTTAATTCTGGCATTACTTAACTTTTGAGTGCTTGACTTTGTAACCTGAATAATCTTTTTAGTGTAGTTTTTGTGTAAGTAATGTAATATACACTGTGTATGGATACATAGACTATATACCGATGCATGTGTGTATTTGTGTTTGTGTATTTATATATAAATACACACTATGTTTACTCAATGCAACTACTCCCATGAGTGTAGAGTTACTCATAAAGATTTGCAGAATCAGGACCATAAACTGTAAAGGTACATTGTGTCATCTCCTCATACAGCCATGCTGGAAATGTTAAATGAGTACTCTCTCTTTTTCTGGCCTGTTCATCACAGTGATGACGGGATTTGGCTGGTTTCAGAAGGAAGTTAGGGAGCTAGTCAAATTGCTCCTAAGACTGTTTGCTTGCTGACACCTTGTCAGAGTGGCAGTAGCGTATTTCTTTCAGTCTGAGGTGAAGCAACTTTTGTCACTTAGTGGAAAGGGAAGGAGAGGAAATAAAACCTAATGTATATGTAAAGGAATTCTTGTTTACCTCTGCTGTCGTCAAATCCCTGTGGATTTATTTTATATTTGATTAGCACCGCCTCTTCTACAAGAATGAGTGTTGATACATACTAGAAGTATAAGAATTATGTAAGAAAAAATTTCTCACTAAATTAATAAATATATCTATCTGTATAGATATATTTGCTTGTAAATTGCTGCTTTTAAACATTTTGAATACATATCACTGTTGCAGCATTCCCTTTTTAAAACCAGAATAAGTGCCTTATCTCTAAAGGAGATTATGGGGATTAAATTGTGACTAATGGCTTTGTCATTATATTTGACAGTGAACATATTTTTAGAGGAAGAGCCCTTCATGGCATCTCTCATGTTTTTATTTACAAAATGCTTAGCCATCAGTTAAACAACCCATTGGCCCCATAGGAAGACTTGGAGCTTGATCCTGCAGCCCATACTCATCCCAGTAGTTCTATTTATTTCAGAGGGGCTGTTCTTGTAAGAACAGCAGACTTAGACTCCACATTGTACTTACATTTATTTTTAAATAGCATGTTCTATGGCTAATGCATTTTTTTTGTCAGTGAAGCAAAATTAGATACATTGGTTGGAGAAGGGAGGTTGGAGAGGGCATTCTCATAGTACTGAGTGCTATGGGGGATTCTCAGCAGCAGCCCTCAGAGGCTGCTTTAGTTTATGCCGAGGGCTGTTTCATCCACTATTAGCAACTAAAAATCCAGAGAGTACACGGGCAGTATAAAACCACACCTTTTCCCTCTTCTGTGACCTGGCCTTTGTCTCCTGTGCTGTCTCTCAGGAGGTGCACCACAGAATCTAGCCCAGGTCTTCTAATAACTAAACTGAAGTGTATATAAAGGGGAATGGAGAGAGATGGACATACTGAAAATGGGGAATGGCTCCCATTTTCCCTGCTTTGAAAGTTCACTTCACCCCCATTGCAACAGCCAGCCCTGTTCACACAGTATTTCCCACTTTGAGGTGTCCATGTGGAGGCCAACAACTCTTCCATTGAAATCAGTGGGAGTTTTGCTGTTGATTTCAGTTAGAATGGAATCAGGCCCACAATGTTGTTTTCGGTAATAACTGGCTGCCCACCCATACTCTGCCTTTTTCCTATGGACATAGTCATGGACTCTGCCTAACTAAGAATGCATTGATGTGCTAACAAGGGGAGAGTACGCACATGTGAGGGGTGAGAGGAGGCCGTTGTTCCTAGCTGAAATGGAGCCAGGAGAGAGATGTTAATGGAATGGTATCAGAAATGGTCATGAGCTGGTTTGGGCTGTGAATCCACGGCCTTCTGTGATTGCTCCAGAAGCAAGTGTGCTGTTAAACAGGCCAGACGCTCTCATTATACCATCTTATCATCATGAGATATTCCTAGTATTCTATACACACAAGCTGCACTAAACCATTATTAAGGTTCCAAAATCAAGCACACAAAAGTTACAAAAACAAAATATTTGAATGCTGCCGATTAAGAGATCGAACACCATCCATCTTCAGCACACAGGGCATGTGGAAATAATGGTTTGTGATCATGTTATTAAAGAATGTATCATAATGTGTATTTGCAAAGCTGATTAATTAAAGTTGGATGGCCAGTCTTAATTCTGGCAATTCCTAACTTTTGAGTATGTGACTTTGCTGCCCTAATAATGTTTTACCATAACTTTTTTGTATGTAATTGGCTAGGTTTTCAAAAAGCAAAGTGACCCCCCCCCCAAATTACATCATGTGGCATCACTGACACCCCCATGATTCATCAGCATGGTTAGAATGTTTAGCACTGACCTCTATCACTTTTTCTGTTAGCTCAAGTGGCTATGCTACTATTGCTATGTGGACCAGAATTAGACGGGGATGAGAGAAATACAGTTTGGCAGTGGATTTCACAGGTATTTGCATTCAGCAGAGGAATGATGAGACTCTGGAATCTTGGGTCCCATTCCACTCTCTGGAGGGAAGTGTGCTCTAGTTGGCACAGACTCTGCTGCCCCATTCCTGCCAACTTGTCCCTGTCCCAGTCCTACCTCTTCACTACCTTTGGCTCCTTGCCCTAGTCCTGGCTTTTCAGCCTTCTCATCCCAGTCTGATTCCATACACTGCTAGTCATAGTCTCCCCATTGGGGCTTGCTTTCAGAGTCCCAGTCTACTACCCATCCCCAATCCCAGTCTCTTTGCCCAGCCATTGCAAGTTCCTTTCTCCTAGCAACTCCATCTGATGTCTCTCCCTTCCGCTCACTGACTCCCTTTCTTAGTCTCCCTTTCCAGGCTTCTCCTCTCATCTCCCCCAATACCTCAGCTGCTTGTCAGATTTGTGTCTCATCCCTTTTCATGCTGATTTTCATCCCTCCCCCCACTTGTTCCTAGTCCCAGTTTTCATGTCCAACTAGTCCCAGTCTCCATCCCTACGCCCAGCTCTTCCTCTGATTTCAGTGTTGTTCCCCTTCCGCAAGCAAATGCCTTCCATTCTCCCCCTGCTTTCCTCCCCAGTAATCAGTCTTATTCTCCTTTCCCAACCTCTGCTATCTCGGTCCTGGTCCTCCTGCCTCCCAGTCCCATTCTCCTAACACAGCTAGGCACAGTTTCTCTCAGCACCCTCCTTTTAGTCCCAGTCTCACCAGCTCCCTGTTGCAATCTAGTCCTTTTCCTCACCCCAGTCTGGCTTTTGTCCCCTCTGCATTGGAATTGGGCAGTTTCTGTCTCCACTGGCAGGGGGCAGGGTCACTAAGACCACAGGAGAGAGAAGCTCCTTGCTCTCTGTTCCTATGTCCCGCCCCAACCTGGCCCTACAGAGCTCTTTATTTGCCCAAGCTCTCTATTCGACCAAGCAGTGCTTCCCCCATGTGCACTGTTGTTCTTAGCAATGTGATGTCCAGCTGCCTCCCCACTGCTGGCGCCTTTCCCCACAACAGGGAAAAGGCTCCAGCAGCCGGGGAAGGACTTCAGCAGTGGAGAGGAAGCAGAGAAAGACTCCTGCAGTGGGGAGCTGCCAGAGCCTTTCCCTACTGCAATGAAAAACTTCAGCAGCAGGGACAGGCTCTGGCAGAGGAGAGGCCCCAGCAGCTCCCCACTGTCGAGTCTTTTCCCTCTGCCTTCTTCCACTGACACATGTACCTCCACACCACATTGTGGACGCATCCCGCTTTTCACTGTGGCGTGTAGCCACGCATACCCTATTTGCTGGTGTGCAGTGTAAATGTAGCCTAAAGCACTACATTAGCTATGCCTTTATTACTGGAATAATTTAACACAGAGAAATCATTGCCAGCTGTGATGTAAATTTTTAATTCTCTACATTAAACAAATTCAGGCTTATAATTGTGTAAATTCAAGCAAGGTTAGAAATAAAAGTCATAATGACTCTGATGTATTCTCTTGCCAAGATCCTAAAGTGCTCAGCAAGTGTGCTGACACCCCTTAGAGAGAGAGAGCATTCACTTCACCCATTCCCAGTGTAGAGATGCTTCTGGGACAGACACAGCCTTTAAGTTGTCAAACTGATGGTATGAAGAATGGTTAGGGCCTGATCCAAAGCCTGTTGAAGTAAGTGGAAAGCTCCCATTTACATGAATGGGCTTTGAATCAAGCCCATGTGGGGGGAGAGAATACATCTACCCATTCTGAATTTAGCCAAAAATACAGCAGCTAATATCACTGTTTGTTCTTGCAAAAGATACAAATGGGATTTTTATTCTGAAAGAAGAAATGTCAGCGATATAGTACATTGCATATTGTGTGATTTACATAGCAAGGGCCTCGTCCAAGGCCCATTGAAGTCATAGGGAGTCTCTCCAGGAACTTTAGAGGGTGTTGGGTCAGGACTGTAGGGACCCATACTTCACCCTGACTCTTATTAATTAGTAATGAACTCCATCAGAATTCCCGTTGCAATCAGTATGAGGAAGTGTGGCAGAAATGGGCTCTTAATAACTGGGGGTCTTGTCCTCCTGTAATTGAAATTGTATAAATAATAAAATCAAACAGAGAGGCAGTTTCTTAAAATAGTGGCTTGTTACATCATAGAAATGTTAGTAGTTTGCCATTAATTTAGCTGCTGTCATGCCTACCTTTTAAGACCGTCAGCTTCAAGTCAGCAAAGGTCACGTCTTTTAAGTGCTGCTATAGTGTCCTTTCAGATAGTCATGCTCATGGGGCTCCTTTGCACACCACTCATCCTTATTGGTGTCTGTCACAAGCTATATCCACAGTCGCATCTTCTGGATGGGATGTCTCCATGTTATCCATTCAGAATGTCAGTCATTCTCAGTAGTCAGAGCCTTGCTAACTGAAGAGCAACCTCCCTTGTTACCCTGAAAATGCTTTCTGCGTTGATGATGAAGAGAGGACATTTTCAGTTAGAATACTCCAGTTCTGTATGAATTGTGTGTTTTCACCACATGCTTAAAAGAATTATAGCTATAATTTTGTGACCTGAGATGACTTTTTAAATAATGTCCTTATTTTCTCTTCTCTAAATAGATTCCTGTGGCTCCCTTCCCCCAGTACTGGCTCTTTCCTGGGTCAGAGCAAAGTGCAACTACTGGACACAAGGTCAGCCCAAATATTCAGACATTCATAAGAAAACTATGCACCAGCAGGATTACATAATGTTCAAAATATGGCACACACATGGACTTGCTGTATCATATTTCTCTTAGAACATTGGTTCCATTGTTAGTAGTAATAAAATGAGGGATAATAACTTGGGAGGTGAGCCATACATTCACTTTATAGTTAAGTTCTGCTAGTGCAGTTGCTACTGTGTGATCTTTGTTCCAGTCACAGATGTAGAGTGCAGCTTGTCTCAAAGACAGTGCCAGTAGATGAGACAGACGCTTCTTGGAATGATCCCCACTGAGCTTTGGCACTTGTAACAGTAAGTGTCTGCCTATATATTAATTATAATGAAAGAATAAGTATGGTGCTTACAGTGCTCTTCATCCTGGAAGCCAAATGTGACTTACCAATATGCTGCTAAATTTGTACCTGCACACCACACACAACTTGCAGTTGTTGGGTCCCAGATGATAGTTTTCATGAAGGTGAATGAGATGAAAGTCCATCTTTTGCAGATTCAGTGGAATTCATGTAGGGAGTAAGGAGGCCAGAACAAAGCTGTCTTTCTCATCGGGTTGGGAGGGGAGGGGGGGATTTTCATATGTAAGCTTCTTGGTCCTCATGGAAAATCCTTTTGTTCTGTGTACAGCTACTAGCATGATGGTTCTCCAGGGGTCTGTTCCTGGGGCTTGTAGGTACTACCACAATACAAATAATAATAACGATGTGTGTGGATGATGGAAAGTAAAATATGCACTTGGGATATGTGCATCTTGTTTGCAACAGCCACTGGGGAGATAAATGTGTGAGGGGCAGGTGTCTCAACTGATTGTACTAGTAAACATCCTAAAGTGCTAAATAAATTTTCTGACTCAGTGATATACAGGGATCATACATTCACCACTGAAATTTAGCCACCTTTGGGGTGGAAGGTATTGCTCTCTGAACGGTACACATGCCTCTTTAGCAGCACTGTGAACACAACCCACTCTGCACTTTTATATTAGATGCCAATTGAATTTTGGATTGATTTCAAAGTCCTCAACTTTGCCCTAGCCCAGTCAGCGCTTTGAGGAGATCTTATCCATTCCACTTAGCCCCATGCTCAATGGAGATGCTTCTGCTGATGAAGCCCGGGGTTCAACTCATAATATTTGGAAGTAGTGTATCCTCAATATATGCCTGTGATTTATAAAACTCTACAGGAGATTAGATAAAACCTAATCTCACCACACTTAGATGTGTCCAGCAGAGCACCTTAGAACTTCCCCATACAGCTTTGTCAAAAGCTAGATGTAGAAAGACCCAAACATTAGAATTCAGTAATGGTAAAAAACCACCTTTAAAGGAGGAGAAGGAAGAGATAAATGACTTATTCTTGTGTTTATACATTGCTTGGTTGCTACTGTGTGAGTGATAGAAATGCCTACCTATAAATATGTTAAAATTGCCCAAACAAGAAGGCTCCGAAATTCCAGTCAGAGACCAGGCAAAATCCCATTAGGGTGTGGCAGGAATTCCAGCAAATTCCTGACAAGGAGAATAGGTAACTCACTAAAATTACCCATGTATTCTATCCTAGGATCCACACACATAAGATGGATTCTTCAGTCTTTGGCACTAGATACATTCTGCTCTGGAGATCAAATGCAAAAGTTCAGCCATATATCACTGGATCAGATATTTGGCTGGGTAAATCTGTCATCCAGTCACGTCTCAGTAATTCATGCAAGGTTGAATGCCTAGACCATGACTGGATCATTGATAATGGGGGTCTTATTAGTGACTAATAATAAAAAGCTACATCTGAGTTTATGGTCTCTGCTTATTATTGCCACATGCATCCTGAAGGAAGATGTCAAACCAGTGGGACAGATGACAAATATGATAGATAGCAAATGATGATCTCCGTACTCCAAAGCTTCCTATTTTACTGAATTCAGTTCTGAAATTGCAGAGTGCTTTGGCTCTGATACACTTAAGCGTGTGTTTTTAATGTTAAGTATGTTTGTAGTCCCATGGGATATTGAAGTCAATGGGGACTGCTTGGATGCTTAAAATTAAGCGTGTGCTTAAGGTAATTTGCTGCATTGGAGTTAGAGAGCTTAATGCCTTGCGGGATTGAGTTCTTCTTAGTGTATGTGCAATGTGCCACAGGTCCGCTGGTTGGATCATTGAATTTGATCCGCTGGTTGGATCATTAGCTTCCCTGGCTTGGGCTGGGTACTGACGCGGAGTGCAACATGAATGCTGATCCATTACTCCTCCTCCCCAGGATTGATTGTATTATGTAATTTACCACCTTTTCTCTATGTAAGCTCTTCTTTATTTTAGTCTTTTTTTTTTCTTATGGCCAGGGTACCCCACCAAATTCTTTGTTTTTTTTCTTCCAGTTTCTCAGTCTGATTCAGATTGCATGTTGCATTATCACTGTCAATGACTGACATTTTGCTGAGTGGTGTGATATGTTTGGCAGTACTTGACACATTTTGAAATAAGAATATCAGCTATTTAAATTACTAGTGTTTGATCCTGCGATTGTTTCACTAATCCCAGCAGTTATTTACAGACCAGTGGATACCCATATACAAGAAACTTGCTATGGGAGTTTTTTGCCTGTAAAATAACTGCATGATTCTTAATAAGGTAATTGCTCAGCACAGTGCTAATTGTTGTGTCCAACAAGGAATAGAGCTCTGCTTAGATTTTTGTGTGTGTGAGCAAATTTATATTCATAATAAGATCAATGCAGTACATCTGCCATTTATAGTAAAGGCTGCTTTTCTGATACACCAAATGAACGGCTACAGAAATATATACAACTATTAATATTTACTTTTATTCAGTGTTTCGTTCAGTGACTCAACTCTAATTGTCATTAGCTATATACTGCAGAACCATTTAATGTTTTATGTTAGATTCTGTCACAGCTATGTCAGGCTTTCAAAAGTTTCTTATTTTGTTTTTGTGCTAGTTATCTTTTGATAAGATGTGCCTGACTGGAAATATTTCCTACTGTTTTTAGAATAACCAAAACACTAACACACATTTTAAGGAATTAAATTGATAAAATATTCCATTCTGGTACTGATACCGTAGTGAAGAGTAACATAGGGCAGGGATCGGCAACCTCTGGCACGCGGCTTGCCAGGGTAAGCACCCTGGCGGGCCGTGTCAGTTTGTTTACCTGCTGCGTCGGGAGGTTCGGCTGATCGCGGCTCCCACTGGCCGCGGTTCGCCGTCCCAGACCAATGGGGGTGGCAGGAAGCCGCGGCCAGCACATCCCTCGCCGCTTCCCGCCGCCCCCATTGGCCTGGGACGGCAAACCGCGGCCAGTGGGAACCGCGATCGGCCGAACCTGCCGACACGGCAGGTAAACAAACCGGCCCGGCCCGCCAGGGTGCTTACCCTGGTGAGCCACGTGCCAGAGGTTGCCAACCCCTGACATAAGGTTTATATTAGGGCAGTCAAGCAATTAAAAAAATTAATCACGCGATTAATCGTGCAATTAAACAATAGTAGAATACCATTTATTTAAATATTTTTGCATGTTTTCTACATTTTCAAATAGATTGATTTCAATTACAACACAGAATACAAAGTGCTCACTTTATATTTATTTTTGATTACAAGTATTTGCACTTTAAAAAAACAAAAGAAATAGTATTTTGCAATTCACCTAATACAAGTACTGTAATGCAATCTCTTTATTATGAAAGTTGAACTTACAAATGTAGAATTATGTACAAAAAAACCTGCATTCAAAAATAAAACAATGTACAATTTTAGAGCCTGCAAGTCCACTCAGTACTACTTCTTGTTCAGCCAGTCGCTCAGACAAACAAGTTTCTTTACATTTGCAGGAGATAATGCGGCCCGCTTCTTGTTTACAATGTCACCTGAAAGTGAGAACAGGCATCCTCGTGGCACTGTTGTAGCTGGCGTCGCAAGATATTTACGTGCCAGATGCGCTAAAGATTCATATGTCACTTCATGCTTCATCAGCCATTCCGGAAGACATGCATCCATGCTGATGATGGGTTCTGCTCGATAACAATTCAAAACAGTGCGGACCGATGCATGTTCATTTTCATTATCTGAGTCAGATGCCACCAGCAGAAGGTTGATTTCCTTTTTTGGTGGTTCGGGTTCTGTAGTTTCCGCATTGGAGTGTTGGTCTTTTAAGACTTCTGAAAGCAAGCACCACAACTCGGCCCTCTCAGATTTTGGAAGGCATTTCAGATTCTTAAACCTTGGGTTGAGTGCTGTAGCTATCTTTAGAAATCTCACATTAGTACCGTCTTTGCGTTTTGTCAAATCTGCGGTGAAAGTGTTCTTAAAATGAACAACATGTGCTGGGTCATCCTCCGAGACTGCTATAACAGGAAATGTATGGCAGAATGCGGGTGAAACAGAGTAGGGGACATACAATTCTGCCCCAAGACGTTCAGTCAGTAATTTAATTAGCTCTTATTTTTTTAATGAAAGTCATCACCATGGAAGCATGTCCTCTGGAATGGTGGCCAAAGCATGAACGAGCATACGAATGTTTAGCATATCTGTCACATAAATACCTTGCAATGCCGGCTACAAAAGTGCCATGCAAATGCCTGTTCTCACTTTCCGGTGACATTTTAAATAAGAAGAGGGCAGCATTATCTCCCTTAAATGTAAACAAACGTGTTTGTCTTAGCAGTTGGCTGAACAAGAAGTAGGACCGAATGGACTTGTAGGCTTTGAAGTTTTACATTGTTTTGTTTTTGAGAGCAGTCATGTAACGAAAAAAAAATCTACATTTGTAAGTTGCACTTTCACAACAAAGAGATTGTACTACAGTACGTGTATGAGGTGAATTGAAAAATACTATATTTTTGTTTATCATTTTTACAGTGCAAATATTTGTAAGCAAAAATAATATACACTGTGTTCAATTACAACACAGAATACTATATATATGAAAATGTAGAAAAAAATCCAAAATATTTAATAAATAATAGAATACCAATTGAAATTTAACAGTGCAATTAATTGCGATTAATTTTTTTGAGTTAATCACATGAGTTAACTGCGATTAATCGACAGCCCTAGTTTATATTATACTTCTCATGCTACCATCACAATACTTTAAACTGCCATTTCAAGGAAGATGAGATCATAATAACTATAGACCAAAGGCAGTTAATCTGTATCTAAGACCATTGTATTAAATAAAGATCTCTTGACTCATGTCAACTTTGTTTATTATTCATAACCCCTCCATGTCACTTTCCTTCTTGGTTACTTTTTATCTCATTTTCACATGCTGCTTATTTTATTTGTTGCTTTACTTTTGTTTCTTTGCTCCTCCTTGTCAGGTTAGATCATGGAATGTGCAGATGTGGCTGTCAGTACTTAAGACAGATAAAGGAATGTGACTGTTTATTCAAAACGACATTGTCACTACCGCTTTAAGAGATTAACAAAAGACCAGATTCTTCAGTATTTCTGCTGCTTCTGAAAAAGTGCTTTAGTGAAAAAAAGATAGATAGTTGTGCTTCTGAATACCGCTGTGCTGTTGAGTAACTTGCTTCTAATGGAACAGTGTGTAAATGTTTGTTCTCTCCCCCCATAACTTTATAATATGGGTAATTCGGAAGCAACTGTGGTGTGGGAAGCCAATGACAGAAGGTGCAGTCTAGTGGAGTTTGAAGTCAAAATGGATCTCCATTTGGTTACAAGGATGTGATTGTGCTGAGATGATTGCTGATTAGACCTTAGACTGTTTATAAAAAACACAGAGCTTCTATCCAAAGCTCCAGAAGCCTTTGGCATGTTGAAGACAGACATAGAAATAAACAAACAATGGGGTAGATTCTTACTACTGCAGGGAAGTAATAGAGGGTAACAACCACACTCATACTCACCCATAGGCTGGCTAACCAGACCTTGTATCCAGGCTCATAGCTGTTGGCAAGTATGTTACTCTGGGTAAAAATCCAAGTAATTATTAATTTGCATAGATTTGAATAAATTGAAGTAGATCTTGTCTAGACTGGGAATTTCCCCAATTGTAGCCATTGGTGAGGCTGCATCAGGCAATCTCACTAGAAGACTGCACTGGTGCAAATAACAGCCTTTTCTGTCTACGTTAAAGGTTTGCTGTGTTCTCTCAGGAGGCGAGGGAGTGGAGGAGATTGCCGGTTTAGAGGCATTTTCTATGTGGACTAACAGGTGTTCATTGTACACCCATAGGAGGGTCAGAGAACCTGCTGACTCTGGGGAAAACCTGTAGGACTTGCAACCTTGTAGTAGAAAGCAGGAACATTTAGTGCCCTAACCCTTCCCTGGAGCAGGTGGGCAAAAAATGGGTGGGGTCTTGCCCAGTCACAGGACAAAATAGCTGAGTTGAGATGGGTATTAATGGACATGGACAGCAGTAAATTACAGTCTCTTCAACCCCGTCCCCAGGAGTAAAAAGAAACAGGGAAGGAATTGAGATTTGGTCCTGAGACATTTTAGTTTACATACCGCACCTTGCTCGTGTCTGTACCAAAAGCCCTGAATAAATAAAATGCTAAGATGTACTTTTCTGGTGTCATTAGTTGTCTTGCTTCTGTACAGCTCTGACTCTCTTCTTATCAAGGTAGCACAATAGGCAGGGTCTTCAGTCCTGACACATATGATTAGTGTCCTGAGAACCTGATTACCTTTTTCGAATTGAGCCCCCTGTTTTAGTAATGTATGGAATAGTTAGCAGAATACTAGTTCTGAATAGCTGTGACCTCTCCACACTGTCAAGGAATATCAAATAGAGAGGAGCATCAGGTTATATAACCACTGCTGCTTGGAATGTGAAAAGTTTCAAAGGTACTATTTAAGTGTTTGGGAGAGGGGAAACGAAAAGCAGCCAGATTTTCTGAGAACATACCATGCAATGTTAGATTTGTCTTAGCTTAATGGAAGTTTTGTGTAAGCTGTACAGTTGAGTTGATATGATTGCTTCAAGCTTACTGTGGAAGGTCATTCTAATATGTTGGTTTGTTGCCATTTTAGGGCCTGGTCCCCTGAGGAGCTGAGTACTCTCAGCTCCCATTCTGGCCTTACCTACTGACTTTGGTATGTTTGTAAATGACACCACATAGAAAAGTGCCAATAAGTATTTCACTTATTTCTTGAGGCTTAATCTAATGACCATTAAGATCAATGAGTTTTTCTATTGACTTCAAGGGGCTTTGGATCAGGCCCCTAATGAGAGATTTCAGCCTCATTGCTTGTCAGTGACAGAGAATCAAATATAACGGGCATCTTTCACTTGTCACAGAGAAAGACAGTCACTCAGTCAATCTTCCTTATATATAAGAAACTGTGACCTTCTGCCTACTTACTAAAATAAAGGGTTTTTTCTCAATTAAGTTGAGAATTAATGTTAGGTCTTTTAATTATAGAAACCACTCTTCCAATGACTTTGTTTTAGTCTTTACTATACTTGAAGCTAGTTTAACTCCCATCTTTACGTTCTGTGTGTGTTCTTGCACTAGTGTACCACATTTCCTAGGAATACGGTAAGCAAGTAAAAAATGATTGTCTACAGTGTGATATGAGCTAAAACACTGTAAGTGGCACTCACTTAAAGCTTTCTTTCCCAGCACCCTGACTCTCCCTGTGGGGATAATGAAACAATCCAGTTGCTTGTTTTCTCCCGGAGATTGCACACAATCCTCAATCACTGTTCAGCCTAGTCACATCTGACTGGAAGAGACAGACAGAACTAGTCTTAAATATTTAATAAATTCAAGCACCAGATTCCCTTTCCTAAAATGTTGTTAGAAAGTGATGCCTTCACCTTTTTTTCTAAGGAGGGGGGTGCATTCCAGTAGGGAGAGAAAAAAGATGGGGCTATGTTTGGAATGAAAAAGGAAATAAAATCTTACTCACTGCTCCAGAGCCAGGTGCACATATCACAGGAAAAGCCTTCATTGGATCAGTCAGAATTAGTCCTATCTCTGTTAATTACATTTGTTGGAATTACTTTAAGATGCATACGTTGTCTACTTTCATGGGTTAATTGGATCAACCCCATATACAAGAACCACATGCTTTCATACATATCAACTAATGAACTCTTCCAACTTGAATATATATCAATATGGCATAGGAAATGTAATGTCCTACAGCCAACATATACATTTTAGTATACCAGTGTTTGGGTCATGAAGGTCCCTTGAACATTCTGAATCATATGAATGGTATTCTACTTCTCAGACTTGATCAGAAGAAGTTTTAGGATAGAGTCTTCAAAGTAAAACACTAGATAATTTTACATACTTACCAATATGTTGAAATCATTAGAGAATAGATATTGAAATAGCAGAATATACAGAACAAACTATCATAAGTTGGAAGTCTCAGTTCAGAGTGAACAGAACTAAGGCTGGCTGTATATGTTTCCCATTAGAAACCTATTGCACTCTTTTCAATTCCAGAACATAGAGTATGTATATGAAAGCAGTGTGAGGAGGGTAAAGGGGGAGGTGGGCTGCTTGGTAACAGAAGCACTTGTATATGCTCTTGCACTTGCTGGGCCAAGATTGAATGATGAACTGGGATGGGTGTCTGTCGACAGAATAGTGAAGTTTATTGTCTAATTACAGCGATCTGATACTAGCTGGAGATTTACATGATGTATTGTGTGACAAAAGGTCTTGGTTAGGGTCTAAGCAAACATCTATGTTGTAGTAACATGTTTGCTTGTGCTTCCCACTGGATAGTTGAGTGTTTTCCTGGCTGCAAATACATTTTCTCTGTGATTCAGTTCATGCTGCTGTAAGTGAAAAATCTGATATTGCAATTTGAAAAGGAAACCTTTACTCAGAATTCATTAATATAAACCCACTGGCATGGGGGAGATCTTAAAGGAAATGCAAGGCACCCCAATTAGATTTTGTGCACTCTATTAAGACTGAATCACACCAGCAGCTTGTACTAGCCCTGGCAAGCTCTCTGCAATATTTGACATTAATGACCAACTCGGTGATTTTTAGGGTAACTTCTCAAAAGACAGCTTAGAGCTTTAAGTTTTTAATTATTCTGTTCTACGCTCAGCATGTTTTATCCCTCCTGCCCATGGTACAAGCTGTTGGTCTGATATGACCTGCACTTCAAGACCCTGAGTGCATTGACTGACTGGAGGCTGATAAATGAAAGCTGTCTTCCCATCTCCTTTTCCTTGTGAACAACACCAAATGGCAATTGCATTTCATTCTGCACTTCAGAAAGAGCAAGATACATAATTAGCCATGTGCATTCTTCCTGAGGTGCAGTGTAGAGTGTGACTGGCTAACTGTGCCGGAGGAATTTAGCAGTCTGGTCAGGCAAATCATCTCTTTCTTCTACAGTTGGTGGTACTTAAAGGAAACTGAGCTGAAAGGGCATTTTACGTGGTAAGACGCAGGGGGATGTGTTGGTCAGCTAATGAACAACTGCAGGTTTTTAAACTTGGCAGCTGATGTCTGATAGGCAGCAAGTGGTTAAATTTCACTTGTCTGGACTGGTGTTTTGTTTGTCCTGGACTGTAATACAATAGGTTAAATTTTTCCTAGCCTGGGCAAAGCTCAGCCAGTAATTTTACTAATTTAGAAATATATTGTGATTCCCAAACAGAATAAACTGCCATAGCACTGGAACTAAACTTTATAGGGTAAAAACATTTATTTTTATTGTATTTTTCTATTCTGTCCACGTGGCAGTTAGGTGGCATACAGTTTAGTTATTTTATTACAGTTGAATAAGCTATTACAATATAGAACTCCAGTAACTTTTCTGTGAAGAGCATTGACACTTCATTAAAATGGACAGGAAGAACCTACTTACTATTCTTTAAAGAAACCCACTAAGATCTGGAAGGCCAACACCAAAATAATTTACCAGGATGATATATATAGTGCAGTAAGACTGTTCCATAGATGTAGGTGGCAAGCAGTGAGAGACGTTCTTAATTTTATCTACCACAAAAAGAATTAACTATTGCTATAGGGATTGAAACAAAAATAATGGCAGAATGATATAGTCTATGTTCTGTTGGACCTGTTCAATTTATGTGTTCCTTCTTATAAAAATTAATAAAATAAAAACAGATTAAGCAAGCATCATTCTAATGGATCCTTAATAAGCCTTAAGTATGCCTTCCTCTGGTCTAAGATATGGTAAATGACTGGATCCTAAACTTATCTCCTTATTTTTAGAGTAGTTTCTCAATGAGGCTTAAAGTTCAGACAGCTGCTTCTTTGATTTATTTCATCATATCCTCATTAAAGATCCAGTTTGCACTGCTGGGGAGCTGTGTCCCATTGTTTTTTCTTTAAAATATTCATCCAGAGGCATCCGTTCAGAAGAGGAGCTGATCTGTTGGTGAATTCAGATACATGGTGTTTCAGGTAAGAGTGGCTTTGAAAATGAATCTGGACACTTGGTGTCATTTGCTGAACGAAAGGCACAGTGCATGTATTCAACGTTGTCATTTTTATTTATTGCTTGTGAATTACCCAGATTGTAAAAGGTGCTTATTGTTCAGAGTTTTTTTTTTTCTTTATCTGTGTGTTGTCAGTCAGAGTTCTGTCTCGTTTGTTTGTACTGCTTAAAAATAAAAATAAAGTTTTCACATCTTCCAGTTATTTGACATTTGCAGAACTGGCACTTTTACTCTATTACAATCCACATGATGTTAGTTAAAAAAAAACTATATAGTACATTATTAATAGGCATCTAGAAGTCTAATTATCTTGCAACTTGTGTGGTCATGTATTTCTGTGCAAAATGTACAGATTCTTACAAGGTGTAAAATGTTACTAAATCAAAGGTTAGCACTTTATACCCACTTTGCATTCAGTGTGAATGACAATACCAGGAGCAATGCAGCGGATAATAAGCCCCTAACAGACTAACTTCCATTGCACTTTCCCTAGCATGGGAGAAAATATATATATTCACCTACACTCCTTAAGGCCCTAAGTGTCTTCTGACGCTCATTGTGCATGATGAATAACTTTACAGAAGTCACTGGGGTCATACCAGTGTAAAACCAGCATAAGTGAGTGGAGACTCAGGTCCTGAGACTATATTGCAAATTCAGTTTGAATTATGCACATGTATCTGATGATAGAATTGGCCCAGTTTCTGTATCTAATTACTTCTAAGTTATAAAAAAAAAAAAGTCATCCACTGGTCCTCTTGACCTAAGGTGTGAGACTGGTGCTTTGAAGATTATGTAACTAAGTTCTATAAGCAGAGAATCAAAGATTTTAGAAACTTTTAGCAAGAGGCACGCTAGGATTAATCCGCTGTTTACTGTAGTATATGTTGACAGTCCTCTCACATAGATGTTCTATACATAATAAGATGAATGTGTTGGTTCCAGTGGCTGTTTTCCAGGCTAATTTTAGTGTTCATTTATATTAGGGATTTTTTTCTCTGATGGGGGTTCAAAAGTTGTTAATGTAGACACGCTCTTAGTTTAATGCTTCCTTCTACCATGCTGATTCTTTATTGGTTAGGTCAATAGTGAGACCACTATTTTTATTAGAGCTTTTCAGTAGGAAGCATTCTACAGTTTATATCAAGCAAGAGTTTATCAAACTTCTAGTTGCATTTTAATAAAGGGTGGTAGATTTTAAGGGAAAATGCTGCACTGAGGATTTATTATTACTATTTTTACTATTTTATTATTCTACTCTGCTTGCTTAATGTCTCCAGGCTAGTTGTTGGTTGGTACAGTGGGTAGCATTTACAAAGACAGATTAGAAAAAAAAGAAGAAGAATTACAACTCTGTGTGTGAAAATATTAAACTAAATAATCTGTAACAATTGTGAGATATCTGGGTTAGAAACCAGTTCTCAGTGGGCCTGATTTGGCTGGGGCCAGTAGGCACAATTGAGATGTAGCTTGAAACTTACATTGACAGTTATCTCAAGCAGTGCCTTTACCTGAGTCCAGGTTGACTGACTTTTTCATTGATTCCATGCATCATTAATGCTAATAAACAATAGCAATATGTAGTGTTCTTCTGCCACATGAAATGTTCCCACTACCCTTCCAAGTTGGGCTCTACACCCACTGCTCAGATATAACAGGGCAGCATCCAGAGCAGAAGTGCTTCAGTTTCCTCTGCAGCCAGCCGTGCTAGGATTTTTTTTTTTTTAAAGAATCAGTGTATAGGCCTTCTGAGCATTAATAGTGAAAAGAAAGGTCCAAGATTATTTGCTCTCCGTGTGTGTGTGTGTGTGTGTTTGTTGTGTTATATGGCAATACTACTAATGTCGTCTCCCAGCTTAACATTTTTCCTTTGCCATTGATGCCAGCCTGAAGGCCCCCTTGGTTTTATTTTCCATTCTCATATTCATTCATTCCCCCATGGAGATCTTATGCTTGAAACAACCTCCCTATCCTATCCTCTTTTTTTTAATCCCTTCTGAAGACCAGATTCTTGTATGATAGTTTGAGACCTAACCCTCATAAGTATACTGCCATAAATCTTTCCTTTTCAGATTTATTTTTTAAAAAACTTTTAATTTACCATCTTCTGGGACTTCCAGTGAATTCTCATCTTTTTTGTGAATGTTAGATCGTAAGTTCCTCAGGGCGGGGGAATTTTTGCTTTATTTTATTTATTAATTTTTTTAGTGTGTGGCGCACAACATGGTGCTTAACAAATAAGTATTAATATCATAACTACTAAGAAGGGCAATCTTGTGGGTGATAAAATTATACGTTTTGGTTGCTCCGCTCTAAATGTTGGTGTCTTACATAATTCTAAGTGGAAAATACCAAATCTGCATATCATTATTGTTATGGAATATTTTCATGATGATGGTGTCCAGAGACCCCAGTCAGGAGTGGGCTCCACTATGGTAGATGATGTAAAAACATAGGCCCTAATACTACCAGGACTTAAACAAGTGCTTAATACTGTGAGTAGTCCCCTGGGAATATGTGTACCTTTACACACTCTGAGTAGTTCCATTTACAGGTCTTTGGAGGACCAGGGTCCTAGGAGGTAGACATGGGTTTTCTTCTGAAGAGCTTTATGATCTACATTATCTCACCAATATTAGGACCACAGGTAAAATTTTCAAAACCAACCAAGTTCCATTTTTAAAAGTTGACTTTGGCACTTGGGAGAATAAGTCTCACTAAAAGTCTATGGGACTTAAGGTCCTAAGTCACTTAGATGCTTTTGAAAAGTTTATCCAGTTGTCCTTCACTTCTTGCATGATGTGGGGACTCTTAACTTCAACTGGAATACTCATGATATTAATCCCTACACTTGGTAGGAAGTGTCTACAGGATCAGGCCCCAGTAAACAAAAACAAAAACAAAAAAACCAGACACACACACACACACACACACACACACACACACACTCTCTCTCTCTCTATTTCCCTTCTGACAGTACAGTATCTATATTGATACTTTTTGGTTACAGAACACACATTTCATTGCCCGACTTTATCAGGTCATATTCTTTAATTGGCACTTTCCTTCCAATAATTAAAATTTTGCTTGAGTATTTAGCTGAATAATATGATAGCTTTCAGACACAAAATATTTGTGTCTTTGTTGTTCAACAGAATACAATAAATTGAGTAATGTAATATAGAAAATTATTGGCATAGTAATCATGAGTATAACACAGTAATTTACAAAGTGCTAGTAAATATATTGTTTGAAAATTTAAAATGCTGAAATATACATTTATCACTGTGTACGTTTTGTGTGTGAAAAATAGTTTTACATTTCAGAACCCTAAATACTTAAGATGAGATTTTTTTTTTTCAAAAGCACTTAAGTGACTGAGGAGCACAAATCCTATAGAATTTCAGTAATAAACATGTGACCCCTTAAATGGAAACTTTAATGCAAGAAGGTTATAATGTGTTACCAGTGGTTAGGGCACTAGGAGACCCAGATCCAGTTCCCCATTCTACCACAAACTTCCTGTGTGATCACTGGCAAGCCTCCCTTATGGCCTGTCTACATGGCAAGTTACTTCATGACAAGCCAGGGTGTGAATCTACAGCTTGCTGTTTGGTAATATTCTGCATGGAGTATGTCAAGCCTCATTCTGGAACTTTGTGCTCTGTATCCCTGTGCTGTGGCAGTGTTCACATGGGATGTTACTGTACAGCAAGCTGGCATGCTGTAGTGTCACATCTTGGCTTGCCATGCAGTATCTTGATGTGTAGCAAAGCCCTTAGTGTCTCTGTGTACCTTTGTTGTCCATGTGTAAAATGGATCCCCACTTTCCTACCTCACAGTGGTGGTGGTGTGAGGATAATTACATTATCATAGTTTCTGAGCACCCAACATATTTAATGAGGACCATGTAAGAACCTTAAATAGATATGAATGGGATTTCTGCATGTATAATGACTGGATCATGTGGGGTGCTGAGCATGCTCCTCAACTCCTACTGAATGCCAAGGGTGTTGACACTCGGCACCTCCCAGGTGGGCTCTGAGGGGCCAATTGACGTCAATAGGCAAAGGATTGGGTCTGAGAAATGAAGGACTTGCATCTACGTTCACTATACATCTAGAACATCAATTGATTGTATAAGAAATGCAGGATCAGGTCCTACATGAAGACATGTACATGTGTGTTGAATTAATTTCCAAGTGTGAAGTGCAGTAAGAAAAATAAAAGAAACAAACCCACTGAGGTCTTAATTAGAATAGCATAGCATTGAATTATGTGGTTTTAAGCTTCAGTGAAATGATGTTACTGGGTAGAGAGAGTTATTTTTGTATAAAGCATACAAACTCATTATCTGCTGCAGTAAATTAACACAGCTTTGATTTTTCAGAATGTGGTCATCAATAAATATTCATAACAATCAGTGAATATCTGATGTTTAATTTTTTACATTTTTGCGGACTCTCAGGTGCCTGCAACTAATGAAGTAAAACAAGGGTTTCAGGAATAAAATATTTAGTATTCTGAGTGCTGGCAGGCAGCATTTTAAAATTAGTCTTCATTGAATTAAACATGATGAAAAGTAAACTAAGTGTAAAGTGACCTTTTTGTGTTTACAATTATGTTTGTTCAAGTTACATTTTTACAAACTGCCCTTCTTTTTTACTTTGTACGCTTTTTTTTTTAAAGAATGTCTTTTCAAGTATTTCTTTTTCCTCTCAATGTCTCAGAAGCATCATTGAAGCCTTATTTGACTCCAGCAGGCTGATACTGGTCACAAATATGCTTATAATCCTATAGCAGGGCTGCAGAGCTGATCTTGATTACAGTCGAACTGTAGTAGTCCTGCTGCTCAGACATTGAGCAACCATAAAACAGATATGCAGGGGAACTGTATGCCCCTAAGCATGCAGGTTCTGCCTAAGCCACCATCACAGAGTTTGGCTTGGGCAAACTGGGGAGGTGCATGCCCACGAGCTCTATAGTCCTGCACCTCTACCTGGCCAAAGATCTGTAACAGGGCACTGGGTTTTGGGGGGTGCATTCACATCCAGTGCACCTGTTACAGTCCTTGAGCCCTTTTAAGACTGGGAACTCTAGCAGGTCCCACTCTTGCTTCTAGTCATGTACCCTGCAGGAAGTTGTGTATAAGGCTTCCTGACGCTTAGGCAGTGGAGCAGACAGGGAGACCCAGAATGAGAGAAGGGTCAGAGAGTGGGCTCTCTGTACCTGTTATGCAAAAGGCCTGAGATGGAGACATCTGCTGGGAGCAGGAGTCAGCTATGTGGAAGCCCTGGAAGAAAGGCTTGTAAAGGCAGGAGTCCCAGAGATATGGACTAGTCCAGATTCTAAGAGCAGTGAGACTGCTTGGGGGTGTCAGTGGGTCACAACAGAGAATATCAGATTCAGCACAACTGCTGGGAAATAGGGCAGACTCATCCAAAACTGGTGGTGGATCTATCATTATACCAAGCCAGTAACAAAAGTAAACTTCTTCCTCACCACACTGGTTAACAAGAAATAAAAAATGCAGTCTCCTTAGGTATTCCAGCCTTTGTCTTACCACCCAGACACTGAACTCTATGGTGAGTGGCTACTGAAAACCAATTTAATCAAGTATAGGGTCCTTCTAATCCCAAGAGATCAGCCACTTAGCCAGGTCAATATATAACTCTGATCTTATCCAATAATCACGCTGTTGCCAATCTTTTAGTAAATAAAATCTAAAGGTTTATTAAGAAAAGAAGAAAAGAGTTAAACTGGTTAATAGATCATATACATATAATAATTGCAAAGTCCTATATCAGGTTTGTAACAGTGATGGAATAGACTGGTGGTTTGTAAAATCTCTCTGGTAACTTCCAAAAGATTGGAAGGTCATTAGTTCATAGTTCAATATTCTCCTTTTAGTTGTAAATCCACAGTCCAAAGAATCAGGGCAGGAAAGAGCAAATGGAGTCATTCCAGGAATCTTTTATAACCTTTGCCATGTGCCTGGAAATTTTCTGTTTCAAACAAAACTCACAGCCCAGTTTGTGGAAAGTTACTGGCACAAGATGCGGTCTAGGGTCACATGAGCATATCACATGTCCTTACAAGGCTTGATGATTCACAATGGGTAGCCAATGGCTGCTTGGAGGCTGAGGCGTCCACAGGAAGAGATGTCTTGGTGGAATAAGTTTCTTCTATGAGCCATTGTGAGAGCTAAGGGCATGTCTGCATTACAAACTTAAGTCGACCTATGTTAGGTCGACTTACAGCCATCTCAGTAATTACTGTGGTGGTTCATGTCCACACCGCCCTCTTTCTGTCAGTGGTGCATGTCCTCACCAGGAGCGCTTCCACTGACTTAACAAGGGTGGTGGGGAGGAGGGCTCAGAGCCACCGGGCTCCCAATGGAGAGCTCTATGGCCGGAGCCTGGGTGTCTGCCGGGCTCCGAGCAGGGAACCTCATGCAGCCCGCTTGGGAGCCGGGAGCCTGGGCAACAGCTCGCCTGGGAGTGGGGAGCCAGGACCTTGGGACAGCCAGAGTATGAGCGAGGAGTCAAGAGCCCGGGGAACAGGTGGGGCCCCCACCTGCCCCGGAGTAACAACCCGAGCTGTGAGTGGCTTTCTTTGCGCTGGAGCAGTGAAATTGACAAGAATGACAGTCAACAGCTGATGTAAGTAATCTGCAGTGTCTGCACAGACACAACATTGTCCTAACTATACTGACATAAGCCCTACACCTCTCATGGAGGTGGAGTTATTATGTTGGTGTAGCAAGACAGCTTATACTGAGGGGAGCAATGCTGTAGTGTATACACTGACATAATTAGGTCAATGTAAACTGCCTTACGTCGACCTAACTCTGTAGGGTAGACCAGACCTAAGTGTCTTTAATGGGCCGTGAAGCTTAAATAGTCCATTCCCAATGTGCTGGCTAGACTGGATGTAAACTTCATTGTGAGTGTTACTCCAGGAACAAACACATTTGAACTACAGATACATAAACTACAGCATTCATAACTTCAGATACAGTGATGATACATGGATTTAAACAGGATACTCTTATTTAGCAAATCATAACTTTTCCAATGACACCTTATATGATATACTTTTTACAAGATTTGTTGCAATTGCCTAACAGTGGCAATATCAATGATATACATAGTCACATTTCACTCTTACAGCATCACAGGGGGGTTGTGTTTGGTTTTACACCTTTGTTAATACAGATAGCTATGAGAACTGAGGGTATGGTATTTGGGGAGTGTGCTATTTGGACTTCACCTTCCCTACCTGGTAGATCAGCCTACCAGATTATGCCCTCCCGTAGTCTGTGCAGCTCTTTATACTGTGATTGCCCCTCTACTTCTACAAGCTTCAATCAGCCATGAAATAGTTAACAGCTAATTTAAATATGTTAACATGGTTAAATAGTTGTGATCATTGGCACCTTAACTACCAACATATTGAGATGAACAGGAGCACCGCAGCTATTTTTTTTCAGGCTGTATACAAACTTGGGCAGACATCACTACATCAGTTATATTCTGACTAAATGTTGAAAGTTCTGCTCTTTTAGAGGACAAAATGGCTGTTTGTGAAAGGTGGGCGTAAGCCATATACCTGTGCTAACCCCCTTCCAATTTGGACTCCTACCCATAGCGAATCATAAACACAATATATTTATTTAAAACTGAGTATTCACTGGAAACTTTTTTTTTTTTTTTTTTTTTTTTTTTGGCGGGGAGGGGACCCAAACCCCATAGCTGTCATGTTTAATGTCATCTTCAGAAATATCCTGAAAATTTAAGTGTCTTTGTAAAACCTCACTTTCTTCATGTTCTCACATCACGGAGTATTTTACTTCACCAAAAGGGTCTTGCAGCAGAAAAACTACTTATAGATCTATCATATCATATATTAATTTAAAATTATGCAAGCATAAACCTTATTTCAAAAGTTTTCCAATTCAATTTTATGTTTCAGTAGCACAGGTACCTCACTTGTCACATGTTATTTCCTTCTGCTTACTGTCTAAATGAGCTTTAGAAGCTCTTAGTGTAGCAGCAGAATCCTCATTTTGCAAGGCATGGTGTCAGTAAGAATCAGATTCTTCCTATTGGGAAGAAAATGTAGGCCAAAAAGGCAGTTCTATTTCTGCCCAAGCAACTTCATAATTTTTTTATTATTTTTTAAGCTTGTTCCTGCTAATTCTTCAAGAGATCTGTCAACATTGTGCCAACATAATCCTTGATGTATCACCATCATTGATTTAACTCCAGTATTCCAATGAATCTGGCTATTATTAAATACATTGGGCAAAATCCAAATCTGGCATTAGCAGGTACAAGTCGCATGATCTCACATCTGCTTACACTAGTTTTGTATCTTACTTTTTTCCCCTCCTTCCTTTCTCCATTCTCATTACCGGTCATTCTAGTTGGCATTTTGGAATTTTTCAAAAAACGTTTTCCTAACCACAAGTAATTTGAATAGGCAGGTGCATAAAAACAATGAACAAAATTTTCGCTTGCCCTGTGTATGAGTAATCCCTCCCCAGCATGGTTTTCATTCTGTGTGAAGACAGTGACTTATATACCATTTATATTATTTGGCTTTCAATATTTATTGTAATCACAGCAGACCAAGTTCATCCCTGGTGTTACTCTACCTATAGAGTTTTTAGAACTGTTCAGGAAAATTTTTGCATGATGCATGAAATACTTGTATTAGCTTTTCTGATTTACTGTGGTGCTTTCACAATTCAAATGTTTTATCAGTTCATCCTGGGCCAAATGTTGTGGACAGGTTCTAGTATATACACTCAAGGTCTGAAAGATGCTGCTCACATAACTCACTTTTATCATTTTCTTTACCTGAGTGCTCTTTTAAATGAAGTAATGTTTAGAGTAGAAAATTCAGCACCAAATCCTGTTCCCACTACCTCCACAAAGCCCTGTGTGACAGAACTACCTGAAGGATGAGAGAAAATACTTCCTTCTAACCCCAATGGAAGGCCTGGTGCTTTGACAAAGCCAGGTTAGCCTGACAAAGCCAGGTTACTGCTGCAACTCCAACCTTTGGGAAGAAGTCACAGGTGCGATCCTCTTCTCTCTCACACTCACACATATACGTGGGCTTTTAGGCTAGTGAGTCCTAACCACATCTACTGGCCATGTCCCGTGATTCTCTTGGCCTACTGACTGTGTCCCCTTGCTTGGAAAACCTTTACAGAGCATTTCTCTGTGGAATTCTGGGCATGTAGGGTAGTGGGAGTGTTTGACTAAATTATGTGCAACTCTGAGAATGTAAAGGTTAAAGTCCTGCTAATATTGGACAGTTGAGTTTAAAAAAAGCTTCACTGTTGAGAAATGTCCAAGCTCAGTTATCAAACTTTAAAAGATTGGTTATTAAAAGGTCTGCAAGAAATTTCAAGTAAATTAGTACCACATAGCAAGCTATGCAGCACTACCTGCATGCCTCCAGTTTATTTGAAGAGATGCAATGTATAAAGTGCTCTTGAATGGTTATTCACCAGGACTGCATATTCTCTTTATAAATGACTGATTGGATAATTGTGGTATTGTTGTAAGGCATTTTATCATCCCCCCCCTCTCTCATTTATCTTGTTCCTTTGGTTGATCTTTTCTGTCAAAGGCACAGAAATGACTCCTGAATTTTCATCTTCTGTATCACACACCTGAAGTCTAAGTATGAAATTTCGCGTACACGTGTTTGGAGAGTGAAATGTATCTTGAATGCAACTTTTTTTTTTTTTTTGAGGGACGTAAACAGAATTGTTGAGAAAATTCATCTATTTGTGCAATTTTCAGTTCATGATATATTGCTGTCTGGCTGTGAAGCACGGTGTGTGAGAAAGATAAGTCAATTTATGAGACAGCGATAGTAATATTATTCTTATTAATTGATTCTACATAGTCTCCTTCATAAATATCAGGGTACTTCATAGGGAAACATAGATTATTAAAATAAACAATTAAAAGAGACTGGGAAGGAAATGTCTTAAAGCATAACTTTAAAAATATTATCACACTTAAAACAGGAGAGCATTCTACCCAATAGGTACAAAAATTCCAATCCTGCAAGGTGCTATGCACCTCAATGAGACATGACGGCTCAGCACCTTGAAGGATTGGTAACTACCATGGAGAATGTATAATGCTTGTTGTTTCAAATATTTTAGTGTCCATGACTGTGTATGCTATATGTGGAGACCACCTTCCCCAGCCCTTCCCTAAAGAGTGCACCATTTGGTATTGTAAACTACACAAGTGCCAAATGGCACCGCAAAACAGATTATCATATTTAGACTGCAAGTCCTGAATGCGGACATTAGATGCAAGTTAGACCATACAAATACAATGGGGTTGTAGAGTGAAGAACTTTAAATACCAAGGCTAATAACTTAAACCTGATCCTGAAATTAGTGGGTAACCTGTTCAACTCAATAAATAAATGAGACACTATGAAGGATGGAAAATTTTAAATATGCTGTCGTATTTTGAACTGATGCAAACAAGTGATGGATGGCCAGGAAGACTGGCAATATGACTGTTGCAGTATCGCAGTTGGGCACTTAAAGGGCTTAATGTTTTAGCAACTGCAATGGTTAAGTATTTACTAGGGCTGTCGATTCATCACAGTTATCTCACGCGATTAACTCACAAAAATTAATCGCGATTAAATCACAGTTTTAATCGTACTGTTAAACAATAGAATACCAACTGAAATTTATTAAACAGTTTTGGATGTTTTTCTACATTTACAAATATATTGATTTCAATTACAACACAATAGAAAGTGTACAGTGCTCACTTTATATTATTATTTTTATTACAAATATTTGTTCTGTAAAAATTATAAATAAAAGAAATAGTATTTTTCAATTCACCTCATACAAGTACTGCAGTGCAATCTCTTTATTGTGAAAGTGCAACTTACAAATGGAGATATTTTTGTTACATAACTACATTCAAAAACAAACAATGTAAAACTTTGGAGACTACAAGTCCACTCAGTTCTACTTCTTGTTCAGCCAATCGCTAAGAGAAATAAGTTTATTTACATTTATGGGGGATAATGCTGCCCGCTTCTTATTTACAATGTTATCTGAAAGTGAGAACAGGCATCTGCATGGCACTTTCGTAGCTGGCATTACATGGTATTTACATGCCAGATATGCTAAATATTCGTATGCCTCTTCATGCTTCGGTCACCATTCCAGAGGACATGCTTCCATGCTGACGATGCTCATTAAAAAAATAATGCATTAATTAAATTCAGGATGGATTTGATTTAAATCATTATTTAAATCACTAGTCAGGAAGACTCGATTTTAATAATGGATTTCTACATAAAAGTGCATTCTTGTTGGTTGTTATAACCTTAATACATGTTCTTCACAACTCAGAGATAGATGTAGGTTTCATTTTTAGAAGGTACACACTGTACATTTTTAAAGTGATTTATTTTGAAAACTTTTCAGATTAGTTTTACAGCTATATCAGAAAATGAATGAATGATTGGTTATTTCATTTACCAAAGGTAATTGAAGCAGATATTTATGAAGTCATTGGGAGGAGAACTATCTCCAATTCAGTGGGTTAATGATTAATATTTTGAGGATTTTCTTACAATGCTGTATTAGGAGGAGAACATCACGAGACAGACATTTAAATTGTTTTATTTAACTAAAACAACAACGTTATGTATTCTGGATTTTTTTTCTTCAACAGCAAACAGATAATATTTTAACAAAACAAGCATATGAATGTTTGAATTTAGTTAAACCTTCAAGTTTTTTAAAATCAGGTTTGTTTTTGTAAAAATTGTTTTTAACTAAAATACTTAAGTGAAATATTAAAAAAAAAAAATTAAATCGACTATGTTAGCCAGGTCAACATGAGAAACTTAAAATATTGGCTTCTGCCGCTAACTCAGTCATCTTCACCTTCATTTTCCTGTTTGTTCATAATCTGGAAAAGAAAAACAAGCTTTTCTGCTTTTTCAGATCCCAAATGATTTCTCAATTTGGAATGAATTAGTCCAAAGGAAGAAAATATTCTTTCTATACCCGCAGAAGAAGCTACTGCTGTTAAAAGTGAGATCATCACTTCAACAGTCTCTGAATCCAAGTGCTTAAGTGACTTCCACCAGCTCACAGGTGTGACTTTCTTTAAAACATCATCAGCAAATATATTTCTTGAATGGTTCACCCTTAGCTCTGAAGTTTATTATACTTGCCATTATGGAGGAATGATTGCTGGATGTCCATGTCATAGCCAACTCCTCTTCTTCAGCAGTTAAGGTTTGACCCTGGTACAGAGTATTGAGAATATTTGCAAGAAAATGAGCTGGAGATAGTGCTTGTCCCATTTGTTTTTTTAATGCTTGTAATTTAACTCTATCATTGCATATTTCTCTTTTTAATATCTCACTCAGTTCCTTCCAAATTTCAACAGCTTCAGCAATAAAACAGCTATTTCCCTACAGTTTGTTTAAGGCTACAGAAATAGGCTTCAGGGTACTCAGCATGTGTTCAACATTTCTCTTAAGCCCAATGTTGAGAACTTTGTCTGTGATAGTGCCATCTACTTTTTTCATGATTTTGTTCACAAACTGTCATCAGATTAGGCCAGTTATTAGCTTGGAACTTTCTTCACTCTCTTCTAAATAATTTCTTCTCATCTTGCATACGTTTGCAGCATTGTCTGTGACCAAGCTGCGTGCTAGACATTTGAATTTTTTTCAATTTGTTATAGTTTTTACTGCTACTTCTTGTAAGTATTCTGCTGTGTGTGCATTTCCTGATGTATCAATTATTTCTGTAAGGAAGACATTCCCTTCTTCTGTTGTCGCACAAGCACATACAACAGGATCATTGTGGACATTGCTCCACTCATTAAGCCTCAGGTTAACAATTTCACCCTCTAGACCTTTTGCACACTGCTCAATTTCTCTTTCATACGCTTTATCCAGCAATTTGTCTGCGACATTTGCTCTGTTGGGTGGACTGTATCCTGGTCTTAATGACTAAACCATGTTAACAAAGTGTGGGATCTCAATCATATGGAAAGGAGAGTTTGTTGCATAAACAAACCGGGCAATTTTTTCATCAATTACCACTTTTTGTAATCTACTGGTTCTTATCACAAACTTATCTATGATTGTTTCTGGATGATGGAGATTTTTTTTTCTTTTTGCTACAGGTGATATACTGTGACAGTTATCATTCAGATAACTCTGAAACTATAGAAAATGAATGTGATCTTGAAGGTGGATAGTCTTCCGAATCCTGTATGTTGAGGATGGATTCTCCTAAACAAAATAAGTCAATGCAGTTATTTAATTATTATTACCATACTGCTCATTTAGTATTACTCCTTGCATTCACTGACACTCAGTACTACTTTAAAGGTGAAATTGTAAAAGGAAGATCTGCCTATTTCAGCTATTTATTTTTTTATCACAACTGCATCTAAAATGATATTACCTTAGAGCAGGGGTCGGCAACGTTTGGCACGCGGCTCGCCAGGGTAAGCACCCTAGCGGGCCGGGCCAGTTTATTTACCTGCTGACGCAGCAGGTTCGGCCGATCGCGGCCCCCACTGGCCGCGGTTCACCATCCCAGGCCAATGGGGGCGGCGGGAAGCGGCGCGGGCCGAGGGATGTGCTGGCCGCGGCTTCCCGCTGCCCCCATTGGCCCGGGATGGCAAACCGCGGCGAGTGGGGGCCGCGATCGGCCGAACCTGCCGCGTCAGCAGGTAAATAAACTGGCCCGGCCCGCTAGGGTGCCTACCCTGGCAAGCCGCGTGCCGAACGTTGCCGACCCCTGCCTTAGAGTAACAACTATATTTTTTGCTCAAACATGAGAATTCAAGAATAGTCCAGATGATCTGGTGGCCCCGTCTGACTGTAAACTCTATAACTCTATGGCATACTAGAAATTCAACTCCGCGCAGGCTGTGTTCATACACTATACTTTTCTCCCTAACATCATCATCCCTTGCACAACAAAACTTCCTTGGTACTACTACTAGAGGTGATCAGCGCAAAAGACAGAATTTGGCTCTGAGAAATAAACATTTAGGGTTGGATTTTTTACAAGCACTTAGCATTGATCAAACTCTGCTCCCATTAAGTCGGTGGTAAAGCTCCCATAGACTTCAGTGGGAGCAGAGTTCGGCCAGTATTGAGTACTTCAGGAAATTCCATTCTTACTATATCTGAAAGTGTAAATATTAGTAGCAGTTGGAGAGCACCAGAGTGACCTAACACCTACGTAGTGCATGAATTACAAAACTGGAGGGACGAGGCACAGCAGAAAGATTGCCAGGCTGCTCATCCTCCTGCCCTTTTAAAGCTAGGTTGCTCCATGTGTGGGTGTGCTTATGTATATGTTTTTCAAAGAATTGACTGAATGCAAGTAGGGAGAAAAGGATGAATATTTTTTCATCCTTCTGTAGTTGGGAGTACAGAAAGTCCCTGTTTTCATCATCACTAAGGAGCCTGGATGCAATGTGAGTGAGGTGGAGCAGAATTCCTAGAATCCACGCAGGGTATTCTCAACCCAGAATCCACAGCTATGCTGATCCAGCATTTTTGTGTGTGGATTGGTGGTGGTCAGGAGAGATATTAAGGCTGCAGAGATAGCCATGGAGCAGCTATCTTGCCACTTTGCAGTCTGATGAGTGGAATCCATTCTTCTTAAATCCAGTGGTTGCCATCCTCTGTAAGAGTTTTTTCCTCATGAATAAGACTCATTGTATTCCCAAGGTGAGGATAACTTGCTTATCTTGTTTTTTTTTTTTTTTTTTTTTTGAAAGACAAACATACGTTAAAGAAGTTACTTAAAGGAACAGTATCTTTTGTAGGTCTGTGCCTTCACACTGGCTCCCATCCTGCTCCATCACAGCTCAAGTTATAAAGTCAAAACTTAGAAAAAAAATTGAATGAAAAATAAGAATTCTTTAAGAAGAGATTATTCCACAAGTAAGAAAGAGGACACTTTGGCTAAAAGCCCATCCTGGTTCAGTGGTGAGGTGAAGGCATCAATTAGAAATAAAAAATAAATATATATTAAATGAAAAAAAGGGGAAATAGATAGAAATTTACATGAACTGAAAGCTATGAAGTGCAGAATGTTGATAAGGGAAGCTGAAGACATCAGAGAAAGATCCACTGGTGGTAGGGCTAAGGACAATGCGTAGGAGTTTTGAAAGTATATTAAGAACAAAAGAAATCCAAGCAATGGTGTTGAACCATTACTAGATGGAGATGGTAAAACTGTTAATGCTGCAGAAAAGGCAGAAAAATTCAATAAATATTTTTGTTCTGTATTTGGAAATAAGCAGGATGATGAATTCATGTCACATAAAGATGATAAAGTACTTTCCAGACATTAGTAACTGAGGAGGATGTTAAACATCTACAAGGGATAAACATTTTTACTTTTGGGCATTAATTGATTTTTTTATTTTCATAAAGAAACAGACAAGGAAAAAGAACAAAAAGGTAAATGACTTACAGCTTGTAAATTCCAAATACTGCACAATTCATGAGCTCTCCCACAGAATTATGGATTTATGCAATTTTACAACTTGTCAAAGCTCCAAAAACAGACAACATTACAAAGAGGTGACATGTTAGGGTGTGGAGAACAGTAAGAAAATAGAAGATGTACATGAATACGGAGAAAATGGAGGAGATGGGGGTAGAGAGAAAAAGACAGGGATTAGGTGAAATGGAGGTTTGGCATTCTTTGAGCCGTCTCAACATTTTTATCCAAATGTATTTAGAAATGGAGTCCAAACTGCTTCAAATTCAAATAATTGTTCTCTCTGGTGACAAGTTGCTCTTTTTTGGCTGCTAACTCAGACAGGTCCAAATGCCACTAACTTTATTCTGGGTGTTTGCCTATTTCTTCTGATTTTGTAAAATGATTCTTTTGATGATGATTGCAGACCTCCAGAACCAAAGTCTTTGTGGCAGAGTTAAGCTCAATTTAGCTGTAAATAACCTTGGATATAATTTTCAGCAGAGGTTTGACTGCTGAAGCTGAGCACTATTTTAACTCTTGTATCCACCTCTTTCCACAGCTGCCTCATGATTGGAGAGTCCCATAGCATATACATTAAAGTCCTTTTCTCTTTGTTACAGCACCCAAGAGTACTGAAGGAACTCAAATGTGAAATTGCAGAACTACTAACTATAGTCTGTTACCTATTCTTTAAATCAGCTTCTATACCAGATGAGTGGGGATAGCTAAAGTGACACCAATTTTTAAAAAGGGCTCCGGAGGAGATCCCGGCAATTACAGTCCTGTAAGCCTGACTGCAGTACTGGGCAAACTGGTTGAAACTATAATAAAGAACAATATTGTTAGACATATAGATGAACATAATTTTTTGAGGAAGAGTCAACATGGTTTTAGTAAAGGGAAATCATGCTTCACCAATCCACTAGAATCTTTGAGGGGGTCAACAAGCATGTGGGCCAAGGGGATCCAGTGGATATAGCGTACTTAGATGTTCAGAAAGCCTTTGACAAGGTCCCTTACCAAAGGCTCTCATGCAGAGTAAGCTGCCATGGGATAAAAGGGAAGATGCTGTCATGGATTGGTAACTGGTTAAAAGATAGGAAACAAAGGATAGGAATAAATGGTCAGTTTTCAGAATGGAGAGAGGTAAATAGTGGTGTCCCCCAGGAGTCTGTTCTGGGACCAGTCCTATTCAATATATTCATAAATGATCTGGAAAAAGGGGTAAACAGTGAGGTGGCAAAATCTGCAGATGATACAAAATTACTAAAGATAGTTAAGACCGAGGCAGACTGGGAAGAGCTACAAAAGGATCTCTCAAAACTGAATGACTGGGCAACAAAATGGCAGATGAAATTTAATGTCGATAAATGCAAAGTAATGCACATTGAAAAGCATAATCCCAACTATACATATAAAATGATGGGATCTAAATTAGCTGTTACCACTCAAGAAAGAGATCGTGGAGTCAGTGTGGATAGTTCTCTGAAAACATCCACTCAATGTGCAGCAGCAATCAAGAAACCAAACAGAATGCTGGGAATAATTAAGAAAGGATAGATAATCGGACAGAAAATATCATGTTGCCTCTATATAAATCCATGGTACACCCACATTTTGAATACTGTGTGCAGATGTTGTTGCCCATCTCAAAAAAGATATATTGGAATTGGAAAAGGTTCGGAAAAGGGCAACAAAAATGATTGGGGGTATGGAACGGCTTCTGTATGAGGAGAGATTAATAAGACTGGGACTTTTCAAGATGGCTAAGGGGAGATATGATTGAAGTCTATAAAATCATGACTGGTGTAGAGAAAGTAGATAAGGAAGTGTTGTTTACTACTTAAGACAAGAACTAGGGGTCACCAAATGAAATTAATAGGCAGCAGGTTTAAAACAAATAAAAGGAAGTATCTCCTCACACATGCACAGTCAACCTGTGAAGCTCCTTGCCAGAGGATGTTGTAAAGGCCAAGGCCAAGACTTTTTTGAACAGGGTTCAAAAAAGAGCTAGATAAATTCACGGAGGATAGGTCCATCAATGGCTATTAGCCAGGATGGGCAGGAATGGTGTCCCTAGCCTCTGTTTGCCAGAAGCTGAGAATGAGCGACAGGGGATGGATCACTTGATGATTATCTGTTCTGTTCATTCCCTCTGGGGAACCTGGCATTGGCCACTGTCGGAAGACAGAATACTGGGCTAGATGGACCTTTGGTCTGACCCAGTAGGGCCGTTCTTGTGTTCAATAAACATCACCAGGGATCACTTTTCCAAAGCAGTCACTCTGTATCTGACTTGTCAGTCCTCATTCTCAAAGGAAATCTATGCAACACTTCAAAAGACAAGCCTGGGAGCTTAAATTCATAACTTGGCTAGACACTGAGTCATTGTCTTAATAAACAACACTGGTCACTGAAATCCACTGATCACTAGCTCCCGGAGGAGAACAAGCACTGCAGGTATCTGAACCCACTTGGACCTATAGGGACAGAGTGCTTGGTACACAAGTACTACAGGCCAAATTTGCAGTCTGATAGTGGGGGAATCGGGTAATTCCACCCTGAGGGATAAAAGGGATGAGGCCTGACACCTGGCAGGGTGCACTCAGGGAGATCACAGCAGGGACAGAGGTGCAACTAGCCTTGAACAGTGATACCTGTCATCAATCCCATACAAAATAATGGAAATCTAATATGGGATTCAATTGATAAAACCTCAAAGGATGGGAATATAATTAATAACATGTAGTTTTATGGAATATAGGTCTGATCAAACATACCTGATGTCATTCTTCAGTGAAGTTGCAAGTTTGGTTGATAAAGTACACTGCTTACATGTAATATACTTAGACTCTTGTAAGGCATTTGTCTTCGTGCCACACAAAATTCTGATTAGAAAAATACAATATCAATAGAGCACACATTAGATGGATTTGAGAATTCGCTGAGAAGAGCTGACAGATCTTAAGAAGTAATTGTCGGGGGGGGGGGGAGGGATCATCACTGAATGGGGGTGTTTCTAGTGAGGTTCCAGAGATTGGTGGTAGGCCCTATAACTCTAGTGAATGTTTTCACCAATGACCTGGAAGTAAATAGAAAATCTCTGCTGATAAAATGTGTAGATGACACAAAGATTGGTGGAGTGGTAAATAATGCTGAGGGCAGGCCTCTCATACAGAATGATCTGGATCGCTTGGTAACCAGGGCCTATTAAAACAAAATTTGTTTTAATATAACCATATGCAAAGGTCTAGGTCTAGGAACCAGGAATGCATACTATGCCTACAGAATGGGAGACTATTCAGGAAGCAGTTACTCTGAATAGGATATATATGGTGTATAAGCAACTTAATGTAAACTCCCAGTGTGATGCTGTAGCAAAAAGGGCTAATACGATCCTTGGATGTATAGTCCGATAATGCATCCAGTTCTGGTATCAGCATTTTTAAAAGGATGTTGAAAAATTGGAGAGGGTACAGAAAAGAGCTGTAAAAAATATTTGAGTGATTGCGAAAATGTCTTACAGAGAGACTTAAAAAGCTAAATTTGTTTAGCTTGTTGGAAAGAAGACTGAGAGATGATTTAATTGGTGTACAAGTACTTTGATAGATAAAAAATGAGTACTAAAGGGCTCTCCACTGTAGTGGAGAAAGGCACAACAAGAACAAATGGCTGGAAGCTGAATGAGGACAAATTCAAATTAGAAATTAGGCACAGATTTTAATAGTGAGGGTGATTAACCACTGGAACAAGTGAAGTAATGGATTCTCCAACTCCTGATGGGGGCAAATCAAGGCTGGATACTTTTCTGAAAGATATGCTTTAGCCAAACTCAAGTTATTGGGCTCGATACAAGGGGACAGGGTGAGATTTAATGGGCTGTATTATACAGGAGGTGACTCTAGATGATCCAATGTTCCCTTATGGCCTTAAACTCTATGGATCTATTATAGTGTTCCTAGCTTCATGCTTTGCAATTTGCTCTTGACCACTGGGAATGCAGAGGTTCTGTATTAGTTAGTGTTTTTTTGCCAAAATGTATTGTGATCCTGTGGTACAGATATGAGCTCCTTGAAATATTTGATCATTTAATTACTTGCCAACTCAGTGGATGTTATTCACTTGGACTGCAGGGTCACTACACTTTTCATAGACACTCTCCACCTGTATGCTCTGTGCTTCTAGAAGATTGTTCAGAAGACTTTGAATTGTTTATTTTATTAGCATTTGAGAAAGAGCCATGTGCCTCTAGCCTTAAGAACGTGATAAGAAGAGATTATTTTGTTTCATTTCCCATTTTCCTAATAATCTATATTTTGAAACTAGATTGGCCTTTAATTTGCAGGCAATTCTGCCTTTTTATTATCACATGGAGATTTAGTATGGTGAATTTATAAAAATATAACTTAGCTTAGGCACCTTCTTTGTATGTTTTTCCCAAGGAAAAGTGGGAGATCCTTAGTATAAGTACAAAGCTATATAACATACTGTAGCATTGTTTCTCAAATACATTGTAATTTTCACATCTCATTCTTGAGGGGGGGGGGAAGCATGAATCAACTTCTGACACAATTGCAAAAAAGAGGAATGACACATGCTGTATTTTATTTTTACATTGTTTGTAGTATTCTAGGTCCACATTTTATTCTGCATACTGTTTTATTTTTGTTGCAGTGAAATATTAGCTCTAACTCTCCAAATGTCATCTCTACACTGGAAATGCTGGGATCTTTCATACTCATCTTTTTTTTTTTTAAACTAAAATTTTGCATATTAGAAATAATTGAATGACTCTTTAGTTGTCAGCTTGCCTTGAAGAAGAGCTACCATACTAATGGTATCAAAGTATCATGTGACAAATAAGCAGGATCAGTGATATCAAATATAGGAAGTGTGAAGCAAGAAAAACGGCAGATGGCAGTAGCATATGTCCATTATGCTATTGAGAAAAATACACAAACATTTAACACCATTGTCACTTATAAGCAGCATAGGCTGCTGGCCTGTCTCCCCAGTCCAGGATGGACTGACACCATGCCCAGAGTCTGGGCCAGGCCCTTTTCTCAGGGCTTCAGCTTTACTTCCTGCAAATAATACAAATTCAGCACAGCAATCATCCGTTCCCCTGTAACCAGGGATCTTCTGCAGGGGCCTTTCTGTTCCCTACAAGTTCCGGCTCCGCTGGCCACTTACCTGAGAGTCGATCTGCCTCAAGAGCCAACTTGCTTCCTGTATCTCTCTCCCCCACCCCACATCTCCTGCAGGAGCCTCCCTGCTCCCTGTAACACTCTACTCTCCCTGAGTAACTTGCTGGCTTTTATGGTCACCTGATCTCTTGCTGATCAGGCTGAGCTAGGAGATAGCTAAACCCCAGCTCCTCTTTAAAGGACCATCCACCCTGTGAAAAGCAGTAATCCCTAATAAGAACTTGTGCACATATTTTCTTTGCTAGAAGGGCTGTATTTGCAAATTTACAAATGCAAGGTGAGTAATGTGGTACAAAATAATTCTGCAATCACACCATGTATGGAATTTCAGTTGAAGTACGTGTATTTAAAAAAAAAAAAAAGCTGAATCTCAAAACATTTGCAGAGTTAAAAGACAAGGGCAGAAGAAACTTGAAATAAAAAATGAGGTATAGGCAAGGGAGAAAACTTATGCTCCGCTGAGATTTGGAATGGAATGGAGAATTGATGAGTTTCAGATGGCAAGAGCAGCAATGGTGAGACTGGGTGAAAAGACAAAATGGAGGCCAGTGGTAAGTGCATGCACAGAATGGCAAAAGGAGAAGGTAGGTGTGGGGCAAGTTCTGTTCTCTGTTGTGTATATACACAACCCCTCTGACCCTACTAGGGTTTCATATGTAACTGAGAGCAGAACTTAGTTAAATGTCTGTAAAATAGGATTTTTAGATAAGTCCATACAGAAGATTTTAAAAGCAAAGTTTCAGATTGGTTAGCTATAGCATTGGAGCTATGAAGTCCAAGGGTTGGTCCAGAGAAACCGAGAAAGAACTTTGGTCAAGAAAGTCAGTTTTAAAGTGAATTCTAAAATGACTGGGGAACTAGCAGCATTGTCCAGAGATTGGCATCGAATCCTATGCACCTTTGAAGTCAACAGAATTTTGACATCGACTTTAATGGGACCAGGATTTTACTCCAGAGACATGGGAGACCAGAAAAAAGAGAGTTATATTGATCCAGATAGGCAGGGATAAAGGCATGAATCCAAACACATTCATGCTAGTTAGTGTTGTATTTATTTTCCCACTTTATAATTTGCTAATGTAACATTACTGCTTTGTGTGGGTATGTTTCTAGTGGGGCCAGACAGGGATCTGTTCTTGGCCCAATGGTATTTAACATTTTTAGTAGTGACCTGGAAGAAAACGTAAAATCATTACTGAGAAAATTTGCAGATGACACAAAAATTGGACAGGTCTCTAATACAGAGCAAACTGGATCATTTGATAAACTGGCATAAGCAAACAATATGCATTTTAATACAGCTAAATGTAAATGTGTACATCTAGGAACAAAGAATGTAGGCCCCATTTATAGCATGTGGAACTCTATCCTTGGAAGCAGTGACTCTGATAAAGATTTGGGGGTCATGGTGGATGAACGTCAGCTATGGTCTAAAGAGTGAATGCAATCATTGGATGCATAAAATTGGGAATCTAAAGTAGAGATAGAGATTTTACCTCTGTATTTGGGACTGGTGCAACTAGTGCTGGAGTACACGATCTGGTGCTTACAGTTTCAAGAAGGATATTGAAAAATTGGAGAGGGTTCAGAGAAGAGCCACAAGAGTGATTAAAGATAAGAAAACTTGCCTGACAGTCAAACTTCAGGACCTCAACTGATTTAGCTTAACAAAGAGAAGGTTAAGGGATGACTATAAATACCTACATTGGGATAAAATATTTTAATAATGCACTTTTCAATCTATAAGAGAAAGGTATAACGTGATCTAATGGCTGGAGGTTGAAGCTAGTCAAATTCAGACTGGAAATAAGCTATAAATTTTTAGAGTAATTAACCATTGGAACAATTGGCTTCTCCATCACTGACCATTTTAAAATTAAGATTGGATTTCTTTTTCTAAATTTTTTTTCTAATTTTCTAGGAATTATTTTGGGGAAGTTCTGTGGCCTGAGTTATACAAGAGGTCAGACTAAATGATCACAATGGACGCTTCTGGCATTGGAAATCTGATAAACATTACTAAAGAAAATAAACTTTATTATTTCAATATATGGATTAAAATTGATCTAGGTAATTATTAATGTATATACAGTGCATTTTGTTGATTTCTCAGGGGCAAAGTTCCTGTTTAATTAATGTATTTTAGCACAACTGTTGAAATACGTAATTCATTTATGATGAATATATGGATGTTGGGGTTTACTTTGAAAATGATTTTCATTTGCATTAATCTGTAGCTCAGGTGTTTTAAAAAGACAGAAAAAAGTCACTACGACAATTTGTCACCTGAGAGTCATACGGCATTATCAACGTGTACAAAGCAAGGTTGTGCTGTTTGAAGGTATCACCATGTGTGCTTTCAAAAACCTTAGATTAATGCTAAGAAAATCTGAGTAAAAGGCCAGGATGCTCTAAGAAGGCTTTTTGAATGGACTTCTGAAATAAAACTGAGTGCAATAATGTAAACTGAGCTGAATTGAGTCACTGTACCCAAAGACTGTCCAACATCACAAAAGTTGTGTGAGCTGAATACTCTTGGTGGCGGTTCTAACATCTGTCTTTATGTGGTCACAAAATCAGTGTTCTCCGAGATAAATCTGTACCGTTGCCTAATTCTTTACCTCCATTTGGCTTGTCTCCCCACCTATCCAGTGCATAGAGAAATATCCCATTAAACTGTGATGAAACTGTATTTAAGGGTCGTGTTGTAAATGTGGTACACCAGAGACACTAAAATAGCAAAAGAGAAACACAAACTATGTCTTAGGTTGGTTTCAGAAATTCTTTGAGAAGACTGGGTCATAATTAGTGAAGTGATGCTATCTCTTTCCTCCATGGTAAGTGTGGCAACTGAAAAATGGTTTTGAAATGTATCAGATATTTCTATAATGAGTATTAACGTGATCTGACTAAATACAACAACACAGTTGCAATGGAAACCTGTCACGTTTTGTGTTTAACATTAATGTTTTCATTTTATAAAAAGATCAGCAATGAATTCACAGTAAAATACACAGGCTTAAATGCTTTAAGGGTCTGATCCAATACTCACGGAACTCAGGAAAAGGTTCCTATTGACTTCAGTGGGTTTTAGAATTAAATGAAAAATGACATTTTGTTTGCCTAAGCACTAAATATAACATGTTAATACATCAATAGACGCCATGCACTTACGCTTCCAAACACTAAGGATCTCCCACTTTTCCTTGGGAAAAACATACAAAGAAGGTGCCTAAGCTGGAGCCCCTTTGGGATAAAACAGAGGGTGCCACTGCCAGGGCCCCTTGTTTTCCCTCGCCCGTTAGTGAGTACTAGTCTATATCCATTAGGGCAAAATGCAAGGGCCATCTTTTCTCTCTTGCTTATCTGGAGGTGAGTGACACGTAGCAGTATGGGAATCTGTGGAGGGGTTAAATTAAATGTTGTTGTTTCCAAGGTATTTGTTCATGGGTTTTTCTGTTAGTGTATTTTTAAAAGATAGTCAAGGGCTCCTAGAGCTGTGGATGAAAGCTCTTTTATTAAATGATAGTAAAAATTGAAACAAATGACTGTCCTCTTTTTCCTTTATTCCTTATTTATGTACCATAATTTTCATATGGATAACATCACTAGAAAGATTTTTATGTTCAATCCATTGTTTTTCTTCTCATTTATATTTATTATAATCCCATATATCAAGAGTGATCAATATTTGGACATGTAGTTCTCTCTCTGATATTAAACACTGAGGGTGGGATTTTCAAAAGAACTCAGCATTGGCCTAACTCTTCCCCCGTTGATGTTAATAATACAAGTGCCCTGGACTTGCAGAACCAGGTCAAGAATTACCCCTTTTGGAAATCCCACCAGGGGCTCTGGATTTCACCTGTCCAAGGGCTGCAGCGACCTCTTGCTGATGCACTGTGCTGCCTTATCCTTTGCTAACTTGTGTTCCTATTACAGTTCATAACATGCACTTTTTTTGGTGTAAATGTGCTGCTTTTTTCCAGTTTCTGTGCATCCCTCTCCTGTCTCTGACCCTATTAATCTATATCAATGGGAGGAGTAAATTGAAGCTAGTAGTCGCTCAACCACCTGTCATACAGTAGTGTAGATGTAGTTCAGTACAGAATCTGCAATGCCAGAATTTGTACTGCATTGATAAATTCTGTTTTGAGTCTGCTAGCAGTGGAGGAGGTACTAATGTTCATGAAGAAATATGTCCATTTGTTTGTTGCATTGATTATGCATTTAGTTCAAACATAATAATCTTTACTAATTAGAGCTAAGCCATGGCTTTCTCTATGTGGCAAGAATATCTTGGATGATTTCATGTCTTATTCTTTTGACTACATTTTAAATTTGGTTTGTCTATACAGTAAGGGCCAGGTCCTGCTTGCATTGAAGGGAATAAAATTGTGCCTTTGACTTAGAGGTCCTAAGTAGAAATCTTAAAATAGTTACCTAGCTCCTAATTATTTTGTTTACCTTATTGTTTCCTAAAGAAGCAAGTATAACCAAAAAGGGCAGTGCTCAAATAAAATTCCTGCAGCGTTGGGGTGGAATCATACCTTCCAAACTCAAACCTGTGACACTGCTCTAAGGTAGTGGGGGAGGAGGGAGTGGCAGATGTGAGCCCCTCCTTAATCCCCATTTTGGGTTACATGGATCTACAGTGTCTACAGCCTATGCCACTGGCATGTCATTATTTCCCAATGAAATGCTTTGTAGAGATCTACAATAGTGGCCTTCTCCAGGGCACTTGAGCGCATGCAGTCATTCTGTGCAGGTTCTCTCTTGTTTTTGTTGCCCATATAATGGTCCTTATAGTCTGAGCTACTGACAATGAAATATTGATCTCTTGTCTTACGAAACACTAAATGTAATATCATTTGCTGTATTGGTTTATACAAAGGTGGAAAACAGTAGCTGGTCTTACTAAAGCCATCTAGTATCAATTTGAATTTCAACCATATTGATTTTATTTTGCAGTGCTAAAGTGTGATTCCCAGGCATCAAAAAACAATGCAAGTCTTTAGGAAATACAACTGAAAATAGAGCAAAGGTCAGAAGGAAAAGAAGTAGCAATATTAGACTGTACAAATTAGGTTTTGATTAAGCCACTATAGTACTAGCAAGTGAAGCAGCTTATAGAGTTGGCATCTAAGTGTTTATGAAGGAGGAAAATGTGAAATAAGTATGTATCTGAATTTAAATGAAACATTGTCAACCTTACTGCAATTTTATATTTTTACCACTTAAGATATATTGACTTGTATAGTGATTGCGTGGGAAGCACTGAAAAAAGAATTGCCAATATGGACTTGTATCTGGTGTGGAAGGAGAAGGGAGATTTGAATCACTTCAATGTAAATTGGAAAGTGAGTGCATAGGGATTGATGCAGCCTGCTCTGCCCTTGTACCGGTGCTGAAGGATTTAGCCATTGGGATGGAAGTTTCTGGTGGGAGCTGAAGACTGAAGTTTCAGAAGGGAATATATTAAGGATTATGGCATTAATGCATTCCAGAGATTTTGTAGCAGCCTTATTTTAGTGCTGTGTGTCTCTGGGGAAGACATCTAGTAAAACTGTCTTTTCATCTTTGCTTCTGTGCCATTCTGTAACATTTTTTGCATTTTCAGTGACAAGGGTCATACTGTACTTGTGATAATTAACTAAATTGCAATCCTCAGCTGGAAATACATTCACATCTTTTAGCCTTGGTAGTATTTATTGATGTTGGTTGTGATGAAGGGCATGCAGGAAGTATTATTATTTTTTATATAAGGAGGATAGGTAGAGAAATTTGAGTTCATTATATACTGCAGGTTTTGAGGCAGTGATAAACTTCTCACTACTGATTAAGAAATTGATTTTAACAGAGTTTTTAAAATATATTGTATTGACAATTATGTAGACCATCTTTCCTTTATCCCAGTATTGTTTGCAACATGAAATTTTGGGACATAGGCATCTCAGTCCCGGAATAAACACACTTCTCACTCACTATTAGGATTTCATTGCACCCCTCTCATTATGCAGCCAGTGTATCTTGGTTTCCAGCAATATGTTAATCATAGAATATCAGGGTTGGAAGGGACCTCAGGAGGCCATCTAGTCCAACCCCCTGCTCAAAGCAGGACCAACCCCCAGACAGATTTTTGCCCCACGTCCCTAAATGGCCCCCTCAAGGATTGAGCTCACAACCCTGGGTTTAGCAGGTCCATGCTCAAACCACTGAGCTATCCCTCCCCCTCCATCAATTGATTTCATTGCAGAACTGTCATGATCACAGGGATACACATTAATCCTGGTTGCACTGATCTGCTAACAAAGATGGCACACTTCATCCCAAACTGTACCTTTCCTACCACATTGGGACCCAACTTCACTCTTCCTAGAAAAAGTTTTCCGTTAAGCCTTATGAAAACTCACTTCATCACACTGGTACCTCTCTAAAACCATGAAAATGTGCCACGCGTGCACTTATGTAATGTACTTTATTTCTATGAAATCTGGTAACATTCATATGCTAATTCATAGAAGATCTCTTCCAGTGGACGTTTAGTTTGATATATTTGGTTGTGGTACAAGATTCTAATGGGTTTAGCTGAGTCTGCTGAATAGGAATATACAGTGCAAAGTGTGCAGAAAAATGACTTGTATTAACATTTTAGTAAACCTCTCTGAATCTGACAAACTACTTAAATTTCTAACAGAAGAATCTAAGCTTTTTTAATTGATGGTGATATACAAAGGTGTGCCTATAGCACTAAAAAGAAAACATATTTTACATAAGACAAGAGAAAAAATCCTTCCTCTGCCTGCACAATTTTGTTTTTTACTTTAGGTATTTCTATTGTGTCTTAGTTTAGAACTAAATGGCTAGTGAAGTCATTGTATGTAGCCCAGGCTCGTTAAACAAATATTAAAAATAATGTTTCTGTAGGTCTGAAGTTCTGCCATCCATATCTTGTGATCCCTCTCTGTTTCTCTCTCCTTTTCTCTTGAAACCTGTCCATCCATTGCTACCTTTCTTCTTCTATCTGAAACATGCCAGGAGATTTCTTGCATTTCACTTGGTCTCCTGCATGACCATAACTGGCCATTTCAAAATTCATACCATCTAATTTTTATAATCTAGCTATACAGTGGCTTCCCTAGATAATTCATGTTGACAACACCTGTTCACCATATGAATCCAATAGCAAATATAATGCATCCACTTTCTTTTAGCATCTTCATGAAGTGCATGCTCCTCACCACTTGTATCATTTTCACCCACAAGCATGCTTATAGTTAGTGCCTTACCTGCTTACTTCTAAAGCAGAGGTGGACAAACTTTTTGGCCTGAGGGCCACATCTGGGAATAGAAATTGTATGGTGGGCCATGAATGCTCAAAAAATTGGGGTGCGGGAGGGGTGATGGCTCTGCTTGGGGGTGCAGGCTCCAGGGTGAGGCCAGAAATGAGGAGTTCAAGGTGCAGGTGGGGGCTCCAGGCTGGGGCAGGGAAGTGGGGTGTTTGGGGGGGTGAGGGCTCCGGCTGGAGGTTCAGGCTCTGGGGTGGGGCTGGGGATGAGGAGTTTGGGATGTAGGATGGTGCTCTGGGCAGGCACCTAGGGGTTCGGAGGCAGGGAGGGGGATCAGGGCTGGGGCAGGGAGTTGGGGTGCGGGAAGGGGTGCAGGCTCCAGCTGGGGGTGTGGGCTCTGGGATGGGGCTGGGGATGAGGAGTTTGGGGTGTAGGAGAGTGCTCCGGGCTGGGATCAGGACTGTGGGTTGGAACACGCGAGAGGCTTGGGGTGTAGGCTCTGGGCAGCACTTACCTGAAGCGGCTCCTGGAAGCAGCAGCGTGTCCCTTCTCAGGCTCCTATGTGGATGCGCGGCCAGGCAGCTCTGCACGCTGCCCCATCTGCAGGCACCACCCCTGCAGCTCCCATTGGAGCACCAGAGGGGCCATTTGAGCAGGGCTATTGGAGCGCGTAGGAACTGGAGGGGGGCCATGCCGCGGCTGGGCCATGCCATAGCTTCCGGGAGTCATATGGAGCGGCCCCCGACCCTGCGCCCCGGCTGGAGTGCCAGAGCGGGGCCATGCCGCAGCTTCCGGGAGCTGTGTGGAGCTGCCCCCGACCCTGCGCCCCGGCTGGAATGTGGGAGCAGGGCAAGCCCCAGACCCCGCTCCCCAGCGTACACCCTTAAAACGGCGGGCGGGCCAGATCCAGCCTGTGGGCCATAGTTTGCCCACCCCTGTTCTAAAGGGTTCAAAGCTGCCTTCAGTTACCTGCATTCATCTTCATTGACTTCCATGGAAGTGGTATGCTCTTAACTGTTATTACTTCCCTTGTAGTTCTGCTCCTAAAACCAATGATGTGTTTTCCAGAGTTCAACATATGTGATCTTTCAGTGCTTGCCCATAAGGGAAACCTGCACAATACCATCAAAAGGCAAGCCTGGGAACTTAAATGCGTAAGTCTGCTAAACACCAAAATCCATGGACTTAACAGGGATGCTGGTTCTATGATTCCTTACAACAATTTATGACTCACCACACTGCCTGCTATCCTTAATTGCACACTCTAAAACTTTTATTTGGAATAGCCTAACCCCCAATTGCTTCACTTCATTTCAAGTGACTGCCTCCTACATGCATTACTCCTTCTGCTTAACAATCTGTCCCAACTTGTATTTAGCTCAGACTCTCTGCTTCTTCCCCCATACCTGAAGAAGAGCCCTGTGTAGCTCTAAGGGCTTGTCTAGACTACAAAATTAGGTTGATTTACCGTAATTTAGATCAACCTACAGCCAATGCAGTAATTCAATCAACTGTTAGTGTCCACGCTACCCTCCTTCTGCTGGTGGAGTGCATCCTCACCTGGAGCGCTTGCACCAACTGAAGCGGGGCACTGTGAAGCACTGACAGCTGAGTGTGGGGCATTGACAGCCACACGGGGCTCACAGCGGGAGCTCCCCATCTGCCCAGAGGTGACAGCCCCAGCTGTGAGCTCCACATGGGCTCAATTTCACAGCACAGAGCCAACCAGCAGTGAAAGTGACATTTTTGTCAATTCCACATTGCGTTCCTGGGAGCTGGGAGCCCAAGGTCTCAGCGGGGACGCTGGGAAGCAGCCCAGCTGGAAGCAGGAAACTGGGGGGAAAGCAGGGCTCCCAGCCGGGAGAGGGTAGCCTAGACAGCAGCCCACTGGAACGGGTCGCCGGGACCCCAGGGGCAGCTGGGCTCTAGCTGGAGCCCCTCATCTGCCCTAGGGTGAGGGCCTGAGTTGTGAGCCAGATTCAGGGTTCACAGCAGGGAACCTACCAGCCTTTCTTGTCAATTTCATGGTTCACACAGGGAGCTGTGAAATTGACAAGAATTTTAGCCAACAGCTGATATAAGTAATATGGTGTCTACACAGACACTGCGTCATCCTAACTACACCGACATAAGCCTTACGCCTCTCGTGGGGGTGGAGTAGTTATGTCTGTGTAGTAGGGCACTTATACCGGCAGGAGCAAGGCTGTAGAGTAGACACTGTCATAGTTAGGTTAACATAAGCTGTCTTACGTCGACCTATCTCTGTAGTGTAGACCAAGCTTAAGGCTTGTACCTGCCACCAACAAAAGTTGGTACAATAAAAGATATGACCTCATCTGTCTAGTCTCTTTCATACCATTATATTGTATCAAGACGGAGAATAAATTATTGCCCTTACATAAATTGATGGTACGCCCACATCTTCAATACTGCGTACAGAGGTGGTCTCCTCATCTCAAAAAAGATATACTGGCACTAGAAAAGGATCAGAGAAGGGCAACTAAAATGTTTAGGGGTTTGGAACAGGTCCCATATGAGGAGAGATTAAAGAGGCTAGGACTTTTCAGCTTGGAAAAGAGGAGACTAAGGGGGGATATGATAGAGGTATATAAAATCATGAGTGATGTGGAGAAAGTAGATAAGGAAAAGTTATTTACTTATTCCCATAATACAAGAACTAGGGGCCACCAAATGAAATTAATGGGCAGCAGGTTTAAAACAAATAAAAGGAAGTTCTTCTTCACACAGTGCACAGTCAACTTGTGGAACTCCTTGCCTGAGGAGGTTGTGAAGGCTAGGACTATAACAGTGTTTAAAAGAGAACTGGATAAATTCATGGAGGTTAAGTCCATTAATGGCTGTTAGCCAAGATGGGTAAGGAATGGTGTCCCTAGCCTCTGTTTGTCAGAGGGTGGAGATGGATGGCAGAAGAGAAATCACTTGATCATTACCTGTTAGGTTCACTCCCTCTGGGGCACCTGGCATTGGCCACTGTCGGTAGACAGGATACTGGGCTAGATGGACCTTTGGTTCTGACCCAGTACGGCCGTTCTTATGTTCTTATTAGAGATACAGATCCAGGAAGACAGACTAAGTCTCTTCTGCAGGTCCTTATGTTTCCTTCTTGAATACTAGGTTATCTTCTCTGGGATCATTGTTTCATTCATTCTGTTATCCAATTCCACAGTGTTCAGTTTACCCATCAATGTCCAGTCTCTTAAAGTAGTTATCTTAGGAGCAGGGCCGGCTCCAGGCACTAGCGCAGCAAGCAGGTGCTTGGGGTGGCCAACGGAAAGGGGCAGCATGTACGGCTCTTCGGTGGCAAGTCGGCGGTGGGTCCCTCAGCCCCTCTCGGAGGGAAGGACCTGCCGCCAAATTGCTGCCGAAGAATGAAGCGGCGGCGGTGGAGCCGGCCCTGCTTAGGAGGTGCTGACCTTAACAATGATTGCTTTTGTGAGGCCATCAGATGAAAACAATATAATGTTACTTTGCACTTCCATAAGCAGCTTTCATCAGAGGATCTCAAAACCCTAACAAACACTGATCACCTTTGTGTGACAGTATTCTTTCCATTTTACCGGCTGGTGAAACTGAGGTATAAAGAGGTTAAGCCCAAAATTCTTGCATAGCCACAGAATATGAGTGTCTCGATTATTAGGCATCCAGTTAGACACATCTAGGGCTTGATTTTAGCAGCAGACAGTGTGAGGGCAGATGCTGATGTTTTTATCTTTAGCAATGCTGACTGAAGGTTAAGAGCCTGTTGTGCCCTCAGTTACATGCCCACAGCTCCTAATGAAGGTAAAATCAAGCCATAGGAGTCTTAAGTAGGGCACCCAGATTTAATGGGTTAAAGCTGTTAAAAACTTGGGTCCGGGTGACTTTCCCAATGTTGTGCAGCAAATCAGTGTCAGAACCATGTCTTCTAAAAAGTAGATCACCATGCTTTCTCTCCTGGACAGCTTCAAAATCCCGTAAGATGAAAATCCTTGGATAGCTATGACTTATGTTTCAGTTGTAACTATTTACTCTTTCTACTGAGCAAATGAATACTCAATACATATTCATGTGCAGATGGCGGGGGCTGATCTCTAGACATTGCCAATACTTTGCAATTGAAAAAGTGTCAATGAAGATAATTGTCCAGATGTAATTATGAAACCATTTTTCATAAACAGTTGTGTAAGTTGCTGATTCAATACATTTTGACATCACATTTATGCATCTTCAGTTTATATAACAGCAGTAATTATCATTTTAAAGGTAGCTAAATAACCTAATTAAGATCTTAAATAACATACATTTTGGGAGCTTTATGAGATTTCTTTGCTACTTTGGGACCCAATTCTAATCCAGTACACCAATGCAAAGATGGAGGAACTTGCACTGACATCAGTTACTCCAAATGCACGTGCAGCTGGATATCAGAGTCTGTTCCTTTTATCTTTATTGCCTTAAAGGGACTGTCAAGGTTATTTTGGAACCAACACTTTAGTTATTTTGAGGCTGTTATAATCTGATGAGATAAATTCTTCAATTGTTAAATACCTAGTGGCAAAAAGCAATACACACAGTATTAGGGCACTAAAAGTGATTTAACATACAATACACTTGCCCTGTATCGTCTCTGCCTAAAGGAAAAGGACTATTTCCAGTAATTTAAAGATCATATAGAAATTTTATGGCATTGTTTATTCAGACTACAACACAGTGCCTATAGTTTATATTTTCTGGGATAAAAATTCTACTTTTGTTGGTTTATTCCCATGAGTGCAAACACTGCAAACATGAGCCCATCACAAATTATAAGTAACTGTGCTTCTCAAACTCTTCATTTATTCATATAATTAGGATCAGTACATTCACGCACATTATCAGGTGTAAGCCTGCCTCATACAAAGTTATCCTATAATATTTTATTAGTTTTATCAGTATCAGCTCACTGAAAAAAGTAACTCTGTCATTAATACGGTGGCCCAAACTGAATAAGTGATTTGTCACAAAATGTTTGAGTTTGAAACAAATCTTCTATTCAAATCAAGGTAAAGTTACCATCAACAGCATGTGGAAAGCTGTCTGACCTTGGGCAAGTCACTGTCGCCAATTTTTAAAGAGTGGCCAGAGATAATGTATTGGGTGCCTTATTTTTTTTTAGTGTTCATTTTTTTGTTGCCCAGACCTCAGGATTGATTTCCAGAATATTGACTTCAACCATATTTCTGGGTGTCCTGTGCTTTTAAATATGAGGCCAAAGGTGCCTGAAATTGGGCACCCAAAATCAGTGGATGGTTTTGAAAACAGATTCACCCACCCAAACTCTTTGTATCTCATTTCTGCATCTGAAAATGGGGATATTTTCCTATTTCATGGGAGAGTTGTGAGGATAATCCATTATTGTCTGAGGTGCTTAGAAAGGCCCGTGAATAAAAATAGGAGAATATTTGGACACACCATTCTGGCATTAATTCACCTGTTATGGCCCAAATGTTCTTTATTATGCACAAAACAATTTGGACACCAGTCAGGTTAAGTACAAGATTTGTTAGATTGAATGGGTGCATTGCTGCATTGCCCCAATATGGGGCTCTGGCTAAATGCCACAGTTTTTAGCACCATAGGTTAGTCGGTTTAGCGATTTGAAAAACCCTCTCTGGTGTATCTCATTCAATACTCAACCATGTCTGCAGGGTGAGCAAAAATAAAACTAATTTCTGAAGGGGATAATCCATTATTACATTTCTCTGAGGTTTGGGAAATACTGAATTGACAAATGTGCCCACTAGAAAATGAATGATCTCTCTTCTATAGCAAGTAAAATGTGTCTTCCATGCCCCTGCCTTCTCTCCACCTTCTCCAGCTCTATTTCTAGCCTTGTGTTCTTCTCTTTGAGCAAGATTTTACCAGTATGCTCTGGCTGTGTTGCCACAGCAGCTGGATGGATGAGTTGGGCTCAGTATCCTTAAGGTTGTTCACCTTGTATTTATTTCTGCCTTTTCATAATGGTACTTCATATTGGGTTGTGCTTCATGTAAAAGTTTAATGTTCTGTGGAATGTTTCACTTATGATTCTATGATGATTCAAATATAATCTACAATGAAAACACTTTGTTAAATGTGGAAGGCCACTCTACACAGAAGCAAAATTTAACTTCCCTTTTCTACATTCAAGCCTCCGTCCCCCTGCAGCGCTGAGGGCCCCATAGGAAGGGATCCTATGTGTAGCTCAGATGTGGAAGGGTAGGACAGGATTAGAAGGGGTCTAATTGGGAGATGTATATCTCCTGTGTGATGAAGAATTCAGATTGGTGACATCTCTGTACTCACAAGTAGAGCCCTGCAAATCTGTGGATATCCACTTAATATCGACAGATATCTGTGGACCATGTTTGTGGATCAGATGCAGATAAAAATTTTGTATCCACACAGGGCTCTACGCACAAGCATGCCAGTAGTGGGCTATGCTGGATGACCGCTGCTAAATTAGAAACAAAAGCATTATCCCAGAGGATTTTCCCACTCCCTTTCTAATGCACTCATCTATCAAAAGCACCAATTTCTAGTTCTGATGGTTCACAGGATATTAACCTTAAAGCTGTCCTTTGGCCAGGTCTTTGGCCCAGGCAATACAGTATAATTCAGGAGAGAAGGAAGGAAATGTTTGGGAGGCAGGTTGCTTGTTGTTGGAGAACATTAGAAATAGTCCCACAAGGATGGCTCAATATAGGGCTCAATAGAAATAGTTCCACAAGAATAAAACTGCAGGAGAGGCAGTTAAATTCCATTTATCTGTTGTTGTTTTTTAATCACATTGTTTAGCAATTTCCCACAGGATTCTGTTATCATGTGTGATACTAGCATATACAGAATACCACATAATATATACATTTTCTTTCATACTGACAGTAATATATTTCAATCCCTTTCTTTTCTGTTGCTTTAATGATCAGTTTTACCTTGTGCCTGTGACCTCGGTGAGGCTGCTGTGATCTGTTTAAATCAATTTAATTTGTTAAAGTGTTTTTGGGCTGGTGGCTGTATAGAATTATATATATTGATGGGTCCTTTTTAAGTCTGCACATTGATTAAAAAGATTCTGGCAATCAAATACTGTTTCTGTTTTTTGTTTCTTCCTTACCTCAGATGCCAAAGGATTTATCATTCTCAGTCTAGCACTAAGCATTAGTCATCACAGATAACTATTTTAACGTCTCTTTACCTTGTTTCTATAGTGCCTGCTAGAAAATACGCTGGAGGTAATTTTTTAACTGTTTTCTGGTCACAACTTCTATATGTGTAACCATTTGTTTCTATAAATCAACATTTATATGGACAAATAATTGTTTGCCTCTCTGCCTAATTTGCTTAGACAAAGCCAATTTATGAATCAAAAGGTGGATTTGGGATGTGTAAATCAGGTTGTGCACATAAAAATAGGGTTAGCTGGGTATTTCGGTACAATCTGTGTGCAATCGCTACTTGGATTGTGTACTCTTTGGGCTGGGGACTATCTTTTCATTGTGTATCCACTATCTCATAGAATGGAGCCCCGACTGGGATACTACCACAATACAATTCCTTCTCTTAGTCAACATCTTGAAAAAAGTTTGGCTACTGAAAGAGACATATTGGAGTGGAAGTGCTGTACTCTGCCATGGCACTGGCATTTATTCCTGGGTGGTGAAATTATATGTTCATTTCTGTCATTTTACCTTCTTCAGAAGTTACCTTTCAAAATACCTGTCAATTGTTTGATACCAAAAGCTACTGCTTTGTTCTTTTTTTGGTTTTAGTCAGTGTTTACCTTGGCTCTTATATAATTTTCATCTAGTGATCTTAAAGCATTTTACAAAGGAAGGTCAGAGTCATTATCCCCTTTATACAGATGAGAAAAGTGAAGTGTAGAGAGGTTAAATGAGCTGCCCATAGTTGTAGAGCAAGGAACAGAACCCAGGTCTTCTGATTGCCATTCAGTGCCCTATCAGCTAAAGCAAGCTAAACTATCAATATTTAGGCCTTGTTCTTTCCTGTGTATATAGACTTTGTTGCTCTACATTCCTAAAGTTTGTAAATAATGCTTGTTGGACCATAGAATCATAGAATAGAATCATAGAATATCAGGGTTGGAAGGGACCTCAGGAGGTCATCTAGGTTCTCTTCCCAGCTTTGTTACTGGTTCACTGACTGACTTGACTTAACCTTTTTTGTGCATCAGTTTACTCATATGTAAATAAAGATAATAATGCTATATAGTTAGATATGAGAATGTTAGACCCTGAATAGAATACTAATTCTGTTATATCTGCTGAGTTGGAGCATTTAAATTATTTTCAGCAAACCAGAAAAGGAGAAAAGTGTTAAAGTAAGAAGAATGACATTATGGGGGCTAATGGTGAGTGTTACTTTTTGGGGACATAAACAGGAGTGGCAGTAGGGTAGCAGAAATGAGGGGTGTTGAGTTGAAAAGGGGTTGCAAGAGTAGGGAGTGATGTGTGTTTGTGGGCATGGAGTGGGGCAGAAATGAGGAAAGTTAAGGAGTGGGCAGAAGTAATTGATCAGTGTAGGGTGACCAGATTTCCCGATTTTATAGGGACAGTCCCGATATTTGGGGATTTTTCTTATATAGTGCCTATTACCCCCCACACTCTTTCCCAATTTTTCATACTTGCTATCTGGTCACCCTAGATCAGTGGGAGTTTGGGGGAAGGTTGTTTGAAGCCAGTGATTGCATTACTGGACTTATGGTGGGGAGACTGTTGCCTCCCTCCATTTCTCAAACATTCAGAGACAATGTTTAGTCTGCTCTGGTGAAGTAATCAAGGTTAGGACAACATTTGGATTGGGTGTGTTGTATGTGTCTACCAAATCAAGTGTGGGTGTTTATCCAAGAGTTATTGAGAAGCAGAGTTCAAATGAATTGGAACTTTTGCTCTGAAATTATGTCAAGCATACTGTAGCTAGGGCAGATTTTACAGTTTTGGCTGAAATGCTATATGTTTCCTTCTAAAATTGGCTCAGCTGATGGAAAACTAAAACTACAACAACATGTTTTAGTTATATTGGAGCTAGTCTGGGAGTAGAACGCTTGGGAAGGATTTTTACTATCCTCCAGGGTTTCTTAGACATTTTCATAGTGTAGGCACATGTTAATAAGCAGTTTTGTCTTGTGGACATCTCCCTTCCTGTCTGTGATTGTACACACTGCCTTGCATTTATTCGCAATCACCAAATGCCCTTACTCAGATAAGTAATAGGAACATATTTAATGTATTTTAGCAGTCTCTTAATGTGATTTAGCAGCTGAACATGAGGAGAACCAGTCCCATATGGCCAGCTACCATTTCACGGCACACCAGCATGTACTCCACAAACCACTAGTGATCCATGGATCACAGTCTGAGGATTGCTGCTGTGCCAACTTTTCAGTGTAAATAAGAGTGCAGTAAAAAGATAAAGAACCAGAGCTCTTCTCTGATGCTGATTCTGCTTCATCTTCTTTCACATACTTTACGCATTTAGATCTGTTGCTGTAATGTCAATGGCCTGTGTGTAATTTGTGCACCGGTTTATGTTTCAAAAGCACTTAAGAGTTCTTTGGGATGAAAAGTGATATATAATATGTTACTCTTTAAATCTAAGTGACAGCGTCTGTGAACAGTGCAGTGCAAATTAATTGTTGGCTTATAATTTGCCAGCAGCCAGCTATGTCAAATACTGTACTTGAGTAACTGTAAGACATTTAGAACTGTAGAACAAACAGGGAAAGAGAGAGGAGTCATTGATCCAGTAGCTCCCAAATCCACGGCTCACACCCTGTCCATGCCTGAGCTCTACAGTCACTACTGTGGTCTCTCAAGAGAGCTTTATGGAGAGAGGCTGCTCTCTCCATAAAGTCCTTACCACACCCTTCCAACAGCATTACTGACCAAAATCTTCAGGTCAGGATCCCGATCCCAAAGTCCAATGGCTGTTTCTTTTTGTCATCTTAGGTGAAAAGAGGGAGATGGACAGGGAGAGAGATATCTTGGTGTGTTTGCCCCTCCCTTTTATAGTTCATCCCCCCCTCAAAAGTGCTATCCTGCTAAGCATAAGGGGACATGCAGTCTAGTGAAGAAAGATGCTCTTTTCTTTCACCTGTGTGTGCTGAGATGCAGATATTCTTTGTCTCCTTTCTTTTCTCTCATTGTCTGAGAACTCTATTTACAGCTAATATGCAAATTGAGGTAACCACACATCCCTTTGTATAAGACCTCTTTGACCACTTTTGCCTTAATTGGTGCTACATGAGTTTGAACATGTGCCTTTAACATTATACAGGGTGGATTTCATAACTTTACATGCAACATTGCTGCATACATTTTCCCAGGATATTATTGACCAATGAGTTATTAGTTGTCAAATGGTGCCTCACAAGATTATTACAATACCAGGTAGGATGTGAATGCAGGGGTGCATTCACTCACATTGGGGGTCAAGCTATGTTTAAACTATATTTTAAATACATATTCTAGCAATGGATTCCAAGTTCAGTTCCTGTTCTAATGCAAAAGAAAAGATAAGCCTGAGGTGTGTTTTAAGTCCTGGTATTCAGAGGTGCTGAGCATCGGCAGCTGCTACTGCCTTCAACTAGAGTTGTAGGGGTTCCGCTCTGCAGGGCTAAGTTAAGTATCCTGAAGCCGAGGCACTCCAGATCAGTGGCCGTTTTCGATCATTTTAGCCTTGGGAATCTACAACTACTTAGTCCTAAATGGAACAAATTTTGGAATAAAAACACAATAAGTATACTGTTGTAATTAAATGTCTATGGTTGCAAAGGGCAGTTCTGCTGAAATTGAACATAGGATACTGAAAAATCAGTGCAAGAACATAGCATTTACTTATCAGGTTCAGGGCTGTCATAATGATTAAATGGTGGATTAAAACAACTCTTCATATTTTGTAGCTGCAGAACACATTATTTTAATAAATGCTGAAGGTCATTTTATATATCTCAGTATTTCTGTGAAAGCATGATGGAAACAAGTAAGATGGATGAACATGATATACCACATACTTAATAAAATTGGCACATATGCAGCTTGGCAGTACAACAAGACATTCAAATGATTAAAATACTTCAGGCTCCACAACATAACATTATAGTGGATTATGTACCTTTTAGAAAATTCTAACATAAAATGTGTTTCTGTTCTACTATAGCATTGTGTGTGCAGTTATTCTTTTACTTGTACTAGAAAATAGCAGCCATTACTCATTGGTACCATAATTATTGTTTTATGGAAATTATTAAGGCTTACAGGTATAAGAGCAATGGAGATTAAAAAGCAGAATATAGTAGGGCTGTCTGTAACACTAGAAAGAAAGGAAGTCAACTAGTAACAGAGAGAGAATAAAATTGACAATGATTTTCAAGTGATCTACTCGGCTTCTTTTTTTCTTTTGTTTTTTAACAAGACTAGGTAAAGAAAAGGGAGAAAGTATTGGTGCCCTTCTTATTTTCTGTTGCTAAAAAGCAGGCAAGGGAATGCTTGGAATGGTAAACTGTACAAATCAGCAGGTCTGAATGATATGCATTGTAAGTTGTTAAGGGAATTAATTAGTTAATGAACTTACTAAACCACTGGCAATTATTCTGAAATGTTATGGACAGCTGCAGAAGCCTGCAGGATGGAAATAAATGTGGTATCAGTGTTGGAAAGAGAAAATTTTTTGTTCAGTGCATATAACTCCAATCTCTAGTAAAATAAATATTATGAGAGAATGTGTGAACACCTGGGGCTAAACCTGAAGTTTTTCCTTAATCTTTACTCAGGAAAACCCCTTGTGATTTCTTAGTAAGGAAAAAGGCATGTGCCTAGTCTTCAGTGAAAACGCTCGCATGCTTAAAGTTAGGCACAAGCTTAAGAATCAGGGCCATAGTGAGACTTCAGGGTGTGATCGTGAGGAGTTAATAAAACTGTGATTAATAAATATCAAGTGAGACATAGAATTCACAGTGATGGGAAACATCGAAAGCCGTAGGAACAATAATAAACATCCAGTTATTGTAGATATGAGTTTGCAGTGCAACATGGAGGCAAAAAAAGGCCCGAGTGTGATTTTGGTCTTCATACAGTATGCAGAGTCGTTTCTGCATTAGGAAGGTAATTATACAGCACTGATTAGATAACAACTTTATTATGCACAGGTCTAGGTGTGACATACCAGGGTACAATCCAGACTAATGAGCTGCTGTGTTACCCCTGCCCTGAAACCTTGGGTGCCTTACAATGCTTTGCTGAAGCACCTCCCATGTGGGCCGCTCACAACAACCTGTCAGCATGCAGTCCACAGCCTGAGTATCTGTGTGCTACCGCAGCCAAACCAGTCTTGGTTATACTGCTGGGTGACTCCAACACATCCCAGATATTCCCCAAGAAATGTATGGCCTGTACTGCCCAGCACTCTCCTGGACAGGACAAATTATATTAAGTCTTTAATAGAAATAATATGTATACAACTTGTCACCCCAAATGGAGTTTCCCAGACACTTCAATTTAAACACACTGGATTAGAGAAAACAATGAAACAAGTTTATTAACTACAAAGAGATTTTAAGTGAATACAAGTAATGAGGCATAAAAGCCAGATATGGTTACAAAAAAAATAAAGATAAAACACTACTGGTGCCTAATTTAACAAACTGTTTTTTCACCACATGTTTTCAGCAGTCTTACTGGCCAAACTTCTTAGGTCAGGACCCCTCCCTCAGTCCAATGGCTACTTTCTTTTTGTTTCTTTGGGTACAGTGAATTGATGGGCGGGGGGAAGGGGTGACTTGGCATGTCTGTCCCTTCTTTTTATAGTCCTGTCTCCACTTTGAGAACCATTTCCAGCTGGGAGCAAGGCTACAGGCAGTCTGTATGGAAAGGAACTCCATGCTATTTCTTTGCTAAGATGTAGATTTTTTGGCCCCCGCCCCCTCTCCTGCCAAAGAATGGTCACTTAACAGGTAATGGGCATCAGCCTTGTTTACACCCGGGGCAGCTCTATGTATTTTGCTGCCCCAAGCACAGCAGTGAGGCAGCCTTCGGCGACATGCCTGCGGGAGGTCCACCGGTCCCACGCCTTCAGCGTACCTGCCGCCGAATTGCCGCCGAAGCCGCAGGACCGGCGGACCTCCCGCTGGCATGCCGCTGAAGGCTGCCTGACTGCCACCCTCGTGGTGACTGGCAGGCTGCCTCCAGCGGCTGGCCACCTCCCACGGCTTGCCGCGCTTGGTGCGCTCGTGACTGGAGCCGCCCCTGTTTACACCAGACGGGCGTCCGCTTACCCTTTGTCTCTGAGAAACTGGTTTGGCCACTCCCCAGGCTTCTCTGGAAAACATACTTTTAGTCATGATCTCAGCTTATGTTTATAACTTCACATATAACACTGCTACATGCTTGTTGCCATGATTTTATTGACCAGCAAATTATGAGTTTTTAAATACCTCACAAGACATGCCTTGTACAAAAATTGTTACAGTGGTGTGTAGGGTGTGAACATGGGAGTATATTCTGTCACACTAGGCATCTCACTACCTGAAATATTTTGACACATTGGAGAGAATTCAGAGAACAGCAGCTGGTATAAAGAAAGGTTTGGAAGAATGACTTATCAGAAGAAGCTACAAAAATGAAATGTGTCAATAAGGGTAGAGGAGAGTGTTTGTTTGATGAGCATCCATAAATACCTCAAAGATTTACATTCTCGTGGAGGGAGGAAAATTGTGTAGGATGGTGGAAAAAACTCTCTCTGTCTCTTTGCCAGATTACACACTTGCTTGTTAAAATTAGCAAGGGTGGGAAAATACTCTGTGTGATTGGTCTCCCAGAGATTCCTTCACCTGGGTCTATCAGAGAGAACTAGCTTGATCTCCCGATTGTGAAAGAGGTTGTAGAGCCATTCTGAAGAGCCTGGAGATCCCTGGAGATTTGTGCAGGCCGTGGGGATCCACAGGAACCCACTGCCAACCCTTACTTATGTTTGGTGGTACCTTACTCTGCAAATAGTCCCCTTGACTTTATATGGAGTTAAGAAACTACTCATTGCAAGCAGGAACGTCACAGTTTGGCCCATGACTATTCTAGTCAGTTGTTCTGACCTTGAACTATCAAAATGTGCATTCTGTATTAGCACAGTTGCTTGATTACTGTAGCTCCATGGTCTAATGCTGGGGTCGGCAACGTTTGGCACGCGGCTCGCCAGGATAAGCACCCTAGCGGGCTGGGCCAGTTTATTTACCTGCTGATGTGGCAGGTTCAGCCGATCACGGCCCCCACTGGCCGCGGTTTACCGTCCCGGGCCAATGGGGGCGGCGGGAAGCTGCGGCCAGCACATCGCTCGCCCGCGCTGCTTCTCGCCGCCCCCATTGGCCCGGGACAGCGAACCGCGGCGAGTGGGGGCCGCGATCGGCCGAACCTGCCGCGTCAGCAGGTAAATAAACTGGCCCGGCCCGCCAGGGTGCTTACCCTGGCGAGCCGCGTGCCAAACGTTGCCGACCCCTGGTCTAATGGAAACATTTAAGCTCTAAGCTGAATATGATGGGTAAAAAATTAATGACAATGAGATCTCTTAGGAGTCGTCTCCAAAGAGAAAGTGTGAAACCCTTGTTGGTTAGGATATTTGAAACTATACTGGAAATAGTTATATTAGGGAACGCTCTTGTTGGAAACAATCCTGCATTGATGGAGAGAAGACTCAGTAACCTAACAGGTTTTTACCAACTTGTTTAATTACATGAAAAATAGGGACAGATGTAAAACTGCAATCCATAACTTATTACCTAGTAATACATAGACAATAAATGTATATGACTTAGACACTTTAAAAATTGAACGTACATTGATTCTTATACACATTCTAGTCTCATCACACTTTACAGATATAGGCCCTTATTCTGTTATGCAGCAAAATCCCCTTTAAACCACTCTGACAGTGCAAATACTTCCCCCCCCCCCTCACCTTAAAGCCCCTTTATGCTTTGGTGTAACAGAGAATTGGTGTAACAAAATTAAGTCAACTTAGTGTAGTCTAAGGACTAGTATTAGATGGTGTAATATATTTTGGATGGAATATTTATGTGATAAAAGTTTACATATGTTCACAAGTTGCAGATGCAGTGACATTCTGTTTTCTCTTGCCCATTATCTTCTGGTAAAGACTGTCTTTAATTTTTATGATTCTCCTCAAAGTGCAAGCTGTTTACTCAAAATTTCTTGACCATCTTTATTTTCTGTTTTCAATGTAAAACTACAAAACCCTTTTTTGTTGAATCTTTTGGAAATGCTATATACTTCAGTCATGAAGGCTTAAACAGATTCTATGTGGAACTAAGGCCAGAATATATTGTAGCTGGAAATGACTGTGTTTCTGCCTATACTTCCACCAGTCTGGACTTCTAATCAACTTTTAAATGCAGAAGGATTTATAGCCCAATTCTGCATATGCTGTGAATCTAACTCCCAATGAAGCTAATGTGAATGTTATGTTAATGTTAATGAAGCTAATGTGAATGTTAATGAAGCTAATGTGAATGTTAATGAAGCTAATGCATGATCAGACCCTTATTTTCTATAATGAACAGTCCTTTTGTTTATCTGAGGGATTTGTGCACAAGGAAGCCACAGGAAAAAAATATCTGGATTCAAACTTCCTTTTAAAAGCTGCAAGTCTGTAGCTTCTGGCATTTTTGTTTGATGACTGAGAATTCTGATGCTACAGAGGTCTATTAAAAATGTCTAGCATGAAGTACATTTGATGCCTTAATCTATTTATATCAGTCTTTTTAAAATGAGAAAATAACCAGCATAATAAAAATTATGTCTGTGCTTTGTTACAGCATTAGCTCTTACCTGACATTTGTCATTGTTTCTCTCTCCCTTCACAGTGCATTGAAAGCTACAAAGCAGAAATGATACAAGTTGAAAGATGTTGACAAATGAGTGATATGCGATCAAGTGTCTGTTGTGCCCCTGGCCGAGAAATTTTAAAATACTAGGGTAAGGTTTGTATTTAACTTTATTTCCTTTGCAAGTCAACTGATTTATGTAGTAAGTGTATAGGTCTGTTGGCTCACATTAGGTGAAATGACTTTGTCAGTCAACAGTTGAGAAGTAAAACGGATAATGCTTAACTTATTTCATTCAAATATAGATGAACTCTAATATCTACTAGTTCATTTCTGAGTTGATTGGTGACTTTGAAAGAGATGCTGATCACTTTTGCTAAACATTGGTCTCAACAACTTAAAAAAACGTAAGTATAATAGAAAGCAATTCAAAACTCCATAAAGAGTAGTAAGAAGGCATTGAAATAATGTGTGAAATCCTGACTTCACTGAAGTCACCGGAAACCTCCTCCTCCATTGACTTGATTGTGTCCAGAATTTCACCCAGTGAGCCAAATTCTAAGCCCCACTATAACTGCTTTGTGCTGCTAGTTGGCTTAATGCCACCTTTGCCTCCCCCTGAGCGGATGTAGCCCAGAATCAGATCCAGCATGTTCATATGTAAGTATTTATTAAAATTTTAGTTCTGTATTTCAGTGCTATTGTGCGTGACAAGGTCAATAAGAAAATCACTAGACCAAATCCTTCCTTTGGATACAACTGTACAAGTCCCATTTAAGACAGAGAGTTGTGCATGAGTAGACGAGGGCTGTCTTTGCTCCACTGGTCCAATTCTACTTTAGCTGAAGTCAGTAGCAAAACTCCTCTTGATTTCAGTGGCAGGAGAGTCATGCACAATAGCACTGAATATCCAGAACTTAAATTTTAATAAATACTTTCATATGAACATGCTGGATCTGATTCTGGGCTGTATCAGCTCATGGGGAGGCAAAGGCGGCATTAAGCTTTTCTTCCACCATAACAGTTACACTGGGGAAGAGGTAGAGGGATGACCAAAAAGAGTAGAGAGCTTCCTCAATGCCCCTTGCCATACTGAAGATAAAATGTTAAGCTTCCTTAATGCGTTTGGCTTTGAACATTTGTTTAGAAGTTTCAAGAGAGAATGTTGCATATCACAGTCCCTGAAAGATAACCTAGAAATTACATTCTGCAATGAAATACTGTTGTTTTTATAACTTTAAATTGAAGTGGGTGAACTTTCAAATTTGGATACAGGGAGTTGTTCAAAAAACATCTGTTAGTTGGAAAGAAACAATAAATGTTAATGTATCATTATCTCTTAGATTGTACAAGCTGGCATTTTCCATGATCAAACATTGATAAAAGTTGTATACCTACTCAGGGTCAAGGAAAGAAACATAAAATTAATGAAATGGTGCTTGAAAATATGAATTTAGTAGATGTCTGAGGGCTAAATTGTGTTGACCCTATTCATGTATCGTAGTACAAAATGGAAATCATCATTTGTGTTGAGCAAACCTCTAAATTTGCCTGAGGGCTGCTTATTGTAATACGTTTCAGACAGTTGCCTTACCCAGAAAGATGTTATTGACCCTATCACAGAGAAGTCATCATGGCAGCAATCTGGAGCCACCCTAAACCTTTGGCCTACCCTCATGGTACAGTGGTTTCTCACCTGGAGTGGGCTGGAGATTCCCAACTTGAGCATATGGCACAGAAGAGAGACCCTACTGAAGAACAGGATTCTGTGCTGTGCAGAGGGGACCAAACATAGCTGCATGTAGGATGGTCTTGCAGGAGAGGACAAGAGGGATTCTGACCAGCCTGAAATGCTGACAAACCTTGGACTCATGTAAGGAGTGAGATCAAACTAGGGGAGGGAGCATTTCAGGACTTTGGATTATTTTCAAATATCTGAACCTTCAAGTGCGTTTTAAAAAATAGGTCACGATGATTAAGAAATTTCTTTTGCTAAGCCGGTGTTCCTTACTTTCCTGACATGTTGTCCCCAGAGGGGTTAACTAGAAGACCAGGATGCTCACAGCCTAGGTGGAGTTCTGGAGGATGGTGTGAAAGCAACTGGGTGTTTCAAGAGGTCTCACACATTGATTTTGGGGTCTAGACTGGCTGTGCATCAATGCCCCATATCCCAAAGATGGATGTCAGAGAAGAGTTCTGAACCTGAGGGTATGCCCTATAGAGCCCCAGAGCTAGAAACAGTGACTAGACTTTACCCAGACCAGTTTGGAGGCTTGTGGGACCCAATATCTGGGACAACTTGCAACAGAATGGTGTCCATATAGTGGGGTTCTGGGGCACATTATAAGTCTTCTCACATATGTAAAGCGGACAGGATTTGGCTTTGAACATATTAAATCAGCATAGGGCGATGCTTGAGAATAATTGTTCAGTACTGACTAAGTTATAGTGTATTTGTTTTTGTTTTACACTAGGGGAATATACTTTATGTAAATAAGATTTTTTTCTCAAACTTCAAATTATAGTATACAAACATATTCAGATTTGATGCATCATAATTTCTTTGCGATAATCTCTGATCAGTGAGTGAAGCAATGGAAAGCTAAAGGTAATAAACTGATCTCAACTCTTTCTCAGGCTGTGACAATCTAGAAGGATAATGCTGCATGTCAGTACTTTCCATTATCTGTGATAGAGTTTATAAGAATGATTAAGATGTGCTTATATTGTAGGCTATTGTCATACACATTGTTATAGTAACATGCATAGTATAAAAAAATTAGCATAACTTGATGACAAACTATTTTAAAGGTGCTACAAATTCCTACGGAGACTATTGTAGTATGTTTCCCTTTGATTTTCAAAATGATGTTGCTTAAATTGTCTGTAAAATAATCTGTAGGCACATCCTGGCTGCTGTTAATATTTGTCAAAGCTATCTTTGATCAGCTGGTAAACCTCCTTAATTCTTTGACTGAGATTTCCCCTTACTGTCACTTTGCATCATACCACTTCAGTTATTCCTCCCCACAGTATCCTTAGTCCTAGAAATGCCTCCCCAGCCATATTCCTCCCATATTAAACCTCCCCAACCCAGTCCATGCCCTCTGGGTTTTCAGCCTGCAGGCTTTCTGTGGATTACTGGTTGAGACAGCAATCTCTATCCTCCTCTTTTTCCCCTATGCCTCCTTTCCCATGCTCCCCAGCCCTGCATTTGACTGTGCCATTCTTCAGACAGGAAATCACTGATGGTTCACCAAGTGATGTTCTCTCTGGCAAATCACAGGTGAAAGTTTCCCCCGCAACATAACCCCTTCCCACAGACCCCAACTTCCCATTCAAAAGCAAACCTTATAGGTGCAACCTCCTTCCCAACCCTACTACTTACATTTTCAGTCAACATCTGCTGGGGTGACCAGCTTGTCCTTGCTTGATTTTTCACTCTGTTGGAAGATGTGGGGGGAGAATCACAATCTTTGAGGGGGAGGGGCTGCTGTTTGTGATGCACCAGCAGACACAGTCTGTCAGCATGGGTGGTGAGGAATATGAGAGAGAACTGACTTTGACAGGCTCACTCATCTGCCTCACCCACCCATAGTGGATAGTAAATTGGATAGTTTCTAATTTTAAAAGAAAAACATGGATTAAGGCAACAAATGTCCATTTTAATAGGCTTTCAGATAGACCTTGTATCATCAAATGATCCAGTTCCTATTTGCCCTGGCTCTTTAGCCTTTGTCAAAGACTTTATACGTTGTTTAGAGATGGGGCTAGAAGTCACTGCCTCCACTTACACCAGCCTTGTATTTGGCCCAGAAAACTATTGTCAAAATTATTTGCTTACTTTGTGTTTTGATTTTAGTGTGAATTTATGGAAACAACTTTGTACTGCATTAGGAAATGCTGTTTACTTATAACCCAGTCATGAAAGTTTATGGATTACTGATGAAAGACAGTAGTGGCCTGCTTTTCAAAAGTGGAGAGCTCCCACACATCCCACTAAAGTCAACAGAAACTACATGTGCTCAGTCTGATAGAGTGGGATATGCCTCTAGCAGATTGTGAACTCCATTTTCTATTGTCTTTCTTTTTGTGCCTCCTGTTATGTGTTCAAACTGCCATATTGTGTTCTGTGTTGACAAGGTCAGTCCAATGCAGACACTGCCCTGCCAGGGAGGGATGTGGGATACCTCAGAGAGGACTATCAATGAGAGAGCCATCAAAGAACCATCACGAGTATAAGGAACTGGAGACTTGAGAGGGATGAGGCATTTGTTTTGGTGTCTAAGGTAGCTGGTCTGTGGACCACCACAGCCCAAAGAAGGGTGGCAGACACAAGGTCTAGTCCAGGGAGGGTACCTTAGAGACCCAGAGCTAGGGGCAACAACCCCACTCTGATTAGACCTGGTTTGCTTAGGAGCACATGGGATTCACCAGTTGGGTCCATTCATAACAGATTGGTATCCTTCCAGAGACGGGGGATGGGCCAGGTTGTGATAGGGGAGGGATAGCTCAGTGGTTTGAGCATTGGCCTGCTAAACCCAGGGTTGTGAGTTCAATCCTTGAGGGGGCCACTTAGGGATCTGGGGCAAAAATCAGTACTTGGTCCTGCTAGTGAAGGCAGGGGGCTGGACTTGATGATCTTTCAAGGTTCCTTCCAGTTCTAGGAGATAGGATATCTCCACTAATTTATTTATTTATTTATAGTTAGCACCTTTAAAAATCAGGCCACCTGGATATTGTTTAGCTGGAAACAACTTTGTAGACATTTTATAAGAAAAGGAAAAGAAATATCTAGGTTCAAAACAGCTGCAGGTCTGCACAGTGTGAAAGCATAAATTAATATGTTGCACTGTTTCTTGGCACCCACTGAAGAGTGAAAAAATACCATCCCCTCACAGAACATTGCATGGGGCAGTATAGATGTTAGGGGCTATTGGGCTGATAGGGAAGCTGGTTTCTGAGAGGCGCTTCTAATTGGAGAGATGGGGGCTGAGGCAAACTAGAAGCCAGGGTCTGTGGTGTATGGGGAAGGAGCTGTGGCCTGGGAGCAAAGGAAAAAAATCTGCTCTTTCCTGCTAGTTATAGCTTGGGCTCCCTGGGTCAGTCAGTGCTGGGTGTTTCCTCTCTCCCCCCCGCCCCGGACTTTGAGAGTATTTATTCCTTGAAGGAGAATTATCTCTGATTGGGCCCCCTCCTGTGCCTTTAGAGCAGGGGTGGGCAAACTTTTTGGCCTGAGGGCCACATCTGGGTATGGAAATTGTATGGCAGGCCATGAATGCTAACAAAATTGGGGGTTGGGGTGCGGGAGGGGGTGAGAGCTCCGGCTAGGGGTGTGGGCTCTGGGGTGGGGCCAAAAAATGAGGAGTTCAAGGTGTGGGAGGGTGTTGTGGTGAAGGGCAAGGGGTGAGGGCTCCAGGTGGGGGTGCGGGCTCTGGGGTGGGGCTGAGAATGAGGGTGTAGGAGGGTGCTCCAGGCTGGGACTGAGGGATTTGGAGGACAGGAGGGGGATCACGGCTTGGGCAGGAGGTTGGGGCACGAAAGTGGGTCGGGGTGCAGACTACAGGCAACGCTTACCTCAAGCAGCTCCTGGAAGCAGCGGCATGTCCCACCTCTGGCTCCTACGTGGAGGTGTGTCCAGGCGACTCTGCGTGCTGCCCCATCCGCAGGCACCGCGGCCAATGGGAGCTGCGGGGGCGGCGATTGGCGTGGGGGCAGCATGCGGAGCCCTCTGCCTGCCCCTATGCATAGGAGCTGGACGGGGGACATGCATGCACAGAGCGGGGCAAGCCCCTGACCCCACTCCCCGGCGGGAGCTCAAGGGCCAGATTAAAATGTCTAATGGGCCAGATGAGACCCCCAGGCCGTAGTTTCCCCATCCTTCCTTTAGAGGAAGGGGTTACAAGGCTTCACACAGCCCCTTCCTACCGGGGCTGGGAGACAAGGCAGGTAGACACAACATTAGAGAAAAATGTAATTAACATGATATCTAGAACTTTTTTTGCAAGTAGATTCATTTAGTGCTGAGAAGCCGCTTTACTTAAGATGATTAGGCACAAATTCCAATGTAGATTTTACTGATTTGTTATGGGCTTATGTAGTACTTAGACTTTGGGAATTTCAAGCCAGAGCTGTCGTCTCATTTTTTAAAAGTCTGTTTTTGAAATCCATCAAGGTAGGTTTGTTTTTTGGTGACTAGATGACTTTAATATCATGGGAAGCAAGAATATACAAAAAAATCCTCACCTGTAACATTACAATAGAGTTTATAGAAAGGCACATTGAATTGATGTATTTTTTAAAAAAAATATTATACATCTTGGAGAGAGAAGTTTAATTGTGAGTGTGTGTGTGTGAGTGTGTGCGTGCGCGGGGGAGGGTGCGGGGGGAATTCTTTCTTTATGCTGAATAGCACCTTATTCCACAAGTTGTCCCATTGAAGTCCTTGTTATTTAACATATGTAAAGAGATTACAGTGGCTCTTTATAATGAAACACATGTTTAAACTAGGGGTAACTAGTGTAATGCTTTATGACTGTATTTGTAATAAGCTGACGATAATTGCTGTAAGGCTCTATAGTAAGTCTGAAACGCTTAAAGTCTTGTAATTTCACATTGGCTACAGCGAGTTGTAATAGTTCAGTGGAAGTTCACAACTTTCCTGTTTTCTGCTGGAGAGATGTAAAATTTATTTTTACTGCTGTAATAGTATACAGTGGGGCTCTAGTACGCCTGATCGGCTTCAGCTGGAGAACACTATTGACTTTTCAGTGCCTCTGGTTTGGTTAATTTTAGCTACAGAACTCCTGCCTTTCTGGCACTTGATGTGCTCACTGACAGGTCATTATTCTAGCAGTGGACCCCTGAGGATATGATTTAAAAGGGAAGGATTCCTAATGAAGGGCCATGCTTCAGCTAATGCACACATCACTTAAACTATGGTTGTGTCGGAGAAAAACAGAGTTCTCACTCTCAGGTTGGGTACAGCATGTACCAAAAGCTACAGTAGTGGACTCTGAGATGTTGGAAAACCGAGGGCTTGTCAACACTTACAGCACTGCAGTGGCATAGCTGCACCAATAGAGCTGCGCTGCTGTAGCATTTAGTGAAAACTTCACCTACACCAATGGAAGAACTTCTCCCATTGGTGGTTGTACTCCACCTCCCTGAGAGGCAGTAGCTATGCCAATGGGAGAAGCCCTCCCGTTGACAGCACTGTCTACACCAGAGGTTAGGTCAGTATAACTGTGTCACTCGAGGGTGTGCATTTTCCACACCCAAATTGATATAGTTATACTGATGTAAGTTGGTAGTGTAGAAGACCAAGCCTGAGGTTGTGATACCGCAAATCATTACTTACTCCAAATAAGTGGTCTTTTTACACACCAGTAAGAGGTCACTGGGATTACTTGTGAGCTTGGGTATTCATGATAAGGCTCTGAATATCTCAAGAAAGATACAACAACCTTTCAATTAAATGAAAAATCAAATCTATATAATCTAACATGGCCTGTAAGTGCTTTATTTATTTGTTTGATTTTTATATTATAATATAATATATATTATAAAAATCAAACAAATAAATAAAGCACTTACAGGCCATGTTATATATGTATACAAAGTTAAGCAATGCCAAAGTTGTTGCCATAATATTTATTTGCTTACATTGCATGCAATGTAGGTGTTTAATGACCTATTCAAATCAAAACACAAATATTACATATGTGCCATGAGAGAGTGTTAATGAACCTTGGCTTTTGCATTTACTAATTTTGCATTTAATGTAACCTTAATGTTGCATTAACTTTGGTTATTTAAAGAAAACAGGATTAAAAATTATAACGAAATTTCCTGTACATGATGGCATTTAAATAGTCCCACCAGGCTTTTTGAAATTGAGCTCTGGAGAGTTGCACTCACAGTTCTCCATTCTTCGCAATATACAGGAACGGTAAATTAACATCTATGCTGCTGTTCTTTGACTAAACCATCACTGAACCCCAGCACTTCACCTAAATAAAACCCTTAAAGGATCTTTTATATAGGTTAAGTGAAATTCATCCTGTGAACACGCTATAAAATAAATGAGTCATATAGATTCCTAATGCAACTTTTTATATATTTTTAAAAAGTTGAATGAGGGATAAATTTGGTCCAATGTTTGGTCCAACGTTTAGCTGTTCTAAATTAAAATTAAATTGAGTAATTGACAGTCATAACTGGGTTAAAATAAGTGACTACAGTAATTTAATAAAGAATGAATCAGTCTGGCAAATGCTGTCCAAATTAACTATTTTTTAAATATAGGTGCATTTTAGTATGATTAAGCCAAAATGGTAATGAATGTGATAGATAATTAATGTATTAATTCATAATTTAATTGTTGGGTTATGATGCTTGTGGTGTATTGTAATTAGTAATTGCTAATTGTAATTATTGACTATTTATGAGAGAAACAACTTTCTTTAGAAGAGTATAAAATTGCCCGCGCAGATTAATAATAACCTAATGTTAATAAAATATCCAAACTCTAATTGATAAGTAGAAATGATAAATGTATCTCTTACAGACTTTTTGGGTAAAAAATTCAAAATTCATAGATGTTTAAGACCAGAAGTGATCATTATGATAGTTTAGTCTGACGTCCTGCATAACACAGGCCATAGAATTTCACCAGGTGATTCCTGCATCAAGCCCGTAACATCTGATTTGAGCTAGAGCATATGCTTTAGAGAGACGTCCAATCTATTTAATGACTGCAAGTGACAGAGAATCCATTATATCCCTAGGTAAATATTTCCAATAGTTAATTATACCCTCGCTGTTAAAAATGTGCACCTTATTTCTAGCTGTGTTGACTTTCAGTGAGATTTAGCCTAAGTGGCTAAGTCACTTAGTGCTTCTTAAAATGTTACCCTTTAACCTTTCTGTGATGTTCTTTGCAAAACAAGTAGGTTGCAGTGCTGATGTCTTTTGGGACAATGCAGAAATAAGATCGCACTCTAGTAATTTTTTTTTTTTTAGGCTGAAGTTGCAGTACTTATAAGTCCAGAAGATTTGTTATTACTAATATCCTAAATAATCATAAGGACTGGGGCACCCTTCCTGTGCCCTGGACATTCACAGGAGAGGGAGTTGGACTACACCAAGATCTTACCTGGCTACTGGTGTCACAGTACCCAAGTGCTCTGTCACTACGCTTCCCTATGAGTAACCAGTATACAGCTAATCACCTCTATATAGTACATTGTAGGTAGCATGCTAGGAACATAACATACCCTTTTTTGGTTCCTGTGCCATGGGACTGAATTGGCGTCCTCTACTTGCTTTCATTATCTTGCGGCAGGAGGTTTGGGGCCAGCCGAAAATGGCCAAGAGGAGTATATAATTGGTAGTGGAGGAAGAGACAAGTGGTATAGGGAAGAAGCTGGGACCATCAAATAAGGATATCCGGAGGGAGGAGGTAAATTTTTCTCTGAGATCTGAGGAGAGAAGGCCACAGCTGGAATTCTGTCCTCAAGCAAGGAGGGCTCTGTGGTTGTTGTTGGGGATGGAAGGCTATAGCAGAGAGCTTTCAAAAGCTCCCAAATATAGTATTTTTCTGTACAACTTGTCGAAGAAAACGTTGTCGCCAGTTCACAGGCAATGCACTGTTACTGTGCTGAGAAAAGCCTCTGTCACTCACAGTGGAGGAAATGTTAATTATCCTGCTTGTTTTCCATGTCATTCAACACTGTTACTCTTGATAATCAGGAGAGAAAATGAGCTGAAAGCAATGAGACAAATGAGCTGACTGGAGCAAAATGGAGTGGTTTAATACATTTAACAGGTGTAAAAACATTTTACCTAAAGCGGACTTCATGTCAGCCAGGTTTCAAAAACCTGAATCTAAAAAGTGAAACACGGGGGGATAAAAGGTATTTTCTATGTGAAAAATAACACACTCCTTTGCTTCCTTTTGGAAACTCATTTGCCCTATTGTGGGAATAAGTGGTGTTCAGGAAACATAAATCCTTATTTGCACAATGAAAGCATCCAGCTGATCAACATTTCTGTGTTGCCCTCAAGATAATACTTTATTTGAGCTGCTTATCTGAGATCCGCTGGGAGGATTAGCCCTTGATGTGAATGCACATGATGGTTTAAGGGAAAATATAAAACATATTGTTAACTGCATTACAACTTTGAATTGTTTTGTGCTTGAGCATCAAGCTCAGCTTAATTCTTCATTTCTGTTCTGCAGGCTTTTATAACAAATGCCACCCATAAGTAATTTTATTTTTAAAAGAAACAAAATACCCTACAGATAATCAGTAGCTGTAATTTCTTCTGCTTTACACATAAGGCAGTGGTAAAAGAACACTTTTGGTTTGATTAAAGCATAATAAACATGAGCAAATAAATTAAATTGAATGTGAACAAGGAAAAGTATATTCCTCATGAAACTACTCTTTGAATCACATCCTGTTAGTAACCTAGACTGTGCATTTAATATTGGAATGTATAATTTTAATGTAAACAATTAAGTGTTGTTTACTTTTATTTAGTTCATAGGAATTTATACTATCCTAATAAATTTCACAGTAAGTTTCCTTCATTTTTATGTAATCAGGAGCAGTTGGAAAACTGATGTACACTATAAAATGGTTTTAATCAAAATTTTATTGACAACAAATATAACAACAATATTTATTATTATTTAACCTGCTAAATGGTTTAATTTGGATTGTGTTTTTCTTATTATGTCGGTATACGTATTTGCCCTCTGCTTTGTAAGGATGTTTCAGACTATCCTTCCTTCATTGTGTACTACCGCAGCAGCTGAGATCAGCTGAAGAGCTCATACTAAGGGTACGTCTACAGTACGAAATTAATTCGAACTTATTCTATTTGAATTTTTGGAAGCGATTTTATACATTCGGTGTTGTGTGTCCCCACTAAAGCGCGTGAATTCGTCGGACTGCGTCCACAGTACCGAGGCTAGCATCAAATGTCGGAGAGGTGCACTGTGGGAAGCTATCCCGCAGTTCCCGCCACCCATTGGAATTCTGGGATAAGCTCCCAGTGCATGATGGGGCAAAAACATTCTCGCGGGTGTTTCTGGGTGTGTATCGTCACTCGCTACTCCCTCTGTGAAAGCTACGGCAGACGCCATACTGCCAGCAGACGGTGCAGTATGGTGCACCGCCTGTCTCCTGGTACTTTGAATCCACCTCGCATGTCCTCTCGTCTTTCTATCTACTCTTTTATCTAACCATTTCCCGCCTCTTTTCGGCTACCGTGAACCGAGCAGCACAGCTTCCACCGCAAACTCTGCTCTCCCGCTCTTGCATCGCTAGCTAATTTCTCCATGTTGTCTGTCCTGGGCTCCCATGGAAGCTACAGAAGGCAACAATTTCCCGCCGTTTTTCAGCCATCGTGAACTGAGCCGCACAGCTTCCGCCGCAAATGCTGCTCTCCCGCTCTTGCAGCTCTAGCAAGCTTCCCGCCTCCGTGAAAGCTACAGAAGACAACCATTTACCGCCTTTTATCGGCCATCTTGAACCGAACAGCTCTCCTATGTTTCGTGCCCTTTTTCCAGGATTACCCATGCAGGCGCCATAGTGCGGCAAGTATGGAGCCCACTCAGATCTCTGCTGCAGTTTTGACCATTGTAAATACCTCGCGCATTATCCAGCAGTACCTGCAAAACCAGGCGAGGAAGCGACGACAGCGCGATTACTATGCTAATGAGGACATGGACACAGACATTCCTAGAAGCACGTCATGTGGCGATTGGGAGATCATGGTGGCGTTGGGGCAGGTTCATGCCGTGGAACGCCAATTCTGGGCCCGGGAAACAAGCACAGACTGGTGGGACCGCATAGTGTTGCAGGTCTGGGATGATTCCCAGTGGCTGCAAAACTTTTGTATGCGTAGGGCCACTTTCATGGAACTTTGTGACTTGCTGTCCCCTGCCCTGAAGCGCAAAGATACCAAAATGAGAGCAGCCCTCACAGTTGAGAAGCGAGTGGCCATAGCACTGTGGAAGCTTGCAATGCCCGACAGTCGGGAATCGGTTTGGAGTGGGCAAATCTACTGTAGGGGCTGCTGTGCTGCAAGTAGCCAATGCAATCATTGACCAGCTGCTATCAAGGGTAGTGACTTTGGGAAATGTGCAGACCATTGTGGATGGCTTTAATGTGCTGGGGTTCCCTAACTGCGGCGGGGCAATAGACGGAATGCATATCCCTATCTTGGCCCTGGCAAACCGGGGCGGCCAGTACGCAAACCACAAGGGGTACTTTTCCATGGTGCTGCAAGCACTGGTGGATCACAAGGGACGTTTCATCGGCATCAACATGGGATGGCTGGGAAAGGTGCATGACGCTCGCATCTTCAGGAACTCTGGTCTGTTTGAACAGCTGCAGGAAGGGACTTACTTCCCAGACCAGGAAATTACTGTTGGGGATGTTGAAATATCTATAGTTATCCTCAGGGACCCAGCCTACCCCTTAATGCCATGGCTCACAGGCACCCTGGACAGTAGTAAGGAGCAGTTCAACTATAGGCTGAGCAAGTGCAGAATGGTGGTAGAATGTGCTTTTGGACGTTTGAAAGCAGGCTGGTGCAGTTTACTGACTTGGTTAGATCTCAGCACAACCAATATTCCAATTGTAATTGCTGCTTGTTGTGTGCTCCACAATATCTGTGAGAGTAAGGGGGATACATATATGGCGGGGTGGGAGGTTGAGGCAACTCGCCTGGCGGCCAATTTCGCACAGCCAGACAACAGGGCGATTAGAAGAGTGCAGCAGGGCGCACTGTGCATCAGAGAAGCTTTGAAAGCCAGTTTCATGGCTGGCCAGGGTATGGTGTGACAGTTGTGTGTGTTTGTTTCTCTTGAAGTTACCCGCCCCCTATATATATATATATATATGAAAAGAAATAAAGTCAAAATTGTTTAAAAAACGTTCTTTATTATTTGTTGCACAACACATTGAGAGAAACCAGAAGGTAGACCGGGGAGAGGGGGTGTATTGGGTTAGGGGGGTGGAGGAGGAGGGAAGGACAAGTCCAGAAACCAAATCAAAAGTTCGCATATGCCAGCTTTCTGCTGCTTGGGCGATCCTCTGGGGTTGAGTGTGTGGGTCCCTGTAGCCTCCCCACTCGTGTTCTTGGGCATCTCGTGAGGAGGCTATGGAACTTGGGGAGGAGGGAAGGTGGTTATACAGGGGCTGCAGCGGCAGTCTGTGGTCTTGCTGCCTTTCCCACATTAGATCCACCATACAGCGGAGCATGTCAGTTTGCTCCCCCATGAGCTTGACCATAGCGTCCTGCCTGCTCTCATTGCGTGCGTCCCTCCTCTCTTCATGTTCCTGTAATGCTTTACGGGACTCCGCAATTGTTTGCCTCCATGCATTTAGCTGGGCCCTATCAGGGCAGGAGGACTGCATGAGCTCGGCGAACATGTTGTCCCGAGTTCGTTTTTTCCACCTTCTAATCTGGACCAGCCTCTGGGACGGAGTAGATAGGAGCTGCGTTGAATCATTTGCACCTGCAGGAGGAGAAAAAGGGAGGGTAGTATTTTAAAAGATACAGGGAACAAAGGGGACACTCCTTCTCAGTGAAACAGGCAATTCATAGTACACAACACATGTTCTTTCTTTACAAGTTAGCATTTTGCCCCTTATACTGAAGTGCCTGCCACTTTGGTGTGAATAAGCCATCACACACGGCTGGGCAACAGAATTCAGCTTGCAGGCAGCCTAGGGTCATGCGGGGTTCTGCTTCTTTTATATTCATTTCAATGCTTTCAAACTGCTGGGCCCCCTTTCCCATATCAAGCAATGCCTGGTGGGTTTGCCATATAAAAGGAGGGCCTGCGGGCTCTCTGGGATGATTGCTTCACACAACACCCCTCCCCCCCCCCGCACCCACTGCGTGGCTCCGATGAGGCTCTGAGCAGGGATGAGCCCTTTAAACTAAACGCGAACAGCCCAGCGTGCCTAGGTTCCCCTCCCGCCCCCCACCACGTGGCTCCGATCAGGCTCTCACTCACCAGAAGTTCCTTCTCCAGGGTCATTGCTTCCTTGGTCCAGCAGATCCCGGACTTGTTCATCTTAAAGGGATGTTGGGCTCAACAGCCATCTCTTTTTAGATGTTTTCCCAAGAGAGGAAATGGGCATTAGGGGAGGACCGGTGTTGCCTCCTGGGATTTATTGTGTTTGTTGTCTGTCTAAAAAAGGGAGCACATCAGTCCTATAGATTATTTTAAAATGTATTTTACAATTGATTGTATGTGCTCCTTTTCAAACGTTACGGTTTACATTAGAGTGGAGGAAATGAGTAACCTGATTCAAATGTAGACACAAAGTGTCTTAATTGGTTTTTTTATTATCCAACCAAAATTGGCCTATTGGGTTATTATTTTCCATATCCTGTGCAACCTTTGCCAGCAGGGCTCTTACAGAATCCCAGCCCCCTTTAAGGGGTGCGTCAGTCATACTGCTGCCTACCCTTCCCCATGTGGGTGAAGGGGGATTGCAGTTTGCTCCCTAGGTACTTCCAGATCCAAAAAGCTTTGTGTGATGCATGTGTGGGTTGTGTACAAAGAGTTATAAATGTGTGCTGGAAATAAGTTCTTAAAATGTGTTTGGGTGGCACTGCATAAGCCCAGCCTGCTCTAGACAATGGTATTTACCTGTCTGACCAGCTAGGTTACTGGCAGAGGACAATAAAAGTACATTTACATAGAAGATAAAACTATCAAGCTAGAAGCAGGGGAGAAGACCATTTAACAGTCACTCCAGGGGACAGAATTTGTACCTCAGGAAGGCTTTCTAGGTCTTGAGCCAGAAACTTAGGGTAACATAACAGGAGCAAAAAGACCTTTTAATTATCCATCACTGCTGGGAAATAGGGTACAACATTCTTCAAACTAAACAGGAGTACTTGTGGCACCTTAGAGACTAACACATTTATTAGAGCATAAGCTTTCGTGGGCTACAGCCCACTTCTTCGGATGCATATAGAGTGGAACATATATTGAGGAGATATATATACACACATACAGAGAGCATGAACAGGTGGGAGTTGTCTTACCAACTCTGAGAGGCCAATTAAGTAAGAGAAAAAAACTTTTGAAGTGATAATCAAGATAGCTCAGTACAGACAGTTTGATAAGAAGTGTGAGAATACTTACAAGGGGAGATAGATTCAATGTTTGTAATGGCTCAGCCATTCCCAGTCCTTATTCAATCCTGAGTTGATTGTATCTAGTTTGCATATCAATTCCAGCTCAGCAGTCTCTCGTTGGAGTCTGTTTTTGAAGTTTTTCTGTTGTAAGATAGCCACCTGCAGGTCTGTCATTGAATGGCCAGACAGGTTAAAGTGTTCTCCCACTGGTTTTTGAGTATTATGATGCCTGATGTCAGATTTGTGTCCATTAATTCTTTTGCGTAGAGACTGTCCGGTTTGGCCAATGTACATGGCAGAGGGGCATTGCTGGCACATGATGGCATATATCACATTGGTAGATGTGCAGGTGAACGAGCCCCTGATGGTATGGCTGATGTGATTAGGTCCTATGATGATGTCACTTGAATAGATATGTGGACAGAGTTGGCATCGGGCTTTGTTACAAGGATAGGTTCCTGGGTCAGTGTTTTTGTTCAGTGATGTGTGGTTGCTGGTGAGTATTTGCTTTAGGTTGGGGGGTTGTCTGTAAGCGAGGACAGGTCTGTCTCCCAAGTTCTGTGAGAGTAAAGGATCATCTTTCAGGATAGGTTGTAGATCTCTGATGATGCGCTGGAGAGGTTTTAGTTGGGGGCTGAAGGTGACAGCTAGTGGTGTTCTGTTATTTTCTTTCTTGGGCCTGTCTTGTAGGAGGTGACTTCTGGGTACTCGTCTGGCTCTGTCAATCTGTTTTTTCACTTCAGCAGGTGGGTATTGTAGTTTTAAGAAGCTTGATAGAGATCTTGTAGGTGCTTGTCTCTACCTGAGGGATTGGAGCAAATGCGGTTATATCTTAGAGCTTGGCTGTAGACAATGGATCGTGTGGTGTGTCCTGGATGGAAGCTGGAGGCATGTAGGTAAGTGTAGCGGTCAGTAGGTTTCTGGTATAGGGTGGTATTTATGTGACCATCGCTTATTAGCACAGTAGTGTCCAGGAAATGGACCGCTTGTGTGGATTGATCTAGGCTGAGGTTGATGGTGGGATGGAAATTATTGAAATCATGGTGGAATTCCTCAAGGGCTTCTTTTCCATGGGTCCAGATGATGAAGATGTCATCAATGTAGCGCAAGTAGAGTAGGGGCGTTAGGGGACGAGAGCTAAGGAAGCGTTGTTCTAAGTCAGCCATAAAAATGTTGGCATACTGTGGGGCCATGCGGGTACCCATAGCAGTGCCGCTGACTTGAAGGTATATATTGTCCCCAAATGTGAAATAGTTGTGGGTGAGGACAAAGTCACAAAGTTCAGCCACCAGGTTAGCTGTGACATTATCGGGGATACTGTTCCTGATAGCTTGTAGTCCATCTTTGTGTGGAATATTGGTGTAGAGGGCTTCTACGTCCATAGTGGCCAGGATGGTGTTTTCTGGAAGATCACCGATGGATTGTAGTTTCCTCAGGAAGTCAGTGGTGTCTCGAAGATAGCTGGGAGTGCTGGTAGCGTAGGGTCTGAGGAGAGAGTCCACATAACCAGACAAGCCTGATGTTAGGGTGCCAATGCCTGAGATGATGGGGCGTCCAGGATTTCCAGATTTATGGATCTTGGGTAGCAAATAGAATACCCCTGGTTGGGGTTGGTGGCTGAACTTTGTGACTTTGTCCTCACCCACAACTATTTCACATTTGGGGACAATATATACCTTCAAGTCAGCGGCACTGCTATGGGTACCCGCATGGCCCCACAGTATGCCAACATTTTTATGGCTGACTTAGAACAACGCTTCCTTAGCTCTCGTCTCCTAACGCCCCTACTCTACTTGCGCTACATTGAATCTATCTCCCCTTGTAAGTATTCTCACACTTCTTATCAAACTGTCTGTACTGAGCTATCTTGATTATCACTTCAAAAGTTTTTTTCTCTTACTTAATTGGCCTCTCAGAGTTGGTAAGACAACTCCCACCTGTTCATGCTCTCTGTATGTGTGTATATATATCTCCTCAATATATGTTCCACTCTATATGCATCCGAAGAAGTGGGCTGTAGCCCACGAAAGCTTATGCTCTAATAAATTTGTTAGTCTCTAAGGTGCCACAAGTACTCCTGTTCTTTTTGCGAATACAGACTATCACGGCTGCTACTCTGAAAGCTGTCATTCTTCAAACTGTGAAAGTTGGATCCCCTAAAGTGGAGGACTAGGAATGTTGGCAACTTGATGTAAATAAGAAAACTGCTTAGGCAGAGCTTGTAACTCGCTAAGTTTTTTGTTTTAGTCACTAGAAAGTAAGTTTTTTGTTTTATTTGTAATCATGCCTGTGTCTTTTTCTCTTGCTTAGTACCACTTAAATCTCTCTTCTTTGTTAATAAACTTAGTTTTATTAGACAAACATCTCAGTGCTGTGTATTAAAGTGAAGTGTGAGTCTTCATCTAACCTTACGGCTGGTGTGTGTGCTTCTTCTTTGGAGACAGCAAACTTAATTTCTGAGAGTGTCCAGGGCACTGGACACTGCAGGGAGATGTCTCTGGGAAACTCGGAAATTCGTATTCACTGATTGTTAGCTGCTAGGCAAGGTTAAGGCTGGCAGAGTCTTGAAGAGTTTGCTGACAAGGCAGACAGGCTGGTGTCAGGGAACTGACAAGCAGTTTAGCGAAAGCAAAGCACTCCCTCTTGATAAGGCAGAGTGGTAACACGGTAGCTCCCCGTTCTTGGTGTTCTGAGTACAACATCACAACATGTGGATCTGGCAAGCAAGAACGTGTAATACACACTGACCAATGCACATGCAAATTCTGAACCACGATGTAACATTTTCTGGGGGTTGAAGAAGGATGAAGGGAGATCTTAAATGGTGGTGGGGCCTATGTAGTGACTATTAAGTTGTATTTCAGAATTTTCTTTTAGTGTCAAGTGATTTGTCTATGCAGCATTTTATGATGCTCTGGCACTTTATGCAAAAACACATTTCTCTTGGGTAGAGGATACTTATTCAAAACTGGAAAGTGCAGCATTAATTACCTTATAGCCCATAAAGTATTTTGACTGAGATTCAATCCTTTAGGCTCGTGGCTTCAGGCATGCTATCTGAGGCTTACCAGTCCAGGGGCGCCATGCCACCAATCAGCCTGGCAGCACAAAAATCAAAGAAAATCTATGCTGGTGTAATGCTGTTTTGGGAATCTTTTAAAATTCCCTGTTCATTAAGCAATTTTCTGTAACCCCAGCTTCCCTGAATCTTTGAGTTTACCCATCTGCAGCAACATTAACCAATAGTTCTACAAAACCTATGGCTAGGGCTCAGCAATTGTTGGGATACTATACTGGAAGGGAATTCAGCGAGAAAAGCAACAAGGCATGGAGAACCTGTGGAGCAGCTGGCAACGCCATGCATTTAAGGGAAGCAATGGTGCTGCTTAGCCTAGGGAAGCATCTCCATCTGTGAGCCGGCTGTGCACAGCAATGGAGCACTGATTTTTGCCTTTGTCTTTGATGTTCTGTGTGACTTGTGTACAGGAACATTCACATGTGGATTCAGCTCTCTGGTTTAATGGTTTGGGTTCCTCCAGGGGTGATCCTCCATCTGCTCCTCTGTTACAATATGTCTTGAAATCTTTGATCTGGTTGAGATTTGTCTAGTTTCATGCAGTCTTTTGCTCCAGCTTTCTGTTCCTCTCTAACTTTGCCTCTGAGCCCATTCTTCATAACATGCACTAGCTCCAGTCTCTTGCACTAGTTGCATACATACAGTATGTCTCCGTTTGTTTTCGTATAACCTGCAGTAATCCCAGGTACAGCCCAGTAGAGATTGGTTTGGGTAACAGAGTTTGGATAGAGTCTCTGATTCAAAATTTCCTAAAGTTTGGAGTCTGGATTTTGGTTTAGCTCATTGTGGTTGTCACCTTTCTCAGAAAGTTCAGATCTGAAGCTAAATGTCCCTTAAGTTTATGTTGGTTTTTAGAATACTTTTATTTTTGCTGTTTTAACAGGAAAAATAAACATGTGCCTTTTGAAGGTTTATAAGATCTTTGCCAAGTCTGGTTTCCTTGTGTTCAAAACTGTTTTTCAGGAACAATTATACTTAGATCAAAATGTTGTTTTTCCCTTCGTGGCATCTGAGAGCTCTCTCCATCTCATTTGGGCTGGCTGTAAAAGCTCTCTTTTAGAAGCTTTCTGCAGAGAGACTACAGCCTATGATCCCCTATGGTGTGATTATATGGTGCTCACCCTTCAAAATTGCAGTTGCTTTAGATAACAATACTGCATCTGCAGCTAGTTAATGTCAGTATTTGCAACTTAACTACCTCAGTTAAGAGTCTTTCCTATGGGAAGTATACTGCAAGTACAGAGGTATAACTATCTATTTTGCTAAGTTTAAATTGCCACATTTGTAGGGGCCATCACCATAGCTCCTCCTCCTCTCACAAAGGACCCAATAAGATTGCAGAGTTCCTCATCAGATGAATTAGTAATAGAACAGGTTATTTTTGGGTGAAGGGGGGGGAATGTATTAGTCAGCCTGAACATTCCCATATTGAAAAGATCATCTATTCAGTAGAATATTGTGATTTAGTTATGGTGGAAAAATAAGTTATTTCATATCCTTGCTCTATGCTGTACAAACATCTCTATTTATTAAAATTGCTTTTTCCTGTATTTAAAACTTAATATTCCATTTTTTTTACACAAAAGCAATGTACAAGTATTAAAAACATACTCATAGAGACATATGGGCCAGAATCTCAGCTGGTGGGAAACAGCTGACAAAGCTTGAAAAATCTGTCCTCATGTATTTACATAACTGTTAGGATAAACAATACTGCTTTATTCTTAAATAACTGTAAAAATGGAAATTCACAGATAAATGGCAATATTAACCTAGAGTTGTTTTGAACTAGTGAAAATCTGAAAATCCAGAGGGAAATTAAAATCTGCCCTTAAATAACTTTAATCTATAGATATTTCAGTATCTTGGTATCACAGTGCTCCTAAGGATGGATTTTCAGCATTAACTCTGAGAATTCCCTGGCTTTTGTTTGTATAAGATGGTCCTGCTCACTTATTTTTGTGATTATTTTTTTTAAATATTTTAATAAGGAATATTTTCAGCCGATGAAAATATTTTATCTGCTTTTAAAACCTCTAAATAAGCTTTGTGTTAATTGGCTTCCAGACTTTTTAGATTAGTTTGCTCTGCATTTTACTGAGAAACTACATGAATTAATATAGATCTTAATTACCATATTGACTACAGCTGTGCAACCATCTCTGAATTCACCCTGTTGATTGATTAGTATAATGCTAGCCAGCAGGAACTTATTCTGAAGCATAAAAGCACAATAACCTACATTGGAGAAAAAACATAATGTGTGTGTGCTTAATTTGGCAAGAAGGTGGTGGGGGATTTACAGATAAGAAGCTGGTTTTTGCCTCTTCAAGCATTTAATGGAGTAATGCAACAGGAAAACCTAACTAAATCAGTAATTTGAGTCCCTTGAGTTTCCCCACCGTACTCCCACTTAAAATAATTTCTCATCTCTGACTAAATAATCTTCTGTATATACTTGACTCTATGTTCGTGGGCATTTTATTAAAGAAGGGACTCGAAAATACAGCAAGAGACTATTTATTGTGTAATCCAGTCATTGCATATGCAATTTATGGACTGGAACAAATGAATGCTCTCATTCTAGAGGTCAAACTCTCACATCAAAATGCTAGTAGCACTGAGGAAAAAACAGCCTGTGTAGGGGTGATCCAAAGCTCATTTAAATCCGTAGAAAGACTCCCATTGGCTTCAGTGTACTTAGGATCAGGCCCCTATCCTGCTACTTACAATCACACACAGTTATTAAAATAATAATAATAATCAGCATGTGACCATAGAATTACTATGAAAAAGGAACAGACCAAGATTTAAATTATGAAGATTAGATGTTCATGAAACAAAAGGTAGGTTAGGTCTTCCTAAGCTAGAACTGTTACACTGAAAACTGACTTTCATTATTGGCTCAATTTCTTGGATTTACTTCAGAAAGCCTACTTATTGTCATACATTTAGAAGCCCCTTGAAATAGCTCCTTTTCCAATCCAGTCCTGCAGTCAAATTCTATTCAACGTATTCATAAATGATCTGGGAAAGGGGGTAAACAGTGAGGTGGCAAAATTTGCAGATGATACAAAACTATTCAAGCTAGTTAAGTCCAAAGCAGACTGTGAAGAGCTACAAAGGGATCTCACAAAACCAGGTGACTTGGCAGCAAGATGGCAGATAAAATTCAATGTTGGTAAATGCAAAGTAATGCACATTGGAAAACATAATCCCAACTATACATATAAAATTATGGTCTTTATAAAAATGAATTGTAATTCTGATGGGTTTTGCAATGGTTCATGCTGAGAAGATGGAAAAGCACTTATGGACCTCTTTAGAAAAATTGGTATATTCACCTGGCATCAGTTGCTTCACATGAACATCTTATTTATTAGATTAATGACAAAATGAAGAATGTCAGGGAAAAATTTATTTCTTGCCTATTTTCCTGTAGACTTGCAGTGAGAGGCAGATAAGATTGGGGAAATAGATTTTAAAAATTAATTTTCATATGTAAGGGCCATGGGTTCTCAAGACATGAGGACTTCATTAACTCAGCCAGAGGTTATGGGTCTACTGCAGGAGTGGGTGGGTGAAGTTCTGTGGCCAGTGGTATACAGGAGGTCAGACTAGATGATCATGATGCTCCCTTCTGTCCTTAAGGTCTGTGAATCTAAATGAAACTATTTAGAGACAGAAGGCCGCTTTGTCTGAAGGGTTTAAAAAATGTTTGCATGCCTATATCCTAAGATACAAAGGGCTTCCAAGGAGGGTCTTTTCAGAGGAAAAAATGTCATAATTGCTGAAGAAAAGAAACCTGCAATTTACTGTTTCTGCAGAATATTTAGCTCAAAAGCTCCTATATTTGAGATTTTGAAATCTATTTTTCTTTTAAACTTCACTGCCACATTACAGGATATGAAAATAATGAAAAAATATGTAAAAAAAATGTGTCCTATTAAACATACTCAGGAGCATTATGCAAAGTGACCAGCAAAGCTGATGTTAACAAATGAAATGTGAGTATGTAAAGTCTGCTTTGAATCCCTTAGCTCTTTTAATCCTCCCTGGCCTTTGTATTGCACTCCTCTGGTGGCAGACCAAAGCCTTTCCTATGCCTTGATTCAGGTTAACATTACCTCCACCTCATTTTGTTTTCTATGTGGTCAGAATTTTGTTCCTGTGACAAATGTCAGCTAGATATAATCCTCAAATTATTCAGGTTAGATTAAACAAAGAAACATCTTTTGGTAATTTTACAGAAATGAGAGAAAAACAGACATGAAAATCGGTTCCAAATTCATTCATGTCTAAATAACTATGAAAACCATCCTTAGATTGCTTCTAAAGGTGAAGGCACTGACTCTTTATTGAAATATGAGTGCTTTCTTGCTGCTTATGAGAAATGCAACTGCATGGCTTCTGTTGGTGTAAAATAGGTGACAAAACATAAATTATTCTTTGATTATCCTTTGAATGTAATCAGATTATAGGGTTGTCTTTAAAAAACGAAACAAAACCTAGTTTTATTTGATTAGTTTGTCCCCTGAAATTACTCACAAAAATGTAATGTTCTTTCTTCTGGCATTTTATGCTAAAATATTGTCTCTTCTCAAAATTATAAGTATTGGTGTTCTTTCAGTGCTGTGGTTCAGGCTTGGCAATCAAACAAGTTGCATGCCTATAGTTGAATTTAGTGTTCTTTGGCTAACAATTCAAGATAATACTTCAAAGAAGATCGTTCCCATGTAGCGTATCTCAATTAAAAAATATACAAGTAGGTAGCAGAAATCTAGATAAAGCAAAGATTAAAAATTGGCTTGGCTGGACACAGCTCATCAGGTGGGCAGAAGCTGTACACATTAAGGACAAATTTCAGTTTAATTTATCCATGATAGCTTCTGCTGCTAGTTTAGAGGGCTACATGACCCTCTACACCAAGAAAGAATTCTTAGAAGGTAGTAATTGAAGCTACAGCACAGTTAGGGTCAGACCATCTCTTTGCACTCCACTTAGGGACCAGCTATTCTCTATATTCTCTATATTACTGAGTTCAAACACTGCGCTAGCACCTCCTAGAGTGTGGCTGGGAGGAGGTGGGATTGAAGTCCCTAAATGGCTGGCCAGGGCATTCCAAAGAGGGATTAAGCTCTGCTGAGATGCCTCCTGATGCGCCCACCGGGACAGTGCATAGCCAAACCTCACTTTTCCAGATGAAGAGCAGTCTATAACTGTCACAAATAACACATGGAAATGAATTTTAATAAACCTCCCTATCTGTTTGGGCTTCAGTTTCTGTGATGCAGAAAGGCTTGGTTTTCTTGCATTTTATCTACACCCAGGGTTTCTCAAACTTTCATAGTGTGGGTCATATTTTGATGCACAGGTTGTCGCATGGACTGCCTTCCTTCCAGTTTATAGGTGTATGGGCCACTGCCTCATTTGTGGCATATGGCATTATTGTGGCAAGCAGAGCAATTTTTACTTAGAAAAGAAATCTTACAGTATTCAGTGTACATGTAACCACGTTGTAATGCAATTTAGTAGATGCAAATGGAAAGGAAAAGCCAACATAATTGAATAGCCATCTCTCTGCAGACCACAAGTGGTTCACACACAATCATTTGGAAACCTCTGACCTGCACCAGTCCGTCCAAGTGGAGTCTGAAAGAATGTTTATAATTTGTGTTTCTAATGTGTAAATTTACAAATTGAAAGAAACCTATGGAGATGCTATCTTCCCTTTGTTCATATTAAACATTAGAAAAGAAAATGTCATGTTTAGACTTGGAAGATAATCAGATAAATCATTTTTGCATCTTAGGTTGAGAATTTAATGAAGATATTTTACTAAGTCAACTTTTCTCTATGGCCCTTAGAAGTCTCATTTGTTCAAACATTAAACATAATCTGAATACAATTTGTCTATTGCAGTTAAAGTAAGATTTTAAATGATACTGTAGTTTTGGAACCAAGTCCCAAATTCTGCTTTCCTTACAAAACAATGGGGTTGCACAAATATAGTAAAGAGCAAAGCAGCCCAGAGTGGAAGATATTAACCAGAGGTCTTCATGATTTCAGATGAGTTTAGTTAATTGGTAACCAGTGGTTTGAATCCTGGCTAATATCCTGTTTGAATCTTAGAATATTGATTGGATTCAAAGACCTAAAAAGACAGGCTATAAAAACACAACATAGGCTGAACTGAAGGAAAGGAAGAGAGAAATAGATTAACATGACATGACATGACATGAAAAGAGGATGATACTGGGTGAGTTTAGTGCTTTATTAAATTGAGCTTTTTTTAATGTATAGTACCCTTTTATTGGATTATGGTAATCATATAATTCTAGTGAATTACAGTTTATATCTACGTTTAGTATATTTGAGTTTATTGAAAGACATATTCTGTTCTCTCTGTGTCATGGTAAATTTGGACAGTCTTCTGCTGCTATGTCAAGAATCTCTTCCCCTTGTTGTTATAGTTGTAGAGCATTTATGGGCCAGCTACTGGTCTAGAGGATGAAATATTCACACATATTTGAGTGCGATCAACAACCTATGCCTTGTCACAGAATTTAGGTGCAGCTTGACATAGAATGCAACTGGCCTTTCATCTATACACCAGCAGGGGAGAACAAAACAACAGGGTAGAACACTTAAACAACAAGATTTAACTTAACTCTCTTCTGGCCAGCTTGCTGGAATGATTCTCAAGAAAATGTCTTACAAGTGCAAAGAGATCCTTGTTGGCTTCAGAACAGTAAATGCCACCTCAGTTATAAATGGAACATCCAGGCAATAGCTGTGCACCAGGAAAAGCACCCAAACACAGGCAACTAAATTCAGGTGAGACCATAAGCCACTCTACTAATAGTTCCAATTTGATTGATCCAGACCACTTAGACCCTAGATTCACAGAGGACACAAAAGAGTTGGATAATGCTACAATTATTTCCATTCTCCTTAGTCTTTAGAGTTAGAAATTCTGGAGCAGAGAAACTAAGTAATCTGGGGGAATGTACCTTAACTTAAAAAAAAAATAGTAAAAATAAATTCCAGGAGTAATTGCTTATAAAAACGTGGGGGGAGAGGAGGGGCAAGTGCAGTCGTCTTGTGCCACTTGGTAGGCCTGTCAGTGATGTTAAAGGCATATTATGAGCTGGCTTTTCAGCTGTGATATGCCACCTCAGCTGTGGCATGCCTCAGGAGAAAAGCCAGAGTATGACAAGCCATGACTTTCACATCACTGAAAGACATGCTACATGGTGAAATTATGCTGCAGTCCCTCACTCTCACTTTTTAGGTCATTTTCATTACATTATGTTGTGTGTCCTCACACCAGAAGCTGCTAAATACAGTGAGGGATATTTCTAATTTACACTGAATTATACTTTGATGAGTGGCTAAATGAAGCGTGTTACTGATGTTGCATCTGTCACCCATGTGTGGGAAAACTACATACAATATACATATCTGTGCATATAGCCAATGAGATGAGATGTGACCTTTAATTAGGCTACTTAATCATGACAGATCAGGATTGGTTCAGTCAATTTAGTCAATAGTTAAGACAGCAGGATGAACATATTAGCAGGATGCTAAATATGGACAGACAACTGTGGAAGATTATTTCTTCACTGGATGTTTTATTTTTTTATATTATTTACTGCATATGAGACTGAAAATTTGCTGTTGAATTCCCTCAGTGGGCCTGTTAAAGGCATCTTACCCAGTGGCACCCATCTCTAGCAAGGAGAAACACAGCCCCAAGGCTAATGTCCCCTTGTTGAAAATGGATAATTATAAATCATAGAGCTTACTGTGGTATAATTTTGGTATATCCTCAAAGGTTTCTGGCTACATTAATTGGGCAGGCATGGTACAGATGTGTGATTGGAGAAAGAAGCTTGTGACCTTTAAAGTTTCTGTTGTTTTACTTATTCAGGTTTGATTTTGATATGTAAGTTACAGAGAATTTCCCTAATGAATCCAAAGGATGCCCATTCTCCCATAACTCAGCGTACACCACTGTTCTAAAGCTGGCTAACTGAACCAATGAATGCTAAGTCTTTAGTATTAGGAAAGGTCTGTCGAACAACATTCTGTCTAATTTAATCCAAAACATTTTAAGGAGAAAACATTGACTATTTATGAATATTTAAAAGCATTTGACTCCATTGTACATATGTTTTGAAGTGCCATATGCTGCCACTGCATTTCTTAAAAGCCTTTAATCAAGTTAAGGCTTAGTAAAGCAAACCCCACAATTTAGTTTGTCATCAGGTTGGAAGTTAGTTTTCTAAATCCAAATACTTCTAGAGAGTTGAGTTCACCATAGATAGCTGAGTTTACCATATTGTGGAGTAGACACAGAGATGTGCATTGGGGATAGTTTTGTCTGGGGGAGCTACCCGAGGAATTTCCCTAGTTTAGCCCCTAGTAAGGATTGTACCTCAAGAAAGCACATTTCCTCCTGGAACTCCCTGCTGTTCAGAGTGAAGTGTACATGCTACACTTTCCATTATTATACTGTGAGCTCCCTTCTCGGCATCCTGCCAGTAGAGCTGGCTGGTGCCAAGAAGGATTCAGAGCCACCTCCTTTGGAGTGGCCTTTTCCCCAGTGTTAGGAGGGAGCATTCCAGAATTTAGGAGTGAAGCAGTAAAGGGATATTGGGGCACGCTTCTTTCCACCTCTATCCCTTTTGTGCTTGCAGAGCAGCCAGACTCAGTCTGGCCTCAAATGCGGGTGACATATCCAAGCTGTTTCACAGAACAGATTAGGCGAGGTTATAGTAGGATAAAGTGACTTAATAAAGGAATCTTTATAGAATACACTTCACTCCTGGCTTTGGAAATGAATAGCACTATAGAACAAAAAACTGGAAGAGGATAAATCACCAGTGAACAAATACTGGCTTTTATTTTTTTAACATACAAGATTGTCTGTAAGTCAGTAGTACTATAATAGCCAAATGGAAACTCTGAACTCTGTACTATCAAATGCGTTTAGAAATGGCTTTGTGTTGTCTGCCATAAATGCTGTAGTTTAAGCAACTGGCATTATAGCAAAATTGCCAGGACATGCATTTTATTTAAACAGAATGAAAAACAGATGGGGGGGGGAACCTTGTTTTTTTAAACAAGTTAACATATATTATTTTTGTAGAAAAGAATAACACTAGACTAAACTGTGGAGTCTACATTTGAAGTGACTTCCAAAAAAGGCTGTCAATTTGTTACAGTGAATGTAATGTGTTTTGATATTTGTATATGGAAGAAATCAATGTAAGATCATTTGTAATGCATGCTCTTCCAGGACTGTGATTTTGTTTTCCCCTTCTTTTGAACTAAACATGGGTGAAATCAATCTGTGTTTATACTCAATATGTGTCCTTTGTCTGGCTAAATGCCAGCTTAAGTAATTACATTCTGCCTATCAAAATTCTCCCTAGAAATCACACACTCACTTACCTTCCTTGTAAAAACAAGCAAATAAAAAAAAACAAAAAAAACTCCACCTCTCCCCTACTTTACCCCTGCAGAAAAACACCAATCCCAACTTGTTGCTAGTGCAAAATGGCTGGTACATTGCACCCTGTAAATGGATGCGTTTCAGGGATGGGTAAAGCAATCCCAATGAGTATAGTCTGTAAATCACTTTTAGATGAAAGGAGACATATAACAAAGTGTTATTATATTTGCCCTTATTTCCATCAGAATTTCCTCTTCACCCATTTTGTAATGTAAACAGATGTGTTTTAATAGTGCCTTGCCTTGTCTATCATCTATGTTATGACTATGTATATGGATTTTAGGGAGGATGCAAGATTCTTCCTTAAATAGAAACTCTGATGCTGCCTTAACAATGAGTGGCAGTTGCTCCATAATACATTAGTTATGCATTTTGCTTTTGTTGTAATTTGTCCATTTAGGGGCCAAATTCTGAGGCCCTTTCTCAGGCAAAAACCTCATTGTCTTGGGAATATTCAAGGAAAGGGAGAAAGTAAGAGACAAAGAGAAGAGCCAGTGTATATGAACTACAGATGCAAATCCTTTCCTTCAGTTCTGCATAGATACAGTAGCTGCTCTAAAGGAAGAGAAATAACTGCTCACTTTGGGTCTGGTTGGGACAGAGAGATGATCCTTCCTCTCCAACCCACATACAGTTCATCCATAATTGCAGACCATGACTCTGAGGAGTTCAGGGATTGCCACCTTCCTGTGCCCCTGGAGGCATAAGCCATCTCAGAGGGCAGGGATGGTCCAGGTGGAGCAAAGTGTATCACTTGAAGGAAAATTGTTTTTGATGTGGGACATCTCCACACCATATCTTATTGTGGACTTGGGGCTAATTGCACAATCCAATCTTTTATTTTAAATCAAGTCTGCTCTGAATTTTCATACTTTGATTCATGAAAAGTCTTCTTACAATTGTGGTAAGAAGCACAGTAGCTTTTCACAATAGATGCTTATTTATTAGGTTAATTCACTTTAATCTGGAAAATGTTACATGATATCTGAAATTGAAAATAAAAGTTTATTTTAAAATTTTCAACACAGCACTTTCCATTGCCAGTTTGTCTTTTCATTTATAAATCATATTAAAATGGAAATGTTCCTTCATAAAAATCTTTCACCCAATGAGTTTGTAAGGTTTCCACTCTCTTGAAATTAAATTTAACTGCATTATTATTTATGCTCTTGTTTTGATAGATGAATTGTTACATTTTGGATCTCTAACTACATTTACAGACTTAGCACTGCTAGCTTTTAACGTTCCCCACTAGGAGCAAAAGTGACGAAATACCAGAATTTCACATAAGGATGCATCCTTGTTCATCATTGTCACTTCCATTGGTTTTTATTTTAATATTGTCTGTTTATTTATATATTTCTCACCAAAGATAGCATCTTTGTCTTGTTAAAAATGATCCCCCTTGAGACTGAGAGGGCAGGAAAATTGCTTTTGCTTACACCTTAGAGATACAAAGTCCACAATGAGCAACTAAATATTGAGGAGCTGACAATAGCTACAAATAGCTGGAAATGTTTAAAGTCAGCTGGACTCAGTTGTTTACCTCATGAGCTATTAGTACCCACTTCAGGACAAGAGCACAGAAGTGGGTTCTTGACTTCTTCAGCTCTTACCTAGAGACAGTGCAGACACACAGGTTGTAGAGACAGGCCAAAGTGGTTGCCCCACTCACACCATGTAAAGACTGCCACCCGGTATCCTTACTCTGCTTAACTAACAAGCTATATGAGCAGATGATAATGAGTAGAATAACACCAATAGTGGAAAGGCAACTGATGACCAAGCCGGTTTCTACCCACTATATCCATGCTATGGCCAAGTTGCAAACCTAATTCAATATATTGAAGATGGCTTTGAAACCTGCAAAATCACAGGGGCTGTGTTTGTTGATCTGTTGGCTGCTTGCTACACTGTGAACCATCATGCACTTTTAATGAAAACAGCTGGAGTTTTGAAAAAGAGCAAGATGGTCCAAGTCATCACCTTCCTGCTTGAGAATCGCTGTTTCTTTGTTGAGATGGATGGTCAAAAAAGTCAATGGCAAACTCAAGAGAATGGGTTGCCCCAAGGTTCAACACTAGCATCCTTGCAACAGCACACATCTACACAAATGGCCAACCAAAATTATTTGATTTGTGAAGATTTCTTTATGCAGATGATCTTTGTATTGCCACACAGTCAGAAAGAGTTTAGGACATTGGGTGCATTCTAACTGGCTCCCTGAGCATGCTTGGAGAATACTATTTCACATGGCTACTAATTACCACACCTAGCAAGGCAAAAGTGTGCACCTTCCATCTGAAACACCATCATGGAATGGTACAATCCTTGAGCATTGTGAACATCTGGTATACCTTGGGGTCACATTATACCAAATGATGATATTCAAAGAGCACAGTAAGAAGCTGAAAAAGAAAAAGTGTACTCCAGCAACTGGGGAAATTGGCCAATACAAAATGGGGAGCGAACCCCAAAACACTCTGAGAAACCGGTCTCACTCTGTGTCACTCAGTTGCAGAGTACTGTGCCCTAGTATGGTCACACTCGAGCCATGCACACACAGTTGATACTGAATTCAATTGTCGCAGTAGGATCATCACAGGGACTTTGAAACTGACTCCCACACTCTTGCTATTCTGCTTACCAGGGATTGCACCACCATCAGTGAGGTGGGATGCCTTTACTAGAAAGGACAGACAAAAGAGAGGTGCATGATCCAAGACACCCAGTGCATGAACACATTGGCTGAAGTCCAGAAAGATCTCTGCCTCTGAAAATCCCTTTCCTCAAAATACCACAGTGGAAGGCTGCAGAGTAACAAAATGGTGGGAAATGCTGATGATTGTAGAGAACCTGGCTCATTCAGAACAACTCTCCCAGGCACCAACCTGGAATGAAAATACAGGTATACTCTAAATTGCGTGAGCGCTGAGGTGACAATAGGTGGAAGGGGAGGAATGACCCCAAATGTGAACGTGGAGAGTCTAGACAAACACTTGGACACTGTCTAATGCAATGCCCTCTGTCAACATCCTGTAGCCTTAAGGAACTATTCAATATCAGTAACTCCACCAGGTCTTGGAGGTGGTTTTGAAGCAACAAGCTACAATGATGTTTGTTCTTACCTAGACTCAATCCTGTTACACACAGAAACACAATCCTGACTTGTGATTGACTGAAAACAGTCATGTGACAAGTGACATTTCTATTTTTTAATTCTTCAGAGGTCAATGGTGCTGTTGTCTGCAGAAATGTAGACATAGTCCAGTGCATAGTCTTCAAATAAATCTCCAATGACGATCTAATAGCTATAGATTACTCAATGAAAAGCCTAAAATGTTCAGACCTGGAGGAAACATTACTTTCTTTTCAGTAGACCCAGAAGTTTCACAATTGATTAGAGTCACCGTTGTGATATTTGTGTTACATGAAGAAAGTTCCATGATCTCTCAAGGCAGAACCAAATATGCCTGGCATGCACTGAAGCAGTGAATAGGCAGCTGTATTAGATTATATTTATATATATAAAAAATAAGAATACATGTGTGTGCATGCACACATGTTTTCCTGCAACTGTAGACTTGAATAGTAGGCCACTGTTGTTTATACATCTAGAAAATGCCTGGATCAGCACATACTCCCATTCAAATGCAATTAGTCTGTTTCTTGGTAAGCCTCTGGACTTGTGGGGAGTTATGTTCTTGCCGTGTTAGGCTCCACTGACAGAAAACATATTGTTAAGCACCGAATAGACTTAAAAAAATTCTCTTTTGAGGAAGCAGGAGAAAGACTTGTCACTGAACCTCAACATAGAGGCTTTCTTCCTTGGAGCATTCCTCTTTTGGCTCTACAGGAAGTATTGCCCAAATACATATAATGTGGGCATTTTTAAAACCAGACAAGATTTGTTTAATATAGTGTAGTATTTAAATTTAGTTTTACACTTTACAAATTAGTTTCTAAAACATTTTGCTGTTTCCTCACCTAGTGGACAGTTTGAATTGAAAACAAACATTACTTTGATTACTTAAGTGGGTCATATTTCAATAACATAAAAAATAACCATGACAAACTAAATCATGAAAGTCAAGAGCCAGCTAATAAAGCATTATCTGTCATACTGTTGGCAAAGTGCAGTTGCTTCAGATGTTGAGTGTTCTGATGTGCTGCAAGCACTCAAATGACTGCAAGTGGGGGCCTTCCTGACGTTCCCCTTTGCCATTGTGGCCAGTTAGATGATGTAGATCATATTCTTGTAGGCTGCATCCATCAGCAAGGGCTGCCTGGTTCCTAGACTTTGCACAATGCCCTCCCCTCAGCAGTTAGACTAACACTCTTGAGTTGAATGTCTGTGTAAATGCAATCTCAATAAAAAAGAAATCTGTTATCTTTTGATTGTTTTAAGTAATCATTCTTCAAAAAACAATTGCACAGGTCATTTTAGAAGGACACTGAGAACAAATACACATTGCACTACCTGAAATAGAAGTATTTATGGGCATATTTTTAATTAGTGTAGTATTTTTTTCTTTTTAGGATAACATGCTTATAATGGATTTTGACCTCTCCAGCACTGAATGTGTGTATAGTCTGTTTCTTCTTTCCGTGTTGCTTTGTTTTCCCCTCTGGAGATTGTTGCCCTCTGTAAGATGGGTGACCTTGCTGCGGGTTGGTCCTCTGTCCAAATTTCTATGGCAGTAGAGACTTTTCCCTACACATGGGGAGTTCTTCAGGGTCAATCTCCAGCTATTTTAAGTTCACTTCGGCAAACTGAAGAATCTGACTCTAAGTATTTAATGGCAGAGAGACTGAATTGCCCCACTGCCTTGTGGCTGTGGATACTTGAGCAGTTCAGGGATGAGGCATATATGGATAGTGATGTAAGAAATCTTGCACTGTGGCTGCCTGTACTGTAGCTGTTCTGTGAAAAATAGAGTTGAATTACCAGTACTGCCAATCTGGTGCCTTTCTCAAACATTACATTATTTTGAAAAACTGTTTGGAGGTGTGATTTTTTCCTTCACTTGAATATTCAGGAAACACAGACTGTATTGCCAAGTGAACTGGCTGGCTAACCCAGTGTTTGTTCCCTATCTGTGATGCTACACATTGCTTTCAAATATTCCATTATTCTGATAAAGTAGTGCCTCCAACTCATTCCTCAAGTCACCATTGCTAAGGAGTGAGAAATGTCTTGTTTAGAACATTAGTCTTTCTGTGCCTTAGTTTCCCATATGTAAAATGGGGATAACAGTACATACTTACTGTACTGGGTGTTGTGAGAGATAAATACATTACAAATTGTGAGGTGCTTAGATATTATGGTAATATAAGTACTGAAGATGGATGGCTACTTTGTATGATAAGACCTAGCAATGTGATCAGTTGCCTCAGAGTGATGTTGTTTTCTTATACTATCTGGTCCAATAGTTCTGTAATACACAAAACTTACAATGTGAGTTGCAGCTTCTTTAACAAATCCAGCTTGCCAAATTACTTTTGGAATTTATCATCTTGAACTAGGAAGACTCAAAATTCGTTTGCTTCCAGTACAGCACAGTGTCCTCTGAGCACAAAGATGTTACAAGATTGCATCATGTTGCGAAACATATTCAACTGTATAAGGTCCAGGATGTGGAACCACCTAGTGGATATTACATGTTGCACTACCTTTTCACAATGGCAGGCAGTGCTCAAAAAGCTTGTCTCTTGAAAAGCCCCTTTTGAAATGGTATCAGAAGTGCTGAGTGGATATTAGGATGTTTAAGCCACTGAGTCACATAAACAAGGAAATAATATTGGTAATCAGAAACCCCAAAAGTCCAGTGAATTAAAAAGCCTATATGTTGCAAAATAAACTTGATTGGAGGGGCAGGGGGAAGCTACTAACAGCTTCCCAGTTTCATCAGCCTTGAAGTTCAATAAGGTCTGGTTGCTGACTGAACACTTTTTGGTCACACTGAAAAAACACAGACTAGCAACTGAACTGGGAGGGTGAAGCTGGGGGAGATCCTAAGGTAAAGATTATTTCTTTATGTTCAGTAGTGAGAAAAATAAATACTTAGCATATCTATGTCAAAAATATGGGTGTTACACAGACCCTTAATGCACTGAAGTAACATTTCCTTCATCCTGAAAGGTTATATATGAACAATATATTTTTAACACAACAAATCCCAGAAATAAAAGGCCAGAGATATGAATGAGAGTGTTAACTTCCATGAACAAGTTCAAAACATGAAATAATCAAATGATGAGTGCATACAGTGCTGGAGTCTATGGCTGCAAGTGGTAGTGTTAGGATATTAAGAAGTTAAACTAGATTTTCCATGTGCTATGGAGTTGTGTAGAGAAACAGTATAAATGCAACTGAGTGCTGCAGGCATAGGAAAAAGTACACATCTTACTTAAAAAAAAAAAAAATAAAGCAAGAGAAAAAAAAAGTATAAACATTACAATATAGATGCCATTATTTTGATAGGAAGTAGTTTAGGATCAGAGAGAAGTGCTCAAATTACAGAAGAATTACAAGAAAATCAGTTTATGAAAGGCTGAAGGAAGCAAAAGTAGTTAACTAGCACGGTAGTAAAGTAATTCAATGACAAAGAGGATAGACTACAGGAAAACTGTATTCAGTATTGTATGTCATGTAAGGGCAATGAAAACACAATTAACATGGTGGTTCATAATAACTAATATGAACACTGACAAGCACCTGGATAAAGAAATCCTATGACAAATGGACTGTTGATCCATAGTGAATGAAACTTAATCAGTAGCAAAGATTACTGCAAAATAAAGCAAGACGGGAAGGTGACTTTAGAGCACAGTTGAGCCAAGCAAAATGTATAATAGTTCAGATGCTGCCTGTAGGCCAATACACATTGAACTGCACAAATAAGTATAAGGATCTCTGTGTACTCTTTTTGATAGTGGGGAAAAAATCCAATAAACCCCTCTTCTCAGTACAAACATGCGAAGAAACTTAAAGCAGTCAGAGATTTCTATTGGAAATTCCAATTCTCCGTGTAAGAGAAATCTCGACTGATGTAAAACTGGTGGAGGTGGTGCTACAGCTTCTAGTGCCAGAATCCACCCTCCATCATAAGGGAAATGTTGGGGGAGGAAATGGGAGAGGAGTTGGCGGGGGGAGAAATGAGGCTCCATTCTCCACTGATGTATGTTCTCTCAGGATCTTATATCAGAGGCTTACATTAAAACCACCCCACTGCATCATTAACATACACTAGGGCTGAGCAGCTAAAAACTAGGGAGCCATGACTAGCTCCTTGACAGCCTCCCTTCTCCGCGGGGCTTGAGCAGGCAACTTGAGCAGAGTTCACATGGAGTGGTGAATGACGTCTTTTCTGTTCCAAGTAGATTGGTCTCAAAGGAAGATCAAGATAGAAACACCTGGTTCTGCATCAGAAAAGAGACATCCTTCAACAACAACAAAACTAGAACAAATCAACTATGCTGAATTCCTCAGAGCTTCAACTTGGCCCAAATACAAATACAAAAGATGAAATACTGCAGGCAGCAAAAGCAATGGTTTTAGTTGGACGGCCAAATGTGAAGGACAAGGTTCCTTCCAACACTAGAGAGCACAGGACATATTGTGAGGAAATTGGTGTGCAACATGGAGTCCTTACAAATGACCGAAACTGATTATATACAAAGTTAAGAAATGTTAGCAAGAATTTATCCTAGCCACCCTAAGAGCAGAAGGACCTGCTTAGAATGCATGAACTGGTCAACTGACCTTGTTGCAAAGTGAGTATGGATTTATTTGTGGCATAAGATCATATTTATTTAATATATTTTTTTTAATATTCTGACTTCCACGAGGTCTATTTTCATAGATATATAACAACTTGCGGAATATTGAAAAAATGAATGTTAGCTACAATTCTCCTCAGCTGTGGTGAATAATGGTCTACAATTCACAGCTAATGAGCTTGCTGGGTTTGGTAAGGAACAGGCACATAATCTAATTTACATATTACATACAGTCAAATGGGGAAAGCTGAATCACCAGTAAAAACAGAAAAAAGTAAAAAGAAAGCCAAAGCCATTTTTGCAAAGCAATGTAAGTCTGGTAGAATACACTAGCAAAAAGCACAAATAGCAAACTTGGACAGCATCTAATGTCCAGTTGAGCCCCAGTACTGCTCTGGCTTGTGAGGAACTTTCTGCACTCAAATGTACTTTCAGGAATAATAAACTAGTAAAGTCGGTCTGAAAAAGGTGTACTGTGAGCCAGGAGCCAGGAATCAAGTAGACCTGCAAATAAATTAGCTGAGAGAGGGAAAGTGGAGAGGAGGAACCAGACTACTGGTAGCAGTATGCTTATTCACTGTGCAGCGGGACAGAAGACCTTACAGTGGAACTATGTTCTGAAAAGAAAGAGAGGCACAAATGAGGACAGAGGCAGGAACAGGTCCTACTGGTAAAGAGCCAATAGCTCCTCTTGTTTCTGTGGACAGTAGAAGCTGTGCATAACAAAGGCACAGCAGCATATGAAAAAGTACCATTACAACACCTCAGCTGACAATGGATGATTAAAACATTGATAAACATGGGCTTGATTACCTCCTGTTGGGCCCAAGGTAGCTGCACTGAAGTAAGGATTCACTCCTGCCATCCTGTGGAGCTCCTCCAGGGGGAGATGCTCTAGTTATAGCCAGAGTTTCAGAAGAGCTAGCAGTGACTCCCAAGGAGATGTGCTGAATGAGCACATTAGCTGCCTTTTTTCTTACCTGTTTTTCCTCTGCCTGGCTGTGGAAACATTCTTAACCATAACAATTGGAATAAAGCCACCCAGTTAGTGGAGGTTATTGGCAGCATGCATTCCCCACAACAGAAGACTTTCCATCAGCACAGCAACACCCTGTATTCCACTGCCTCCGAGTGCAGATGCTACTTGTTTATACAATGAGTTAAATATACTTCCCACTTTGGTTCACCAGTCTAATATAAAAGTCAACAACAGATGGTTGTGAGATCCTCCATGTGAATCATGTTGGCTGCATTTCTTGCTTTGCAATACTGTATTGACATCTGTAATTTAAGGGCTGCCTAAGCTATCTATAAAAGTGTGTGAAATGGAAGAGATTTTGAATAACTATAGTTTTTTCAATCTAAAATAATTTTGCAAACTATGAGAAGGTTTAGTGACAGGCAGGGTTCATGGTTGGTGTCATATGTGATGTGCTCACACCTCATACCCCAGTAAGAAAGGAAGGCACATGGAAAAGAAATATTCAAAACCATTGGCAGAGAATGGATACTCCAAACTCAAAAAGAACTGGCTTGATTGTTTTCTTTCTGTCCAAGGCAGTTTGAACTCCTTTAGTTTGTCCTGCCTAAAACAATGTACCACTTAAATAAAGGTATAATTAGAGTCACAATTTACTTGTACTTTTTAAAGTCTGTTTCATAGTTTTCAATGAGAATTTCAGATCTTTTTTCTCTTTACTTGAATTACAATAACATTATCAAATAAGTGATAGGAAGAAACTTTTTATGCTGCTAACTTACATAAGATAGCATAATCATATAAAATAAACACATTTTAAAATTTCCATTTCCACAGTAGAATCCTTTCAAACTGGCAGTGAGCCTTACAATACTGCTTTGTCACAAAGTTTGCAAGAAAATGTTTCAATTTACATGCAGTACACCAAGAAAGGTTTCTTACACCTCAGAAGTTGTATTTGAGCAATTCATCCAGAACCTGGCAGTCAGAATGCCTGGTTTGTATTCCAGAATTGTTGACTGATTCCCTCTGTGATGTTGGGCAAGTCAGTTATTTTCTCTGTGCCTTAATTTATCCATATGCAAAACAGAAAACTAACATGGCTCTTATAGGGAATGCTTATGGACACACTGCAAGTACTCTCATGTCCTCTGGTGAAAGAAGCAATAAATGTTAAGTGTTATGGAAGAGCAGCAACATCTCCATTATCAGTAACATTGCCACAACCTTCTTTTATAAAGCCTTATGTTAGCTCCCCTGCCTCCATCACTTTGGCTTGGAAAACTGGTTTAGCTGAAGTTTGTGGTATTCACTGTGAAGACAAATGAGAATGTCTCTGCAGTGTCAAGAAAATTTAGATAGTGGTCTTTGAGGGAAGTCACTTTAATATTAACGTGATTTTTTTTTGGCTATCTTTAATACAATTTTTTATTGTTAGTATTGTAATAGCACCTAACATCCCCAGTCATGGACCAGGAGTCCATTGTGCTAGCTACTGTAAAAACACAGAACAAAAATGTAGTCCCTGCCCCCAGAGAGCTTTTGTCTCCTACTTGCATAATTATAATCAACATAGCATTAATATTTCAAACTTTTACATATAACTAAAACTTTGCTATATTTGAATGTGCTACAGGTTACAGTAGGAACATTTAATTTACCTCCCACTCAGAAGATTTCACTTAGGGCTTGTCTACACGGTCAGGTAATGCATTTTTTGGGGTGTGATTTCTAAAAATGTACTCAAAGGTGATCATTAATTAATTGGTCCATGTAGACCCTGCTGGTGTGCTTTAATGTAGTATTGTTTCAAACACAACTATGTTAAAGTGCACCAGTGGGGACTATAACATGTACCTGGGTAAATTAATGTGCATACACTAGTGCATTTTAGAAATCACACCCACAGCACATTAGACAAGCCCTAAATGGAAGATCCTTTTTTTATGTTCAACCACTGTATTAATGGAGTATTTTTTGTTTCTGAATAGTTAGAACCAACCCTGCTCCCTCTGATCTCAGTGAAATTATTTTGACTTCAGTGGAAATAGGCACTATGAGTTGGAAGTCAGTGGATTTACACTGATTTACAGTAGCTGAGACTCTTTCACCAGACATCTGTTTAAGTCTGTTGCTATATGAGAACAATTGGCTGGCTGCAGCCCAGAAAGAACATAAAGGTATTTTTTACAGCTGACAGATCACTTCCTTTAGTTCAAGTGGCAGAGGTCAATGATTTTGGATTTGTAGGATCAGGTTTCCAGTTTCAAGTCTTCACTTGTCTTTCATTGCAGAGAGGCTGTGGCATAAGCCCATTATGAGGCTGATTTTAATCCCCCATTTAACATTCCATATACTTTCAACCTCTTAGGGTTAAGTCTGATTTTTTTTTAAATGCTTTTTATAGATAAAAGCTTTTTAAATGGCTCCTTTTAAACATTTTTATAAATTCTGTCTTTTATTTATTTATTTATTTATGCCTCTTTTTGCCCAGCAATATCATATTATGCCACACCATCTGAAACACAGATTTTTACATTGGCTCTGTGCAAGAGGCAGTTTTCAAGGACAGGAAATATAAAAATGTTAAGAAAATTCCATTTATTTGAAAATTGAGATGATCCTCTGTCAGTGAGTCTGGTGAATAAAAACAAACATGGCAACCGAGAATGTTTTCATTGTTGATCATTTAGCTGTCCAGAGCTACTTTTCAAAAGAGAAATCTAGACTCCAGTAAAATGACTCCTCCTCGTGCATTCTCCACCAGAAAGTCCACTTAGCCTGAGGAGAATGTACACAGGTGGGGTAGCAGAGAAGCAAAGAAGCTGCTTTTCCACTGCCTGGCCTTTTATATGGTCATTTAAACTTGTGCAAAGGATTGTCGTTCTGCTTTGGTTGCATTTTTCACACACTTTGCATGTCTGTAAGTGACTACACAAGGCAATGGAGAATCAAGTCCAGAGTGTTTAAGTGACTTGCCAATTGAGGTTTGTGGCAGAACTGTGATCAGAGCTCTAATCTCTGTGGCTGTGCCCTATCTCTTTTCCACAAGGAGACAGCAGGCATTGGTGGGAAGCAGCCTGGAGGTGACTGCAGGTAATGCTACTATGATAAGTACTGTACAAGTAACTCTACTAATCAGCCAAGCAAACATTCCCAGGTTTTACAGAAATCGGTACCAACCCCTTAGTTTCAGTAAAACTAGAAGGACATCCAAACGGGGACAATCCTGTAAACTGGATATCTTGGTCTCACGTTGACCAGACTTCTGTTATGCTAACTAATCTATATGAATAAGTGATTACATTAAATAACAACATGACTTTCTTAGGAAAAACAAATCTTACATTTCTCCTCCTCACTTTCTTCACTTCCCTGAGGATACCCGCCCTCACAGTATTTATGTCTCTGAGGGGCAGGCAGTGAGGCATATTTTTGAAAATCCATTAATATATAAAGTATCCCGTTCCTCAGTAAAATAGAAAGATAAGAGGTAATTATGAATTTTGGTGTGTAATGTGCAAGTCCAACAGGATTTAAATTTAGGTACGGTAATTTTAAGAAAAATTAATAGGCTGCCTGTTCAAAATTCCAAACAAGCTAGCGGGGAGTAATATGGTATTCAGGGGCTTCTATTCATAATACTTTAAGTTTTACGATCCAGTTTGTAGTATCACACATCGCCCAGCTGAGAGCCATTAAACAGGGCAACAATGCTTCCTCCTTCAGTTTCTGTGTGATTTATCAGGGTAAGTAAGTAGTTTCACATTTACCGTTTTTAAATCATTTAGATATCAATAATTCGATACACTTGTGGCTTTCAAGGTAAATGCTAATCATTAATCTGTTGGGTATTTTTTTTTAAGTATGCTTAGCGGCACTAGATCTGCTTTCTTTATATATTGTTTAGATTTATGTTCTATCCACTTTTATGATTTACAAAAATAGTGTTTGACTGAACATCTCATACTGAACACTTTACCTAAGAAATACAGCACCCTGGGTGGGAACAAAAGTACTGTCATTCCCACAACACCTTTCAAAAGTTTTAATCTTCCAAAGAGTTCAGTAACAATCCTCTTTTGTCTGCATACTGTCAACTATCTGGTGTAGTGTGCATATTTATATAATCTCTAAAGCATGAGCTTCGACTGAGTCTTGTCACATATGGTTCCCATTAAAATAGAGGGAAACATGGCTCCAGATGTGTTGCTTGGCTAACCAAGGTTTATATTTAATCTCTTTTAGTACAATACCTCTTTAGTATATATCATAATAACTATTCACTGTTAAAAAGAAATTATTTTCAAAATAGCTAATGAATATCTGTTAATGTTCTTAAATTAGCATGCTGAATACTAACGGCAAAATTACATGCATCAGATTAAAAGCCATTTGAAATTATTAATAATCATGTCATATTTTTTTAGCTCAACTGCTTCTGCAATTCTTGATCATCCTGTTATCGTATATTCCCCATTTTATGCTCAATTCAATTTTTTTAAATGTTGTTGCTTCTTTCTGGGAAAAGTCTATTGCATTAGACTTTAACAGAATAGAAGTTTATTTTGGTCTTTGCTTAGTACCCCCCACTCCTGATTATGAAAATGATCTACCATGAAATATACATATGTAATTGAATGTCTCTAGTGATATCTGGCTCATTGTGTGGGTTCTTTGACTGCTTAGTGAATTTAAAATGACTCAGGAAAACAGCATTCTTCTCCTTCTAGAAGCTAAAGATGCAGGATGAAACAAGTTCATTTGCTGTTTTGTAAGAGAGGGTCTCCCGTGCATAGGAGTAACCCACGTAGAGGAAAGTTTCCTCTGCATTCTTCCGTCTGTTGTAATTTGCCTCCCTTCTCTTTCCCGCCTCCTGGGATGAACCAGGGAGTTCCGACTTCACAGATCATGGGGAATAATGGTAGTCAAGCAGCATGTAGATAGATGACCCTGGCCTCTATTATACTTCTCAACTTCACTAGCCCCTGAAGAGCACGTCCTTTTGAGTCATGCTTCTAGATACTCCCTCAACTGCACTGTCTCTGGAACCCTCTCCTCAAAAGGGGCTTCTTAGCAGGGAGAAGGAAATAGCACAGATCAGTACATCTGCCGGCTGTATCAACTTTGTGTTTCCCCTGCAGAAAGAACCTAGCTGGCTCCCATGAGAAATCATGGCATGTTTCTCCTCCCTCCTCATTTGCTCCATTCAGTCCATGGAACTCTAATCCTGTAGAAATCCGGGGCGAACATGCAGCAGAGATGGAGTGTCCCTTCCCCTCCATGAATGGACAGAGAGAGGAGCATAGGATTCTTAGTGACTAATTAGTTTTTCTACCTGCCATTATTTGGGGTCAAATCTGAACCCCATTGACATTTGGAAAAATTTGGCCTGTGATAGGAGTTTGAATGTCAGTAACCAGATCCAAGGTTTTGGTTGGACTGGTAACATGTTTGGATCTGGAGCTCAGCTCTGGTATTTTGATTTGGACTCACTTGTATGAGTAACTAATTATACTGATTGCAGTTTACTTTTGGGGCTAGCAGCAGCATGGAGCTAAGGGACCAGGCTGAGGTAGCATAAAAGGAAAAATTTCTTAGTCTCTGTAAAAGCCATAGTAATTATATTTTATGTGGCTGTCCAACAAAGGAGGAGGAGTATGAAATGCAGCTCCCAATTTTGGGGCAGGTTACAGTGCAGCCTCTTCATTGCATTCTGCCACAATATCTCTAGCCAATAAATTGGAGTCAAGTGTCTGCTTTCCCCCGCATGTCCCAGCCATGTGAATGTGTCCAGCTGTTGGAACTGTGTAAGTATAATTCCATTAGTCCAGGGCTAAGTTTAACATTCCTCTCTGCATTGGAGTATTTGGATCCAGCACTGAATGTTCCTGTCCTGCGCACAGGACTGCAGGAATCTTATTGCTGAGTGACTTCACCCACATCTTGCCAATGGATGTATTTCATCCTAATAGTAGATTCTACCAGATTCTACTGCATAGGGATGTGCATATCTATGCAAGAAATGCAAAGGGTCAAAAAAAAAAAGGTAAAGAAAAGAGGGATTCTGACATTTCTGTGCTCTACTGAAAACACTTCAATTAAATACAAATCAAGATAGCTGTTCGGACCCATGGTTCATTTAATCTAATGTGATGTCTCTAACAGTGGCCGAGTGATTTAGAGGAAGCTGTAAAAGACCCTATAATGGATAATTCTGCAATACCATGCTTATGGGAGAAGTTTAATCTTAACTGCCATCAGTCAGTGGCTCTTTATGTCCTGAAGCATGAAGTTTGATAATGCTTATACATTTTTATCCTATCTAGTTTTACTATGGGTGATATTAATATAAATGTCTGATCTTCTTATGAATCCTCATTACTTCAACATCTTCTGGCAGTGAGTACTGCCAGTTAATTATATGTTATGTAAAAAGTAATTTCCTTTCATTGTAATATAAATAATCAAAAAGAATAAACAAGGCTCCCAGTTAGAAAAAGGTCACAAAATAACTGTTACTGCAAGCTTCTGGATTCTTGTAGTCATGCATTAGACTTTGAGCGAGTAAGTGAGGGTGGGGTAGAGGGAGCAATGGAGGGTTGGGGAATGGAGTGAGTGGGGAGGGGTCTCGGAGAGGGGGAGGGGCAAGGGTGTTTGGTTTTGTGCGATTAGTAAGTTGGCAACCCTATGTATATTCAAGTTCATATTTATAAATATATTAGGTGAGATTTTCAAGAGTGAAAACTACTCTAATACAAGTCAATGGGAACTTTATCATTGACTTCAACAGAAGCAGAGCTAAACTAGCACTGAACACTTTTGAAAATCCCACCCATTATCTCTCTACTTTTGGCATTATTAATGAGAGCTGAAACCAACTGCTAGTTTTCATGAATGCGAACTGCATACATTTCCCACGCTTGTGTTTATTTTTTTTTAAAACATATACACCTGAGTATTCAGAAAATGTAGACTTTGTATTTGTGGATGTACATAATCCACACCATTATGTCAATTAATCTGCAAAAATCAGTTTATACTACTACTTTGCAGTTGTCCTGGAAATAGCTTGTCTGTCTGAATAATTACATGAAAACACCTCTCTGGATGGGAGTGTATTGTATTTTTCAATTCTGCATGTGTGTGTTTTCTAGAAAAGAAATGAGTTCTTTGCAATTTGGTTCATAGATTAAAATCCACATACTAGCACTTCTATGAACGTTTTAGGCAACAAAATAGATGCAGAATTAAACTGTTTGCAAATGGACTGTTTTAGTGGGCAAATATTCTCATCTCATATGTTTTTACTTTACTTATACTTCTTTTGGAAGCCAAAAAAAGTTATTCTAGGACTCATAGACTGGAACGTTTCATCTTAGCAACTAAAACTCAAGGAGTACTATATATCTTAAAATTCTAATTCTAATGTATTTAGAGGTCTAAAGTGTATGTGTATATATATATATATATATATATATATATATATATATATATATATATATATATATATATATATAAAATCTGGCGTATTAATTTATTCTAAACATTATTATTTTTTTAATTTTCTCCTAGCCTGGGACCTCGAAAATCAAATTCCAGCTCAAGGTGAATCCAAAAGACTATAGACCTAGATATGTTGGATCTTAAGTTTTCAAATATTGTGGGCTGGCAATTGAAGAAAAAAATACATACAAATAACTTTTTGCATAATGTAAATACATTAATTCTTGGAGATGGGTAACACAAGGAAGTATCTTCCTCTGGTAGAAGGCATAAACAGAAGACAGTGACAATTAAATTTAATTTTAGTTCTCAAACTCTCTCTCTCTTAATGTTTTGAGTTTTTGTTGCTGTTTTCCCCTGAAGAGTCCCAAATCTGTTCGGGACTGGTTTTTGAGCTTGATTTCTTCATAATGACATTTTGCTCAAGTCTACAACACACATGCACACACGTTTTCTATTCTGAGTTTTATTATATCTATTTTTAAATACAGAACATCTGGTGAGTTATATGAAAAGAATTATCTATGAGTGTGTGTCACATGGGCTACATGAGGGAGTAGGATGTACATTGCTGGAGCTTTGCTCCTCACACAAGAAAGGGCGAGATTTTCAAAAGAGTTCCAGATAAGATTTTCAAAATGCTCAGAACCCACTGCTGAGGCCAGATTTTCCAAAGCACCGACGTGAGTTAGAAACACAAGTCCCACTTTGAATGCTTAGGTGCTTTTGAAAATCCAGTCCACCTATGGCCTCATTTTACATATTATGACCCAACACGCTGAACTCTTGAAAACTGGCACAAAATCATCAGCATCTAGGGTCTGATCTAGACCCCACTGAAGTTAATGGGAGTCTGTCCATTGACTTCTGTGTGTGTTATATCAGGCCCTTACATTTAAACAGAAAACTCTTCCCAGCAAGGTCCTTTCCAAAATCTTGGGTGTGACAAATTCCATCCTAATGGGCAAAATTGAAAACAGAAAATGAAAATGCCAGATGGTGCCATTATGAGATGACACAACAGAAGATGAACTGTCAGAGAACCATGCAGCTAAGAAATTGTATCCAAAATTACAGCAATCTCATAATTCTGTTGGGTATAAAATTTGAAAGGCAAGCAGGGAAGACACATGAAAGAAAAAAATCTTTCCATGGACAATGGTGAGCTGAAGCAACAGGTATCATAGAGGTTAATCTATCATTTACTCTTAAAAACCATCATGCTTTGATCCCATCTCTGTGAAAAACTATAGAGGACTCCTTCAATTTTTCCTGTCTATATGTTAAACCACACTAACTTTGGAATTTCTATTATGTGGGGTGTCAGTCCTCAGTCGTTCTCATGATTTCAATTACTAATTTGTTCCAAAATGGAACACATACTAGTCTCTTCAAATAAAATCCCTAATAACCTCAACAGAATGCAAAAGTTTAACATCACTCCTTTAACATAAATTATTATTATTAAAGTAAGGAGATTAATCTCCTCATCTCAGTATTTGGTGGATCAGCTAATGATTTTGCTTCCTTGGTTTTTATGCCAATCTCATCTGTGTTTCTATAACCTAAACCCATATTGTTTCAAAATATTGTGTAAAGGATATTCAGCTTTCATTTGGAATAAAAGATAAATAAGAACTATGTTGTTACAAAATCCGGGGAGACTTTACTCTGCCAAATTTTAAAACTATAGTTTTGAGCTTGTCACCTTGGTTATGACTCAGAATGGGTCATAGGATGTTCTTTCCAGTATGGTGACCTTTGACTGGATATTGAAAACAATCATGATCGTTCATAGCTCAGCAGAAGAATATATTTGTTTATCTCTGTCTATGTGATTGGTTGCCTCATACTAACCTATGCAGGGCCGGATCCTGTGTGCACAGAAGTGAATGGGAAACCATTGGCTTCAGTGATGCAAGATCATGGCCTAAGTCATAAAGAGTAGAGAGATACGATTATATTCAAAAAGAGGCTAGATAACATACATATATTAAGAGTATGTTAATAATTGATTAACAGATGCTTTAATAAATGGCTGATCATTTGTTAGACAATTATAGAGTCCAACAGATGAATGTCGCTTAATACTATTTTTGATGCTTCTACTAATATGCTTATAATAATCCAAAACATGTACTAGTCAAATATTTTAATAAACTATTTATAAATGTATCCTTAATAAAAAGTGTGACCCCAAAGTGTTATGCAACAATTGATGACATTAGGATAATTTTGATACACAACCCTCTGAGATATTAGGAAAATTGGAGGAAATGCTTTCTTTCTTTGTGAATGTCTTGCCATATCATGGGCTCTCTATATTGACCTAAGTAAATGTTTGGGAGCCCCTAATAGAGCTAGTTGGAAAATGGACACATTTCAGGAAAATCCTCAAGAGGCTTTCCCTTTTTAATTTGTTGATGTCATTTCTAAATGTTCCAACTTGCTTTAATCACTCAGGTGGCCATGTGTGCGTGTAAAGTAGGACTGTCCCTCTTTTTCAGAGCCTGTCTGTCCTGGTGTCCTTGTTAGTTTTGTGGAAGAAAACAACCAGTGCTGTGTCCTGGTTTTTGCATAAGATGGCTGGTTTCGAGGATCTCCCACATGAGGTCTGCTTCCCTGCACCAGTCCTACATGACTCTTCAGTTTCAGAGAAGAAAGGGTTGTGAATAGGCATTGTTTCAGGTATTGTTTGAATAGATTCATAGGGCTTGTCTTCACTACTGGGGAGATCGACGCTCCTGCAATTGATGCAGCGGGTGTCGATTTAGCAGGTCTAGTGAAGACCTGCTAAATCGACGGCAGAGCACTCTCCAGTCAACTCTAGTACTCCAGGTCCCCGAGAAGAGTAAGGGAAGTCAATGTGAGAGCGTCTCCTGTCGATACAGGGCAGTGAAGACACCACGGTAAGTCGACCTAAGCTACGTCGACTCCAGCTACGTTATTCCCATATCTGGAGTAGCATAACATAGGTCAGCTTACCTCGGTAGTGAAGACAAGCCCATAGAGTTTAAGACCAGAAGGGACCACTAGATCACCTAGTCTTACCACCTGTGTATCACAGGCCACCAACACCACCCAGTACTTGCACACAAAACCCAACAACAGCATAGGAAGAGGAGAATGTGTTATGATTATTCTGTGATTTTCTCTCGCTTTTATTTATTGCTTCTGTGTAGCCTTTCACTGTTACTCCTGTCTTTACATCTGGAGGGAGTCGTTCATTTATTCATTTAGTCTGTTTGATTTGTTACTATTACATACTTTCCAGATTTCCTCTCATTGTTGTGAGTCTTTTAGTTGGTGGAGTAAAGATTTTTTTTCTGTTAAGACAGACATCAGGGAGGTTTCAAATTGGAGAGGGAGGTTACAGCGAGCTCAATATTAGAGCAAGGAGCTGCTGGATAGGGATCAAGGTCTTCAAAAGGAGCAAAATTATATTGGAGAATGGGGTGTAGAAGTTGCAGAAGCTGTGAAGAATTGTCTGGCAGGAAAGTAAAGCAACAGTGCATAGGGGTAATGTTTGGGAGTGGGAGGGAGGAGAAGAGCTGGAAAAGTGCCAGCAGATAACTGGGAGAGGAGGAGTGGTACAGAGATGTTCAGATAAACAATTTCTGTATGGCAAAAGCAATAGAATAAGCCATACTGATACTTGTTTTTGCAAAGTATAAGTCAGAGATGGGAGGCTGCAGAGGGAGCATGAAACATGCCATTATGTCTAGATTGTCTAGACAATCCATATCTAGTGTAATTTTTCAATGCATCTACTTTTTCTGCATCTACTTTCATTCCCTTCCCAGCCCACTGGCTTAGGGGCTGCAGTTTGTAATCAGTTTCCACAGTCAAATTATTAGTGGCAGCAGCGTGTCTCATGGGAATTCAGAGACTGATGAATGATTACTGTTTGCAAGAACTATATTTTAATTTGTTTATTGCGGTTTTAGCTGGAATTTGTAGGATTGCCACCAACTGATTAGTTTCTAATGCCTTTACATAACACTGGAGAGAAAATCAGAATGAGATGCTTCATTTCAGGTTTTTTTATCATCATGCCACATCTAATTGCCATAGTCAGTGTAATTCAATTCAATCGTGTACATTCATAAAGTTTATGAAGTGGAAGTAGTCGCTCTGTAGTTAAAGTTGAAGCCACCTTCCCATAATTTTAAGCTCAAATTTCAAAACCTGTTCCCCCCAGTTACTTTCCTCAAAAATAAAAACCCTGATCTTCCTGAAACTCCTTAATGTCACATATCATCCCAGGATAGTTTTCCAAAAGCACAGTTTGATAAAAATTAGAAATGGAATTTTAAAACTATTGGGTAAAATTTTCAAAAGCTCCAAAGTGAAACAAGACCCTAAATCTCGTTTTCAAAAGTGACTTAATCAATTGGACTTATGCTCTTAAGTACCTAGGTCACTTTTGAAAATGGGAGTTAGGGTCTTGGGTCACTTGGATGCTTTTGAAAATGTTTCCTGTTGTGTTTGAAGGTTTGAGTTCACTGTTGACATTTTTCTTTATTTTTAAAACTATTTTAGTTCATTCAAAGTTCCAAAATGGCTTGGCCTGTATACTCCGACTTGGTCTGGTTTTGTTGACCTTGCTTAAAAGAACCTTTTGTATTTTGGAAGGGCAAGGAGTGAGGGAATCACAAATACCCAAACCCAGCTTGTGATGCCACACACTAAGGGTACATCTCCACTGCACAGTTAACCTGGGCTCCTATCCAGGTTTTAGTCCAAATTCCTACCATCCACACAGAAAAACCTCTGACCTGAGTTTGGAATTACTTTAAGCCTGAGCTAGTTTACATGGGTGGGGGTTAGGGTAGAGACCAGGCTTCAGTTTAACTCCGGTTGGAAGCTACCTTTTTGCAGTGAGGATGCAGGCAAAATCACGCAAGTGCAGATAGTCCACCGATGCCCGTCCCACAATTCATGGAAGGGCAAGTTCTCCCACAACTGACACAATTGCCTGAGAAAGAATCCTAGAACATCTCAGCAGAAGGAACCTTGGGAGAGGCCCTCGGACACACATGGGTGAATACAGAATCATTACATAGATTGAATCTATTTCCCCATGTTAAGTATCCTCACACCTCTTGTCAACTGTCTGAAATGGGCCATCTTGGTTATCACTACAAAAGTTTTTTTTTCTCCTGCTGATAATAGCTCATCTTAATTAATTAGCCTCTTAGAGTTGATATGGCTACTTCCACCTTTTCATGTTCTGTATGTATATATATCTCCTTACTATATGTTCCATTCTATGCATCTGAAGAAGAGGGCTGTAGCCCACGAAAGCTTATGCTCAAAAAAATTTGTTCGTCTGCCACAAGGTGCCACAAGTACTCCTGTTCTTTTTACAGAATCAGAGAGGACACAGTAACGTGGGTAAGGCTTTGTAGTGAGGATGATCACACCCGGGCTAGGCAAACCCAGGTGCTCAGACCCAGATGCCAAACACTCAGGTTTAAATGTGTAGTGAAGACATACCATAAGGTACCAGATAAGGTTTTAACTAGGGGTTCATTACAGCAGGCTTATGAAAAAGAGCCAGTGGAATGTGAGAGAGGGGCCCTGAGGTTAAAACAGGAAAAATGAGTGTCCAGCCCAGCCAGCAAAAAGGAAATGGGAAACACAAGATATGGTAAGTTAGGATAGTTTATTTCATCCCCTGCATAGTTGCCAGCTCTCCCAATCTGTCCAAAACTGCCCTAAGTTATAAACAGCTATCCTGGAACTTACCATCCTCCCTGAACTCCTGGGCAGTTGGAGTTTTGTGTTATCCCTTCAGAGTTTCCTTGCAGCCACTGAGGACTACTGTGATGTGTCTGCTTAGTGGGCAGCCGGGCTGCCACTCTGTCCCCCCTTTTGCTGCTTCTCTGCTGGATGTGAGCCAAGGAGGAGTGGTCAGGAGGACATAAGTTGAGGGGGACAGTACTGGCTCCAGGAACCCCTCTTTCTCAAAGCCCACAATCCACAATCAGCCCCAGGGTCCAGTCACCCTCAAAAACTCCCACCACCACCACCCACCTAGTTTCCCCAGGTTCCCTCACAACCCTCACCACATAGCTGCTACTAGAGTCCCCTCACCGCCCCACATAGCTGTCCGAGGCCCTTCCCCTTCCCCCCACTACCCAAATATATTGATGAAGTGGGGACAAAGCGGAAAGGGAAAGAAATGCCTTTACATGTCACCGGTTACCTGGGTTAGTGTTAGTTCCTTTAATAGCTTCAAAGCTATATCTTCACATGCCAGGTGAACAGCCAGAATTCACACTGCTCAGAGGGTGATCTTTCATATAGCTCAGGCTGCTGAGTGTATTCTTATGAATTTTAGGTTATTTTCTCTGCCTTTTATATTCCTCTGCCTCAAAGAAGACGACAACCTAAAATTTCCTTCAGTGGATGCACATTCCTCATATGGCTCAGACCCTGGTTACCCACCCTGTGTGGAGAATTGTCCCTGCCAAAATTCTTTGCATGTTGGCAACTATGCTAGAGTCAGGTGTAAGTTAGCTTTTGCTTAATGAGGTTTGGTTTGGTTTTTTGAAGGAGGAGGAAGAAAATGCCTAGTTCTGGGATGGTGCCTAGTCCTCCACAGAGGCATGTGTTCCTTTAAGATACAGGTTGCAGTAGTTTGTTTTCCCCTCTCCCTTCCCCCACCCCTTTTTCTGTTACCTTTGATTGTCGCAAGCTGCTTTACTCTTTCAGACATTTATGCCTCCCAGTGGCACAGTGAAATCTGTAACTGGAATAAACAGCATCTGTTACAGTTCAGGAATGAGCTGTCCCTCTGATCTCTCTCTGTCCCTCCATGGACAACTGTTTCAAGTGAGTCCTGCACTTCTCTCAGACTAGAATCCCGTGAGTCACCACACTTTTGACGGGTTGTGAAAAATCCTGTTTCTCAACCATGTTACCTACAGCAGGTTCAAATAGGCCCCTGCTAGAGAATTCTCTCCCGGAGCAGTAACTAGGGTTGCCAACCATCTAATCATACAAACCCAAACACCCTTGTCGCACCCCCTGCCCTGCCCCTTCTCTGAGGCCCCGCCCCCCATTCAGCCCTCCCTCTGTCACTCTCTCTTCCCCGCTGTCACTCACTTTCACTGGACTAGGGCAGAGGGTTGGGGTGCGGGAGTGGGTGTGGGCTCTGGGCTGGGGGGTGAGGCCGAGGGGTTCAAAGTGTGGGAGGGGGCTCCAGCTGAGCCTGGGGCAGGGGGTTGGGATGCAGGAGGGGTGTGCAGGCTCCGGGAGGGAGTTTGGGTGCAGGAGGGGGCTCAGGAATGAGACAGGGATTGGTGTGCAGGAGAGGGTTTGGGGTGTGGGCTCTGGGAGGGAGTTTGCATGAGGGGGCTCAGAAGTGGGGCAGGGGGTTGGGGTGTGGGAGGGAGCTTGGGGTGCAGGCTCTGGCCAGGCGGCACTTACCTTGGGTGGTTCCCGAAAGCAACGGCATATCCAGCAGTGGCTCCTAGGCTCGGGGAAGCCAGGCAGCTCTGTGCACTGCCCTTGCCTGCAGGCACTGCCCCCGCCTGCAGGCACTGCTCCCGCAGTTCCCATTGGCCGGGAATGGGGAACCACGGCCAATGGGAGCTGCGGAGTCAGCGCTCAGAGTGGGGGCAGCGTGCAGAGACACACCCTGGGCCGCACCTCTGTTTAGGAGCTAGAGGGACATTCCGGCCACTTCCGGGAGTAGCACAGAGCCAGGGCAGGCAGGAAGTCTGCTTTAGCCCTGCTGTGCCACTGGACTTTTAGCACCTAAAATCTCCCAGATTGGCATCAGTAGCCTCCAGGAGATCGAGCCCAATTCCGGGAGACTCCTGACCAAACTGGGAGGGTTGGCAACCCTTGCAGTGACCAGCTGGTAAATGCAGTGATAGAGAACAGCTTGTTCACATTAGGGTATGTTTTATTTATTCTTCAGAACACCCTAAGTAGAGAGAAAAGAGTTAAAAATAACTCTAGCTTTAAATGCATATTGTCTTACCTAAGCTTATCCCTGACATTGGGTTGGGTGAGATAGGTTGTCATCTACAATTGCTGTCTCTCTGACAGTCTGCGCCTCAGTCAGCCTATGTATCCCTGAAGAAAATGCCTGTGTCTCCCTGAAGACACAGGCTGTCTTTTATCCATTTCAAAGGTCCTTTGATTGAAAGTTCCTGCCAGAAGATCTTGTGAGGTTTCAAGTAGGGCTCCTGAACCTGGTCAAACTTATTCATGCATTTCTCCAGAGCGGGATGGAGGTAGTCTTCATACAGTGGATTCCTGGTATTGTCCATTTGAACACCAAGCAGTTGTGTGTCTATAGCCATTGTTTTGGATTCCTGCAGGATTTAACCCTTGGCCACCTTTTTAGCCAGCAATAAATAACCCCCAAATCCATATATTATATATACATACACTCTCATACTGTCTCGCTCACTCACAAATTAATGTGGCTGCCTCCCACGTTCTTCACAGCATTTCATAGCTAATTTACAGAAAGCCCATTCAAGTCAGTGGACAGACTTCCATAGATGATGTTGGGTATTAAATCAGATCCTATTTGTGTTATATAGTGTCCTTATAAGAGAGCCATACAGCTGATAGCACTAAAATGGAGTCAAAATAATAAATATTTGAGAACAGTTAAAGGTAGCTGCAAGCTGGGTTCTTCTGCTTAGTTTTAAGAGCTGAGTCAAACATTTCCATTTCAGATAATAGAAGGAATGAAGTATATGCGATAAACATTTATTATTAATAAAAGTTGGAGTCAGTTTCCTTCCAATTTACAATCTGTTTTATTTAATCCCAGTTGTGTTGGGTTTGTTGCAAAAATAATTTCAAACTAATCTCTGATGAAAGATTCAGCAATGAATTTTTTACCAGTCAGGCAGTAGACAGGTTTTGGCTTTTTATTATACAGGTTTCTTTAAATATTAGCCTTCATCCTTGTTCTTTAAAGAAAAAAGATAAGCTTTTATTTTCAAATAGGTCTCAGAAATTCAACATATGTAAACACAAAATGAGGAACCAAACTGCAACTTGGTACCAGATTTTTTTTAGAAACTGATAAAGCAGCTATTTTAATGGTGTTATATTTTCCAGATGTTAACTTAATCTACCTTTGGTCTAAATTCCTTTTGGACTCAAATCAATAAAGTTGCATCAGGCATAAATTTGGCATCTTTTTAATTATGCTAAGACTTCAGTAACACAATGATAAATTATATTTGTAAATGACCTTCTCTTGGAGCATTTCTCAATTAGAAAGCTCCAGAAGTTATTCTTGGTTACTTTTATATTTTAAATCACGGGTATGTTAACACACTCAGTAACTGTTATATATGTTGTTTTGGTTTACAATAGTTTCTTGAGGCCCCAACAGAGATGAGCTCCTTGTTGGGTAGGCTTTGTGTGTATTGTGTAGAAATGATCCCTGCCTCAAAGAGCTTACAGTCTACTCTAAGCCCAGATTCAGGAAAACATCCTTATTCAGTACATGCTTAAGTGCAATTCTGAATAAGGGCTTAAATAGAAAAGACTGGGAGAAATAAAATATTATTATCCCCATTTTTAAAATGGGTAACTGAGCCATAGACAGATTAAGTGATTTGCCTAATGTCACATGAAGCCTGTGGCAGAGGTAGTACATAGATGATCCCTAATCTTCTTACACCTTAAACACAACACCACTCTTCCTCTCTTTTTACTGATGCTCTGAGTCTGGTAGCATGTTAGTAAAGTATGACATACAAAATAGGGATTTTTTAAAATAAAACTTTCATAACTTAAAAACAGAATAAAATGTAGTTCCTGCAAAGACTTCTGTAGGCAAACATTTTGGCTAAATGCTTTCTTCTGTTGCTTGAAATTCATATGTTAGTAACACTTCTGGCCACCTCACTTATATTAGATTAGCTACCAGTGTTTTCATTACTGAAAACTATTGATAATTCATCTGAATGTTCCCTGTCATGTACTAAATCAGGTAGCATTGCCTCTCATACCGCTAAACTCAACATGACAGCTAGCCATAACTGACACATTTAAATAAACCATGCTTTTGATTACGATTACCTACACATTCTTTGTTAAAGCAAGTAAATTGAATCTGGACTTTGGGGCCAGATAACGTAACTGAAGTCAATGGCAAAACTTCCAATGACCGTAATGTGAAGTGGATCAGGCCCTTAATCAGCCGATCTCGTGGTCCTTTGGTAAGCTGGGATATTACATTCTTTAGAGGGTACTAATCCTAAACCCTGTGAAAAATATTATGAGTTGACATTTGTACTTCTGTTTTAGTACATGGGCATTGCAAACATAAAACAGTAAAATTAAGTTAAATAATTCAGTAATGACTCTTCAGTTATACAAGAAGTACAAAAGTACTGAAGATGAATAAAACAATTTGGGTTTATGGTATTTAATTGTATTATTGTTTAAGTTAAATAGGGCATTAACTGTTTTTTTCCCTTGATAAGTGGAATAAGTTTCCATAGTTTGTACTGTTTTGGTAAAGTTCTTTTAGGAGTTGCTATTATTTAATATCAGTGCTTAAATGGCTGATATGTCTCTAACATAGGGAGATAAGTAGAATAGTGTCTCAACTATTGTGTCAATGTCCTAATATACAGAAATGTGGTGAAAGTTATGAAGTATAGTATTTTATATTTGGGTTAACGGCTTTCAATTTACATTGAAATTGTCAATACAAGGACAGAAATGACAGTACTTTTAGTATAATAATGACTTTGTTTTAAGATTATTCGATTAATTACAGTTGTGTTTCATTGCCATGTAGATTTGACGAGTGTAATGATAAAGGGTCATAGGTTGTAGTATGAAAAGTATGTCAAAATTAGATCCTTTTAATTAAAAGATCCATTGGAGCTGCTTGAAGAGTAAAAACCATGCTATTTTATGGGCAGGACATTTGCATGGCAGGTACAGTTCCTAAAAATACTATACTTAGGTTTTTGCTTAATTTGCAATAATTTTAGTAATTTTATAGAGAGAGTGTTAGTTGTCCTTTAGTCAAGAAGGCATCTACTACTATAAAATCTGATTAAGAAAAATAATCTTTAACAAAAATGTACTATTCTGCTGTTTTTAGATTTGTTAGCACCATTGATGAAATCTTGTCCCTGTTGAGTTCAATTGGAGTCATTGACGTCAGTGTGGTCAGAATTTCACCCTGTGGTGTGTAAGTGATTTCTCTGCCCATGCAGGGAGCTCAACACAGCTTATTGCAGGATCAGGCTCCATTTTCTGAAACCCTTACATTGGTGAGAATTTATTACACAAGTAACCTCACTGATGTGGCCATGATCCTGTTCTGACAATCACACAGATGGACTTGCCTTTGTAGAAGATCTGATTTGAAAATACAGAACTCCACCTCCCCCATCCCCACCCCTTACCTAATCTTGTCCTCTACACCTCTACTACTTTACAGGTTTTAGTAAAAAATTCCATAAAACAATACTGGTAAATACATTTTAGAGATCATAGTAAGTTATTTGCAACTCAGGCTAATTCATTATAGAGTAAATAGGTGGTAATTATGCCATAATTTGCATAGTGTTACTCAGATATGAAAACTATCAAATATGTGGTGATTTTAAAATAAAATACAAAGGATTAAAGTATAGTTACCTGTATACGTTAATCTAAAAGACATACAATCTTTACATGAAAATAAGGATGTAATTACTGTACTAAGAACTAAATATAGTTATTTGCAAAGCAGGACAAAATTTGCAAAATGTATTCCACGTATTTGCATTCAAAAGCTTACACTAATTTGTCTGGGCCATCTTGACAATACTATTTGAAGTATTCAATGTTGGCCTAACATTGCTCCCATCAAAGTCCATGGTAAAATTCCCATTGATTTCAGTGGGAGCAGAGTTATGGCAACAATGAGCACTTTGAAAATCCGACTTTGTTTTTTTTCCGTTCTTCCTCAGGCTCAAAATGCCATGGGAAGAGCGGGATAGAGGGAGGCCATTTTCAAACACCATGGATCGAGCATGTTGGCTGGGGCACCTGGACAGAGGAAGGGAGGATGGGCGAGTAAGAAACCAAACAAAAAGTGTTTTAAGCAAGGGGCTCCAAAGGAAGATTGCCTGCCTACACTGGGAAGTAATGGGGTATTTCCAAATTAAGTGTAGGATTCCATGTCTGTAAAATGCTAGCAAAAAGAAAATACAATTCTAAGGATATTATCAGGGTTAGAGTCTGAAATCAGGATAAGAATTTTGTGTCAGAGGATCTATCTATCCATCCAGTGTTCCCACCATATCAGACCTGTATCCTTTACCTGTCTGTTCCAGACTGGGAGGTAGGTGTAGGTAAAGGATTCAGGTCTGATATGGTGGGAATACTGTCATCAGCAGATGACACTGGTTTGAAGGAAAATCTTTCTGGGGAGCACAACTTGAAAAGAGTTGACAGTCTCAAGGCACAAAACAGGGCAATATAAATACAGGGTATGTCTTACTGAATGTTCTTATTCACTTTCACACTAGATATTCAGCATTCATTTTAAAACTTCCTTTTGTGTCTGTGTATACTTAATATTAGTTGTTTAGTATATATTTAACTCATTTCCACTTTTGTCTGTTAAATCGCAGTGAGGGGAGCTTTCCAATAATCATATTCAGTTTCTCTGGGACGTTCAAAGAAATACCTTCCTGAATCACCTGATTTTTTTTTTTCGTAAGCAGACTATTTCCCATTCTCTTTCTTTAAATTAACTATTTCAGAAAGGACACAGTTTCCCTACTTAAGTCTCCCTTTTGAGTCTAGTAGAACAGGATACTTTAGTTGCACTCTATATGTGTACATAGGAAATCTGTCTGGCACGCATTTGCTTTCTTATACCTGTGCATGCAACCTGTGCAATTTGATAGGTATTTAGATTTACAAATAACCATCAATTTGTACAACACCAATGTTCATATATAATAAAGGCAGGCATATGCTTGTAGATATATGTACATGTAAGTTGGCCAATTCAGTTTAAATACATTTTTAATGTCACATAATATTTAAATAATCTGTTAACTTGACATTTTATTATAGATTTGTCTCCTTATTCTTTCCTTTTGTGCATTACTTCTCAGGTTGAAGTGCCACAAAACAGAAAACATATTTGACTGGCTGATTCTCAACATGAACCGTGCTTTCAGCAGAAAGAAAGGTAAATAGTTTGGCTTTCATTATATGGGAGACCAAAGCTCTGCATAAATACTTGTAAAGGTTAAAAATATTAGTATTACAGAATAATTCCTTTCTGAGTAGTTGTATTGGACCAATTAGTTTAGAAAGGAATGAGTTTCTGGAAATTATATGGAGCAAGTCACTCCAGATGCATACCTATAAAGAGTCTTCTGTCTGTAGTATAAGGCTGTGAGAGCCTGTACTGAAGCTCATGCTATTTCCATTATTGATTTCTGATCAGAGGGAATGCAAGAGGGTGTTAGAACAGCTAAAGGGAGGCATGGAGGTCTCTGTGCTGCTGTTTATTGTTTCTAGTGATTGAGCTTTTATTCCCAGTGAAGCTGTTTTGGAAAGTCAAATTTTAATAGAACTAAACCACCCTGTGTTACAGCAACTCTTTGTTCATTCTAAAGGCCTGGGCTTTGAAGGCTAAAATTAATCTTGTGTTTATGTTGAAAAAGAGACTTTCTAAAAGTGTATGTATCTACTGCCAAATAGTCTATAACAGCTAAATTCCTAGTTATAGATCTTTCAGTTCATTCATTCATTTTTTTCATATGGTTGTTTTAATGTATTTAATTTTTGGACAGAGTTTTACAGATAGATTTTCTTTTTAAGCAAATACAAACAAATTTGTCTGATGTGACTGAAAACATTTAACAGAAAATGATATTTGTGTATTAATAATGAGGAAAACATTAACAATAAGAGCTGCATCTTCTGGGCTTATGTTCACAGAATTCAAATAGATCTTTGTTCTAAAGACCATTAAGTGATAAAGACCATCGACCAAAGTCTCTGCTGGTGTAAATGAGTAAAACTCCATTAAAGTCAATGTGAATCCATCCATTTACACCACAAAAAGCCTCATATTTGCCACATCTATCTATATTAAAGTTAGAAGCTTAAGGTGATTTATAATAATCTAACAAAATGCAGTAACAATATCTCTGTGACCCTGGTGGCGAATACATCTACTTAGTTTATTGATGCTAAGGCCACAGACCCATCTATATGCAAATGTTTTCCTGGAGACGCATTGTGTTTATTGGTGTTGCCTAATTTTCCTTAGCATATTTGTTTTTATAAACAATTTTCACACATTTTACATCAGTTACCACAAGTCCCCCCACAGCCAGGGGAAGAGTTTTTTCCTGTAGATAAACTTTTCCCCTATTCTGCTCTATTGGCTGCTGATACTATTTGCAACTTGGTCCCTCCCTCCATGAGAAGTAGCCTGTTCTTCCAGACTCCTTATGTTTTGTGGTGGTTTTCTTGGTAGTTCACTTGGCTATTGGGTTATCCTATGGTCAGATTCTTCCTTACTTAATCATTGTGGCTCCCAATCCTCTGAAGCTCAGGGATACACCACAGAACATAGTCCCCATCCCTTCTGCGTTACCTCCCATCCCCCCGCCCACAACATATTGTATGTCTTATGTGGCCCTTATATGTTTAGTTAAATACAGGCAGTCCTCGACTTTACGACGTTCGACTTAAGACGAACGGCACTTATGATATTTCTGAATTGACACCCTGATTCGACTTACGGCCATTGGTATTGACTTTTCGATGCTCGGTCCCGCAATAGAGTGGATTGCAGTTCCGAGTTACAACCTTTCGACTTACGACACAATTTTCAGGAACCAATTGTGTTCAAAGTCCGAGTAATCAAATTAGGTGAGGGTTTAATTGATTAATTGAAATCTCAAATTGAATAGGTAATGTCAACCCACCCATCTTTCAGCCTAATGATGACAACTGAAAGCATTCATAAGTTCAGGAAGCACTTATTCACACATGCGATCATAAAGAATTAGAATCTCTGCAGACAAAAGTTGTAATTGAAAATAATACGGGTATCTGGTGAGAACAGATTATAGGAACACAGGCTTCACTGAACAATACTTTCCCTGATTTGTTATGTTAAAGTGCAATATAAATGTAAGATCACCAAGTATCATGATTATTAAATTTTGATACTTATGCTTTTGATACTTTTGATCAACGTAGCATAGAACTCAGTGGGAACTTTTCCACTGACTTTAACAAGAGCTGGATTGCCTATCCATTTTTATATTTCATGGAGACAATGTACTTTGTGTTTGAGTTGCAGAAACTTTAAATAATTTAAGAACCATGAAAAAGAAATGAATATCAGAATGAAAACTGTCTACTTTTAAAATCAACAGATGCAAATTATATACCAATTTATATTAATAGAGTTTTCATGGATCTTATTAAAAACTAAGGGGAAAACTGAGATGTCATTGTCAATGATGTTGGAAAGTTGTTTTTCTAAAACATGTTTTCAAAACAGCATTGTACAAATTCCTGCTTCTTCACTGTCAAAAGGTGTGAAAGTTTTCTTTAGGTCAAACACATAACACATATATGTTTCTCTGTGTATTCCTCTGACCCATTTTTCTGTGCCTGGTCCCATCCTTACGATGTATCACCTTTAATTTAGCTTTGTATAGTGATACCCAATCAAGCAAGGTGACTATTTTGCAAAACTTCCTCTCCTCAACTGCAGCAGTAGATTGTGATCTCTGCCCATCTCTACTAATATAACTCTCTCCCTAATCTCAGCTGTTTCCATATGACTTGTCTTTATTGTCTTCAGTCTTAGTTGTAAGCTCTTCTGGGAATTTAATATGTTTATAGTAAAGAAAGAGATTACGTATTGTAAGGGCAATCATAAATGTTGTGACTACATATAGGTGATCCTTATTATTAATATTGGTATCCAAGTCACATGTATATAACTGAAGGGATGATCAGGGTCTAAACATATATATATACACATACACACACCGTGTGTGTGTGTGTGTGTGTGTGTAAAATATATAAGCAAACAGAAAGCATTAGATTATTAACTTTTAAATGAACAATCATCAGTATTTGAGGCCATATCTTAAAGGGTGTCTGTTTTTCTTGCTGGCTCTGTAGCCTGGAATTTATAGATATTACTGTAGAAAATGATCATACTGATGCACAAACAGAAAAGTTAACAAAATGGAGCTACTGTTTGTTGATTTATGCTGCATTAGAAGCACAGGGAAAATGTATTATTTTTGTCATATGGAACGGGACATTTTTAAGCACAGGGTAATCATGGTGGAAATGTAGGCAATTGAAGGCCACATTTTTTCACTCTGGGACAAATTCAGCATTGAATGACAAGCTGTGAAATCTCACTGACTTGTTCAGGGTGTGGATCTGCACTGAATTTGGCCCATAGTTTGTTATACTCTAATGCCCCGATTTCATCGAAAAATAAATGCACAGGTGTCAGCCTTAGTTTGGATGTGGATACACGGGTCTATGTCAAGACTACTGTTCTGTGGGAAAATCTGAATTCTCTAACATCATGTGGGAAAACAACATTTTTAACGGTGATGATTGCTGCCAGGTGATTGATTCATGAAACATGGAAGACCCCCACAACACTAACTTTAATACATTGAAGTAATTACAAATGACAACGTATGAGAAATTGTATCTGTACTGACAGCTAAGCCAAATGATCATGGTTCTTTATGACAGTCATTTATGGAAAGAGACAGACAAAATGTAATGACAAAGTTTGAAATATCACAAGAATGCCTCAAGGAAAAGTTACAGAATACGATTTCACTTGAATGGACTGTCTATAAAATGATCTTCAGAATTATTATAATCTCATGCTACATTTCACAGACAACATAAGTTTAGTGTTTCCTATTCTTCCTTTGGACATGAAGGAAACAAGTGAAGCCATAAAAGTGGAGGAAATACCTATGGCACATAAATAAATAATAGTAACATATAAAAACCAATTTCTTCTACTGCTAGTTTCCTTTGGTTTCACATTTCTTATTTAGATGTATGTAATTAATTTATCACAAATTTTTAAATATAAAATAAAAAAGAAAGAAGGGTATTTTCTATTGTAGTACAACCTGTGGAAACTCTCTGTGTGGAATGCATTAGCAATTTTCCAGAATTTTAAAAGTTGTTATCCTTGTTCTTATTGTGTTCTTGTTGCTGTGGTATTTTTTTCTTAGATAGTCACTCAATAACATTTGTGTTTTTTTCATAAAAATACTGATCACCTGCGTAAGAGTTTTATTTCATTAGAAAATGAGGCCTAAACAAAAATAAAGTAAAAAGCTAACATATAATGTGAACGCCTGGCTTTTTTTCACTAGACAACCATACTTACAAGAGTGAAACTTGGAGCATGTGAAAGGTACAGAATTGCATGCCAAATAGCCCTTTGCTACTCCAGTTTCGTTGGCCTTTTGATATAGAAATTGGTCATTTTCTTCTTCTTAATACTTTAACTAGCTTCAAATATTAGAATTTTTGCATGAAAGATTATCAGATGGTTTCAGTCATAGCCCTTCTAGTGTTTGAAATATAGTGACAGGTGAAACCAGAATTTCAATGACAGAGGCCCTTTTGGGTTAGTAACCTAACACATTTTATTTTCTAAGGGCCTTTTGTAACTATTATATTGTTCTCAGTAGGCTGCTAGGTTTCCTTTCCAATATGTAAAATATGAGAGAGAATTCAAAAATCTTTAACATGTAGGGACCAAATTATCTTCTCCATTGACCTCTGCAGAGGGGTGAAAATAAGTGGAAGATGGGGCAAAAAAGTGAGATCTCTGCAATATGCTCTCATACTACCCCAGGATCTAAGCAAGTCCCCTGGAATGAATACCAATCAGAAGGCATCCATGGATTTGGGGCAAGGGAAGCAGAACTGGGCAGTGTACAGACATATAGGGAAGAGCCAATATATCAACATGATTTCTGAGAGTAACCATGAGCGAGAAATGTAAAGGGAAAGTTTCTCTGTAGGGATGTTCTTGGGTTTGTAGGGTTCTGGTCTGATTTCATTTTGGAACTTCATGCAGTTGTACCGCTACTCTTTGGTCCCATATTTTTCACCACATGGGAAGCATTAGGCAGCAGCTGGGAAAGTTCTAACTCATACAATATTTTGCAATATATTCTCCTCTCTTTCATGTTTCTGTGGGTGAGAGGGTAGTGTGGCCCTTTAGGTTTTAGAATTTGGTATTTCCCTGTTTGTTAATTTGTCCAAAATATCCTTAGAGCATTCTTATAATAATCATATGATAGGTTCCTACTTTTCAAAGTATTTTAGGCAGCTCAAAAGAAAGAGCGCTGATTTTCACCCGAATAAAATAACCAATTTTCCCCTCTGCTAAGCTTAGGAAGCTCCTTAGAGACATAGGTTCATTATTTGCTCTCCGGGCACTGAAGCTGTAGCTTTCTAGAACATAATAGTTTTTTTGAAGAATTTTGAGCCTTTTTGTCTCTTTCCATTGTGAGATTCAGGGCCTTAGGACAATTTAAAGAGCTTAATGTACATAAGGTCAAATATTTTACACAAAGGCTTTCAAGCCAAAGAATTTGAGCTCTATAACCAATAAATTATCCATTTAGAATTGGTGTTCGTTATTGCCCATTTGTATAGTAAGTTGGACATTGTGGGCCAAATTTTCAAAACTGGCCACGGAAATGTGGCTTCCACAGTTGCACATGTGCCCGAATCCTGCAGTTATGTGGCCAAAATGGGTAATTCTTCATGTACGTAGACAGGTACTTAAACATTTGTGTTAGCACATAGAGGTTTAGTATGTGTGTAAAACTTTCATATAGGCAGATATGTATTTGAATATCAGGGAGTTAAAGGTCTGCAGTGACTTTTTTGGTGGAATGACCTGTTTTGACAATTGTTGGTTAACTTTCTCTTGCTTCATACTAAAGCAATGGTTCTCAAACTTTTTTACTGGTGATCCCTTTCACATAGCAAGCCTTTGAGTGTGACCCCCCTTATAAATTAAAAACACTTTTTAACATATTTAACACCATTATAAATGCTGAAGGCAAAGCGGGGTTGGGGTGGAGGTTGACAGCTTGCAACCCCCAATGTAATAACCTCCTGAGGGGTCCTGACTCCCAGTTTGAGAACTCCTGTACTAAAGCATATTTCTCAATCTTTTAAATGGCTGGCTATCATGAAAAATTATTTCTTGTCTGTTGAATTAAATTTTGGAGATGTACTCACAATGCCATACCCTGATAAGAGTGATAAGGGTTATTTCATATTTTGCTCACTCTCTTAGTCTTATGAAACTGCTGGAAATTTAGCATGAATATCCAAACTATGATTAAACTTACACCATATTTCTGTCAAACAAATGCTGTGCTAGAAGTAAAAACTGTTATATAGCTATATATAAATACATACACTCTCTCACACATACAGTCTTGTTTTTTATTTGGATCTTTTTTAATAGTCATCTCTACCATTTTTTCCCCTTTTGGAGTCTCCATTCTGAAATTTTGCACCATTGTGGTGGCCATTGGATGACTTTGAGTTCATTTACTTTGGAATATTTCCAACAGTTCTATAAGACTAAAGGTGATTTAATAACATCAGATAAATATTATTCTTTATACCAGAATGAAGTTTGGAGGATACTTTTCCCTTCAAATTTCACTAGTGAAAAAATGTTGCTTCATTGTAGTAATATCCAGCAATTCAGAAAAATGTAGCAACATGCTAGAGTACCGAAAGGGAGAAAAGTAACGGAGGTCAACTTTTTACCTAAAGATTTCTCTTTTGAAACTTCAGGGTCAGTTTGAGCATAAGAATGTAGGTATGCAGTTGTGATTGCAATTTGTACAGACAAAAGTCTGTACCTTTCCCAGCTTGAATATCCTGTACATAATGCAGGCAGCAAGATTCCTGTCACCCATTGTAGAGGTCACAGCAGTCAATTGAATGGAGCCACCACTTCAGTTAAAAGCAACAGAGAGTCCTGTGGCACCTTTAAGACTAACAGATGTATTGGAGCATAAGCTTTCGTGGGTGAATACCCACTTCGTCAGACGCATGTAATGGAAATTTCCAGAGGCAGGTATAAATATGCAGGCAAGAATCAGTCTGGAGATAACGAGGTTAGTTCAATCAGGGAGGGTGAGGTCCTCTGCTAGCAGTTGAGGTGTGAACACCAAGGGAGGAGAAACTGCTTTTGTAGTTGGCTAGCCATTCACAGTCTTTGTTTAATCCTGAGCAGATGGTGTCAAATTTGCAAATGAACTGAAGCTCAGCAGTTTCTCTTTGGAGTCTGGTCCTGAAGTTTTTTTTGCTGTACGATGGCTACCTTTACATCTGCTATTGTGGGGCCAGGGCAGTTGAAGTGTTCTCCTACAGGTTTTTGTATATTGCCATTCCTGATATTTGACTTGTGTCCTTTGATCCTTTTACGTAGTGACTGTCCAGTTTGGCCAATGTACATAGCAGAGGGGCATTGCTGGCACATGATGGCATATATAACATTGGTGGATGTGCAGGTGAATGAACCGGTGATGTTGTAGTTGATCTGGTTAGGCCTGTGATGGTGTTGCTGGTGTAGATATGTGGGCAGAGTTGGCATCGAGGTTTGTTGCATGGATTGGTTCCTGAGTTAGAGTTGTTATTGGTGCGGTGTGTGGTTGTTGGTGAGAATATGCTTAAGGTTGGTGGGTTGTCTGTGGGCGAGGACTGCCCTGCCTCCCAAGGCCTGTGAAAGCGAGGGGTCATTGTCCAGGATGGGCTGTAGATCACTGATGATGCGTTGGAGAAGGTAGCCATCTTACAGCAAAAAAACGTCAGGACCAGACTCCAAAGAGAAACTGCTGAGCTCCAGTTCATTTGCAAATTTGACGCCATCAGAGTAACAAGAGTCCAACCAAAAGTCCCAACAAAGAAAAAGCGTCTCCCACTCTTCCTGAGCGTCTCTGCAGCCTGCCCTTGGTCCTACGCCTCAGGCTAATTAATTATGGGTTAGCTCAGGCTGGCCCCATCTCCCCTTTAAAGGGGCCAGTGACCCAGTGGCAGGCTGACTTGTTCCATGCTTGGTCTCTCTCCAGAAGTGATTTTTTTCCCCTTGGAACACTCACACAAATTTCCTCTAATAATTTGTGATTTAGGAAAGGGTGGTAAAATATACTTAGAGCTGGTCAAACTTTTTGTTTTTTTTTGGAGGGGGGGGGATGCCTCGCAAATTGGAATAAAACATTGAATTTCAAAATTTTCCACAAAATGAATTGTTGATCTGTGTTCCACACCTACGCAAGGGAGCAAGGAGGTATAAAACACACTTCTCTTTGCAGGCTGACTATACCACAAGTTTCAGTCCTGTGGTGAGAGCAGCCACTACAGGACCTCTAACTCCCCCTCTTGCAAAGATGGGTGGGGAGTGGGTAGTCAAGGGTGAAGAATGGATAGAGCCTGGATTCCATCTGCTTCCTCTCTGACCCTGTTCACCTAATGTGCCAACCAGCACAGTTAAATTGTAATGGAAACAGTAGTAGTTTGCACCATGCATTGGGCTGGCAAAAATTACTTCTCCCTCCGGAGGGGGAGGAACCTGGGACCACTCTCTGAGTCGCACTACCATCTCTGGCTTGCTCCTGAAGCAATACAGTCACACACTGCCCCTTTCAGGGCTTCTGGCTAAGCCACAACATAGTCATTAGGGAGCAGCAGAACTTATAAGATGCACAAAGTGACTAGCTTAACAATTCTAATCCTTTTGTTAAAAAAAAGTTAATACATCATTAAACCTGCATAGTTAGTGTCACAAAAAGTGAAGAAATTCAAAAGCTGAGGATTCATGATCAGTGTTACATATGTATTATTTCTGTTCTTTTTTTTCTGCTTAAATATGTAGATCACTTTATTATGATCTATGTCCTAAAATGTATGGCATAAAACACACAGTATATGAAATAAGGTTGAGATAATGTCACTGTTTGAATCTAGCATTTGCATTTCCTGACTTTTCGTAATTTTGTAACTATGCAAACTCAACATTGCCTTAATAACATTTTGTTATTTTAATAAGCAGCCATTGAAAGCCATTCATAAGACCCTGAATCTCATGATGGAAGGACACTGAAAGGCTCTACATTCTGCAAACCTCATTCTGTTCTAGGAAGATAAGACTTCAGTGTCTTGACAAAGAATGAATGCTTGTCTCCAAGAATCACTGGGGGAGGAGAGATACTGGGGGCGGAGAAAAAAACACCAACAACACAACACTTAGTTTTTGTATCACGTATATTTCACTGGGAGTTGTCTATGCATACCTATGGGCAGAATTTGGCTCATAATTTTGATTGTGTGCTTAATCATAGTAACCTAGTAACTTTAAAAAATTACTTTTATTAAACACTTAGGTCGTAGTCACATCTGTAATTCTCTGCTCCTACTGTCATTGAGACACACACTGTGGTTGGGTGATAGCAAAATGGATAAATGTATGACCACTAATAACACTGTAATTACTGTTTTCAAGTGAAAGCTATGACAATGGTAATCAAATTTCATGCTTCAGGATATAAACTCCTGTCCTGTAGGGGTGAAGAAAAATGTATGTAATGTACAGCATTGAGTAATTAACTGACGTGCAAGTTGCAGGCACTCACCTTTCTCTGCAATAAGTTACTAATGGAGGCAAGATACATCACCAGATGAACCAATAGGGTGTTCATTTTTGTGTCCTATTGTGAAGTTTTTCTTTACTGATATGAAGATAGATAACCAAATTCAAAACAGAATGTATACAGTGTGGAAGTGACTACCCTGATACCTGTTCCTTGTCATTCATACAGAGGTATTAACCCTCAGAAGACTAACATTATGAGATGTGCTGGGAGAGCAGAGTTAAGCGGAGTGAACTGTGGCATAAACAGCTAGGGCACTAAGATACTTGCATTAGTGTGAGGGAAGTGTTGATCCCCAACCGAAGTAATAGTGCAAAACTGTTTACATTAATTGAAAAAAATAATCTAACTATCCCTCTCCTCCCTCAGTGTAGCTGGCAGAGATGGTAGTGCCATGCACTTTGGAGAGGGGGTCACCGCACTGAAAGTAGTAACCACTGACACCTTTAACAGTGCCCCCTCACACAGATTTCACATGAAAGGCTCTCAAGGCCATCTTCTAACTTCCTGTGCTAGTAAAGACACTGTGTTTTAATAAATTTTATTGGCCCAAATCCTGTTGACTTCAAAGGGTGTTTTACCTTGGTAAGGATTGCAGGATTTGTCCCATAGTTAATGCATAAGTGATTTTGATGGTAAAGCTGCCCACAGTCAGTATGCCCCTGAAACACCTCTAATTGGTTCTTCCTGTTTCCATATACTGTGATACTTTGACCATGCATTAGGCAATGCAGGTCATGAAAGAATCTTTGTTCATTCTGGAGGGGGATACGTGTGGTCGTGAGCTAAGCTAAAATACACTTGAACACTCCTACTGTTCTTGACATTTTCAGAATGTTATCCATGCAACTCTCATGGAGTCAGTCCTTTCCTTGCAGCGCTGGTGCAGTATCGGAGAAGAGGGCGTAAGGAGCCAATCCTGCCCAGTCGCAGAGCATCTGTGTAATAGCAGGACATTAATCCAGTCTAGCGGTCAATAAAACTCTAGGAGAAGGGCCTTGCTATTGCAAGTGTTTATGCAGCATCCTCAAGGAGGCTTAGCCTGTTGGCTAGGGGTATTGCCAATCCCAAGTACATGCCACTCAGGTGTCCCTTCCCTCTTTGCTGCCCTATAGCAGACAGAGGCGTAGCGAGTGCCCTCCGTACCCTCCGACTGGAGGGGGCCCCGCAAGGAAGGGGGCCCCTAAAAGTGGCAAAATAAATACCGCATTCCAGTTTCTGCATTGTAAGGGGCCCCGCCCGGACATATGTTCGGAGGGGGCCACCGTTCGGAGGGGGCCACGTTCTTTGTTGCTACGGCCCTGATAGCAGAAGAATATCTGTGGGATCCACTTCACAGCCGGTGTTTCCCTCTTTCCAGTCTTTGTGCACTCCCAAAATATTCAGTGTAGAATTTTACTTTCACGTTTTAATAGGTTTTGGCTGAAGTTCATAATGCTCAGAAATGTATGGGCTTGTATCTTAGCCCTTTATGCAAGTTCCTCTCTAATGTGTGTCACCAAATTCCTTTTGCATTTAAACAGAAGGCTGTTATTCCATGCACACCAATATTGTGCCTGCATGTTGCTCTTAAGTCTTAAGTCATTCATACTACCGGGGTACTGAAAGCTATGAATTTATTAGTTCAAATTGCCTTTAGCTGCTCCGTAAACTCAAGCCTAGTACACTACATCATTTTTAAAAAAATTCTTTCAGTATATTATATGTGTATGTTTGCTAGCTTTATTTAGACTTCAAGTTCTTCTGTGCTGGGGCCTTGCTGTTTTATATGTCTGTAAAGTATTAACACACAGTTGGTGCTATATAAGTGATACAATAATAATAATAATAATATCAGCTATTTGTTTTGTTGATTGCATTATAAAGTTCTGTTTTGTTTATTATTTGAAAATGAATAATTAAGTACTAAACTAAGAAGCCCTGTTAAAATTAATTTTAAAAGGAAGGGATGAGGGAGCAGAACAAACTGCATTTTACTCTTGAAAGAATTCATCTGTTAAATTGAGTATCCCTGTTTTGTTTTCTCATAATGTTCAGTGTGGCTTTTTGATGCAATGTCTCTGCCATTTCCTGGATTTTATTTGTCTAAAATGGTCTTATTTTCCTGTTGCCTTGAAATGAGATGAAATCACAGCAAAATTTTAAAAAGATGCTGCAAGACACTGCCAGAAAGCAAATCAGAACTTAGCATGCAAGGGAAAAATAAGGATTAGGAGATATTTCTTGTGACTTTTCAGTACATCTTCGCCATTTATGTGAATTTTGCCTAAGCATGGTCTTGCTTAATATGCAAACAGTGCTGCCAACCTGCAGCCACAAGCAGCCCCATGTTAATGGGATTCCAATGCTAGTGTGACGTTTACAGCTAATGCGCCAGTGTCCCTATGAGGTGTTCACAAGCTGCTACCTGCTAACTAAGGGCATGTCTATGCTACCCCAAAGTTTGGACTATGGGGGTGTAATTAGGAGTGCTGTGCAGTCACTCCCCTGTGTGAACATTGCAGGCACAAACTAAAAGTTTCCTACCTCACTTAAATATAGTCCTATTTGAAGAGAACTATGGTAATGCGAACTAGGAACCTTTTAGTTTGCGCCTGCAGTGTCCACATGGGTGAGTTAAAGCACAGCTCTTTGGTGCTCACTGCTATTGACCTATTGATAGTCCGAACTGAGGGGTAATGTAGAAGTGCCATTAGAGTTCCAGAATTCAATGGGAGTTTGCCATTGATTTTATGGGGACCAGAATTGAACTGGTCCTGTTGCGGGAAAAAGTTGATTTTTCAAAGTGAAGCTAAATGAATAACCTAAGCATGATGAAGTTATTTGGACGTAAAATTAGGCTGTAATTATTATTTCTTCTGGCATTGCCAAACAAATTTTTGGGGGTCTGCAGGTGCCTTACTGACATTTCATGAGGGATATTTTTACCAACAAAGACTTATCTTATGTAGGTAGACATCTGATGGTATGCCACTTAAGTCAGTGGAAATTTTACAGTCATAAGAAATGCAGAACCATTAAAATATTTTCATTAATATTTTAAATTCACATTTCAAGATAGGTTGTCCTGTGTAATTGTGCAGTGTTTTGGAACTGCACTCATTTAAAGAACAAGGAGAAGTCCAGTTTTGGGTATGTCTTGTCTGTACTGTAATTGTGGGGTGTGATTACAGCTCATTATGACATACCTGAGCTAGTTGTAATCTATTTAGCTCCAACCCCAGAGCAGCGAAGCTATGGCATTGTGAGCTTTGGTGTGGGCTAGCTCCATGCGTAATTACTCACGGTTCCTGATGGGTTTGTATCAGCTGCGCTGGAGAATGAGCTGCCACAGCTTCACTGCTCTGGTACCTGAGCTAGCTAGATTAAAGCTATGTAAGATTGAGTTGTAATTACACCCAGTGATTACAGTATAGACACACTCATCTGACCTCTCTCTCTTAATCTGGACCCTCCTGCTACCTGGCAAACCCACTTTTCCCTCATCTCCCTCTAAATAGTGTACCTATTTTTAAAAGTATGATTCTTTTACAAAATACAATATAATATATAAGATCAAATTAATCTTGGTTATGATGCTTTCTCCTTTATTTTTTGTCTTCCAACTGTATTGATTATTAATTTTTTAAATGTTCATTACATCCTGGTGATCCCAGAATAACACATCACATCATTGACAGCTGATTTAGGGTGGTGAAGCACTGGAATGGGTTACCTAGGGAGGTGGTGGAATCTCCTTCCTTAGAGGTTTTTAAGGTCAGGTTTGACAAAGCCCTGGCTGGGATGATTTAGTTGGGGATTGGTCCTGCTTTGAGCAGGGGGTCAGACTAGATGACCTCCTGAGGTCCCTTCAAACCTGATATTCTATGATTCTATGATGTCATGTAGAACAGTCTTCAACTCAGAAGTTATGTTGAGAGATTAGCCCAGCACACAGCAAACCCAGGATCAGGGGAGTAGAAAGGTCACCATTGCATACATTTCCTCTCTCCCCACCTTACACCCCTGATATGCTGTGTGCTCCTCAACCATAGCCAAAAGCACATTTATAGCTACTGTACAATATCAAATATTAAATTTTGCCACTTTAAGGAACACGTGGCTAAATCTTGTTCTTTCATGCAAGAGCTTCACTTTCAAAGGGAACTACTTTGTATGCTACAGATTCAGCTTTTTTTATACACATGCCTTCCATTGAGTTGTGATTTTGTTATGAAAGTGACTGTGTAAAGATATATGTCTTACAAATCAGATCTGTTCCTTATGCACATTCAGAGGCGTAGGTCTTTGTTTAGTTAAAAAAATAAGTGTTACTGCTTTTACTCCTGTTAAGACTGCGAGAGCAAGCACAACTCAGCGAGTATGAGCTGGATTTTGTTCATCCTTGTGTGTTATCAACAGAAAAAGTTAATTATTTAGTTATTGTGAAAACTCACTGAAGGCAAAGGGAATTGCATGTGCTTATCCAAAGGCAGAATTTTGCCTTGCGCTACTCTTGTGGTGGTTCATTCAACGAAGTTCCAGATTCTGCAACCATAACTCATACTAACTGAAATGAGAATAGTCATATGTGTAAGTAAACGCTACTCACCACGAGTAAAGTAATTCATCACAAATTTAAAAAAATCAGGAATGCCATCTAGTCATTTGAAAAAAATGGCCCCAACCCAAATATTTAATTTCTCCTCTACATCATGTTTTATGTGGATTTCTAAAAATCTGATGTTCAGAATTATTCTTCTGAAACTTTAGCAGATTAGTTTTACATAAACTAGGCATTTTAAAATAGTCATTACAAAGAAAAGGAAAGGCAAATGTGTTTCACTGAGCAGTTAACACATGCTGTCAAAGCATAATAAAATTCACAGCAGGAAATGCAAGACAATGGTGTATATTTCTTAGATGGATCATTAAAGGAAGATATGCAATTTTATTTAGGCCATCCAGTGAAAGATTAAAGTTTTAAAACTCTGTACCTAATTGTTAACATGGTTTAAGACATTATTTTTTTACAGGAACCTTCCCTGTAGAAATATTGGAGATAACAGTTTTGCTTTTGATTTATTGTTTTTTTATTGATTTTTGAATAAATGAATACAATACAGAAATCTAAGAAAAATAGTCTTCTAGATCTATAAACATAATACATCAGAATAAGGGTAATATGCAGTCAATGTTTGGAACATCTGCATGGTGAACAAAATATTAGAAAGACAAGGAAAACCCACCTTGGATTGAAATAGCACTTTCAGAGGGAGGAGGAGGAAATCCAGAGATGAGGGCTCTAGATCTGATTTTAAATTCAGTGAAAGGTGATTAAAATGGAAAATCTCATAATTGCCCAGGATGAAAAGGTTTTATATACCATTAAAAAGTCACAAAGCCTTTCTGGATAGTCAAATTTATTTCTTATGTAGCTTGACATTGCTTATCTGGTCTTATCTTGTCTCCTGAAATAATTGAGTTACTGGACGAATTTGACGTTCTATTTCCAGCAAGAATTTTACCTAGCGGTCAATGTTAAGCACAGTTTGTCATCAGTGTTTTAATATTATTCCTATAACATTTTGACATATTATAAGTTAGTTAGAAGCAGCTGAAGCCTTGTACAAATAAGGTATGTGATTTTAAAATGGCATGCGGGGATCTGCATTCATGCTTATAAAAGGAAGCTCTTTCACATGACTGTGTATCTGTTGTACCTCCAATTCCAGACAACTCTGCTGATTATTTTCTGTTTGGTTAGAGATAATGTACAGCAATTCTACAAAGTGGTCGTACTCAGGAGAGGAAGGATACTACGGTGTACCAGTGTAGAGTACTACCCCTGGACTGGGGAAACCTGGATTCAAGTGCCTGATCTGCCACAGACTTTCTGTGTGATTATGGACAAGTTTGTTAGGCCCAGAATTGTAAAGGTATTTAGGTACCTAATGATGTAAATCGGTATCTTTTAGCATCAGAGAATCAGGCACTTTGGCACTTTTGAAAATCCCAGTAGATGCCTAGCTGTATCTTTAGACACCAAGTACCTTTACAAATCTGGCCATTAGCCTCTCTTTGCCTCATTTCTCCATCTGTAAAATTGGGATAATAGTACTGCTTTACCTCACAGAGATAAATTCACTAAAGTCTGTGAGGAGCTGAGATACTGTGGTAATGGGGCCCTTTATTATTACCTACGATAGAAATATACTTATCTGAATAAAATTAGGATATTTGATGCATTTAAATGCATCAATCTTATACAATAAGAATGAATAAGGCATTTAATCTAATGCAATTTTTTTTGTTTTGCTTTTTTGCAGACAAAACATGGATGCACACTCCTGAGGCTTTATCAAAGCATTATATTCCCTACAATGCAAAGGTAAGAAAATGTCAATTAATTTCCTCTTTGTTTAAATTTTTAAAAATAAAATGAAAGGAAATTTTGAAATAAAAAGTCATTTTGAATAGAAAAATTGTGAAAATGTCAAAATGCTTCAATTTTTTGGATTTTTTTTTACTGAAATAATTCAGTGAAATCAACCCAAATTCGTGAAATATTTTAGTGTTCCCAAATCTGCTTTTTAGTTTTGTTTGTTTGCTGGAAAAGTTTTCAGGCAAAAAATTTCACCCAGTTCTGTTTGGTGGATCCACTGCTGCCTGGATTCTCTTCCTCTCCCCACATGGAGTGCTGCCAATGTATCAAGCTACTTCAGCTCATCAGAGAGGTTCCTCAGCCAGCTCATGGTCTTAGAGGTGAGGATTCCTTCCTCATCCCCCATGCATCTGACCACCACTTGTTGTTCTGATTGTGTTCTGGGCCTCTGATTTGTCCTATAGAGACAGGTGATGAGAAACAGTTAGAAAGATTTCAAATTTTGAAGGTTGTCACATCAGACTGATAACAAGAATTTTGCTATAAGCTGGGGACTTATCAGTTGGAAGCAACAGAGGAGGACAAAGACCTGGGTGTACTGATTGATCACAGGATGACTATGAACCATCAATGTAATACGCCGTGAAAAAGGCTAATGTAATTCTATGATGCATCAGGCAAGGTATTTCCAGTAGAGACAGGAAGTGTTAGTACCATTACGCATGGCACTGGTGCAGAGAATGACTACTATGAATGGAAAACCTACCTTTTGAGAGGAGACACAAAGAGTCTGGCTTGTTTAGTCTAAACCAGGGGTTCTCAAACTTCATCACACTGCGACCTTCTTCTGACAACAAAGTTACTACATGACCCCAGAAGGGGAGCAGAGACCAGGCCCCGCAGCCTTGGGTGGGAAGAGAGGGGACCACAGCCCGAGCTCTGCTGCCCCAGGTGGGGGTGGCGCTCATGCTTCAGCTTCAGCCCTGGGTCCCAGCAAGTCTAACGCTGGCCCTGGTGACCCCATTAAAATAGGGTCACGACCCACAGTTTGAGAACCACTGGTCTAAACAAAAGAAGACTGAGGGGAGGTATAAGTGTTCTCTAAATACATCAGAGGGATAAAGGAGGAGTTATTTAAGTTAAGCACCAATGTGGACTCAAGAACAAATGGATATAAGCTGGCCGTCAACAAGTTTAGGCTCGAAATTAGGCGAAGATTTCTAACTATCAGAGGAGTGAAGTTCTGGGACAGCCTTCCAAGAGGAGCAGTGGGGACATAAAACCTAACTGGCTTCAAGACTGAGCTTGATAAGTTTATGGAGAGGATAGTATGATGGGACTGCCTACAATGGCATGTGGCCCATCAGCTACTGCCAGTAGCAAAAATCCCAATGGCTGGAGATGGGACACTAGATAGGAAGGGCTCTGAGATACTACTGAGAATTATTTCCCAAGTATCTGCTTGGTGGATCTTGCCCACATGCTCAGGGTCTAACTGATCACCAAATTTGAGGTTGGGAAGGAATTTTTCCCTGGATCAGATTGGCAGAGACCCTGTGGGTTTTTCACCTGCCTCTGCAGCATGGGGCACGGGTCACTTGCAGGTTTAAACCAGTGTAAATGGTGAATTCTCTGTAAATTGCATGTTTAAGCCATGTTTTGAGGACTTCAGTAACTCAGCCAGAGGTTTGGGGTGCATTACAGAAGTGGGTGGGTGAGGTTCTGTAGCCTACAATTTGCAGGAGGTCAGACTAGATGATCATGATGGTCCCTTCTGATTTTAAAGTCTATGAATCTGAGTCTTCCCTGTCATAGATATTTGGTGGGATCATTGCTTCATCCATGTGTCAAGAGCAAAACTGTAACTGGACTTTGATCTCATAAAATAAATGTCCGTGTCAAAGTTACCTCCTCCATCTTCATTTTTCTTATCTAGTTCTGATTTCTTTCTTGAATCTGTATAGAGGCGGAGGAATCCCATAGATAGGTGTTGGTACAGGTATTTTGGAAAGTATTTCAAAATGCAGAAGGAAACAAAGAAACAGTGGAGGGCACAGTAATACCCAAAAAACCAACAGTCCAGAATCAACAATTGTTGATGGAAATAATATTCAGTGGAAGACTATCTTCAGGCTTATTGTAAAGGTCAGTCATTCCAAGCACAGGCCTATTTGGCTGAATGCATTCTCTAGTATGTCTACCATTTAGTATGTGTTCACAACATCTAAGTTGTGTTGGGTCTCTCCATTACTTATCTTGAGCACTGGCAGATTGTGCAGCCTACTCACCAGGATATCTTTGTAACTTCTCCAGTGCTGAGGGCATGCTACTAGTTTGCATCAATGCAGCACATTGGTATAAAATGTTTGGCTGATATATCATAAATAAGGCTGCGAGTCTGTCACAGAGGTCACGGATTCCATGACTTTCATGACTTCTGCAGCCACTGGTGCTGGCTCAGGGGTTGTCCAAGCCGGGCAGCCCCTGAGCCAGCAGCAGCAGTTTGAGTGTGTGGGAGCGGACTAGGGGCAGAGGGGTTGGGTGGTGCAGGGGGAGGCGCTTACCTGGGGTGGGGGGCTCCCCGGCTCCCACTGGTATGGCCCCCCTGCAGCTCCTAGGTGGCTGAGGGAAATGGGAGCTGCGGCAGCTGGTGCTTGTGGTGGGAGCAGCGGAGCCCCTGCCTCTGCCGCCTAGGAGCTGCAGGGACGCGGAGCCAGGTCAAAAGCCCTGCTGTGTTGTGGTCACTCCCCCCCCCCCCCCCCCAGCACCAGCGGGGGTCCCTGGCTGTGTGCTGCGCCACGGCCAGCCTCCTTCCCCCCCCCCCACCAGCACCAGTGGTGCCTCTGGACCACCACCGCCCCCAGAGCACCCATGGCCCCCGCCCAAGTTTTAGTCACAGCCGGTATTTTTAGTAAAAGTCATGGACAGGTCACAGGCCCATGAATTTTTGTTTACGGCCCAACCTGTCCATGACTTTTACTAAAAATACCCGTGACTAAAACGTAGCCTTAATCATAAACAAGGCTCTGCACAATCTTTGCTAGAAGCACCACAGCAATAATCGCAAGCTCATTAAATAGAATCTTGCAGAATTTCGCCTTAGTCCTGCAAAGACCAGTTGTTTCTCAGCAGTCAGCATTGTAACCATAAGTTGGTATATCACAAATGAAACTCTTAAAGAGCTTTCACATTCTGGTGTGAACAAATGTGATATACATTCATTGCTATCAATTCAGGTGCCAGTGATGCTTTTATCTTGCATTTTGAAAACAATATTGTAAGATTTAGGGACCAAAAAGTATATAAAGATGGAACACCACCTGTAACAGATCAGTCAGTTAGAGTGCCTGAGTTTGAAACTACTATATCGATTCCTCTATTTATAAGCCTATATTTCAAAATAACAGCCCCAGAATTAAATTAACTATATTAAGTATAAATTTATGATGCTATAGTATGATTTCTATATGGTAAAGAAGAATTATTTTACTCAGTATGGGCTTTTTATATAGATTACAAAAACAGGCTGTTATTCATTTACAATATAAATATAAAACCCAATATACAGCTCCAATATTTGAAAACCTGGCTCCCCACAAATGGCAATAATTTTCCTGGCTATCTACAACAGAGAGACTGAGGACCAGATCCTCAGCTGGTGTAAATTGGCATAGATCCACTGTGGCCAATGAGCTGTGTCAATTTACACCAGTTAAGGATCTGTCTTTTCAATACCAACTTTAAAGTGTCGTTTTCATTACTTTTTCTTGGCTTCCAATATATATATATATATATATATATATTGCTTTTAAGATGAAGAACATACATACAAAAGTCCATCATTACTTTTTGTAGCACTCCAGTTTTGTAACTCTATAACACTAAAAAGTGTATCAAACCAAAGTAATATTTTGTGTGAAATAATGGTATAAGCTTAGGAAGCATTTATGAAGTTCCCAAGACTGGGCTCATTAGTTTTTAGAAAATGCTTATTGGCCACATAAATAGTATCCCATTGAGAATTCTACAGTATTGCATCTCCTATCTCCTCCTGCATTTGAACATTGACAAAGAAAAATAACATGACACTATTTCTCATGGGAATGATTTGATAAGGTAATTAGTTTCGTGAAAAGAAATAAAGATGAACTGCTTAAAAAGTCAAATAGAATAAAACTTTATTATGGAAAATAATACCATAGAATCACATGCAAGTACATAACTCAGTTTAAATCAGCTAAACTAAAATAAATTCTCCAGAATAAGAAAAGGAGTATACTAAGAATTTTTCCTGATTTTTTTTCCCAAAAAGTTAATGTTTATTTCTGAGATGATGGAGAAGAAAAGAAATTGGTAATACATAACTGGAAATACTTTTTTTTTTAAAGGACAGTGTATGTGCTATAATTGCTATGGGTCTTTTTATATAAAAAGGCCAAGCAAAAGCAAATTCAGTGCAAGCTGAAAGGCCTAGCACCTTGCAGAATGGAGCTTTTATGTACAAATTGTAGAAGATTCATTGATAGTTTCTTTTTCATTTATTTGCTTTGGAAAAGGCCTTTTCATATATTTTAATAAAGAATTAGCAATGTATTGTACTTTACAGCAGAGCAGAGGCAACTTTAGTTGGGATCCTTGGCTGCAATTATATCCACAGAAATCAGGCCAGGTCAGAACAAACCCGAGTGGTGGTATGACCTGGCACACGAGGTCGCAGTGCTACTCAAGTTTTGTGCCTGCCATTGATGGTGTGGGAAGTGACTAGCCTGCCCCAGCCAGGCCCAGATCCAGTTGTTGCTGCCACTGGCATCATTGCATCAGGCCCAAAGTGACCTGCAGGGCCGAAGTTCAGCAAGATGTGGGACGGGGAGCAGCCCCCCAGGAGCAGCACTGTCCTACCTATATTCGCCGCAGATTGGGCAGCAATCCCAGAGGGTGGGCCCTCTCTGATCCTCCCCTCTCCCTTCCCACCCCTGTCATCCCTTCTCCATCCCAAGAGGGATGGGAGCAACACCACAAGCCTGGGAACTCGCTGACCCTCCCTGGTCCTTCATCCACACACCTATTGAATTGAGAGGCTACACCCGCCCCTGCAGCAAAGCAAGTCCTAGACTTCCCACACACACACACTGCTGACTTGTTATTTATTAAAGAAACTACCTCCAAAGGCAGCGTTCTATGATTTCATTTGTTTTCACTAGGGATGAAATCCTGGCACTATAGAACCAAGGGGCGTTTTGCATTGTTCTCAATTTAAAATTCAGAGAAGTGCTTTTTGTTTTGGTTTTTATAAACCTAAACATTTGAGATTCCAACCAGGAAAGAGGAGAATGACTCCTGATGTTATTTCAAAAGAAGGGCTTTGTTTCCACCTATCCCGCTCCCACTGTCCTATCCTGCTCCCACTGAAGTCAATGACAGAAAGCTTATAATGCCTTCAGTGGAATCAGGACTGAGGGTGTTTTCAAGATGTCACTGTATTGGAAGCTTAAATGGGTGATAAGCATTTTTGAGCTAAAGGGAGGCAAGCTTTATAAAAAAATAAATATTTCTTATTCATGTAATTCTTATAGTGCCTTGTAATTAAAAAAAAAAAATTGATGAATTGTCTTCAAACTTTTGAGAAAAATTCTTCTTTGCCTTAAAGGTAATTCTGGGAGTTTTCAGGTTCAACACATTTTCCAAGACAAAATTATTTAGGATGATTAAAATAGGGTTTTATAACAGACTCTGGTTAGTGTTGCTCTCTCTCCATAATCTTCCCCTACTAAATTAAGGTATGTGTTCTGCCAGTAGCAAGTTATTTCTTCCCAAAGCAGCAATAACTCTACGATGTCACTTCTGTAGTACATTATATTGTTTTTCGATGTTACATTATGTAGTCATTTGGCTATTCTCTGACTTCTTTCATATTTCCATGGGGCGCGCACACACACACACACACATTTGTACTTTTTATTGGATCTGCCACGTGGATCCAATATTTGTGCTAGTGGCTGGCATCATGGTAAGAAGATGGTTTGGGGATTACACTGAGGCTGGAGGCTATTACTGCCATACTTTACTATACATTGCCACACTAAACTCATGGGAATGTACTGCCCAAAGACCGATAATGGCTTGGTGATATATGCGACAACCATTTCTTCAAGTCAGTTTCAGGCTTATTTTCTTTTCACAACTTAAAACTTCAAGGTAGAGCTATGGATGAATTTATTCATTCTCACCCGAGTTCAAACTTGTCATTTAAAATAATAATAACCTTTCAGAAAAAGTTGTGTCCCATCTGTGCTACCCTACCTTTGACAATTAATCATTTGAAAATATTCCAAACAGTACACATATCCCTATGCAACATGCCATCAGGGATATTTCATCCCCATTACTAAATGTGCAGTTTGGAATTAGAAATCTATAATACAAGTTAGATATGTAACAAGCACCAAATGCATTAGAATTAAATATCTTGCAACAAACTATTGCCTGAGAAAGTTATGTGGTATCAATCCTGGCCATAACGCACAAACTTTGTTCATTGCAGTCTAAACTGATTTATTTTTATCTGATAACACTTTCTCCATCATCTGTTAGGCCTGGACTAAGCTCAAAAGTTTTGCCAGAAGAACTATGTTGGTTAGCACGGTGAAAAAAATCACACCCCTAACCGATATAGCAATGCTGGGAAAAGTCCTGGTATAGACACAATTATAATGGCAAAAAAGTGCTTTTGCTGGTATAGTTTATTTCACTCAGAACACTGGGAGAAACTATACCTGCAAATACTCTTGCCCAAATAAGCTGCATCTCCATTAGGAGGATTTGCTAGTATAGATGTGCCTAGGTAGTATCTAGTGTCGACAAGGCCTTATTCTCTTATAGCCTTCTGCCTTATAGGTCTGTCAGATTCTGAACGTCCTTGGTTTATTTCCTTTTTTCCGTCGTGATTTTCCTTTTAAGCCAATACATTTATCTCTGTTCCGCTTCCTGTTACTGACACTTTCCTCTGGAATTCCTATTTGTGCCTATTATAAATTAGGCTGCCATTGGATGAGGGTAGCCCCATGATGATTGTTATTAGGATGAGAAATAGTTCTAAAATTGTAATAAATATATCACAAACAAAGGAGGCAAATGGCAGAGTCTGGAATGACTATGGTCTTGGGCCAGTAAAAATAAATGAGACTATGCAAAGGGAAATTGTATACCATTTTCAAGAAAACTAGATATAAAGAATGCTGGAAATGATAAGACACAGTAAAATAAAAAAAATAAAGATTAGAAGGTAAATGTTAGGTATGGTGAGACATTCTGAAGAAAGCTCCAAAATGTCAGAAGTAAGAAACTAATGAAAGAGAAAGGGAGAACATAACAGGGCATATAATGAGACATAGGAAAAGAAGACAATGATAATAATAATATCAAAATAATTATATTAACATTGTTTCAAATAATTTTCATTAAATAATACCAAAATATTCTAGATATAATCTTCATATTAATATAGCAAAGGTTTAAACACATGAGAAACTCAGTATTGAAAGAAAAATTAAATAATAGGGCAGAAAATTAAAATTAGTGCAAGAAAATGCAGATCCATAGTTATTAATTATTGTATTATGTTAGGATCCCTAGCTTTGGGTTCCATTGTGCCAGACAGAGAACAAATACATAGTAAGAGATATTCCCTTCTCTCAGAGAATCTTGAACTTTTGATCTTCAAAGGGAACTGCTTGGAAAAACCTTCTGTGACTTCAGATGGGCAGTTGTGTTTGAGGGATCAAACATTTGAAAAACAAGAAAACAGAGGGTGGGAGAAAGGAGGGGAACTGAAGTACAGAGGGATTAAGAGCCAGATTTTTTTTAGGGGGGAGGGATAGCTCAGTGGTTTGAGCGTTGGCTTGCTAAACCCAGCATTGTGAGTTCAATCCTTGAGGGGGCCACTTAGGGATCTGGTGCAAAAATCAGTACTTGGTCCTGCTAGTGAAGGAAAGGGGCTGGACTCAATGACCTTTCAGGGTTCCTTCCAGTTCTATGAGATAGGTATATCTCCATATATATATATATTAGATTTTCAAAGGAACTCACCTAACATGGAGGCCAGCTAAGTGAAGTGGCCAGATTTTCTAAAGTTCTCAGATCCCAACAATTCCCATTTCTCTCATGGTGGATGCTGAGCACTTCTGAAAATCTAGCCACTTATTAGGTCCTTAGAGAAGCTTTAGAGTACCAAGCTCTTTTGTAAAGCTGGCCCTCAATGACTTGTCCAACGTTACCCAGGAAATCTGCAGCAGAGCCAAGAATTGAACCCAGATCTCCTGAGTGTCAGTTCATTATTTTTACCACAAAACTGATCCTCTCTTCTGATTAACTGTCCTGTCAATAATTAAGAGATTATGGTGCAGTAATGTAAATAATATGTACAGAATATAGCACCTATGCAATGGAGGCTCCCAAATTCAAAAACACATGCACACTGTGTGTGCCAGTCAAGCATACACACAAATGTCCAATGCATGTGCACAAGTCAGGGTAGCTTGTATACTTTAATAGGTATGTGGCTACTGGCTAGTGTATGTGTGCAAATGTTTGCCTTATACATGCATTAGTTTCAGCTCACCCACAATCGTTGGATAATTTGGACCATATTTCATATATGCAGCTATGGAGATTAAACTTCAAAGATTTTGTATTCCTCCTTCCTTTTTAAGATATCTGCAGGCTAAGTTTATAATACCAATGCCCACATCAGAGTGCTACTGTTGTACTAGTTACAGGCATCCAGGGAAATATGTGCAAAAGGATGAGGCAAAGAGATACTTTCATAAAAGAATTAATATATGATAAATAATTGAAACAAAGAGAAAACACTTAGCTTCTTTTAATTTTTGAAACCCAAACTTGGAGCAAATACTCCTATAACTGGAACTTGATCGGTAACTAAGCCAATGTGTCATCAACTAATGGTAGTTTTAATAAATAGGTGGCCAATATGCCATCAAGGCATAGCCACAACTCTGACGTTCAACAGTATTTAATTAGTTTGTTCTAAAGTTTGTTCAGTGCTGGTTTAAATGAAATGTTATGGAATATAATTTGCTCATTTATCCAAATGTACATTCCTGTCCCTTGGTTAAAAAAAAAAAGACAAAATAAAGAGACATTGGTCAAATATCTTTGTCCTGATTCTGATCTCAGTTACATTAGTGAATTATTGCCTTATTGGAATTAAGCCTTATATATATATAGGTGTAGGTGACAAAATCAGAATACTGACTACATGAACTGTAACAAATACACATTAGAAATAACAATTACAAGGCAAATTCTGATATTCAATCCACTCAACAAATCTCTCATTTGCTACGTATATCTCTTTCATATTCTGTACTTGGTCCCTTCACAATACCAATGAATAGGATATTGTGTAGGGATCAGGTAGAGAATATAAAACAGAGATCTGAAATGCAAATAAAAGGTATAAGCTATATATTCCAGAGGAGGACTTGACCTTACCAATTTCTCTAGATAGATAGATAAAAACATAATATAATGTATAGTATTTATATGTATATTACTGTGTAGTGTGTGTGTATATAGAGAGAGAGCGAGAGAGAGAAACAGACACCAAACAGAATATACCATAGTATACATAAGCTGCCAGAAATCAGTGAGAGTAGCTGTATATATGTAGCTAGGTCTTCCATGTTTGTGTATCTCGTTGTCCTTGACTCAAGCAGTTAGCTCCATTTGTTTTGAGAAAATGATTATATAGGACAATCAGATATTGAGATGATAATCCAACATGCTCTGATGTTTTGTGCAATAACAAAGTCAGTGTAATAAAAATTACTTACAGAGAAGACAAGTGGAAATTTTCCCATTGTGGCAATATCCCTCTTCCTGCAGCAAGTTTACATTACCATACTTTGACATTTAGTATTGTACACTACATCAAAGGGGATATTTCCAGAAATATAACTTGAAGTTTAAAAATAGGCATTTGTTGAATCTTTATATAGCAATTTTGAAGGGCCTTTGTGTCAGATCCTGTCCCATTGAAATTAGTGACAAAACTCCCACTGACTTCTCTGGGAGCTGGAACATGCTTTTACCGGGTTAATGGGATACTAACTGCTCTTTGGATTCTTCCAACCTGCGGCACTTCTCCCGCCTGTGAGTCTGCACGCTGTTTATACTGCCCTTATTTCTTTGTTGCATTAAACTAGTGAAACACAATTGTTTAATCTTCTCCAGGATTATCTGAAAATACTTCATGAGAAAAACTGACTATAGCATAAGTAAATTTGAGGGAGGAAAGAAAATAGTACTTAATATTTTAAGCTAATGTAAAATAAATGATTTTCATCACTTGGGTTTATAGGAAAAATCAATAAGCTAAAGACTTAATGTTGTTCCATATAAGAGTACAGTAGTTAGATAACTAAAAGATTTGCCAGTCATAGTAATTGAGTTGGAAGTAGGATCAATAAGATGACCTTTGGCTGAAGAATGAAGAATCAAATAAGGTACAAGCGAGCTGGAGGTAAAAGATGCTGCAAAAAAGTAAGGTCCACGAATAATTTTAGGTAAGGGATTTTTAAAGCTGGAATTGAAAATGATTTATCTGAGTCAACAGAGTCCTCAAGGGTTGGGGATGATGTGCTCAGAGTTACATGCCTGAGCAAAGAGCTGTATGTGGTAGAGCTTTGAACAACTAAAAGTTTGGGAAGCAGAAATAAGTGGTGGCGTAATAAGGAATTGAATCTTGTGTATGTACTTCATATTACAAGATGAACAAACAAACAGATTACTGAAAATGTCTTTCCTGCTGTTAAGCAGGAAGGGGTTTTTTTTCTGAAGCTCCATGAAACTGGTTCATTTAAATATCGTTCATGACTGGGTCTTCAGCAGCTGCATAAAAAAAAGATATGGTTGCTGGTACAGAATGGGGCTTCATGCATATTATGGCAATGTATACCACAACATCACACAGATGTTTTTATATCCTAATATTGGCATAAACATAGCAAGAGTAGAAAGATGGGAAAACACCTTTAGATGGCAGTGATCATGAATAGAAATGGAAGATGGCAGAAAGATGAAGGAATGTTGCTGAAAGCCTGGAGGGGCAGGAAAGGAACAAACTTAAGGATTGATCCTGTAGGCTGCAGAGCTGCTCCTATAGAGGTCCCTTGGGAGCTACCATTTAGCTCCTTGCAATCTTTTTATAATCTGACGCCCCCAAAAACCTGCAAGGAGTGCCACGTAGGCCATGTTCTGCACCCAGGCAGTTCCTCACTGAAGTCAGAAAGGATCTTTGCAGGCTCAGACATCCACCTGTGTCGGAGCAGGACCCAAATTTGTATTCATTACGTAAATATGTATATTGACATTGACAGTATTATATAGTGGTAGTGCTATTTGAACATTTCTGTGGTTATTTGTGCAAACCCAAGTCAACTGACCATTCATGCAAATACTTAAATATAGTACTACAATAATATTGTTGCTGTAAAACTGACCACAGTTTACCGAACTAATTATTTAGTGCAGTGTTTATAAGGGGGGGGAAATGAATCCAGCTGTCAAAGCTATAATTTAAAACAATCGGTAAATACCCTTTAAAATTTCCATTTACCAGAAAGTAGTTTTCCAGCATGACTTTTTAAAAAACTTTATAAGGAACAAAATAGCTATGCTGCATATCAATATTGGAATTGTTAGCAAATCTCCTATTTAAAACAATGTTCTTTCTCCAGAATACAACAAGGTATATTAAATAATTTTTGTCTATAACTTGCATTATCTTTGCATTTCTCTCTTTTTAGTAAAATCTTATAGGAACCAGCTGTGTTTAATTAGATTGTAATGACACCATATTTGTCAACTGAAAAATATTTTACTGGTGTTTTTTATTATTTAGATGCACAATAAATGCTGGGTAGGCTTTAATCTGCTTTTCTTTTAGTTCAGCTTGTTATATTTATGGATGCCAAATTCTTCATAAACTGTCTGTCCTGTTTATCTGCTTTTACCCCAAAGTTCAGATTTACTCTAGGGGCATGCGCAGGTTCTAATGTTTGCATTTCTTGTGTTTTTGTTTGTTTTTCACTCAGGAAGCTATTTATGACCCAAAATAATGAGACATCTGTTCTTTTCATTGGCATTCACTTCATGAATGGTGGAAATACTATGAGAAGACCTCATTTTGCCTTATTTCAGCTCTATAAATGACTTGTGGAGGCCAAAAAGCATTTGGGAAAATGCAAATACCAATACCAGATACTCCAGTGTAGTAACATTCTATTCTACACAATGTGCCAGACCCTGTCCAATCGTTGGATAAATGTGTATGGCCCAAAAGACAGCAGAACAGGATAGTTTTTCCGCACAAATAGGGCAAGCCGGAATTTATTCAAGGGGGTTAATATATCCACTGAGTGCTATAGAGTTGGGGGAGGGACCAATAGATTAGCAAAGACTCCACTGGTGAAACTTCTTATGTGGAGATCTGGTGCTCCACAACCAGCCCTTCCACCACACAGAACCCTTGTGCAAAGCTCGGTTCAATACGGCTTTGTGGAGGGAGTTAGGAATTGGCCCAGTCTGAATAACTGATGAAATGCAAATGCCTATGCTATATTACAACAAGTACATAAAGCAAAGGATTGATACACACATGGCAGAAGACACAGCATATGAACACTTTGGGTCTGATTCTCCAACTGCCTTGCACCGTATGTAGTTGTTACTAAAAGTGAATGAAGAGAAGGTGTCCTCAAGCATTTTATGTTCTTTCTTACAGATGCAAATGACTACACAGAGTGCAAGGCAGTTAGAGAATCAGGCCTTTAGTCTTCAAGCTACAGAACAACGTATCAGAATATAACACTGCTTAAGAAAGCTTTTTCACTTTTCTGAAGAAAACGGGGGAACATGCTGTGTTTGAAGCTACTGAGAGGTTTATACGCTTGGAAGTAGTCCTTTGGGGAGTGGAGCCTCGATTTTTGAGTGGACAGAATAAGAAATTACGAAGTTGCTAGATAAATTGCACTGCCATGTTTTGCATTCTGTTTGTTATGTCATCCTGCAATCACATGTCCCTGCATTTTATCACATGGGTATTGGTTATGCCACATGCATGAGGTCACCGTGTTCCTAGCCACAATGATTTTTATTTAATGTCTATATTCCAAATGTACATTGCGTGCAGTGGGAAATCATATTGTCAGGAAAATGACTTTTTACTGAAGCACACAAGTTTTTAAAAAATTAAAATGGAATTTTCAAAATGATAAAGTAGGGTTGCTTGCTATGCTCCTCCTGATATGTATTGTGGTTGTCATTAGCACTCTAACAGGGACTTAAGTATGATACTATTCAATTCAGTGGCTCCAGAGTTTATTACATTAAACAGACGTGAGCACTAAGTGTAATGCTTATGCATGAGAAAATGAATCTAACTGGGAAGACTCCCATTAAAAAGGAAAATCAGTAGCAACTTTGTTAAAGCTTTTAAAAATCACATTTTCTTCCTCATTAGAAGTAATTTAAATGTGTACACTACATCTGATATATGCAGGAGAGCAATCTTCTGAGGTGGTGAGTATCCTCAACTTCCATTGATTTCAGTGGGGGTTGAGGGTACTCTGCATCCCCTGGGAATTCCTCAGCACTTGAGAGGACTGGATCCCAAATTACTTATTTGGAACAAGATGTGTGATGGCTACTCAGAGATGTGGCTGTTTGTTCCAGATCAAAGAAAACTAAACCACAGGGACTTGTCCACACAGAATGATAAGGCCTGTTGCAGATAGAGACAAACAAAATAAAGAGAAGTCTACAAGATGTCTGATGGGCTACTCAGAGATGTGGCTATTTGTTCCAGATCAAAGAAAACTAAACCACAGGGATTTGTCTACACAGAATAATAAGGCCTGTTGCCGATAGAGACAAACAAAATAAAGAGAAGTCTAGGTGAAAAGGAGGTTGTTCCCTGAAGCCCAGTGAATAGAGATTTGTATAGTTCTCTTAGTGTCCCTTTCTGTTCCTTCCCCCTTGCTGGTATATATTCCTCCATTGCTCCCAAACCAGCTCTAAGCAACCAATTAGGCTCATTGACATTCCCCTCCAGGAATTCTTGCTGCACAATTAGATTGTTTGCTGAACTGTAGGCCACTCAAACCTCAGGTTGCTGTTCCCTCTGAAATCACAAGCAGCAGCTGCAGCAGTGTGAGGCTGCTTTAAACAAGGCTTTAACCGCCTGGCTGCCAGGCCTCAGATAGTTATATGGCAGCTATTTCAACTAACATACTGCACAATCCAGCGAGAGGTTTCAGATTATCTCAGTGTTCTATAAATATACATGGTCCGGTTCTCATTTAAACGCAACTCAACTCTAAACTAATCTATGTTTGTGCACTGTACACTGCCAGGTGATGTAAGTGGCCTTTGTTTAAATGAGAATTGGGCCCACAGATGTTATATGGATACAGTATTTCCACCTTGTCAAAACCTTTCCATAATCTGTCAGGCAACAGGAACTATCACTTCCTTTTTCTCATTTACTATTTTTCTTCACTCTGTAAAATTAGCAAACTATCCTTTCCTCCTCTCCTATAAAAAGCTAGAAAAATATAAATATAATGTTTCTACATAAAAAAATGAAACCACTTCTTGATCAGGAACAGCAGCAACTGCTGAGCAACAACCAAAAAAACCTAATCTGTTTACCAACAAAAAGAAAACTACAGGAATCCCACTAGCCGCCAGTCAAAACAACATGAAAAATATAGTCAGCCATTTTGGAAAAATCCGTTTCACACTTACTGAACTGTCTGTCCTCATGTAGAATATCATCCTCCGAAGGAAACTGTTGGACAGATCATTAGCTCCTCTCCATGACCAGTGAAAACTATCTTTACCATAAGAGTTACGTCCACTAGCCAGTCACAGATGCTGAATCGCCCATTTTGCTGCTGCTGTCAGGAGCCTCTTCTTGGGTGACTCAAGATTGGAGAGTACAAAGGTGGCTTACAGCCCTTGCCCCACATTCCAAGCTGCATTTTGCACTTTGTATATGGGAACTGGGGTTAGGATTTTAAAAGGATCTCACTATTTGTGTTTCAGGACATAAGCAGGCCAGTAAGAAACTATTCCCATAGGCACAGTATTGTATAAATGTCTACTACAGTAGTTTCACACCTTCATCTGAAGTATCTAATATTTGCCCCACACAAAATCTTGAAGGAAACCAAGTCAAGTTCATTGTCTGCATCCTAACAGGATTACTTTTCAGTTGGTTAATGTTGCTTTAATATCACTAAAGATATGATAACTGGTAGTAGAATAGGATTATTTAGTCAGATGATAAATGTATAAATGAATGTTGCACTGTTATAGACAAACAATTTGAGGCACTGCGTAGAAACATCCCTGTGGCGTAGGTCTGATTATAACTCTAATATTCAGCATATATGCACATTCAGAGTATCTGAAATCTGAGGTAGAAAAGAGATAAGTAGCTAAGCTAGTTATAATTTCAGTTAAGACACTGTAGGAGGGAACACAAATCTTGTCAACAATCAATTACAGTATTATGGCTGGAATCTCACTGATACTACAGAACGGATAACTTTCCTTAAGACAGGACTGCTTACCCAACATGCACTAGGATAGGGTCTTGAGGAATTACTGTAACTATTTGGTATATAACAGTTGAACATCTACATTTTTTGCAGAAGTATCTTAATGACAGAATTACAACTTTCAAAGGGCAAACACAAAAGCATCTCCAATAACAACTCATGACTCTGCTGTCACTAATTGTGTTCAAGGCCACAGTAAGAGCAAATAAAATTAAGGCTGATTAAGACACCAGAGTGATAATCATTCTGAAAAGAGTGATCAGAGATTGCAACTATTATTATTTATTTGTATAATGATGACTTCCCCAGTGTACTACATGCTGTCCACATTTGAGTTCTTCCCTCCCAATATGTCCACACTGCAAAGACAGCCTCTCAGCAGCTAGACTCAGAGTCAGCTGACTCGGGCTTAGGATGACCACCTGTCCCAAATTGGGCGGGACAGTCTGGAAATGCAGAGTTCAAGTTCCATTCCCAGGCTTGAGGAACAGGGGCGGGGCCACAGAGAGGGCGGGATTCCTGCATGTGTCCCACTTTTACCTTTTAAAAGGTGGTCACCCTACTCAGTCTGAACAGGCTCGCACTACAGGGCTAAAAATACCAGTGTAGAAGTTTGGGCTCAGGATGAGAGCCCAGGCTCCGAGACCCTTCCTCCTCACTGAGTTTCAGAGCCTGGGCTCTAGCTGAAGCCCGGATGTCTATACTGCTATTTTTAGCCCCATAGCAAGAGCCCAAGTCAATTGACCTGGGCTCTGATACATGCTGTTATGGGGTTTTTTTATTTTATTTTATTTTTGCAGTGTAGATGTACTCTCAGCTCACCATTAAGAATTAAAAACTGGTGAATCAAATTTTAAACGTGAGGCATAATCCCTCTTTTAAAAGTAGACAACCTGGCAGTCTGATTTACATCTACGCTTCAAAACACCTATACTTCACTGAGGATTACATTTCTATGCAGTACCTCATCACTTGATGACGCTTATTAAATAGCTTTCTTTTCTCCTTCATGCAATTATCTCCACTCCAGGAGTTGTGTGGTCCAACCTTCTCTGCCAGGAAACCATCCACATCTGGGAATGAGCTCTGTGCTACCATGTTTTCCATCTGCTGTTTATTTAGCTTTGATGGTCAAACTTACTAGCAGATTGCTTAGGTCATTATGTATTAATTCTGCCTCAGAGCAGTAAAATGGACTAGATGATCTCTCAACATCTCTTTCAGCACTACGTTTCTATGATTCTGAGTGGTTTTGGTTTCAGGATGTGATCAGTCTAATCTCCCAGCTCTTGACACCTTTTCCCCCCTCTCTAGGCCTTTTTGGCTCTCATGCTCTTGCAATTTTTTCATTTAAGTTACTGGGGATACCCATTTTTAATGCCTTTTTCCTATTTCTTTCAGTTTTGAGCCTTTGCAGAAAGAGGGATGAGAGGCAGTGCACGCTATTCCATGTAATACTAGTTTGGATCAATCAGTTATGGTACTTGCACTTGCTAGCACTGCTGTTGGAACAGCACAGGTGGGCCACACATGGGCCAAGAATGTGGCCCGATGTGGTTGTTTGTATTTTAGCACCAGCCATTAAATTAGATCAAAGCCCCATTGTGTTGGGCACTATAAATAATTTATTGCAATTATAAAAGTTTACTTAGATTGTAAGCTATATGGGGTAGGGACCATCTTTCTCTTTTGTGTTTGTACAGTGCCTACCACAACTGGGCTGAGACTGTAGGTGCTACTGTAATATAAATAATAGAACTAATAATAAACATAATGAGACTCAGTCATTGCCTTCAAGAACTCACTATCTAAATAACAAGACAAAGTGTGGGGACAGGGAAGTATTATTGTCCTCAATTTTACAGGTGATGAATTCAGGCAAAGACCTTGAATAACTTGCCCAAGGTCATACAGAAGGTTGATTGCAGACTCACAATTTAACCCAGCTCTCCAGAGTCCCAGTCCAGTGTATTCAGCACAAGACCAATCCTCTCTATATATATTTTCTAGAATTATTTTGTTTGAAAGACAGAATGTATTATATAAAGCATTTTACAATAGTAAGCCTCTGCCTTATTTCACATTTAATTTAAAAATGTGAGTCCCCACTGTAATGACTTAGACTAAATTAATTTTACCTAATACCTGAAAATAAACCATTTATTTACAAGCAGAATCACTTTTATAAAATATTACATCAACACTGCCAACTTTATCAACCAAATCTGATATCAAATTAGTTTAACAAGATGTATTTTCTATAAAACCATATTGATTTGCATTAATCATATTACCTTCCTTTCATTCTTTATTAATCCAATCGTATACCAGCCATTCCATTCTTTTGTCCTGGATCAATGTCAGGCTGATAGACCTATAATTACTGGAGTCATCCCATTTACCCTTCGAAAATATTGGTACAACATTAGCTTTCTTCCAGTTCTTGGGAACTTATTGAAAATCAATATTAATGGTCCTGAGAGCTCCACAGCCAGGTCTTTAAAAGCTCTTGAATGCAAGTTATCTGGATCAGGAAGGATCTCCAGGAAGATCACTTGGACATTCTTCTCCTTCAGCAGTCTTCTGAATTCTCTGAAATCATTTCTAACCTGTGAGCTATCCCACAAAGCAAGTCATTAGTGCTGATATGCACCATCACCATGGGATCTTTGCCCACCAAATTCAGAAGTCTATCCAATCTTAGACTCACATCTCGGAGGTTGCCACCATCTTTTAGTATCCTGTCCATTGTAGAATGTTCTTTCCATTATTCTTAGGATAGAGTGTTCAAAAGGATCTTCTGTCTTCCTTGGGTGTTTGGAAATCTCTTCGTTGGCAAGCTTGATTTTCTTATGGGTTGGGCTCTTATGAGGTGTGCTCTATACACCTCTTCATTCCATTTGACCAGCTGGATCTTCAGAGATATCATCCATAATTTCCATGCGGAGGCCATGGTAATGATTGAAAACTTCTAGCTCTGTGAAATTCCTCCTGATCCTCTTTTTTTTCTGGTGGTCAAACCCTGCCCTTCCTCATCTGCCACAGCCGTGTAGAATTCTGCCTTGTCCTCCTGTCTCTGGTGGTTATGATCTGCAAGACCTCCTCTCTGATGTTTACTCTCTATTTCTTTGGTAGCCAGCTCCTTTCTTCCTTGAATCTGGTGTTTCCCAAATGCCTCAGCTTCTCTGATACTCCACAGCATCTGTACTTGCCTTTCTAATCCAAGAATTTTTTTCTTCCAGGACAGTCACCAACTTGTCCTTCATACATAGGAAGTCCCTTCTGACTTCATGCACACATCTGTTGCAGGTCACAGCCACTGTTCCATAGCAGGCCATCACAATATTGAGTGTACAACTGTACCTGGAAAGCAAGACTCTGAAATTCCCTCTGAAATTCCCGTTTGCTGCATATAAAATAATGAATGGTCCAGGAAAGGTAAATCAGGCATGTTTGTTTATTCTTTTCCATCTAAAAGAAAAAGGGAGTATCCAGAAGAATTAAAAGTCAACAAAGGAAATGCTTCTCTTCACAATGCATATTATCAGATGGAATTCATTTCCACACCATATAATTGCATCCAAAAGCTTGAAAGATTCAGGACAGGATTAGATATTTGTGCAGATAAAGTGAACATCCAGCATTAATGTAGATAAAATAGATATGTCTAAAAACCCTCACGTTTCAGATCATAAACTAACCACTAATTGATGATGTATAGGAAGAAATTTCCCCTGTGGGCAAGATATTTCATAAATGTTCTATGGGTGGTTTCTTGAACCTTCTCTAGATCTTTTACTGACAAATGACAGGGAGAGGATACTGCAGTAGATGTACTGCTGGACTGATTCACTGTGACATCAGTGAGGTTAAACAGGTATAATTTGCCCTCTTGAGGTCTTTCATTAACAAGGACAACAAGTGGAGTCTAGGAATTAGAACTAATAAGAAAACAAAGAAATATTGACTTTTTTCATCAAGCAACTTTGAAAAATTCCCTACAAGCTCTAATAGAATGTTATCACCATGTGGTGCGAATGTAGTATATTTATTCAAGCACATTCCTGTGGACTATTTATGTGAGTAAGGGTTTACAGGATCAAATCCATACAAGGTGAGGTCCAAATTCTACTCTCTACCCTACTGAAGTCATTTGAGTTGTACCTGTGTAACTGAGAAGAATTTGTTTCAGTCCATACGGTCACTTTGATTATAGGAACTACAGTAAAAGAAGAAAACATTCTGCGGTATGTCTTGTTTGTCATATCTATCACATTTTGCATAAGATTTGCATATAAATAACCATCAGTTTACATTCCATAGTAGTAGTAATATAATTTAAAGACCATATGATATGCCACAATGATTGTGCAAATTGTTTAACAGCTAATGTTCAGATAGTGTCCTAAATTTGCAACTTATAAAAAAACTCTACTAAACTTCTGAACATGAGTAGATTAAATTAACTGCTATGAACACTCTTATGTTTCTTTTCATCTTATCTAATTCTTTTTCTCCACAATGTTCATTGAGTTTGCTGAAGTATGTTTTTGTCTCAGATTGAAAATCACATATTTCCATGACACCAAAATTAAAACCAGAATATATTTTTAAATCTGTGGTACACGGATAAAACCTGAACTCACAATAGTAGCCAAAACTTTTATAAACTCTGTTTTAGAGCAGACAAAGCATTCTTAAAGTAGGGACTTCCAGGCTTGAGGAAATTTGGGGGAAAAAACGGGCCATTTAAACCAAAAAGCAAAAGACAGTAGATTTCAATGTTCCTATTACTGAAGATATTTGTGTTTGAATGAGAATTTTCTTCCTAAACATGACTTATGTTTCTACTTGATTCCACAGGGAATTCATATTTCTGTGTTTATGTAGTTGTTGTATATTGCTATGGCAAAGACTGGTCCATCGCAAGTTCAACATTTCAGCTTCAGTGAAGGATAAAGGGAGCGGAAAATTGACATTAAAGGGGAAAAAAATCTTGCTTTATTAATTTATTAATTAGCACAATTAAAAAACTATTGTTAAATATACTTTTGAGTGTGCTTTTATAGGATAGATTTTTAACATTTCTCAGTATGAAAGGGCCTCTTCAACATGGCCTAAATTGTGATTAAGCATTTTTACACACATTATCCAACAGTGTTCGCATTTATATACAATGGAGCAGATTCTTTGATGGGTCTGGCAACACAGAAGTGTGGTCTCATGTCTCTTAGGACGGATGTGGATAGCTCGCATGAGGCATTCAAATAATATGGCATGTAGGAATCTTAATAGGCAGCTATCAAGCTTATAATATCCTAAAAACTGATGGTTTCATTCTCAGCAATGCTGAGCATCTCTGGAAATCAGTTTTTTAGTGAACGCATGTACTCAGGTTTACTTACAGTGTGCCACAATAACCTGAGGAAATTTACCTTGAAAATATTTTATATCATAATGCTGCTGTTCAGTTAACTACAGCATTATGCTGGCTCATGTTTCTATTTTGTATTAGCATTGCCGGAAAACTATAGGAAATGAGCCATAACCTAAACTTGTGTAGTCTAGTGGCCTCATGCAGTAAGTAACAATGAAAACATTTTTTCACACTTCAGTGGTTAAGTGGAAACATTACTGATAACGCTATTCTCAGTGGATTTACAAATGTATCCAAAGAGAATCTGAAGAGATGGAGGTAGAGGAAAAGCTAATCTCTCCACCCGTTTGTTCAGTTTCTGCAAGGTGAATTTCACAGGTTTGTAGGTATGTCAGATGCAAATAATTCTCCTCAGCTGCTGAGTCTGTTTACCTTAAATTACCTTGCTCAGGTCATTTGGGTGGCATGTAAGAATTCTGAGAGTTATAATTATTGAAGTTATGTCATATGATTAGCTTACTAGAGCACAGAATTTATTGGCATTTACTTTTCAAAACCGATTGTCAAACAACATGACAACTTACTCATATTTGAAATATCTGAATATAAGAGAGCATCCTGGTAGAAAATAGTGGTTTGGTGAGTACTGATTACATGGGTCTGGTGATCTCATTTATACTTAGCAATTGATATTGCCTGAGAAGAATCTAATTCCCGCTGTAAGAAATTAAGCATAATGGACTACTTTGTCTATTGTCTAATTATGTGTTGTGCTTGATGGTCCATGATTAAGGCTGTTGCTGAGTTTCCATTGTATGTGAAATTACTTCTCAGATCAATAGACAAAACTGATATATGAAGTCTATATATATGGCCAAAGTGGAGAATTGGACAAGAGATTCCTGAATCATGATACCCTAAAAATAAATATATTTACTGAAGTTCAAGAACTCTTCTATTTTTTTAAGTGAACACAAATTCTTTGAGCCAAAAGATAAAACTTAAACTGGTAACAGTTAGCTTAGGAAGTTTTGTGGACAAGAAACAATCTAGATATGGAATCAAATTTTCTGAATTTAGGCATTCAAAGCATATTTTGCAGGTCTTAAATGAGTCGATGCTTAAATGTCAACTTGAGCACCCATATGTGGAATTTGTCTTCCTAAAGTAGGTGCCCAAGTTTGAAAATTAGCCCACATTACCTATGCATACATAGAATGGTTCAGATTTACTCATACTACAGTAGAACCTCAGAGTTTTTAATACCTCAAGAATGGAGGTTGTTCATAACTCTGAAATGTTCGTAACTCTGAACAAAATGTTATGGTTGTTCTTTCAAAAGTTTACAATTGAACATTGACTAAATACATCTCTGAAACTTTACTATGCAGAAGAAAAATGTTGCTTTTAACCAACTTAATTTAAATGAAACAAGCACAGAAACAATTTCCTTAGCTTGTTGAATCTTTTTTAACTTCCCATTTATTCTTTTTAATAATTTACATTTAACACAGTATGAACTGTATTTGCCTTTTTTTTTTTTTTTTTGTCTCTGCTGCTGCCTGATTTCGTACCTCTGGTTCCAAATGAGATGTGTGGTTGACTGGACAGTTCATAACTCTGGTGTTCGTAACTCTGAGGTGCTACTGTACACAACATGTATCGTGAATATAGAGCTATTTGCTTGAGAAATGTCACTGAAGGCTTTGAGTTCCTGGACCTGCTCACCAAATCATATAGGTAGGGATGTGCTAGAAAGGTTTACGTTTCAGCAGTACGTGTAAAGTTGCCACACACAGTATTGTCAAACCCAGGTATTCAAAAGTCATAACTCAAGGCTCAAAATATTACAGGATTGGCTTAAAATAATGATAATTTTAAAATAGGCATTTTTAGTTTTCTTCATCTGTTTTTTCAGCACTTAGGGTTGCCATTTTCTAGCTTTTTCCCACCGCTATGAAGCCTAGAAGCTTTTTCTTTTTTATGAAAGCTGTGTATGACTCCAGAAGGTGAGGGCTTTAAGAAAACCACAAATACCATGGCACTTGTGATAAAATTACAAGAGTTGGTAACACTGCACGTATTCCTACAGGACACTATGCAGTGCTGTCCTTCCTGATGGCTCTCTTGCACTTCCTCAGAGAGATAGGAACCAGATGCAGAGACTAAGGGCTTGTCCACACTGAGACTTAGTGCGTGGCAAGCCAGAGTGTGAATGTACAGTGCACCAGCCTGCTGCATACTAAGTTTCTGTGTGGACCCTGCTCTCACATGCTAAAAGCTCCATAGTGTACTTTGACTTTCTGCACAGCAGGGTGCACATGGCAGGCTAATGCACTGTAGAGTTACACCCCAACTTGCCATGCAATTGTAGTAGTGGTTAGTGTGCTATACATCTTTTAAATACAATTAGCACTGCTGACAATGAATGGTGACTGGCTGTGTAACCCCTCTTCCCCCACAAGCAAATCTTCAGAGGTCGTTAAGAAAGATTGGGAGCTCCCAATAACAGAGGTTTATAAACAAGTATGAATAGTGAAGACAAAAACATTGCAAGATGACTGCATTACAACTTGGCCACCCCCTCACAGCACAAACCCACCCCTCAGGTGATAACCGAGTAGAGATGCCCTGTTCTAATTGTCTGTAATGTGTGCAATTTCACAGGAATGAATCGTGAATGGTCTTCATTTGCAGGGAAACAAAACCCTCACAAAGTTACGTAGCCCACAAGTTTTGTGACAGTGTTCCCTCATGTGTCTCTTCCAGCAGCTGTACAGGATGTGAAGGTGTCCATAAGCACAGGCAGATGTCATCCTCTGCCTTCCTGTTGTGCCTACATGTGTGCACGTATGGTATCCCTGATTTCCCTTGCCCAGTGGGAACCACGACAAGGATGCACATGGGTGGGATCCAGCTGCTGTACAGTTTGCAAACCAGGTTTGTCCTGAGCCCACTCAGGATGGAAGAACTACTTTTTACCCTCACAAATATTAGCAAACATGTGAAGGTGGGGGACAGGAAGAAGCAGCAGGGAAAAAGGGGAGGAGGTGTTGCCTTATATATTGTATATATACACTTGGTCTGAGGTTGAGATGGAAATAGGAGACAGACTTGTTGAAAGTCTCTGGGTAAGGATAAAAGGGGTAAAAAACAAGAGTGATGTCATAGTAGAGGTCTACTACAGACCACCTAGCCAGGAAGAAGAGCTGTCTGAGGCTTTTTTTTAAACAGCTAACAAAATCATCCAAAGCACAGGACTTGGTGGTGATAGGGGACTTCAACTACCCAGACATCTGTTGGGAAAATAACACAACAGGGCACAGATTATCCAACAAGTTATTGGAATGTATTGGAGACCATTTTTTATTTCAGAAGGTGGAGACAGCTACCAGGGGAGAGACTGTTCTAGATTTGATTTTGACAAATAGGGAGGAACTGAGAATTTGGAAGGCAGCTTGGGTGAAAGTGATCATGAAATGATAGAGTTCATGATTCTAAGGAATGGTAGGAGGGAGAACAGCAAAATAAAGATGATGAATTTTAAGAAGGCAGACTTAAGCAGACTCAGGGAGCAGGTAGGTAAGTTCCCATGGGAAATAAGTCTAAGGGGAAAACCAATAGAAGACAGTTGGCAGTTTTTTAGAGATATTATTAAGGGCACAAGAGCAAACCATCCCACTGCATAGTAAAGATAGGAAGTATGGCAAGAGACCACCCTGGCTTAACCAGGAGATCTTCAGTGATCTAAAAATCAAAAAGGAGTCCTACAAAAAGTGCAAACTAGGTCAAATTACAAAGGATGAATATAAACAACTAACACAAGTATGTAGGGACAAAATTAGAAAGGCCGAGGCACAAAACGATATCAAACTAGCTAGAGACATAAAGGGTAACGAGGAAACATTCTACAAATACATTAGAAGCAAGAGGAAGACCAAGGACAGGGTAGGCCTGTTACTCAATGGGAGGGGGGAATAATAACAGAAAATGTGCAAATGGCAGAGGTGCTTAATGACTTCCTTGTTTCGGTTTTCACCAAGAAGTTTGATGGTGATTGAACGTCTAACGTAGTGAACGCTACTGAAAATAAGATTGGATCAGAAGAGGCTAAAATAGGGAAAGAACAAGTTAAAAATTACTTGGACAACTTAGATGTCTTCAAGTCACCAGGGCCTGATGAAATGCATCCTAGAATACTCAAGGAGCTGACTGAGGAGATATCTGAGCCATTAGCAATTATCTGAAAATAAGGACAATCCGGGGAATTACAGACCAGTCAGCTTAACTTCTGTACCCGGAAAGATAATGGAGCAAATAATTAAGCAATCAATTTGCAAACATCTAGAAGATAATAAGGTGATAAGTAACAGTCAGCATGGATTTGTCAAAAACAAATTGTGTCAAACCAACCTGATAGCTGTCTTTCACAGGGTAACAAGCCTTGTGGATGGGGGGGGAAGCAGTAGACGTGGTATATCTTGACTTTAGTAAAGCTTTTGATACTGTTTCACATGACCTTCTCATAAATAAACTAGGGAAATGCAACCCAGAGGGAGCTACTATAAGGTGGGTGCAAAACTGGTTGAAAAACCGTTCCCAGAGTTATCAGTGGTTCACGGTCATGCTGGAAGGGCATAACGAGTGGAGTGCCACACGGATCAGTTCTGGGTCCAGTTCTGTTCAGTATCTTCCACAGTGATTTAGATAATTCATACAGAGTACACTTATAAAGTTTGCGGACGATACCAAGCTGGGAGGAGTTGCAAGTGCTTTGGAGGATAGGATTAAAATTCAAAACGATCTGGACAAACTGGAGAAATAGTCTAAAGTCAATAGGATGAAATTCAATCAGGACAAATGCAAAGTACTCCATTTAGGAAGGAACAATCAGTTGCACACATACAAAATGGTAAATGACTGGCTAGGAAGGAGTACTGTGGAAAGGGATCTGGGGGTCATAGTGGATCACAAGCTAAATGAGTCAACAGTGTAACGCTGTTGCAAAAAAAGCGAACATCCTTCTGAGATGTATTAGCAGGAGTGTTGTAAGTGAGACATGATAAGTAATTCTTCTGCTCTGATTAGGTCTCAACTGGAGTATTCTGTCCAGTTCTGGGCACCACATTTCAGGAAGGATGTGGACAAATTGGAGAGAGTCCAGAGAAAATAAATAAAAAATGATTAAAGGTCTAGAAAACATGACCTATGAGGGAAGATTGAAAAAAATGGGTTTGTTTAGTCTGGAAAAGAGAAGACTGAGAGGGGACATAACAGTTTCCAAGCATATTAAAGTTTGTTACAAGGAGGAGGAAGAAAAAATGTTCTTAACCTCTGAGGAGAGGACAAGAAGCAATGGGCTTATACTGAAGCAAGGGAGGTTTAGATTGGACATTAGGAAAAATTTTCTAACTGTCAAGGTGGTTAAGCACTGGAATAAATTGCGTAGGGAGGCTGTGGAATCTCCATCATTGGAGACTTTTAAGAGCAGGTTAGACAAACACCTGTCAGGAATGGTCTAGATAATTAGTCTTGCCATGAGTGCAGGGGACTGGACTAGATGACCTCTTGAGATCCCTTCCAGTTCTATGATTCTATGAGAGTAACAACAGTACACAGCAAAGTGATTCCTAGAGTGTCTCCCTGTCCTCACAGAGCCCTGGAATAATGCCCAAAATGGTAGCGCTAACACTGTGAAATAGCAGCAGCAGTGTGGACACGGATATACGCATGTACACCACATTACACCCATGTCCAGCACAGTGTAATGTGGACACTTGGAACGGCAACAGGAAGCATGTATGTGGTCTCGTACTCATCTATGCTGGCACACATACTCATAGCCTGAGTCTCCATGTAGACAAGCCCTGGGAATACCATCAGGCCAGATTACAGTAGCATCAATATTGTGTTTATTTTGTAAATTATTACTTGTTGTTAGTTATCCTAAATCTTATTGAGTCATCACTGAAATACTGCAAGGGGCTCTACAGGGAGGATAAATAATGTAAAAACAGGACAGGTTAGCTTGGTGCCATCTGTCCTAAAGCAATTAGATGGCTGTCAGATTAGTAGTGAACTTGATAGTTTTGGAATAGGGAATATAGGAACTGTAGTCTCTTGGGGACAGTGCCCTAAATGCACACACAGAGCCCCCACTGAAGTGCATGGGAAATGGTATGCACTCATGCAAGGAAAAAGTTTGCTCCCTTGTGTAACAGCCAGAAATGAAAAAAAATAATTTATGTCCAAATAAAAATACAAAGGATTGAGCTTGGGAGCTTTGTCTTTTTTGACATTGATAGTTTTTTTGTTATGGTTTCTGTTTTCCCCACATCCAAAAGCAAAGTTTTCTTGACTGTGAGGAGTAATGAATCATGTGAAGAGAGAGTAGTAACTCAAAACTTTGGACATTCAGAGCTTAAGACACCACCTATTACAGGGAATGTATAGGAAGGCATTATTTTCAAGAAATAAATTGATACCATAAGGAGAGAATTCTCTCTCCCTCCTAATCATTTTTCCCTTTCATGCCTGTCACCAACTCTGAAGCTGTCATGTTTACATATCTGCTCTGGTCAGTTTACACATCAATAATTCAGAAAAAAACAGCCAACAACTTGATGTGCATGTCACAGCAGTATCTGTTATCTTGTATCTTGTGTATCTTCCTCATACTTGCCTCCCCCTTATTATTCATATTACCATAGAACAGGGTTTCCCAAACTTGGTTCGTGGCTTGTTCAGGGTAAGACCCTGGCAGGCTGCGAGACGCTTTGTTTACCTGAGTGTCCACAGGTACGGCTGCTCGCAGCTCCCAGTGGCCGCGGTTTGCCGTTCCCAGCCAATGAGAACTGCGGGAAGCGGTGCAGGCTGCGCCACTGCTTTCCGCAGCTCCCATTGGCTGGGAACGGCAAACTGCGGCCACTGGGAGCTGCAAGTGGCCACAGGTATGGCTGATCACAGCTCCCATTGGCCGGGAACAGCGAACCGCGGCCACTGGGAGATGCGAGCGGCCGTACCTGCGGATGCTTAGGTAAACAAAGAGTCTCACAGCCCACCAGGGGCTTACCCTGAACAAGCCATGAACCAAGTTTGGGAACCCCTGCCATAGAGCCTATGAGCCCTACTGCCTGATCCTGCAATCCTTGTTTCACGTAGGCTTAGACTGTGCCCAAGAGAAACATCCCAAGCCACTTTTCTCCCCTCCTTGCTCCTGGGGAATAGTATTGTATTGGTTGCCTATGCCAGCAGTACATCGCTACCCTTAGCCAGAAGGACAACAGGAACAATCCACCCATTCCCCATCCTCTTGTTCTGGGGAGAAAGTAAGTTTGCATGTAGCCCTGCTTATTCTTTCATGCATGTAGCTAAGATCCAGGTAGTCCTCACAAGTTGAAAGGGGTACTGTTTTTTCTGCCTTTCACAGACTCATGGTCTGAGTCACAATCTGACTCTATAGGTTTTCAGGATTCAGGTTTGGAGTGTAAGATCTTCAGGGCATGATCATCTGGTTACATCTTACTAAATTAATTCCATGTCACTGCCATTGGAGGGGTCTTGGACATTGGTGCACCTCTGTCCCTCTTGTTTTCTGCCTGTGGCACATGATAGTTTAGTCTCCTGAGAGCTGTAATCCTTTGATCTAATTCTGATTGTTGGCTTGGTGTGGGGGTAGCTGGGTGGTGGTTTGTGGCCTGTGATGTATAGAAGGTCAGACTACGTGACCTTAAATGCCAACTCTTTTTAAAAAGTGTCTGTGAAATGCTGTTGAAATCTATAGCACAGTAGTGTATGTTTTGTTTTGTTTTTAATTACCAACATCTTCTGTAGTGAGAGTTCTGTCAAGATAAGCTTTGTCCTTTGCAGGAAGTAATGCTTCCCTCTCTTTGGTCTAATCTGCTCTTATCTTCCTTGTAGAGATGTGGGCAGTATCTTTTAATGTTACAATTTCTTTGGGATTTGTTATTCTTACTCCTATTTACAGTCTGATGGCTACACCATTATCTGATATATTTTTTAAATACATCATGTTAATTGCTTTTCTTACAGATCCCCGCTGTGTTCTTTCGCTGATAAACATGATAACATGAGTTTTGATTACTTACAAAGTTTAGGGCAATTTTGGAGACAAATTTTGCTTACAAATGAGCTGAGTCAGCTAATACAAATTTATACTCTAGAATTTAGATTCTTGCCCTTCTTTTTCTCTTTCAAGCCTGGAGGTGTGCCCAGCAACAGTGGGTCAAACTCAGTGGTAAATCAAAAGGAATCTAAGATGGTATAATTCACACATTCTTCTGGTCTCCTTGGCTTTTAAACTACACCAAATTAGATTCAGTTACACTCAGCCTCTCTTACCTCCATATTCACTAACAACATGCAAATTTGTAACCTACACTGCTTTTCCCATAATCTCTGAATTTGGCCAGGCGGGAGAGGTCAGAAGAGAGGTGTAGCAAGAGAAACTATGAACTGAAGGGTGTAAGAAGACATAAGTTAAAGCAAAAGCTGGTCTATTTCCCACATTCCTATTCTATTGTGCTGCAGTGGCCTATTTTAACCTATGCCTTCTCTTTGGTTCGTTTCCCTCCTATATCTTCTGGCTCATTGATTTGTAAGTTACACCAGTTTAGACTCCCTTATGCTACGTCTACACTACAAGTTAAGGGTGTGATTCCCAGCTTGTGTACACATAGTCGCAGTAGTTTGAGGAGAGCTAGCTTGAGTATAAATAGCAGTGAAGTTGCAGCAGCACGAGCTTCAGCATAGGCTGTACAAGCATGGGTACTTCCTCGGCTAGTCCACACTGAAGTCCATGCTGCCACAGCTTTGCTGTTCCCAGTACTCAAGCAAGCTGGCTCAGGGAATCTCTGTACTGCAACTGGAAGAGTGATTGTAGCTTGTGTAGATATACCTAAATCATTACAGCACCTTTAGACCCCTAGGAAAAAGTGCAAATTAAACCAGTTTATATTCCCTTGGATTAATTTAGAATTTGCCACAATATCTTCAGCATCCTCAGTGAACAAGACAAGTCCTTTTCTTATTAAGTAACTAAAAATCTGATTTATAGCCCTATTACTTCTAACTTTTTTCCACCATTTTAGTAGTTCACCAAATACAGTTTCCTTTCCCTGTTTTTCACTTATCCTAAATATTTTCTCTTAAATGCCTTCAACTCTGGCTTCATTTTACTGATTTATCACCCAGCTGTTTTTCATTTCCATTTATCTTTTGTAACAATAACCATGCTTTCCTTTCTTCTTTACAAATAGTTCCTGAAAAATCCCTCATGCCCAAAATGCTCTTTCCCAAGGCATGAGCACCTCCTCTAATATCCTTCCTCCCCTGTCAATCAGGCAGGAGGCATCCAGTCTGCATGCAAAGCTTCTTGGCTTCATCATCTCCTCAGAATCATTCTGCAGTCTGGGTTCTCCTGACCAGAATAAGATGTTTACCATCCTTTCCGTTTACTAAAAAAGCTCACTTTCACAGCCTATTACTGAGTCTGGACTGTATTTGATTTATGATGCAAATCTCATAGAACAGCAAAGAAGGTTCCTATTCCCACAGTCTTAGAAGATGGTCTCAGAGGGTTTTCAGTCAGTGGCCAGAGACTGCAAGCCGCTGCTCTCAGTGTCTTTCAGGGAATCCAGTAGTGTCCACGCAGTATTGAGCAGTTTCTTAAATGTGCCTCCGATCAGAGACCCCCTGGCCCTAATTAGGTTCCTTTCTGGGGAATTAATATTTATTCAGACTATTTTTTTCCAATATTTATTCACATCCTGGGAAGGATACTGCTATACAGGCCCTGTGTCCACATTAACAGCCTCCGTAATAACGGCAGCTGCACTTAGAGAAAAGTCTTGCCTGTTAATCATTTTCCAAGGTGTGGCCCTCCTAGGACTCCCCTATGCACACGCACACTCTGACAAAGGTTTTCGCTAAGAGGGAGATCAGGCAGACTATCTCAGCTGTGGAACTGATTGTAGTAGAATCATAAGGGGGAATGGCACAAGAGCCAAAAGTATTTTTAAAAAATGCATCCCTATCTCATCCTAGGAGACAAGACACCCCAGCCCCAAGTCTACACTAATGTTGCAATACCTTGAATAATGATTAACAAGTTAGAAATATATTCATCTAACTATTTTCAGCGTGAATTCAGAACAACTGTTTGGTTTCATTTGCAACTCTTACCCTTATGAAGCACTCCATTTCTGTCCCCCCGATATTGTTTTGTTTTGTTTTTCATTACATACCTTCATTATTGTAGTGTTGTGAGATATGGGTATGTTTAGTCTTACTTTAAGCAGTAAATCAACATCTTTCCAACTTCTGCTATTTTAAAGAGCTAATTTATCAGATTTTGGCAGCAGGTTTCTAGTAAAATTTACATTGCTTTCTTCCTTTCTTTGTTAATTTGATGAGTACTTTATTTTTTCTATTGCTACCTTTAAATTCAGATAAATGAGAACTTTTAACATTCAGTGATTTCAAAGCCACAAGGAAATTCTCGTTGAGAAAGATTAAAAGGTTGGGTGTTTTTTAAACTAGGAATGTGGTAACAAAAGAAAACAGATCTTATTATTACATCAGTAAAATATCCTGCACTGCTCTCTACTGGGAGAGTGGAATTTAAAGTTTTAATGTCCTAAAATGCATCTAAAACTAGTTTACCAGTCAGATTTATCATTAATGTACCATCATCTTTTTTAAATGATCAGTAGTTAATTATTGAAAATTGTTTTTCAGGATCTTATATTTTGAAATCTTTTTTTTTTTCATTCTGAAAGATAGTTTTTTAGTGTAAAAATGTTTTAAAGAAGTAGAGTATATAATTAAATCTAAAATATAGTGTCGGGGAGGGGAAGTATTACCTCAGTAAAAGAAGAGATTAGTGAAGTTAGCCGTTATGGACAATGAACAAAATATTGTAGGAGCTCTCGACATTATTATTTCTTTATTAATACATATCTACTTAACATGCTAACATGTGATAAGCTGGTCAGGTAAAAAAGGATTCCAAGTTTAGACAGAGTTTAAACATACTTGGTTGTGTTTCATTTAAACAACAAAAAAAGCAAATGTTAAGAGAGGCCTCTTTTTATGGAAATAAATAAAAATGCAACTGCGCTTCAGCCAAAGTGCAATTACAAAGGCTCCCATTAGCTTCAATGGGATGTGGGTTGGCCCTAAATGCACCTTGCTTAAGATGAATTGAAAACAAAAGTCTCAAATGTAACTGTTTTCAATCAAGTTCTGGATGACAAATGATTCCCACTCTGAGGGGAGGGGGCTGTTTTCTAGCTCCTTGCCTGACACAGCCCTCTGGGCCATGTTTCTCTTGTTGGGCTTGATCCTCCTCCTATTGAAGTCAGTGATAAAACTTCCATTGACTTCAGTGGTGTGGGATCAGGCCTAAAGTGTACTAATTGGCATGCATTAATTCTTCCCAGCTGGGCCAGGTTTGTTACCTTGCTGAAGGCAGGGCAGGTACATTTGCTCCTTCTTCTAACCTTTGATTGTAAACTCTTGGGGCAGGGACTGTCTTTGTGCTGTGTGTTTATACAACGTCTGGCACAAATGGGGCCCTGGTCCCTAATTGAGGTGCTACCACAATACAAATAATATCCAGAAGGTAATCTCTGATGAGTTCAATACATAGTTGTATATCAATAAAATGCAGTATCTGTGATGTAATAATGGGTCAATAGTAGTAACTAACAGTAGCAAAAATAATAAACAATATTATAAAATGTCAAAGAGAGTAAGACCGTGTCCAATATGTTTTAAATATACAAGTCTTTATTATGGAGTCTGACTTGACCTGTCTCACTCACAGGATTCATTGACTGGATTCCTGATAGATATAGGTGCAAGTGAGCTCAGAATGAGTCCCATGGTTAAAAGCACAGCTTTTGATTCATCTGTGGAGAAAAATGTTTGGAAGAAAGGCAAACAACAATTCAAATATATAATATTTTGTATAAAAATAAATCAACTTTACAATAGTTTAATATATGTTTGTACAAAGTGTTAAAATTCATCAGTTTTGAAAGTCCAGCTTCTAAAAAATATACACATGAAAACTTTACACAGCATTACTAAATGTTCACTTTAGCTCTAGACTTGCATTTGAAATATTTGACAAAGATAAATATAGTCACATAACTATTATACTGTGTGCCTTTTTGTTTGGAATGTTTTAAAAAAACAGAAGGATAAATCCTTTACATGAATAACTATTTTATCAGTTGCAAATATCAAATATAATTAGGAAATGTGATCAAATAAATATATGTATTTTCTCCAAAGTCAATCCATGCTGTAAAGTGAGTAAGTGAACAATCTCATTTGTTTATTTCAGTGGTGCCCAGAGATGCTAACCATGACTGGGAACCCATTGTACTAGGGCAGCACAAACACTGATCTCTGTCCCAAAGAGGTTACGATCGAAAGCCCTGAACCTGCGAACACTTACATGTACTTTACTATCATGAGTAGTCCCATTGAAACCAATAGGACTCCTGATGGTCTTGAAATTAAACATGAATGTACGTGTTTGCAGGATTGGCACCTAATATTTGCAAAGGCTCAACAATTGGGCAAAATAAACAGAAGGAAGCAATTGTAAAGAGGATGAGGGCAACAGTGACAGGAAATATGTAATTACATAGACGAGCTAGATGCACATCTAAATGATTATAGAGTCAGGTGGTTTTTTAATTAGGATTAGGACTGATCAAAAATTTCTGAATTTTGAGTTTTTGACAAGGTTTTCGGTTGAAAATTCAGTTTTAATGAGGAAAAAATCAAAAATATATCATTTTTTGCAGGTTGACCAGCTCTAATTATAATATAAATACTCCAACACATAAAATATGTTTTTGTTCATTGTTAAACTGTGCAAAGTTTGTAGCTTTACACTTATGTTTTACCTGAAGACCAAAGGAGACAGTTAATTTACATAGGTCATGGGTGAGACATGACAAACATGTAATAGTCAATTACTAACATCATTACAAAAATAAGAACATACCTGAATGAAACAGCTGCAGTCAGTGGATACAGATACAGACAACTTAAATAATGACATTAACTCATGAACTCAGATATTGTATGAATACTATTGACATTTATGCTACAAACTTCCATTACGTTTTTAGAATGAAATGTTTCCCATTATCTTTTCCTATGCTGCATACTTTATTATGTATAATCTTTGATTCCACATGCAGTATAAAATTGTTGAATTTAGTAAAACCTGTTGTAGTGATGCTAGATGTCAAAACTAATATTAATCCATGAGGCACTGCATTACAAACGATTGGAAGAATTCTGATTAGTTAATTTATCTTCCATAAATGTTGATGTAACTGACAAAATATGTCCATATAATTTATGGGAAATGCTTAGTCTTCATTGTTGATTTGTTTTTGGAAGATTTTGCATAATCTACATTTACATATGTTTTGAATGGGTTTGTCATGTAATCCTATGCTTGCAATACTTATCTTTCTATTTTAGATGTCTGGCCCCCTCCCTTTGCTCCCCACCCCCAAGTGCTCGGTCGGGAATAAACCTGAGAAATATTAAAATTTAAAAAAGTTTATTTCTACTTTGTGGAATATTCATTGTGGATCTCCAAGTACGAACTGTCATTTGAAATCCATGTAAATCAACAGTACCTATAACATGGATTGTTTACTGCCATAGCGAGGATTTCCAGATCCATACTGCTCAAATGTACGTGTACATGTGTACGTGTGGATACACAATAAGAGACAAATTTGAGAGTAACTTTGTTTGGCTTTAAACTTGTATTGAGAGGTGGTGGGCTCCTTAATCTGATAACTCTTTTGGACATGTTAGGTGCAACCACATAAAAGTATTAAGAGGCACCCATGGGAGAAGTTCCCATGTGCCCACACCTGCACACCCATTTATTCATGCCACCTCCACACACACACAACACTCAATACCACCCACATTGATAGTATTACACTCAATACCACCCACATGCTCAAATACCCACACGTACACACCCCATCCCAACCACTCCTTGCAATCTAATCTCATGTATATCCATATCCCTCGTTCATTCTTACCTATCCACACTCATGCTTCTGCCCTTTTACCCATCCACTCCTCACTCCTGCCCTCATGTTTGTGCATATTCCTTTGCTCTAGCTCCCACCTCCTCACACATACCTATCCACCCTGTCCCCTTCTTTCTCATCTCTCACACATACAGCATCAGAGAATTGTTCTTGTCCACCCATAGACAGACATGTCCACTCCATCACTTCTGCTCCCAATATATCACCTCCTCATCTAAAAGAAAAGGGGGAAAGGATATGAACTGAGAGAACCTCTTTACAGTCCAGGGCTCAAAGCTCAGGGGAGGAGGAGATGAGGAGGTTAGAGAAAGATCTTCACTCCCCCCTTCACATGGGCCTATGGAACTAGAGCTACTGGGCGGTCTTCAGTCTCCTTCTCTGATGGTACAGCTGCTGGAAGCCTGAGCTAGTTTTAGTTCCCTAAACAAGTGAGCTGCTGGGGGGTTGACTGAGCCAGAGGCAGGATAGGGCACTGGGGATAGAAATCTCTGGTCCCAAGAAGGTGCACACTTTGCTAAACACATGCATTTACTTTGGGGCAGGGAAAGAGAACTGCCACTGGGGCACCTGGCTATATTTGGGATGGAGGGATATCAGTAGAGAGAGGGGAGAAAAGACACATACCTCTCCCTCATGTGAACTCTTTAAAATTATTCCCTGAGTGTCATTTATCCAGGGAAGAACCTGCCCTCTATTTTAAGACCTCAGGAGATGCACTGAGTATGTCAACAATTCATAATAAAAACTGAAAACATTGTAAGCCTTTTGCTGTGGCAAAATCTCTCTCTCCCAAGTCGGGTATTATAATAATGTTGAGTGTTGATGACAAACGTGCATGTTGTTTTGAGGTACACGCTGTTGTACTCAAGATGACACATTCTACTCAGTTAACAGAAACAGATTTTTAGTGAGACTGTGTTGTTTATTATAAGATCTATCGATGGAGTAGATAAACTTTTATATAGGTACACCGTAGTTTCTTCAAAATGATCACAGATAAAGTACATTGCTCTGAGTACAATAGCTGTACTGTAGCAAGAAATTTAATGAAATTCTTATCAAGCACCTTAGGGAATTAGAAGAATATTGGAAAACTGCTGTAACATGAGCAGCTTGTGAATTGCTTTGAAGTCACTTTCAATTTACAATTCATGCACCTCTCTGTGCATTATGTATGTTGGTGCAGCTGAATGAAAATCAAATATTGCACAAAGAAACCTGCTTTTAATTCATATTTAGCATATGTGTGCATATGTATTTCTCTGATTACTGTTCTTAAATTTTCCAGAGTCCCCAAAACTTACACGTCTAAATCATCATCTTAAGTTTTTGTGTTCTTCTTTTCCGACAGAATTGTGCATAGGCAAACCCTCAGACATGGGTGAAAAAAACCTATAATTTTATGTAGAAATCAGGTAGCTAGGTATATAATTGCTTGATTTAAGCCCACAAACACAATCTGAGCACCTCCACTGTACCTTGCACATGCAAAGTTTTGGAAACCAAGCAATAAGCATGCAAATAGCTTAAAAAAGGTGCTTTTGGCGTTCCGATCTCGAAGCTAGGAGAGGTGTGTTTAAATAATTGGGCCTCACTGCACATTTTTATGTGCATACTTGTTTTTTGTTAAAACAGGATCTTGTCAAAATATAGAGCTAAATTACTAATATTCTATTATTGTGTAAATTGTTTGAGTGTTACTTTTGCCAGTGTAAGTAAGAATTTATTCCATTGAAGTCAATGTATTCCATGGTGAGAGTGGAATCAGTCCTTTAATTATCCTTCACCATGCTTGTGAAGCAACCAGTTCAAACTGGTAGCACATGCTGAATTTACATCTTGGAAACATCTTATTCACTGGAGCTTCTAAAATACTTGCACTGTTCCATTCTTTCCCAAAAGTCATGACATTTCCCTTATGGCAATGCCAGAGGAAAAGAGTCAAATTATATTCTACAGAGGGAAAGTAACTTGACCAGAAATCCAAGGACTTCTGTGAATTCAAACCAAGTAAAATTGGTTTCAAAGACTGCTTCAAAGAACTTTGATGTTTTCACTCTAATTTGGAGTTTTATTTATGTTGCCTTCATTTCCTTTGATTAAAAATAAGTATATTAAGATCCATCATTAGACAACAAAATCAAATGCTGAAAGAATTGTATTTCCAAAATATTATTTACAAAGTTAATCAGTAAATTGTGCCTTTCAGCATATAACATTTTTCTCACAAATTACAATATTTTCAGTTTCTTGGCAGTACTGAAGTGGAGCAACCCAAAGGTACAGAAGTTGTGAGAGATGCTGTTAGAAAACTGAAGGTAGGGAAGCATTTATAAATATAGATAAAACCAATGCGTAACATGTTATATTATATATAGCTAAATAAATGACTGTGGACATTTACAGCATGTCAAAAGCTGTGACTTTTACTAACCTCACTAGTATGTAAATACTTCTGTATTCTGTATATACTACCAGATCTTCTACTCTTCTGCCCAAATGTTTTGAAGACTGTCTTGCTAGGAAAGATAACTACCAATAGTAGCATAAAGTTCAGTGCCTTCATGTATAATACCTTCATTTGGCAAATTGGACCTTATTAATTCTAAATTATTTATCAACAGTTTAATTTAGTTTCAGCTACCCATATGTGGTGATTAATAACCTCTAATCAGGCTATAAAAAATCCTGTTGCCTGTCAGTGCAAGACAACTAGAACTTGTTTAGACTTAGGGCTCATTACAGAGAATCACATCTAACTTGAGGTTGAAAGTGAAGATGCCCTGCTGCACCAGTTTTCCTGGAAGTGCCGCCGAACTATCAAAGAAACGGGTGACTGGTGCTCTCAGCTTAGCACTTGGATGAATTCCAGTCATTTTCATCCTGTGCAGAAGTTCAGGATGAATGAACGGAACTAACAAATCCTACAATCCTTATTAAGACCCAGTCTACACTACGGACTTATATTGGTATAACTATGTCACTTGGGTGTGAAAAATCCACACCCCTGAGCAATGTGGATATATTGCCCTAACCCCTGGTGTAGACAGTGCTATGGCAACAGGAGAGGTGGATTAACTATGCCAATGGGAGAAACTCCCCATCGGCATAGTGGAATCTTCTCAAAGGGCAGGCACACTTGAAATGCTGCATCGGCCCAGCTGCAGCACTTAAATGAAGACGCTCCTATGCCGACGGGAGAGGTGGATTTTTCATACCCTTGAGCGACGTAATTATACTGATATAAGTTTGTAGTGTAGACCTGGCCTAAAGCGCTATAGCAGCACAGCTATATTATCATGTAACCCTCAGTGCATTCAGTGGGAATTTTGTATATTGGACTGCAAGTTCAAGGAAGAAATCAGATGGAAAAAAGGATGTTTCTTACAGTCTAGGGGAATGTACCAGCAAAGGGCTTAAATGTCCAAATGGATCAGTCTGCATGCATCCTTGTCCTAGGCAAATACTTGTGCAAGATCAAACACTAAATCTTACAAATGTATATTTATAGTAAGATTTCTGTGAGTAAAATGCTGTCCATGATTAACTGGTGCATTGATAAGCAACTACCTGATATCATAGAATCATAGTACTAGAAGTGGGAGAGGTTCATGTTGGATATTAGGAAAAACTTTTTCACTAGAAGGGCAGTGAAGCACTGGAATGGGTTACCTAGGGAGGTGGTGGAATCTCCTTCCTTAGAGGTTTTTAAGGTCAGGCTTGACAAAGCCCTCGCTAGGATGATTTAGTTGAGGACTGGTCCTACTTGGAGCAGGGGATTGGACTAGATGACCTCCTGAGGTCCCTTCCAACCCTGATATTCTATGATTCTGTGATTCTAAGGGACCTCGAGAGGTCATCTAGTCCAGTCCCCTTCATTCATTGCAGGACTAAGTATTATCTAGACCATCCCTGACAGGTGTCTGTCTAACCTGCTCTTAAAAATCTCCAGTGATGGAGATTCCACAACCTCCCTAGGCAATTTATTTCAGTGCCTAACCACTCTGACAGGAAGTTTTTCCTAACGTTCAACCTAAATCTCCCTTGCTGCAATTTAAGCCCATTGCTTCTTGTCCTATCCTCAGAGGTTAAGAAGAACAATTTTTCTCCTTCCTCCTTATAACAACCTTTTATGTACTTGAAAATTGTTATATCCTCTCTGTCTTCTCTTTTCCAGACTAAACAAACACAATTTGTTCAATCTTCCCTCATAGGTTATGTTTTCTGGACCTTTAATCATTTTTGTTGTTCTTCTCTGGACTTTTTCCAATTTGTCCACATCTTTCCTGAAATGTGGTGCCCAGAACCTGACACAATACTCCAGTTGAGGCCTAATCAGTGCAGAGTAGAGCAGAAGAATTACTTCTCATGTCTTGCTTACAACACTCCTGCTAATACATCCCAAAATGATGTTTCTTTTTCTTTTTTTTCTTTTTTTGCAACAGCGTTACACTGTTTACTCATATTTAGCTTGTGGTCCATTATGCCCCCCAGATCCCTTTCCACAGTACTCCTTCCTAGGCAGTCATTTCCCATTTTGTATGTGTGCAACTGATTGTTCCTTCCTAAATGGAGTACTTTGTTTTTGTCCGTAATGAATTTCATCCTATTTACTTTAGACTATTTCTCCAGTTTGTCCAGATCGTTTTGAATTTTAATCCTATCCTCCAAAGCACTTGCAACTCCTCCCAGCTTGGTATCGTCCGCAAACTTTATAAGTGTACTCTGTAAGCCATTATCTAAATCACTGAGGAAGATACTGAACAGAACCAGACCCAGAACTGACCTCTGTGGGACCCCACTCGTTATGCCCTTCCAGCATGACTGTGAACCGCTGATAACTACTCTCTGGGAATGGTTTTCCAACCAGTTTTGCACCCATTTTATAGTAGCTCCATCTAGGTTGCATTTCCCTGGTTTGTTTATGAGAAGGTCATGTGAAACAGTAAGAAAAGTTTTAATAAAGTCAAGCTATACCATGTCTACTGCTTCTCCCTACCCACAAGGCTTGTAACCCTGTCAAAGAAAGATATCAGGTTGGTTTGACATGATTTGTTCTTGACAAATCCATGCTGACGGTTACTTATCACCTTATTATCTTCTCGATATTTGCAAATTGATTGCTTTATTATTTGCTCCATTATCTTTCCGGGTACAGAAGTTAAGCTGACTGGTCTGTAATATCCCTGGGTTGTCCTTATTTCCCTTTTTCCAGATTGGCACTATATTTTCCCTTTTCCAGTCTTCTAGAATCTCTCCCGTCTTCCATGACTTCTCAAAGATAATTGCTAATGGCTCTGATATCTCCTCAGTCAGCTCCTTGAGTATTCTAAGATGCATTTCATCAGGCCCTGGTGACTTGAAGACATCTAACTTATCTAAGTAATTTTTAACTTGTTCTTTCCCTATTTTAGCCTCTGATTCTATCTCATTTTCACTGGCATTCACTATGCTAGACATCCAATTGCCACCAACTTTCTTGGTGAAAACCAAAACAAAGAAGTCATTAAGCACCTCTCCCATTTCCACATTTTCTTTTATATTTTTTTCCCCCTCGTCGAGTAATGGGCCTATCCTGTCCTTGGTCTTCCTCTTGCTTCTAATGTATTTGTAGAATATTTTCTTGTTACCCTTTATGCCTCTAGCTAGTTTGATCTTGTTTTATACCTTGGCCTTTCTAATTTTGTCCCTACATACTTGTGTTAGTTGTTTATATTCATCCTTTGTAATTTGTCTCTTGCCGTACTTCCTATCTTTCCTATGCAGTGGGATTGTTTGCTCTTGTGCCCTTAATAATGTCTCTCTGAAAAACTGCCAACTGTCTTCAATTGTTTTTCCTCTTGCTTCCCATGCGATCTTACCTACCAACTCCCTGAGTTTGCTAAAGTCTGCCTTCTTGAAATCCATTGTCTTTATTTTGATGTTCTCCCTCCTACCATTCCTTAAAATTATGAACCCTACCATTTCATGATCACTTTCACCCAAGCTGCCTTCCACTTCCAAAATCTCAACCAGTTCTTCCATGTGCATAAGCTTCTGAATCACAGCCATTGTCAGAGTTACACAAAGATCTTCAAACTGAATGATTTTATATAGTTTTCAAAGGCCCAATCCTGTAATTGTTCTTCATGAACAACCTCCATTTTAATTTGTGTGAGGACATAGAATCCAGTTGAGAAAACTTATGGATTCAATTGAAAATTTTTAGAACTCCTCCCCTCCCCCGCAAAAAAAAAGAAGAAGAAAGAAAACCATAAATTAATGAAAAGGCTCTACGTAGAAACAATCCTCAGTAGATTAAAAACCTCCCTCTCAACATCACTTCCAATACATAGCATTGACTGTGTTCTGAATCTGAATTCCGTGAAGACAAAAAATATAGAGATACTGATTCTTATTCAGAAAAATAGCCTTTAGTTTGCTTTTAAAAAATAGGAATGTCAGTTAAAATTTAATAAAACTACAGTAAAATCATAGCTTCAAAAAGGATTCCATTATATAGAGAAGACAAAAACATGCTTAAAGAATTTTTTGACCCATATGAAAGAGGAGTTGTTGTTAATGAAATGATTTATGATTAGCTTGTGGTATTGTATTTTTTGGTCATGTGGTTCTGGTTTTAATGAAAATTAAACTAATGTCTTGCACAAAAGATCGGATCCAGCAAGATACTAAGCTCCTCCTGAGACATGTTGAGGACTTTCCATGACAGGCCACATTAATTCATTTTGAAACATTAGTGTATTTAGACTGGTATAAACCATGTTGGTGTGTCATGTTTTCATTATTGAGCCAGCGTCACAGCAGTCTGTGTCGGAATGAAGTGTTTAGTGATAATTTATGATTTCTTACTTCCTTGATTCCAGGAATTAGGAGCTCCCAACTCACATAGCTTGAAGAGTTTAATACTTTCCTGCCAAAAAAAACCAACATTGTACAAAATCATAGTATACAACTATTTAGAATTTGATTTTTACCAGCAGGTGGAGCTGATGTTCTACAGCAAAACAATAATTGATGTATTTTTTTCTTAATACTTCCCCACACACTTTTATTTCATATACTACTTTCATGTTTTTTAAATGCTCGGTTATTTTACTGGGTCATTTGCAGTTTTAACCATGACATGGTTGTTAGAAGACAGCAAGCCACTTTCTCACTTTGTCTCATTTCTTGATCAGATCTACTCAATTTTCTTTATCCAGAATGTTATTAAACTTTGCCCTGTTTTCAGATTATTTTAGGGCACAAGGGACGGATGATGAGAATCATAATTGTGCAGGGAATAGAGAAAATTTGGCACTGTAGTGTTTTACGGCATGTGTTTATAAACACTTCTAAGATGGATAATGGGAACACTTGCCTCTAACATTTCTGAGCTGGATTTTCCAGAATTCTAGTCAAATGAACATATAGGAGAGAAAATTGGCATAGTAGAGATAGGTCCAAGAAGTTTGCAATTAGATCTGAACTTGCCCAAAGTTTGAAGGAGTTCAGCTGCAATTTTCTGGTTCGAGCCTGTCCATAGTACTTGTACGTGTAACTGGATGTATGTGGAAACTAAGGATATACATCTCCGATTAAGTGTCCCTTCTCTCTGCCTTTCTTCAGTGGCATTAGGTAGGGAGCAGCCTTCAATACAACAGTGAGTGCAGGAGTGACAGAAATAAGGAAGGAAGGGGTGGTGAGCTATTGAAAGGGCAGGGTTTTGGCATCTGGACAGGAAAAAGCGCAGGCACAGAAGGAGGGAGCATTTCAGTCAGGCTGACCCAGGGCATCTCCTTCCAAGGGCAGTAGAAGGAAGCTACCCTCATCTATTATATTCATTCTAGTCAGGGATTGACTGGGGAAGCACCATGCTAATATGGGGTTTCAAAATGACTCAGGTTGCTTACACTCCTCTGCCTTGCTAAGGAGAAGTGGGATTCAGGGTGGCCAGGCTGCTGCTGCAGCAGGGAAACAACCTGGAGGGAATGGAGAGGAACTGCTAGTGAGTAATTAATTCCTAGGCTCAGAGCCTCTTTCCTTTGCAGCCTCTAAAGGAAGAAGGCCTGCATGAAGGGATCTTGATGGCCAGGAATCATGGCTGCTCTCTGTTCTCCTTCTCCCAACTTGGTTGTTGTCCAGCAACAGGGTCTGATAACTCCCAGTCATCAAGCTGTTTTGAAGTCCACTTTCCTAGCTCCCTTAGATGGAGATTAGGAGGGAGGACATAAGAGGCACCAGTCACTTTGAAGCCCGGCTTCAGCAAGCTTATTCCTCAATTTCTCCTCTGTTCCTTGATAGGGTGTAGAAAGTAAGGTGTTGTCTGCACATACTACCCAGGAGAAGCAGCCACCTCTTGCAGTTATTAATGGACCAGAGTGATGATCAAAGGCACCATTTCTATTCTGTGCTTTAAAAGCTGCAGTGTTGCCCTGTCAATAGCTGAGCTCCCACCCATTCCTCCTTTTCACTACATTGGTGGATTTCCAGGGGACACTTTGAGTCCTTTTACCCACCATGTTGTAATCACAGGTGAAAAATGGGGCACACGAGATCTGAAGATGAGGGCTGGTGGAAGTGGGGGGCAGTGAAAAGACTATGTGGAGTGCAAAAAAGCTCCACAGTACACCCCCAAAAGTCAACCTGAAAGAAGCATCCTTGACCCATCCAACAACTCTACATGGGTAGGAACACAGACTTACGGCCCACTACAGTGTCTGCCAGACTGTGGGGCATGGAGAAATAACCTTCCCATCCACCTGGAAGAGATTCATCTGCTGGGAGTCTAAGGAAATTACTTGCACACATATACCTGGCAGCCCTTAAGAGACCCTCAAAAGGGAAGGCAAAGAAAGCAGCAATAGAAAACTGCCTAATCTCTTTCCTTGCCTTCCATTACCATCCTGCCCCTGGCTCCTCATGCCTGCTGGGCTGCCATCCCGGGGGTCTTGTATACTTGGAGGGGAGAGGAGAGGAAATGGGACTGAGTCCCCTGCAGCACTTTACCATGCAGACTCAGTGGTGGAGCCTCCTTACCAAAGCTGGCAGATTTTTTAGGCTTCCTCCCAGCCTGGTATATATTTTGATAGGCCTAGTGTAACTATCTTTTCTACCCACCCTAGCTGGTACATTTCTGAGAAACTTACCCCCTTCTACCTGTATCTTAAAGGATTCAAATTTTCTTCTCTTTGGGTATGTCTACACTACGAGAGTAGTTCGATTTTACTTAAATCAAATATGTGGAATCGATATTACAAAGTCGAACGTGTGTGTCCACACTAAGGACAGTAATTCGACTTTGTGAGTCCACACTAACGGGGCAAGCGTCGACATTGGAAGCGGTGCACTGTGGGCAGCTATCCCACAGTTCCCACAGTCCCTGCTGCCCATTGGAATTCTGGGTCGAGCCCCCAATGCCTTCTGGGGAAAAAAATGTGTCGAGGGTGGTTTTGGGTAACTGTCGTCATCCAACCGTCACTCCCGCCCTCCCTCCCTGAAAGCGCCGGCGGGAAATCAGTTCGCGCACTTTTCTGGTCAGTGACAGCGCGGACGCCACAGCACTGCGAGCATGGAGCCCGCTGCGACCATCGCTGCAGTTATGCCCGTTGTCAACACCTCGCACCTTATCATCCACCTTTCCCAGAGGCAGATGCTGAGAAATCGGGCAAGGAGGCTACGGCAGCGCGGCGAGGACCTGAAGTCTGAGAGTGGCACAGACCTGTCACAAAGCACGGGACCCCGTGCCGAGGACATCATGTTGGCAATGGGTCATGTTGATGTTGTGGAATGGCGATTCTGGGCCCGGGAAACAAGCACGGACTGGTGGGACCGCATAGTGCTGCAGGTCTGGGATGAATCGCAGTGGCTGCGAAACTTTCGCATGCGGAAGGGGACTTCCCTGGAACTTTGTGAGTTGCTGTCCCCTGCCCTGAAGCGCAAGGACACCCGGATGCGAGCAGCCCTGAGTGTCCAGAAGCGAGTGGCCATAGCCCTCTGGAAGCTTGCAACGCCGGACAGCTACCGGTCAGTCGCGAACCACTTTGGCGTGAGCAAATCTACCGTGGGGGTTGTTTTGATGCAAGTAGCCAACGCAATCATTGAGCTACTGCTCTCAAAGGTAGTGACCCTGGGAAACGTGGAGGTCATCATAGATGGCTTCGCCGCGATGGGATTCCCAAACTGCGGTGGGGCTATAGATGGAACTCACATCCCTATCCTGGGACCGGACCACCAGGCCAGCCAGTACATTAACCGAAAGGGCTACTTTTCATTGGTGCTGCAAGCACTGGTGGACCATAGGGGACGTTTTACAAACATCAACGTCGGATGGCCAGGCAAGGTTCATGACGCTCGTGTTTTCAGGAACTCTGGTCTGTTTAGACGGCTGCAGGAAGGCATTTACTTCCCGGACCACAAAATAACTCTTGGGGATGTGGAGATGCCTATAGTCATCCTCGGGGACCCAGCCTACCCGCTAATGCCCTGGCTCATGAAGCCCTATACAGGCGCTCTGGACACTGAAAAAGAACTCTTCAACTACCGGCTGAGCAAGTGCAGAATGGTGGTGAAGTGTGCTTTTGGACGTCCCAAGCTGAGATGGAGAACCTTACTGACTCGCTCTGATCTCAGCGAAACCAATATCCCCATTGTTATTGCAGCTTGCTGTGTGCTCCACAATCTGTGTGAGAGCAAGGGGGAGACCTTTATGGCGGGGTGGGAGGTTGAGGCAAATAGCCTGGCTGCTGATTACGCCCAGCCAGACAGCCGGGCGATTAGAAGAGCCCAGCGGGACGTGCTGTGCATCCGGGAGGCTTTGAAAGCTAGGTTCCTGAGTGAGCAGGGTAACCTGTGACTATTAAGTTTGTTTACAGAGGAGCTGAACCTGCCCCCGTTTCTTTACCCAGTAAATGTTCACTATCCTCTCCAGTTACATACCCCGTTCACCCCGTTCCCCCCTTCCAACACACGTTTAAAAATAAAATCACTTGAAATTTGTTAATGAACACCGTTTTCTTTATTACTGTTTTCTTGGTAAAGTGTTGAACCTGGGACGCAGACTGTGGTGGGGAGCGGGTGTAGTGTAGTGATGCAAAGGACGCTTCTAAACTCCAGGAATGACAGGCTCCGCAGTGGTGGACTGGTTGTTTCAACGGAGCCTGCCACCCCTCCTGTTCGGGACTCTGTGTGTGGGGGCTATGTGACTTTGTGGCAGGGGGAGGACGGTTACAGATCCCCTGCTGCGTGGCTCTGTGATCCAGGATAAGGACCGCTGCATAAGATCTCTAACCGCCCTCCCCCGCCACAAAGTCACATAGCCCCCCCGCACACAGAACATGAAAACTACCTCCCAGACTGACCAGGGTAACTAGTGACTGCAATGTGTGTGTGCCCTGCTGCTGAACCTGCCCCCGCGTCTGTACCCTGGTAAAGGTGACTGTCCTGTCCAATTACCAACCCCCTTCCCCCCCTTCAAACAGACTCTCCTGTAAAAGAACATGATGGAAACAGTAATTAACAGAAACATATTTTTTATTAGCAACCACACATGAAACTGGGGGATGAAACTGGGACGGGGGCTTGGGTGAGGCGGGAAGGAAAGGACTTATCAAATTTTGGGGAATGAGAGCCTTCTGGTACTTGAGCAGTCTGCAGGGGTGGAGTGAGAGTTTTCACGGACTCTGCCGCCCCTCCTTCTTGGGACTTTGGGTGAGGGGGGTATCGGACTTTGTGGCGGGGGAGGGCGGTTAGAGATAGACTGCAGCGGGGCTCTGTCCTCCTGCCTCTGGTCCTGCAGAACATCCACAAGGCGCCGGAGCGTGTCCGTTTGCTCCCTCATTAGTCCAAGCAGCGTCTGAGTCGCCTGCTGGTCTTCCTGCCGCCACCTCTCCTCCCGTTCCATGTGTGATCGGTGCATTTGGAACAAGTTCTCCCTCCACTGGGTCTGCTGGGCTGCCTGGGCTCGGGAGCAGCCCATAAGTTCCGAGAACATGTCCTCCCGTGTCCTCTTCTTCCTATGCCTAATCTGCGCTAGCCTCTGGGAGTGTGATGCCAGGGTAGGTCGGGAGACAGTCGCAGCTGTGGGATGGGAAAAAGGGAGTGAATTCCTCAGAAAGATAAATTTTTTGGTGAACAAAGAACATAGTCTTTCTCTGTGAACAAGACCATGCATAGCACCTATCACATGCGCACTCAGGACAAGGTCGAATTTTCGGCCTTCGCATTCAGTGCCTGGGGTCTTGCAGTGCAGATCAGACAAGTGGGACAGGACAGCGGAATTTGGGTAACAGGCTGACATGGTAAGCCGTACACTTGTGGCTGCTTAAAACTTTAATAATAGCACTGGCCTCCTTTCACGTTCAAAGCAATGCCAGTCCCTGCTGCCAGCAATCCGGCAAGCATGAACTCTGCCCCTGTCCCACCCCCTCGCGGCTGTCCCAGGGAAAGATCCCTGTATGCTGCCCCCTCCCGCCTCCACCGCGTGGCTGTAAGCCACCGGTTACAGTTCTGTAAAGGAACAGGCAAGCAGTCCCAATACTAACATTCCCCTACCTAATTCAAAGCAGGTCACCATGAGTGACATCACTCTGATGAGGATTTCAGAGACGGAGAAAGAAAGGATGCTTCGGGAAAGCCTGCAAAGACCAGGGCCGTATGCCGCCATGCTCTGCAAGGCAATGATACCCGAGTACTTGATTGTCTCCTGGCGCGGAAACGTTTCCTACCACGGAGGACCCAATAAGGCCGCTCTCCCCAGGAACCTGATGCAAAGGCTTTCCAATTACCTCCAGGAGAGCTTCGTGGAGATGTCCCTGGAGGATTTCAGCTCTATCCCCGGACATATAGACCGGATTTTACTGTAGCTGCACTGGCAGGCAGGGACTAAACAGTAGAGCGGATAGGGCAGAACAATCATGCTAAACCGGACATTGTTAGATTTTTTTTCAGTAGTTGCACTGCCAAGGACTGAAACGTTAAGCGCCTAGGGCAAACTAATCATGAAAAACCCATTGTTAATATTGTTAATATTCCTGTTCTGTTAAAAATAAATGTGTACATGTTTAAAACACTTACTGACTGATCCTTCCCCTGATTCTGTGTCCGGGTTAACGCCTGGGGATGGTTGGTAGGGGATCTCTGTAAGGGTGATGAAGAGATCCTGGCTGTCGGGGAAATCAGCGTTGTAAGTGCTGTCGACTGCCTCGTCCTCCTCATCTCCTTCCTCATCTTCCCCGTCCGCTAACATCTCCAAGGAACCGGCCGTCGACAATATCCCATCCTCAGAGTCCACGGTCAGTGGTGGGGTAGTGGTGGCGGCCGCACCTAGGATGGAATGCAGTGCCTCGTAGAAACGGGATGTCTGGGGCTGGGATCCGGAGCATCCGTTTGCCTCTTTGGTCTTCTGGTAGCCTTGTCTCAGCTCCTTGATTTTCACGCGGCACTGCGTTGCATCCCGGCTGTATCCTCTCTCTGCCATGGCTTTTGAGATCTTCTCGTAGATCTTTGCATTCCGTCTTTTCGATCGCAGCTCGGAAAGCACAGACTCATCGCCCCACACAGCGATCAGATCCAAGACTTCCCGATCAGTCCATGCTGGGGCCCTCTTTCTATTCTGAGATTGCATGGCCATCTCTGCTGGAGAGCTCTGCATCGTTGCCAGTGCTGCTGAGCTCGCCACGATGTCCAAACAGGAAATGAGATTCAAACTGCCCAGACAGGAAAAGGAATTCAAATTTTCCCGGGGCTTTTCCTGTGTGGCTGGTCAGAGCATCCGAGCTCGGACTGCTGTCCAGAGCGTCAACAGAGTGGTGCACTGTGGGATAGCTCCCGGAGCTATTACCGTCGATTTCCATCCACACCTAGCCTAATTCGACATGGCCATGTCGAATTTAGCGCTACTCCCCTCGTTGGGGAGGAGTACAGAAGTCGAATTTAAGAGACCTCTATGTCGAACTAAATAGCTTCGTGGTGTGGACGGGTGCAGAGTTAATTCAATGTAACGGTGCTAAATTCGACATAAACTCCTAGTGTAGACCAGGCCTTTGAGTGCTCTTCTTTGTTCTTGCTGTTTGAAGGCTAAATTCCAAGGACCCCCTCTTTCCTTATATGCATTTATTGCACCCAGCACAGTGGGGCCCTGATCGGGGATGATACGTATAATGAAGCAGCAGCTGCAGTCTGGCTAAACTCTTCTTCTACCTCCTGCTGATATTGTCATGGCAGGATTGGGAGAAGCATCTTCCCACATTTAGGTAAAAAAGGTGAGACTTGGATGGCGGTCCCCAGATGAGCTACAATTAAAGTGAGAACAGGATTTATTTGTAATTCATGGCCCTAATGAAAGAGTCTAAGACACTTGCCCAAGTTCACACAGGAAGTTGGTGTGATAGCAGAGAATTGAACTCCGGTCTCCTGGGTCCCAGGCTAACAACTGAACCATCTTCCCTTTAAAAAATGAGGCTACAGGGAATACAATTAAATCCATAAAATGAAATATAAATGTTAAGTAAAATTACATCACTTTGATTTGGCATTTGATTTTCTTTAATCATTGTATAATCTGGTACTTCTCTAAGTAGATCATCCATGCAGATTCTAAGATGTATGTTTTTGTCCTCATACAGTTCTGTTCCTGATTAACCCTCCGATTGCAGTTTGCTAATACTTAATGCATAAGCATTTCAAATGTAACTTAATAATTCCAAACAAGAAGGCAATTTTCCCAAACACTGTTGTGAAATTAATGAAATACATGCATATATACAGTGTTGCGGGGGGGGGGGGGGGAGGAAGAGGAGGCTTTGAGTTAAATGAAACCAGAGAAAATCAGTTTAAATCCACCTTTACCCCGATATAACGCTGTCCTCGGGAGCCAAAAAATCTTACCATGTTATAGGTCAAACCGCGTTATATTGAACTTGCTTCGATTCGCCGGAGTGCGCAGCCCCACTCCGCCGGAGCACTGCTTTACTGCGTTATATCCAAATTTGTGTTATATCAGGTCGCGTTATATAGGGGTAGAGGTGTATATGTGTTGTGGTTTCCCCTTAAAAAGTTACATACAGCTAAGGACATAGTAAATGTCCATTCCAAAAACTACGTAAAAAGGAAAGTTAAAAATTTTCACTTATTTAATTCAAATTTCATTCAGCCCTTTACAGTTATTTAAGATCTGATTCTGTTCATCTGGGCTTCTGTTCATGATATTGAGCTAAAATCTGTTGTTTTGCCCAAGTGAGGATTAGGTAAAAACTAAACAAGAGCCTGTGAAGTTGGCCCACTGTGTTCATTCCCAAGCCATGTTGTGATTCAATTTAACTTTATGTTCTAACCCTATGATCCTTGCCAATCTCAGCTCCAAGGATCAATCTGTCGACATGTTCTTCTCCGAGTTCCCAGTATTTCTTCCCACTTTCTGTTTTGATGCTAATATGAGGCTGCACATGTTTACCCTCTTAAAGAATTTTATTAGTGTGTAGGCTGCAAACGGGGGTGGGGGAGTGTTGAATACATGCTGATGGTAGAAAAATAGAGTTTGTAAGGACATTTGAGCTACGTGGCCTTTTCTAGGCACAGGCTGTTGAAGGAAATAGTGGAACCAATGGAGAGAGATAGAGGGAAGAAAAATAAAGGGGTAGATATTTGGAAAAGAATATTTGCACCAGGATCAATCCTTTGGAACCCTGTGATGCTTTCGGGATGGGTAAGGATGGGACACAAAGATGGGAAAAGTGCTCTAAGTTGCACCACTTGCAATGGCCTCCAAAGTGCCATTCCAGGAGCCAGGAATGACTGCAGTGCAAATATCCTCAATCCACAACCCCAATTCTGGGAGGCTGCAATGGGTGGTGGACCGATGCTGGCTATGTGAACCTTATGCCACATGGGGGTGCCGTGGCAATTACCCAGCAGGTCAGTTAAGTTAGTTTATTATAATTTTGTTTTATTTGTATTGCCATAGGATGAGCCAGCTGGGGCCAGGGACCCATTGTGCTATGTGTTGTACAAATATATAATAAGAGACAACACCTGCTCCTGAAGTTTTACAATATAAAAAGACGTTAAACTGAATATAAGGAAAAAAGCAGTGAAAGGGAGGAAAGAGGATAAATAAGAAAATGTGGGAATGAAATAGAAAATATCATAAGCTTTAATAAAGGCTTAGAAAAAAATCAATATGAATGAAATGCCTGTTTTAACAAGGACAGTGATAGCCTGCAGGCTCTGTAATGAACTGGGAATATGGCTGCATGAAAAATGTAATGACAATTTTTTTTATGGAAAACTGACCGTTTTTGGAGGAAACCATTTTCTGTGGAAATTTTTGAGTTTTCATTGAAATTCCAAAAGCGTTTGGGCCAAAACATGAAAATCTTTTGGTTTTCAGGTTTTTATTTTTCAATGAAAACAATTTTTTTTTGTCAAAAATTTCTTTGGGGGAAAAAAAAACATTTTCTGAGCAGCTCTAGTTTAGAGGGAATGGTAGCGATCTTCATCAAACTGTTCTTAACAAGAGATTTGTGAAATATGTTACCTGGACAATGAATCAGGACATAGGAAGTTTAATGATGTGGTTCTGCACTGCCTTAAACCTGCAGTGTGAGTGTAAGTTGCTACCACATTGCAATGACAGCATTTTACACCCACTTTGTACAGGTGGAGACTGCACAAGGTGAAAGGCCTCGGAGAGTTACATGCTAGATGTATAAATACAGCAGTGGTGACTCAGAGAATAGGAGTAAGCATGCCTATACTTCACAAACTGTGTGCAGGACACACATAGGAGGCAAAAGGAAGTTATTTAAACTATCTGTTGGGTTTTTTTTTTTTTTTAGACAATTGGCAGGAAGCTAAGTAGATCGGCTTTTCTCAGTGAGTTTGCTGTGGCCATCCTGTTACAAGCCAGCTTTAAAAGGGTCTTGCCAAAGATTATCACAGTCCTGGCTGCTGCAATTGAAAGAGGACATCTACGTCTATGAGTATTTTTTAAACTAAAATTGTATTAGTATGGAACTTACCAACTAATATGATGAGGGACTGATCAGTAATTAACAACCCAGTGCCATTTTAAACTGGACAACTGGTAACATGGTATAGTGATTGCATCTCTGCTCCCCTTCTTACAGTTTGCAAGACATATCAAGAAATCTGAAGGCCAGAAAACCCCGAAAGTTGAATTACAAATCTCAATTTATGGTGTAAAAATTCTAGATCCAAAAACAAAGGTAAGAAACTTAACTTCATAATTGTTTGTTACACCAGTAGTTAATTCAACATTGATTTAGAAATTCTATTTTATAAACCACTCTTCTAATAATTTCTTGTAGTGAAAAACTCCCTACTTATGGAACAACTGTAAAAATGCCTATGCTAGTTACTATAAATAATCATTTTTGTCAACATTTACCACACAGAAGTATATGAGATAACACAGGTTTTCTAAATATAGAATACATACGGATGCTCACATTTCTGTAACAGAACTACACTGGGACTGACTTTCCATATAACCATACAAGAAGGACAGAGTGGCCACGACCCTCTGACACCTGTTTCCAATCCTCCTGTGTCCTCCGGTTTGAGAGCATGTGGAATAAAAAATAGCTGTGGCAACTATGAGTTATGCGCTGGCAGATGTTGACTATTTAATGGGGATAACTAAATATGTACTAGTGTTGCAGATCTACTTTTGTAGCTGACTTTATAAGCCATTTATATTTGCTGTGAGACTTCTCTTCCACTATTTTGGAAGGGCTACTTGTTTTTCTGGGTTCCCGCCCCCCCCCCCCCACCCCCCAGAAGGCTTTGAAATTCCAGTTGTGCTATAGATATGGCTTCGAAACAATGGCAGCAACTGATTTGGTGAAATATGGCCTCAACTGTGGTCATTTCTACAGTATTGTAGTTCATTGTCTCCCTATTCTGGTTGAAAATGTAATTTGACTTACAGAAAAAAATCAAAACTAAACAAAAAATCTTCCCTTGAATTCAAAGAGGAATAATGACGTAAAGGCCCATAAACAGATCTTAAAAGTATTGTAGGTCTAGTTATTCAATAATTTTCAACATTCTATAATTACTAAACTCTTATACATGTATTAATTTTTGAATTGCAATGAACACTATACATTGCTGTGTATTGTATTATTATTTTTATGATGAATATTGCAATTCAGTATAATATTGTAGTTGGAGATAAGCCAAATTTAATTCAAGGACATTTCTACTTGCAAACCTTTCTGCTTGAGACCCTTTAAGTGACAGTGGGTGAAAAGTTGGTAGGCAGAAAACCTCCAGCAACTCTAAGTTGACTTCATTGTAGTTCTGTATCCTCCTTGTGGCATTGTGGGATGAAAAGTGGTTTCAAATCCTTGTCCTAGCTACAGCCATTTTAAAAATAACAAATGCCAAAAAATGTTAATCTCTTGCAGAAAGAAATATAAGGCGCTTTATAGAAAATTGTGGGACACAAATTACTAAGGGAACAAGACATTTTAAACTCTCGAAAATGTTGTATAACAAGTTTTAATAGAAATCAACTAGGAGCAGTTTTTGTTCCTCTTTTTTCTTTGTTTTCTTAACACTACAAAATTACACATGAATGAAGCCCTCATTTGCAATTCAGCAAAAGCAGATTTAAAATACACGCAGTGTTATGACAATATCAAAAGGAACATATTTATTGTGTTTTCTGTAAACAGAGGATAAATAGCTTATTCCAACACAAACACATTATTCCTTTGTATTACATGTACAAATAGTTGAACTCACTTTTAATCAGTGTGGAGCGATTTTTTTATAGATGTTTATGGATATATTTTTCAGATGTTATAACAATCGCTTTTTTCTCTTTTTGTTTTTGTTGGGAATCATTCATTTTAATTAGCTTACTGACCACAGTGAGTCATAGTAGCTGAAGGAATCTTTTTTCCCCCCGAACTGTTTTGCATGTTGTTAATATTATTATTACTTTTAATTGTGGTAGCGCCTGGGAGCCCCAATCATAGATCAGATCTCCATTTTGGGAGGTTCTGTGCAAACACAAAAGATGTCCCCTGGTCCAAATAGTGTAAGAGTTATACAGTGTTGAACAAACCTTGACTTTAAAAGTGGGAAAACAGAGGGGTTGGGAAGATGCCAAGCCCATGAGGAAGGAGGCCCTCAGAATCTCACAGAAGCCCCAAATCACTTGCTCAGACCACACAGCAACAACAGAAACAAGATTATAACACAGGACTTCCTGGCTCCCACTTGCTGTCAGGCTGAGAATAACTTGCCCAGGGAAATCAGTTACAGAACCATGTTTAGAATATGGTAGTGCCTAGCTCAGTCCCCTCAACCTTTTCTTCCCTGGGTGCTGCCCCCCTCTAATTTACTGACCCAAAAGTTGAAGAGGAAACATAAAAGAGCTTTTCTTCTTCCCACTGTAGCCCATCTCCCTAAACACAAGGAAGAATTGCTTCCTCCTTTCCTAAATGGGGTGCTGAGGGGAGCTGGCAGTCACTGCACAGAATTGCCTCTTCCCCTAGAACCGTGGTTCCCAAACTTGTTCTGCCGCTTGTGCAGGGAAAGCCCCTGGCGGGCAGGCCAGTTTGTGTATCTGCCGCGTCCTCAGGTTCAGCCAATCACGGCTCCCACTGGCCGCGGTTCGCTGCTCCAGGCCAATGGGAGCTGCTGGAAGCGGCGGCTCGGCCCTGTGCTGCATACTGAGGTGGCACTGGGAACATGAGGAAACACAATCTATTGTTAAAGAGGTGGATGGAGAGAGTATAAGGTAAAGCTTGGAGAGCTGAACAAGCTTTGTGGAGAGGGTGAAGAACGGGAGAAAGCCAAGAGGGAAGGGGTGTGGAGAGTGTCTTGGGATGTAGGGGAGAGGAAGAGAACCGAGAGCATAGGGAAGATGCGGGAGATAGGAAGGGGAGAGAGCCTTTTGATGGGGGAGAGAAAACAGATGGGAATGTGACCAGTTTGGAAGGAGAGGGAGAACCTAGGGGATGTGGTGAAGAGAGCGCAAGCAGCATGGATGGAAAAGAATGTGACTAAGATTTTTGGCCAGGAGGTAAATGAGAAAAATAGTTTTAACATGTGTGGTTTTTTTGACAAGCTGCAGGAGAGATAGAGGTTCAGTGTGTGAGAGACATTTTATTAGGGGACAAGGGGCAGGAGGATGGATGTGGAGAGAGTGTAGAGACTGGGAACAGGGAACATGAGACAGAGAGAGAGAGATTGAAAACATGGAGAAATGTTTGAAAGACTTAAATCCTGTGTTATAATCTTGGTTCTGCTGTTGGTCTGTGGCCCTAAGCAAATTATTTGAGGCTTGATTCTTGGAGATGCTGACTGCCCCTCTGCTGAGATTACAGCAATCTGTAATCTCTGCACAGGAATCCACAATTTTTAAAGTAGATAATAGCTCACATATCAACTGCAATAGTTCCCTTCATAGCTGGTACTGCTTTCCCATGCTACTGGCCAAATGAAATAAAACACCAGGACGGTTATTGAGAAAAATAAAATACTAGAATCTCAAATATTCTTTTTATTTCTGTAATTTTGCCAGGCTCTCAAAAATTAAGAACACTCTCATTGCCACCTTTTAAGCAGTTAGGCCATAAGAAAATATTAGGCAGTAGTTTGGGTTTTTTTTAGTCCCATTCATCAAAAACAATGGTTCACATGGTCACACTTCTCATTTTAAATGTATGTGACAGAGTACAGGGAGGGAAGGTGCAGAGAGTGCGGGAGAGCATGTACTCTGCTCACTTAGATGCTAATTAGTTTCCCAGGGAAGCTGATTGGGGTAATTATCTAATCAGGCTGGTGGGCTGGGTGGGATAAAGATTCAATTAGCCCATCAGCCCAGGTCTGATAAAGAGGCACAGGAAGGAAGTGCCAAGAGGGGGTGAGAGAGAGGAACAGGGCTAGCTGAGCTCAGCCACACAGAGGTCTTAGAGATGCGAGACCTCTGTTCCCCTCAGGTCCTGAGGATTGGGCCAAATGCACTGTGAATATTGTAAACCGACTGTCCCACAGGGACTGTAATAATTTTGGTGGATGGAACTTAAAATGAAAGGTCACTGAGTGTACACCTGGTGGAGTCTGCTCAGTTTCTCCGGGAAAGAAGACAGAAGTGAAGCCATGCCCTTGTCACAGTATAACTTGTGTGTGCTTTAAAATATATGTCTTGAGTTGACAGAACATGAGTGTACTTGTGTATAGAGGAAGGATTTGGATTTGTGCCTTTTTTCATAGAAACCACATGAAGGAATTTGCAAAACACCCTATTTGTTGCCAACAGAAACATTTAGAATTACAAAATGCATTCTATAAGAAAAGCCATAGTTTCTGTAGAAATTGTTTTCTTTGATATTAACAATAGAATAGTGGATTAGAATGGTTCTGCCATGACACACACACTACAAGCATGTAGGGAGTTTCCTCTCAGTACTACTCCAAATTAAATCTCTCCTGGCTTTTAGGTGTCAAGAAGGTCTGGACTCCATAATCAGATTACTTTTTTGCTGGGTGAGATATTAATTGTCATATCAAAGCATAATTACAGTAGACACACTCCTGAGCAGAAATATTAAACTGAAAAAGCAAAACACAACTTATAACTCTCAGGAATAGCACATCAGAACTCCAACAAAAAGCTCTGTGTTCAAGTTCTTAACTAACTAGTTCTCACAAAAAGTGTCCCAAATGCCCTGTGTTTTGTGTGTTTTAACTCTTCTCCCAAACATATTAAATCCTTGGGTTATTATGTTCTGGTCTGACATTCAAAACAACAACTCTCCTAGGCACATGATTTATCACATTTGTTACAAACCTAAAAGTTCTACACTGATATTTCTTAGGCACATGTGTACACTCTTGTTCTTTTGTCTTGTCTCGTCTGATAGTTACTAGTATGGTTTTTTTTCCCCTCTTGAGTTATAGGTTTAAGATGCTGGTTTTGATTTTCCACTTTTACACTAGAAATAAACATTAGTAACCATCTATACCATGAATGAATTTTATTGCTGTTTTCCAATACCCAATTTTACAATAACCTTTACCTAATCTAAATGCTTAGTTACTTCTCTCAGGGCTAAATAATTCCAGCTGTCTTTATCTGTTCTCATTTGTAAGCCTTTTTTGTCTTGCAGATTCTGCTTTTTAAGGTTTGTTTCTTAGGAGATTGAGGGCTTATCTTCACCAGGGGGTAAGTCGACCTAAGTTACGCCACGCCAGCTGTGTGAATAACGTAGCTGGAGTCGCCGTAGCTTATGTCGATTTACCCTGGTGTCTTCACTGCCCTGCGTCGACAGGAGACGCTCTCTGGTCGACTTCCCTTACTCTTCTCGGAGAACTGGAGTACAGTAACTCCTCACTTAACGTTGTAGTTATGTTCCTGAAAAATGCGATTTTAAGTGAAACGATGTTAAGCGAATCCAGTTTCCCCATAAGAATGAATGTAAATGGTGGGGTTAGGTTCCAGGGAATTTTTTTTTTTGCCATACAGTACAGTACAGTATTATAGTTGGGAGGTGCTCTTGCCTTACCCCACACAGGCACAGCCCACTGGCACTGGAGACAATGAGGCAGGCAAGGAGGCTGAAGGTGCTGTAGGCTAGGAGAAGCAGGTTGCGCAGCAGCAGCAGCTTCCCCTACTCTGCAAGCACCAGGGGCGGGGGGCTCAACCCTCGGCCCGCCCACTCCACCCCTTCCCCCAAACCCCCACTCTTAACCCTCCTCTTCTTTCCCCCCTCCTCCCCCTTTACTCCACATGCCGTGTCCTCGTTCCTCCCCCCTCCTTCCCCTGCCTCCTGCCTGCGGCAATCAGCTGTCTTGTAGCATTCAGGAGGGAGAGGGGAGGAGCGCGGACACGGCACGCAGGCTCCCCCTCCCTCCCCTGCCTCCTGAACACCGCAAGCCAGCTGATTGCCATGGGCAGGAGGCAGGGGAGGGAGGTGGGAGACGTGGCGCGTCCTCGCTCCTCCCCCCTTCCTCCTGCCCTTGCCAATCAGCTGGCTTGCGACGTTCAGGGGGCAGGAAGGAGGGGGAAGGAGCAAGGATTCGGCGCGCAGCCTTCCCCCTCCCTCCCCTGCCTCCTGCCCGCAGCAATCAGCTGGTTTGCGGCATTCGGGAGGCAGGGGAGGGAGGGGGAGCCTGCGCGCCGAGTCCTCACTCCTCCCCCCTCCCTCCTGAACACCGGGGCAGGGGCGGATGGGAGCTCATAGGGGGGCTGCCAGCTGTGGACAAAGCAGGCAGCCAAACGACGTTATAGCGAAGCATTGCACAACTTTAAATGGAGCATGTTCTGTAATTGAGCGGGGACGTAAGATAGAAACAACGTTAAGCGAGAGGACGTTAAGTGGGGAGTTACTGTATCAGGGTCAACCAGAGAGCACTCTGCCATCGATTTAGCAGGTCTTCACTAGACCTGCTAAATCAATCCCTGCTGCATCGATTGCAGCAGCGTCTATCTCCCCATAGTGAAGACCAGCCCTCAGATGCAGTCAGTATTAGCTAGAATGATCACTAACAGTTTAAACAAATTTTGAATTCTTCAAACTGCAATAAAGGTTTAATTGATAAAATTAGGTAGCTGTCCTGCAACGAGTTCCACACAGGTGCACAGGTCCATCTGAACAAAGCTCATTGCAGGGCAGGGGCCTTCCCTTGTAACTACATGCACATTGAATGATGCAATATCATTTCCTAAAAAGAGGGAAAGGTCACAATAAATTTGTCACAATAAAGTAAACATCATATTACTATAACTTGTTCCTTTATAACAAGGTGTGTAAAGTATTAATTTTCTGAATAAAATACTAAAAAATTAACTCATCAAATGTGATCATTCTATTGTCGTTTGCAGGAAGTCCAGCACAATTGCCAGCTTCATAGGATATCATTCTGTGCTGATGATAAAACTGACAAGAGGATATTTACCTTCATATGCAAAGATTCTGAGTCAAATAAACACTTGTGCTATGTATTTGACAGTGAAAAGTGTGTAAGTATGTCAGATGTTTTACAATGATTTTGGCATCTCAAATGGCCTGTGTTGAAATTAGTACTAGGAAGAGGATAAAACGAGCAGCTAGGTAGCCCCTTATATAGGGACAGCTTGATGTATTGTTTCATGTCAAGATGTTGCCTTTAAAATTGTACTTGTGTTTATTACAGATTTAAATTAAACATTTTGTTAATACTCTTTCACCTAAGGTCACAATGTTCTTTCTTGAGGCAAATCTCCTTCCCAGTACCCAGCCTCACTACCTGGGCCAAGCACCAGGCTGATACACAAGGTGGGGAGAGGATCCCTTTCCCTCCAGGCTCTGGAATGTTGCAAAGCTGCCATGTGGAGGTTACTGCAGCACACTGTGTGAAGTAGCCAGTACACACATATATCCTTATGGGATTTGCACAGTTGGCGTCCTCCCCTCTGCTAGGTCACCCATGTGCTGATACACCACTAGAAGAATCACTTCACCAACCACTGAAATGCAGTCACTTCTGGGGTGCAACATGGCAACTGTTCAGCAATGCAGTTACGTTCAAGAATAGTTTAGGACAGGAAGAGAAGAATACTGTATCCAGCTGAAACAGTAGGAGTTTACATAGGCAGAAAATAAATGCCTAATGGAATTTAACTAGGACATTGGTGCTAATGCACTTATTCTTATGAGGAATGACAAGGGATGTTTTCCTCTATAGCATTAGATGCAGTTATATAATCTTTTGCCTTACTGCTTATAGATTGTTTGGTGATCTTGTCATTCATCTGCAATAGTACAGTGCCAATACCAGTAACAATGTGTATACTCACTGTACATTTCTGTTCGCTTGTATCTTCTTGTCTGTCTTCCTTTCTCTCTTCTTTTAGGGAGGGCAGCAATAAACACTGATCTCTTCTCAATCTCAGGTGCATTTCTTATTCCCTCCCAATAGTCTTTTTATGCTAGTACCTTTCAGTGCTAGTCTCTTTATGCTAGTACCTTTCAGAGACTGGGATGTGAGCAGTTGTGCCTAGTGGTTGGTACAGGAGTCAATAGCCAGAAAAAGGCATCTAGGCTCAGAGCAGAGGCCAGAGTCAGATGTCAGTAATTGGATTTGAGGGTCAGAACCGGAGTGGGGAAGGCAGAGGAAAGGCTGGGTCCACCATCAAAGGCAGGAGCAGGACTGAAACAAGGTGGGAGCAAGGTTGGGAAGAAATAGGCAGAGGAGTTATCGCAGCTGTGGGCAATAACAGCCTACTACAGGCCAGCTGCACTTGTTAGGTTGCCTGGAGACTGGCTCTTCTGCAGGGCAGGATACCTGACAATACCCCCAACTTGAGGATGCCTCCTAACCGGGCCCAGTTTCTCTGGGTATTTCTGATGGAACTCTTGCAATACGTCCAGAATGTGCATGTTCTCTGCCCAATCTCAAGACCACTACTCCAGACTGTAATCTTCCCAGTCCGCCAGGTACTGGAGCCTTCCCCTAACTTGCTGAGTTGAGGATTCAGTGGACCAAATCGTCCTCCTGTCCGAGAATGGTTATAGGTTGGAGCGGTTTGGGGATAGGTTCTAGGTGTAGGGCTTTAAAAGTGTGAGGTGAAAAGGTGGATCTTTGAGGACTCAAGCAACTGTAACCTGAAGGTCACTGTGTTTATCCATTCTATAATCTTGAAGGGGCCCAGGCATTGGTAATCTAGTTTGGCAAATGGGTAGTTTGATTTAAGGTTCTGGGCAGAGAGCCACACCATGTCCCTATGGCCAGATTGGGGACGGCCTGATGGTCTTGGTCCATGTGTTTTATTGGCTTCTTTGGCAGGCTTCAAGTGTTCCATGAGCTCTTGGTGCACCCAATATATGTTGGGGCTAAATCCACAGTGGCTGGCACTGGGGAACTTATGGGTAAGTATGTGTGAAAGTGGGAGAGAAAGCCATAGTTTGCAAAGAAGGGGCTATATTGGGTCTGTTATGTGTTTGTAGTCAATAAAACATGATGTCAAATAACTAACTCAGCTGACATTTTATTTAAGTAAGACAATCAAGCAATATTTAATACAGCACTATGCAGAAAAAGGAAATATACATATCAATCTCTGTAATGGAGAAGTGATGGCAGTGTACTTCAGTTCACTTCTGATTAACTTCCTTAAAATCACCCTTTATATATATATTTAGAACCCAGAAAAATCCTCATGTTTTTCCCAGAGTTGGTTTTGCTGACATTTTGCTTATTTGAATATTCTTACCTTAATCTAATCAATAAGTTAATAATGTCTGTAACTATATTTAGCTCTTAATGACTTGGACATTAGTCAATTCATAACTTAATGGTTTGCTGTTACATTGATTCCAGAACACATCCGCTGTACCAAATGCTCCTTGTCCATTTTGTCAGTTACTAATTTTATCAATTACCATGCATTTATGTGTATCCCTTAACAATTATGTCATTTTGTCCATTACAACACACATGTATAATAATAGGCACCCCTTTATATACAACGGGTGCTTACAGACCAAGAAAAAATGACCTATTGACTATGAAGTTCTTTTCATGTAATTATAAAGGTACTATAAAAGTATAGTAGGACTTTGGCTCATCTAGAAAGAATCAGTGGGTTATGGTTAAGGTTAAGAATTTTCACAGTTATTTTTAGTAAAAGTTATGGACAGGTGGCGAGCAATAAACAAAAATGCATGGCAGCCCATGATCTGTCTGTGACTTTTACTAAAAATAACCAGGGGGAGGAATGACAGCTGGAGCCTCATGAGAGCGGACTGACAGCCTGAGCTCTACCGCCAAGGGAGGGGGCACAGCCCCGGCCCAAGCCATGGGAGGGGGGCGCACAGACCTGGCTCCAACCCCAGCTACAGCCACTGACAGCTGAAGCCAAAGAAGTCACGGAAGTCCGTTAAAAACACAGAATCCGTGACCTCCATAACTAAAATGTATCCTCAGTTATGGTAGTGTGGTTTAATTATTAACAGGTCAAGGTGTAGATTGCATTGTTATATTCAAATTTGGAGTAGCACATCAGGGAAGGCTAATCGTCCTGGTGGTAACTGAGAAAACAATAAAGATACTGCTCCAAGATTTGATTGACTCTCTCTGTTTGCCCATTGGTCTTTGGGTGATAAGTGAATCTCTCACCTCAGCCAATCTGAGAAATTCCCACCAGAATCAGGAAATGAACGGGGACCCGGGTGACATACAATGCCTGTCAGTAACCCATTGTAACAGAAAACATTTTCTAGGAAGAGTGAAGCTGGGTCCCAATGTGGTAGGAAAGGTACAGTTTGGGATGAAGTGTGCCATCTTTGTTAGCAGATCAGTGCAACCAGGATTAATGTGTATCCCTGTAAGCATGACAGTTCTGCAATTAAATCCATTGATATAGTATACTAAGAATGCAGATGTGTGGTAGAGGCTGGAGATGACCTAGCGGTTTTGATTGTAGGTTCATGGTATGGGCGCATTTGTAAATGGTTTCATGGGTCTGCATGAATCAGGACGAGTGCTGAGAGGAATGCTTTCTTTAGTTGATCAAAGGCTGTCTGAGCCTGCGTGGACCAGGGAAACTGAGCCCCCTTGTGCAAGAACACTGTTATGGGTGCAACCAGGCTAGAGAATCCTTTAATGAATTGCTTTTAGAAATTAGCGAACCCCAGGAATTGCTGAACCCTGCGTACCTTCTTGGCTGCAGCCCAGTTGGATATTTCCACCACTTTATGTGGGTTCCCGGTATATTCCTCAGGTGAAAAGATACATCACCGTGATCTTATCAAGCTTTTCTCAAGCTTCATGCATAGGTGGTTTTGGCAGAGTCTCTCCAAGACAATGCGCACGTGATGATTGTGGAGCCCAGAGAGAATGAGGATCTCATCCAGGTAAATGATGACAAACTGGTCCAGCATATCCCTAATATGTCATTTATGAAATGCTGGAAGATTGCCGGAGCACCCAAACAGCATGACCAAATATTTATAGTGGCCATACCTGGTACAAAAGATGGTCTTCTATTCATCTCCTTGCTAGATCCTCACCAGGTTATAAGCTCCATGGAGGTTCAACTTTGTGAAGACCTTGGCAAAGCGGAGTCTTTCAAACAGCTCATTTATAAGCGGTAAGAGGTACCAGTTTCAGAGTGTAATCTTGTTCAGAGCTCAGTAGTCCACACAAGGCTGGAAAGAGCCATCTTTCTTCACCACAAAGAAGACTGGGGTTCCTGCTGGGGACGTGGTGGGACAAATGAACCCCTTCTGCAGGTTTTAGTCAAGATAGCTCCGAAATACCTATAGTTCAGGTTCAGAGAGGGAGAAAACGTACCCGATGGGAACCTGTGCACTCGGCTAGAAGTTGATGGGGCAGTTGTAGCTCCGAGGGGGCAGTAGGGCATTGCTGAACACATCGATATAGTGCTGCTACTTAACAGGAATCCACGGAGCTTTTGAGTGTGGTCATGGTGATTGTTGGGGTCGCCTTTGCATCCTATCTTCATGTCTCTGAATTCTTTGGAGGACCAAGTGAGCCACAAAAGGTTTCTGATCTCCAGTTAGCTCTCAGGAAACAGGACTATTGGGAAAATGGGAGATCAAAGCACACCATGCCGGAGTGCCAGTAGGTGCACGGGTCATGGGAGATGAGCCAGGGGATGCCAGTGTCAACTGATGAATGCAGTGAATGAATTAGCTCAAACTGGAGGACTTCTCGGTAGCCTCAAGGGGTAGTTAACTCTAAGGGAGCCATCTGGTCCTCACAAAAGGAATGACAGCTCTGTGGACTTCGCTAACTTGGGGGAGTCCTTGTGCTGGGTGGAGATATTGTGTGCTTGGGCAAATTCCAGATCCATGAAATTGCCTGGGGCTCTGAATCCACCAGCTACTCTTGGTTGGTCTCAGGCATCACAGGGTGCCAGAGCTGGAAAGGGAGTTGAAGATGTGTTGGTTGCTGATTGGCCATCATCAAGGTACCGGTGGATGAGAATAGGCATGGACTGCTGGGGTGAGGGGAAAGACGCAAACCCAGCCCTGATCCCCATAGGTCCAATTCCCAGTGTCAATTCCTCTCTGTGTCAGAGAGGCAGGGCTGGACCTGATTGACTTGCTTGGGCTCAAGCAATGGAGAAGGGACTGGTGGTGGGGGAATGGAGCTGGAGCCAGCAGGGCTGGCAGAAGCCAGGAGGACCATCTTTTTTTCTCGGTGGCATTCATCGATTTTGATGACTAGGTTGAGTAAGGCAGCCAGGCAGGATGGTGATTCCACCTATGTCAGTTCATCTTTAATATTGCCATTTAGGCCGAGCCAGAAATGATAACACTGCCTGGCCTCGTTCCACTAGGTGTCTCCTACCAAGCATCGGAACTCTGCTGCATATTTAGCAACTGGCCAGCATCCCTACTGCAAAACCTCACGTGCAGCTTCAGCTGTACGCTCATTACTTGGGTCATTGAAAATCACCACCATAGCTCAAATAAAGTCTTTAAATTGTCCCAGAAGTAGGCTTGATTTTTCCAGGAGCAGAGATGTCCAAACCAGAGCCTCCCAGGTAAGCAGGCTGATAATTAGTCCCACTTGGGCTTGGTCAATGGGGTACAACTGTGGGCGTAGCAGAAATAGGAGCCAACACTGATTTAGGAACCCATGAAACATGATGATTGTCATTGAACTTGTCAGGCAGAGAGAGTTTGGGCTCATGAGGAGCGGAGGTTGGAACTGAAAGCATGGCTTCTATGCCTTCAGAGTGGTAACCTGGGCCTGCAAGATCTGTAGGGCTCCAATTATTTCCATCAGAGAGATATTGGCCTTTGTAGGATCCATGCTCACCATATCAGTTCTAGTTCCCTGGTTTTTTGGGCTGCTCAAACTGTCATAAATTGGGACATGGCAGTCGTGCCTAGCAACTGGAGTGGGAGGCAAGTCTGGTGGTTAGGAACAAAATGAGAGCAAGGCTGGGAACAAGCAAACACAGGAGCTATCACAGCCATGGGTGAATGTTTTGAGCAGCTACCAAACTGTTGCGGCTGCTGGGCTCAAGAGCTGATCTGCTGGCTCTCTTCCCACGGGTCAGGCAGTGTAGCCAATCAGACAGCCTACTACAAGCTAGCTGCGCTCGTTAAGTTGCCTGGAGACTGGCTCTGCTGTAGGCCCTGATTCTTGACAGTACCTTTCCCATCCCATTCACTATTGCTCTTTCTCTGACACTTCTGTCTACCCCATGGTCCCCCAAGTGAGTTTTGCCTCCTCCTTCTTTCCAGTCCGTTAGTTCCTTCAGCTTCCAAAGAAGCTCATTCAAGTTGGTGCCTTCCCTTCCAATCTACACAGATTTCCTGGAAAGTACCCATAGTGCCAGCATTGCATATTCCCAAATGCCAATGTATCATTATTTAATTAGTGGTAAATATGGTCTTTCTCTAAGATAGTCCACATGCAGCTGATTGGTAATGGTAATTCTGAGCAACTGTCACTTTGTTGTGTTATTTGCAGCAGATAAAATGATTAAACCTGTATCAGTCATTTGGTATTACAGAAAGGGTAAGTCTTTACTTGCTTTGAAAATTAAAATCTCAGTCTTGCCTTGATATTTTCCCATGTTTTTCTTTGCTTTTCAATGACAAAGAAAACCAATAGTCTAATCCAGTTGACATAAATCCAGTTTTTATAGTGGTTGTCAAAACAAAATCTGTTTTCCAACAAACACACCACATATATGTCAGTTTTTCCTGTTCTAAGTACAAGGAGAAAACTGAGCAAATGCTGACCATTTAATGGTGATTACTGGGATTAACTGAGTTTCCAAAAACATTAACAATTAATTAATATATTGTATTGTTGGGTTTTTGACACTGCAAAAGTTATCCAAAGTAAAATCTTTCCTATGTAAAAGAAATTGAAACATTATGTATGCAGTTCTCAAATATGAAGAGAGAAACTATTTTATTTGCCTGGACATCCACAGATTTGGTTTGGTTTGGCACTTGTGGTCTTCAATACTTAAGCACAGATATACGATATATAGATATATCGACCTTATGGAAATTGATACCCTATTTTTGTAATATAGACTTTTGAAACCTAACTAAAAACAATGAAAGTAAAATATTTATTTAACAAAAGAAAGTTACAGCCATCAGCCACTTTCAAGAGATGAAAATGCAACATAAACAGACCCAAGCACATTGTTTATAGATATTAAAGTAGCATAATGTACACTGCAACATAGATAATTGCATTCTGTCTACAGCAGTTTCCCCTGTAGTTTATTTGCATCAATTATTCTTCAGTTATCCTCCTGGCTGCCATGTTTCTTTTCAAAGCTGACTTCATTTCAGTGGTGGGTGAAGCAATACCTAGGTATATTGTACATTATGTATAGGGCCCTACCAAATTCGGGATCCATTTTGATCAATTTCACGGAGAGAGATTTAAAATTGGTCAATTTCATGATTTCAGCTATTTACACCTGAAATTTCACAGTGTTGTAACCATGGGGGTCCCAACCCAAAAGGTACCCGGAAGTAGGTCTAATCTCCCCACCATACCCTCTCCTCAGAGCTACCATGCAAGGGAAGGACAAGTCCTGTCTCTCCCCAGCCCAGCAGGGACTCACAGCTAAGAGCTCCCTGGCTAGGGCACCTCCAGGAGCAGGGGGATATCGGACCCATCTCCACAAGTGTCCTCCTGCTGCAAGAACCTCCGGGCCTGGAGCTTCCTGCAGCAGGGGGAGGCACTCCAAGGTGGGTCTGATCTCCTCCTGAAAGTGAGAATGGCCGTGCAGGGGAAGGACAAGTCCTCTCCCAGTCCAGCCGGGACTTGCAGCTAGGAGCCCCCTGACTAGGGTTCTCCCAGCAGCAAGGGGGAGATCAGATTTCACAGGGAAGGGCTTATTTCACAGTCAGTGACAAATTTTTCACGGCCGTGAAATTGGTAGGACCCTAATTATGTAATATGTTTTGTGCTCCTGTGAAATGAAAAGCACTGTATAAGATACTCTTAACGTGCTAATTCCAATATTTTACTTGTATAAAGGCTGAAGAGATAACTTTAACAATTGGTCAAGCATTTGACCTGGCTTACAGGAAATTTCTGGAATCTGGAGGAAAAGATGTTGAAACAAGAAAACAGATTGCAGGGTTACAGAAAAGAGTAAGTCATACATATTTGTTGTTTCTCTTGATGAAAATTATATACTACTGTAATTTTTTACAAATTTCTGTGAAGTATGCTGGAGCATAAGTTGCAATACTATACTGTACTAAGGACAGAAGATTATTAAGAGACTCCAGAAACACTAAAAAAGAGGACAATAATTTATGAAAGAATACAGTGTGCATCTTTCCATCATCCTGAAAATTCACAAGTGCTAAGAAATTTATTACATTTTCAAATAAAATGAGGCATTTGGGTCAATTATTAAACACAATTACTAGCTTTTTGGTAATTAGTTTGTCGTATAGTGTTAAGAAGAGCAGATCTCAAATAAATAAATAAATAAATAAAAATGTTACTCATGATTTATAGCTAAAATTAGATACATCAGAGGATGAGTATCCCAGTAGCTGTTACAATGTTTGTTTGTTTTGTAGATTCAAGAACTAGAAACTGAAAATATAGAACTGAAAAATAAGGTACAAGATTTGGAGAACCAGTTAAGAATAAATCAAATACATACATCTCCAGTAAGTACATGGATACAACTATGTTTTCCAGCCAAGATTGGTATAACTTAAAATTATTTAACAACATCTTTGTGTTCTGATAACAAATACAGTATTCACACTATTTCTGATTATTATAATTAACACACTATAATCCTATATTTAAGTAACAGTAAGATTGTGACAAACCAACAATTGTAGGAAAATTAAGTTATATTCAATAAATGATGCTTCCTTAACTCAGCCTGTTGTGCCCTGATGTTGCTGTATATATGCAAACTAATTTTTCTCAGACACACAAGCAGACTACCTATGGATGAAGAGCAAAGTCCTGTGTCCAAAGGATCTGGTTCAGTGTGCCAACCCTGCGCTTTGTAACTCAGGATTTCTTAATAACTTTCTGTCACAAACATATCGTTACTTACATCTACTGTTTTGTCTATAACTTACTTCTCGTTTTAACAAGTTTTATGTTCTTCTGAAATTCCCTAGTAGAATCACATAGCCCAAGAGCCATTATGATCTTTCATGCAAATAAGTACTTAAAAGATTGGCTTACTAGTTTTGACTGTAAGCGAATGAAAATCCATTATCCATGGAAATATTTTGCCTTCTTCAGAATCAGTGGATATCGATTTTTATGGAATTTTTAAATGGCAGATTTAGATATCTAGTTAGTGAACTATTAAAAGTATAGGTTGTTTAGCAGACTGACCCTAATGGCTCTAAAGCAGTTATAATTTATTGTATCAAAATATATTTACATAGCTGTAAAAAAATAACAGTTGATGTGCATATACAAGTCCTTATGAAAAGTATCTAATTTTTCATCTAAATATAATTGATGAAATGCTGGTCCTATTGACGTCAATTGGGATAGAATTACATCCCTTGAGTCTATATATGTGTCCAAGCAGAAAAATAATTTGCCAATTTTTATTTTTTTATTTTCTTAAGTCAGAGTATTGTTTTGTATTACAGAAGTATACACACGTTGTACAGTGCATTTGCTTTAATTTTTACAGTTGTGTAAATTAAATTAAAATTTGGGCCTACCACATATTTTGGAAATGTGGGTTTTTTTCATCTTGTTTCCGGCCTGAAACTCCATTATGCCTGGTATCAGCCTTAAGTGAATGTTTACATTTTGATCCACAAAGCCCCCCAGAGTCTGTTTATTATAGCAATGATACTTTATCAGTATTATCACTATCCTGAAATGAAGTTCTGTGGAGGTCTGTCTCCATAATGTCATCAAGTGTAATAGTAACATGTGATCGGAATGGATATGATTGTATATATGAAGGTCTTTCTTTCATAGGGACTTATATGAATCCCTCAGTGAAAACTGTAAATTGTATATGATTTCTGACTTACTATGCATTCAATCAGAAGCACTAATCCCTCAGGCCAAATCCTCAACCTTTATTCAGGATTTTTTCCTATAAGAGTTGATCCTTTATTGGTAAACCTAATTATTCAATTTGTCTAATAGCAAAATTAGCTTTTATAGTAACCCTGTGATAGATACATTCTTCTTATAAAAGAAACAAAAAAACAATATTTTCCTGTTTAGCTTTTTGGTCCAAGAACCATGTGTTCATTATGTGTGCATCCAGTGTTGATCACAATGGGACCCAGGTACCTGATGGGGCCTCTTGATACTTAAACAGTACAAATAACATATGAGATTGTAAATTGCAATTGTATAATGGCCAAATTATGCGCTTCACTGATTGGGTATTATTATTATTGGCATTGTGGTAGCAATGTGCATATGCTTTCTGTGTATTATTTCAATGTGACTTCTGGCACATGGTTCTGAGAACAGAATTTGACCTTAGGACAGCTGTTATTTTGTGTGGTGGAATGCCTGTGAAGAAATCTGCAATACAGTCTTAAAAGTACTGGTTTAAAGCATTTTTGCACATTGTTTTCTTTATTTTGTTTGCTAGTGAATATAAGACACACAGATGTTAATATCACATTTACATTTCATACCCATTAATTACAAGAATAACATATCTAATCATATATTTTCAAAAAATCATCTCCAAAATGTTGTTTCAAATATAATCATACTCTAATTTTTGTTATTTCTTTAGATTGAACATTTAAAAAGAAAGACTTACCATATAGAAGTTCTAATAATTAGAATTACAGTAAGAACTACCCAGCAGCATAAATATTAATATATAAATTAATTCTGCCAGCCAGCAGCCTTAAATAATCAAACAGAGATAACAGTGTATCTCAGCTAATCAGCAATAAAAAAGAAATACTCCAGGAAAACTTCTCATTCTCATATCTTACCTCATAACATAACTTTATCCTTCCCGCAAAATCCTATCAAACAGATAGTTTTTGCAGCATGCCCAGAAGGTCATTTGACTAGGCCAAAGCTGTTTGTATTACCTCTATAATAAAATGAGCAGGTACATGTAAGAGAGAGGTATGGAATGAGAAAAAAATTGTTAAATATAATAGACCAGTGCTTTACATAAACTGTTAATTAAATAAGTTTCAGTAATGGAAAATATCTGCAAAGATAGTGTGATCACGGAACCTGCAAAACCTCAATTCCCATTGTCCAGCCACACACAGGAAGAAAGAAAAGATTCAATGGATGTGTTTAAATAAGGCTGCACCTTTTTAATTTATCTGGGATCACCCAGCAATAAATTGTACAGCGCTGGTCACCATTCTTTTCTTAATCATTTCCATCTATTTGGGAGGGCTGCCATCAGCCCTTCCCCTTCCCAATCTGGTCCCATCCCATTGCTGGGACCTCTCCACCCTCCCGTCATAAGGGTTTAGAGGGTCTGGAAAAAGGGGGCTATTTCCCCCCTGTACTAGACATTAAGAGTCCCAACTCCCTTTTCCAGCTTCCCTAGGAAACCAGATCCCCTCCCTCCCCCACCACCCCTGCAATGAGTACCTGCACTGGACACCTGCCTACTTTGTGACATCTTGACCTCAATTCCTTACCTAACTCAACAGGTCCCTGAACTGCTGTGGGGAAGGCAAAACAATCCTCAGCACCTGGGCCAGTATGGCAGTGAGGGAAAAATTCCTTCCCAGCTCTAAAAGAGAAAAGGCAACTAGCACAGTGTCCACAGTAGATCATAAAATACTTGGTCCTACTCTGATCCCATGGGTGGGAGAGAGGGCTCTGCTGCTTCATGAAGAGAGAGGGTACAATTTGGATGGCACTGGATATAAATACCCTTCCCCCCCAGCTGGTCTGCCTGGTGGTTCAGTGTCCCCACCTAAACCAGTAACTTCTGGTTCCCCCATGGCTCAAAGAGCTACAATCCCTTTTCTTCCTCCTTGCCAGACAAAGTCCTGCAGCATTCAGTTGTGATGAGCATATTATAGTTAGAAGAGGCACTAAAAACTTTGCAGGATGTGGACTGGTATGTGTTTAAGGCTAAATTATGCTTAGTCAAACAAGGATATCTAAATTACTATGTTTTACAAAAGTAAAAGTAGAATGAATGTATCTTTTCTTATATTCTCTATACATTTCTGTGAAAAAAATTCCTGATGTTACTTAAAATAGTAATAAAAAGTAATCACAGGATTTTGCTAAAATTACTTTAATGCACTTTTTTAACAGGAGAATTTTTAAATTCATAGCTCTAACCACTGGGAAATCTGCTTCCTCTTTTTTGCTTTTGTTTTTTTTTGGTTTTTTAAATGTCTGACCTTTCTTGTGTTACTTGTTAATGAGCGGACACATTTTTCCAATTTGATGAAAATTTAACTTTCTGGGCAAAATATATTTCAAAGTCTGGACCTTTCTCAAAAAACTATCACATCTCAATAGCCAGCTAACCACTTCTAATAATCAGTGTGAAAAATGCAGCTTCTTTTTGTTAATTCTGCTCATTCCCCATTGAGATCTGTGCAGTGAACTTCATAAGGATATAATCTTGTAATGATGTAACCCAGAAGAATTACTATATTCAGTCAGAAAAATGTAAATCTAGTTTTGTTCATTCACATTTAAAATAGCAGATGGATTACTGTGTTTTATATGCTATAAGTGAAGTATGATAGATATGTGCTCTCAATACACATTATTAGGCATTTCCTAGTATGACTCAATAACACAAAGAGTTTGTAGTTGTTCGGGGTTACTAATCTTCATAGAAATTCACAGCATGTATCATAATTATTTCCTCTTGTTTTACAATGTGAAATTATATTTAAATTTTTAAGTATCAAATAATTTAAATCCACACTAAGAAATGCTTAGGAAATATCCTTATGAAAAGTCCTACATCTAAATTAGCAATACTTCAAAGATCAGACTGTCAATTGTTTCATTAAAAAAAAAACAGGAAGAAACTAGCTGGCATGGTGTATTAGTGATCTACTAATATTTTTAATACATATGCCTATTTTTAGAGGAGATTAAAACATCTGAATCCAATAAACTTGAACATTACTAAGTGAATTTTAAGTGGGCAGGACTTGAACCTGTATAAATATACATATTTATGGTTTGTTTTTCTTTCCGTTTTTTGAAGTAATAATTTAAAAAACAATTCTTTTTAAAAGGTGCCAGTGTCGTGCTGGGTTTCTGACCCTCTTTTGGACATAATATCAAATAATTAGATCTATTCATATTTTCCATCATTTGGATATAACTATTTATATCTTTTCATAACATGGTATATATCAGTTTTATCTTACAATTATTTTGTACATGGAGCTCCCATTTAACTTAATTAGTGTTTACATGTTAAGGGACTGCAGGACTGAGACCGAATACTCTGTCGCTGTGCAATGCTATAATCCCACATGTGCTACTATTGGAACTAGGCTACCCTCAGTGAGGCAGTAGAAGAGCTCTGCTCTCTTTCCTGGTCAGCCCCCAACTGGGTAGGTCTCCTCCTTTTAAGCCCCCTTCTCCACACCTGACAATGCTGGAGGTGTAGCAGGGGAGGGTCCATTGGCTGTCCTTTAAACTCTTGTTGCCTTGGCACCGGGTATGGTCCCATCCAAACTTATTTATTATACAGAATTATAAACTATTACATTAACAAAACTCTAACAAAAATTATAATTTAACATTTCTTCATCTTTATATTTCAATATCAAAATTCAGTATGTATCCTCATAACTAATTTTTATTTGAATGGGGAATTATGAAAAAGCTGATGACCCTTTATGTCAACATTTCTTATCTTCTTTAAACATGAGTTTTCAGAGATCTTTTACTCAAAGTCCAACATTATGTTTGTGAATTATTACCAAAAAACCCCCCAATTTGTTAGTAATTTCCCCTGCATTGCATTTTGAGCGGTAGCTCAATTTTGGGGCCTTAATAATCATCATTCCCCAACAGTTCTCTCACGCGCAGGTGAATGGGAAGAAATGAGGAGTGGTTCCTAGTTGTTCTAGTTCCACATCTGCTCCTGGGGCAGTGCAACTACGCACTGTCTCTTGTTCAGGGCTTCTGGCAAAGCTACAATTGAGCTCTATGTGAATAGCCTTTTGAGCAAGAGGTGTGGAGCATTCATAGACTCACAGGCCAGTGCTCTATCCACTTGACAAGACTGCCTTTTTAATTATGAAATATGAACCTGATTCTATCTTGTTGACCTCTCCCAAGGAAAGGTATGGGTATGGGTTTGGCAAAGTATTGACTGGACTGGTGACCTGACTCAGCTCTACCTCTTGAGGAATTTTTTCAGTAACTGTGAAGTACATACGCTATGTGGATTCCAGATTCCTTCCCCTTCTCCCCAGATTCCTATGTCCTCAGTAAGGAATATTGAATTCTCTTAGAAAAATCTCCCATGAACAGTTTTTTTAATCTTTGTTTAGGGATTTCTTCAGCACAAAAAAGAATTGACCAAAACCAGTCATCTTTGTTGAAGGCCCAGCACGTGAACTTGAGATTTTAGGGGACAACTTTCCATATAGAGGATACATAACTGGCCTGAGTATGATCATCATTCCAGTCAAGTCAGAGCAGGTAGTCAAGGTTGCATGAGGCCAGCTCTTCCTCCTGCCCAGCCCAGCAAGTCCTACCCATGGATGGACTGGAAGGCAACATATCAAGTAAAATGGGGGATTTCTTTCTGATAGATGTATAAGATACAATGTAAAAGAGTAGATAAAATGGAGTGCTGACAATCGGAAATTAACACAGCTGTATTAACTTCAAAAGTGATTGGATACTCTAAACAGTATCTAATCAAATAATGTCTTTGAGTTTAGGGGTTGTAATTTTGTATGGAATATGTAGGATTAAATTTCCATCAAGTTGCATCTAAAAAGTCTAGTCACAAGACACTACAATTATAAACAGATATGTTCTATTTGTCTTAGATCAACTCAATATGTTAACTGCACTTTATGGATACAAATGTATAATTTCATCTGTCATCCACGTCACATTTACTTTGTTTTTGGTTTGTTTTTTTTCTGATTTGTCTTCATCATATTAAATTAGCATGATAGTTAAAGAAAAGTAAAGACATATGCTCCATTAAAACCATTTGTTTTACTTAATATTAAGGATGTGTTCATTTTTATTATCATGATTTAAAGTACTAGTCCTCTTCCACTTTTTAAAATATTTGCTTTTTGCCTGTAGTGAATCTGAGGGATGTAAAAGGTTGTAAGTATATGTAGTGGCCTGAGATGTATTAAACATTCTGGGCTAGATTCTGGTGCACTTTCTCATATGAAGTCCTATTAAATAATCCTTTTAACTTCATTGGCACTATTTGTAGATTGAGGTGCTATTCAGCAGAAGTACAAATAGCAGACTCTGGCCTTCGTGGTAAATTTCAGTGGTCAGGACTTGAATGTGTGATCTTTGTATTGCATATTAAAAGGTTCTTTTCAGCCCCTCAAATTTAATTCCTTCAGTCTCTTTCCTTTCTTTGTAGAGTGTGATATTGGGAAGTGACAGAGACTATTTCACTCTCAGATTCTCAAGGTAGATTGTGACTCCAATAATCTGCCCTTCTTACATGTGGAGAGCTCACATTAATTTCAGTGGGTGTTCTATGCATGTAGGAAGAACTGAATCTTGCTGCTAAGATTTATAGAACAGATCTAAGGGAAACATTTTATCTTAAAGCTATACAACTATGATTGTGTATAACTGCTATTTCTAATTAATGCTGGTGATGTTCAGCGATATGAAGAATACTTGTGAGAAAGAGATGCTCATTGTAATAAAGGTTTTCTAGATTTTTAAAAACTGATAGTCTCACAACGTTGCAATAGAAGTAAAAGGTTTTCCCTTTAGGTGCCCTTATAATGTAAAGCTGCAGGTTTTTTTACAAGAGCAAAGGTTCCTATTCAAACAGAAGACAGTTACTGATATTCATATTCTAAAACCATGATTTTTATTGATTTAATGTCATTAAAAGGTATTTAAATTATAAGGACTAAGTCTTGACATTGATATTTACATAATAATCCTACAAAATTCCCATGCGAAGAGGGATGGCAATTTATGGTCCTTATGCACTACAGAGGGATACAGTACATTTAGGCATAAAATGAGAAAAGACTACTCTACTAAACTTCACATATATTACTTTTTCTCTTTTCAAATAAAGGATGCTACTATGAATGCTTGAATTTATTGCAAGTGTTCTACTCTGTGAGGGAAGACAGATGTATGTCTATGCACGGGTGATGTTGTGTGGCATTCTGCATGTAAACTTTTAAAAGCTAAAATTTGTTATTTGTTAACTGCCTGGCAGTTGAAATTTACAAACAAAAAAAGTTGCTATTGAGGACCCTGGAAAAGATCACATGGTATCACAGAGCAAAATCTTACTAGTGCCTTCTTCTCTTATCTAGAGTCCCTGAAACAAGTGGGAATGGTAGGTTATTTGTCCATTGTAATCAAGTCCTGTTTTAACACATGGCATGGACATGTGAAATGTAATGCAAAATCATTAATTTGATGATAAAAAAAATAGAAACAAGACTTCCCTAAAGATTTTAAGTAAGGATAGAGACAAGTTAAGTGGAGACAACTGGAAACTAAACAACTGGAAACTAAAATATACATTTTAAATGGACTTATTTAAAAGAGCGGAAATGTAGAAAAACAGCAGAAAATGGAGTTTGATATGGGCACATTATTTCTTAAACAATCCAGTCAACTCAAACTATGATCTAGTGGAGTGGTTCTCAACCTGCGACCCGCAGGCCACTTGCAACCCAATCAGCACAGAGCGGCAGCCTATGTGACATTCTTAGGGCCATACAGGTAGTATTGGATGCATCCCACATAACACATTGCGAGCCACATATGGTCAATAGGTTGAGAACCACTGATCTAGTGAGTTTCGGTAAGTGATTGGATGGATTTATAATGCTATTGACTTCCTTTATAAAGTGCTTTGAGACCTACTAATGGAAAGCACTATATAAGAACTAGGTATTGTAATTACACAGCATATGCTCTGCTGATATAGGTAACCCACTGAAACGACATGGAACCTGACAGCCACATAACTTGCAGTAATGGCAAATGCTAATAGAATGCATACCATATAATAATGTCATGCATTTATTGCATTTCACTGGAAGTTCCTGGCACACACGACATTGTGTCCTTTTGATAATGCACATTATTAAGAAATCTGAGATCATGTGTTGTTCTGAGATGGAACACCAATTTGTAAGAAATTTGTATAAATATATCAATAAAAGTGTAACTAGGAATGGGAGAACTTCATATGTACAGGTTCTAAATTACTATGTAACCTTTTCAAAGGAATTCTTAAAACATTACTTTGCAGATTCATTATCATATTTGGAGCATTATTTCAGCATGGAGCTTCCTTGGTGCTTTAAAGAGGCTTGTCTGAGGGACTTAAATAGAGCAGCTCTGAAGTTATACAGCTCGGATACTGCTTTTCAGTCCAGTGGAGTATGACTGAGAAAGAACTGTGTTGCATGACAAAGATTTTTTCAAAATTATATTTTTTAAAGCTACTTCTTTTGGCCTAGGATTTTACAGAGCTGTAAATACTAAGTATTTTAATTTTTCAAATTTACATGTAGCCCAATTTCGTCCTGAGTGTAAATGGATGGAAAACACTGATAGTAATGGAGTTTCACCTGTTTACACCTGGCATTAATTTGGCCCTAAGCTTTTAGCAGTGAATATATAGACTCATAGACTTTAAGGTCAGAAGGGACCATTATGATCATCTAGTCTGACCTCCCGCATGATGCAGGCCACAAAAGCTGACCCACCCACTCCTGGAATAATTCTCTCCCTTGACTCAGCTGTTGAAGTCCCCAAATCATGATTTAAAGACTTCAAGTCGCAGAGAATCCTCCAGCAAGCGACTCCTGCCCCATGCTGCGGAGGAAGGCGAAAAACCTCCAGGGCCTCTGCCAATCTACCCTGAGGAAAATTCCTTCCCGACCCCAAATATGGTGATCAGCAGAACCCCGAGCATGTGGGCAAGATTCTCCAGCCAGACCCGCATTGACCATTGATACTAATTACCTGCGATGGCACGTTATTGACCTATTGACTAAAATCACGTTATCCCATCAAACCATCCTCTGACCTCTGATTCCCTTGTGTGAAATTCTGCTGTCACTTATTTAATCAACATCTATACCAATACATGGTTATGGCCACTGCAATACCATCCAAGTTAACACCCTAATAATGCAATGGTGTCCTGAAGTGAATTTGAATTGGAAAGGGGAAAACAACTTTCAAAATAAAATATCTCTAGTTGCATTCATACACCAAGGCATTAAAAGTAATGAGAACCAAGGCAGAAAGCCAAAAGGAATTTTGATTATGCAGTCAAATTGTTCAGCAAAAGAACAAAAGAGAAAGTTAACCATCAAGTAGCAAGTCTTTTGTATGCATGTTTTGTCCATTACGGATTATGTAACTTTATTATTTTTACTGTTTGGATTTATATTCAGTACATTTCTAAAAAATTAAATCAGTTTCTGCATAATATTATTTTAAATTTTATTTTAGAATTATATCTATCAAAGCTGATAGTGATGATAAAAGCTTAAATAGTTGCTCACTATGATATATATCTGTCAGTGGAGAAGTCTTATGCAAAATAGATTAACACATTTGTTACCACTTCCTGAATAAGTCTGTGAGAAGTATTAGTAATACTATAACGTGGTTAGAAAGATGTGGTTTCCTTAGTTGGGAATAGACCCTCGGAGTTTCTATACAGCTATATTCCTGTGTGGCATTTGAACTGTTGGCATGGGGTATTGCTGCTGGCTATTGGTGTTTTTTTCTCTGTTTCATGCAATCAGTCACTTGGATATACAGCTGAAGTTTCCATTACTCTTGTGTGTGTGCTGTTTACTTTTCCTCTGTGTTTTAGTGGTTTGGCAGTACATTAATCACGGGTCGTTCTTCCATTTGGTCTTGATTATGTGGGGGCAATCTGAATTTCTCTTTATTGGTTTCATATGGTGGTGCAGCTTACGTTTGTATCACAATAAGAGTTTAGATACTGCTTTTGAGAGAACTTGCACACACAACCTCAATGGATCCCTGAGTTCATCTATTTATTTTAAATAAACCTATTTTCATTATTCAAAATATCTGGGTGTGCCTTTTTGCACTGTTGCTGCCTGAAGCAATCTAGAAGGGGATCAGCTCTACCCACCAGCCTTCATGGGGATATACAATTGATTGAAAGTGTAGTCAGTCACAACCATGTTGACTCTATCTGTTTCCATAGGAAGTTGTATACCAAGCCCTGGCTGACTGCTAAGGAACATCTCACCAGACCAACCAAACAGGCCTTGATCTAGAGACAAGAAGGATTTATTTTTTTCAAATGTTGGATATTTTTTCAAGACATTCCTGGAGCATCTGCAAGCATTACCGGATCTGAGTAACCAGAATTCCAGAATCAGAAAAAAGAAAACTGAAGGAAATGCCGTGACAGCCACAGAACCCCCTTGATGAGAATAAATAACAGGGAACAGTCAGGAAGGAGGGCAGTGTGTGAGAGAAGAGCAATAAGAATAAGTAACAGGGAACAGTCAGGAAGGAGGGCAGTGTGTGAGAGAAGAGCAATGCAAGGGAAGTAGTAAAAGACTAAACCAACAGAGGAGTAGAGGAAGATACCAACCAAAGTGGAAAATAGTGTCAGAGAGAGAAAAACAGACAGAAAAGATGTGTGTGCCTTTGGATCTCACTGCATCACAGGTGTCTGCTGATTCCTGGCATGACCTTACCTTTGTTTAGTGTAAACAAAAAGGCCTGTTCAGGACTCTCCCCAGCCAGCCCCACTTTAATTCTCTCTCGCTCTCTCGCTCTCTCTGTCTCTCTCTCCCTCTCTCTCTCTCTGCTAGATTCTGCACAGAAAATCAACATTTTTGAAGGGAATTCACAACTGAAGGACAAATTAAGCAGCAAAAAATACACTTTATTTAGGCCTATATTTCCAATGTAGTTATTCTCATAGTGGAAGATACCTGACAATGACAACCATAAATACAAATAAAAGTCTGATTTCAGCAAATGAAAAGAAGAGGAGATTTGTTATAAACTGTTTCCAAAGATGCTGAGGAGCAGGCACTATCATTTTGTAAACTTCATGATCAACTCCTGCAATCTGAAATATAAAGTCAAGAACTGCATCTCAGTTCAACAAGCATGAATCTGTCATTGTGTCAAAGTTTAAAACAGGAAACAATTTGTGAAGCACCATTGAAGTTGCACCTGTAATAGTAGCTGATGCTATTTCCAGAGAAACTTTGCTTGAAACAAACACAGCTGAAGACCTGCAGATGAGCTACAAAGCCAAAGATCCCAAAGATGATAGAAAACCCAAAAGCCCAAAGACACTGTAGACAAGCAGGTCAACAATGAAGCAGGTCAAAACAGACTTCCTGCTGAAATAGGTTTGACATTCCCATCTAATAAGTCACTTTCAAGATTGTTTTATCATCTGAGCTGTTGCGCATAGATTGTATAGATTGTCCTTACCAGTCCACTGAGAATGATATGCCATATGGACAGTTTCCTTTTTGTCATATAGGCCACCATTTTTCATCTTCATTTTACAGAATGAAAAATGCACCATGTTGAAGATTTGCATGTCAAGTGGCTAGTATACTCATCTCTTTCAGATTATGCATACTGTCACATTCGTTGGTTGTTCAAGGATACAGATGTTCGAAAATCGGCATGGTTAACAGTGATTGAAAGAATACTCTAAAGTCAATGTCTGTTCATGGCAGAAGCAAACAACATGTGTAGTCACATGTGGCAGCTCTGCAGTTCACGAAGGAACATAGTATCAATGCATGTCTTGATAAACAAGCATCTGAACATAATAGGAAATGGCAAGAAGTACTAAAAATATTGTTTGATGCTGTCAAAACTTTAGCTAGTTTAGGTCTCCCCTTCATGGCTACCGTGAAGTGCTGGAGAGCAACAATGGTGGTATTTAGTTGAGCATCATTACGCTACTTGCAAGGCACACTATCACTTTTGCCCAACATATCAGTGACACTAAGGGAAATCAAATACTTAAACAAGACAATTACTGATGAACTTAAGTCTTTTAGCATCAGAAGCCAGGAGGTGCATACTTAATAGCTGCAAAAAAGATAAGCTGTTAGCTGCGAATATTAGCCATGTTGATCTGATGACTATTTTGCTTCTGTTTGTTAATATTGATCATTTTGAAGGAAAAGTAGGTATTAAAGAGCATTTTGTAAGCTTTGTAACCTTATGCAGCAAGTAAGGCAGATGCTGCCTCCTTGTGTGACCAGTTATCTAATATTGTATTCTGCAAGTATGGATTAGACCCCAAATACATGTCTGGACAGGGATATGGTGGGGCCAGTGTTATGGCCAGAGCTTGTGGAGTACTGTAAGCAAAGAAATGAGAGAATATCTGTCAGGCAGAGGAGACAAAGTGTATGCATCATACATTGATTGCTCAGTACATCAAATGAACCTACTTTTGGTGCATGCTGCTGAAGATAAGGCCAGTCCAGATCTGAAGGTTTTCTTCTGAACTTAGCAGGAAATATATAAATATTTTGCAGACTCTAACCATCAATAGGGAAAACTAATGATTAAGTCCAAAATAATCATTACTTTCATACTTTTGCTTGAAACAGTAAAGTTTTGCAAAGGGAAGAGGAACTTGATGATGCGCTTCAGACCCCTGAAGAAGTTGGCAGGATAGATGCAGCACATGAAATTGAACAGGCTTCTGAAGAATGAAGGAGATCTTTACATTTAAAGACAATCTGCAATACTAGATGGGCAGCTCAAATGAAAGCCAATGAGGCAATGACAGTAAATTTTCAGAATACAATTGAATGCCTATAAGTTGAAACTGTTGCTGAATGCAGGAGCAGTGAGGACACACATCGAGAGTAAAAAACAACTTGTCTTTCATGGCCTGGATGTTCTACCTCAATCTGTTATGGTGGCATAGGATCTCGGTAATCATGGCTGCAGCCTCCGGAATCCTTCAGTCAAAGAAAATTAATCTGTGCCAGGACATTTGAGAGCACAGTGAATGAGCTCAGCAAACTGATCTGAAGAAAAGTACAAGGAAATTGTAAAAGAATCTCAGAACAGGTGGGAATCAATGGGTTTTGAAAATGAAAACTATCCAAGTCACAGGAAGAGACATGAACGCCGCACATGATGAATTTGCACACAATTCTGTCTTTGAAGCAAAGGATAACCACTGAAGGAGATATTTTGAGGTTTTAGACGAAACAGGGAACTAAAATCTCAATGTGAAGGATTTCAAGAGGTAGCTATGCTGTTTGGTTTCCTCCATCCCAAGCGACTTCAAAATATAACTTTAGAAAAGTCAACGGAAGAAGTTCTTAAATTCATGGGAAAATACTCATAATTTTCTTCAGACTTGATTCATGAGATTGTGTCTTTCAGGCTTTATTATTTTACAGAGGATACAGAGGTGTTCAGTTTGTCACTTGCAATCCAGAGCTACTTGAGTTTCATAGTGTCAAGTTCTCTCGATGATGTTTTACCAGAAGTGGAAAATGGACACGGCTCAGTGACCTTGCTTTCCTTGCAATTGAGGAAGACAAGACAGCAAGGATGGAGCTCGACATCATTATTGAACAATTTGCCAAGAAAAAGTGTTGCCGTGATGATAGATTTCAGTAGTTGGCAGCATGCGAGCCAATACAATTTGGGTGAGATTCCATTTTTGTTTAGGCTTGTGATTTTTGTTTCATGTTTTTCTTTTAACTTTCTGTCTTTAAAAAGCCTAAGGTGATGTGACCTTTGGGTCTCATGCTGCATGTTGGCTGACCTTGCTCTAACCCTTAAATCTGCCCCTGTAAATGCACACCTGTTACAGCACTGGCCCTGGCTAAGAGTTTCAAAGTGAGCTGAAGAGAGAAAACAGTGTCCATGGATGTTCTGGGCACCTCTCTTTTTTAAAAGCGATCTGTAGCACCTTGTGATGGGCTGTACAAACCCCACACTGGGCATCATGGGGTTAAGGGATTATTTTGGGCTCAGCCAGCCCCGCCACAACTACAGCAAATGCTCCATCTGCTGGAGAAATTAAAAGACAAGGAATTAGCTCATTTGAGTGGCAGAGCTGGAGGTGAGCAGATTTGCAGCTCCAGCAGCGCAGAGGAGAGGGAAACCTAAGGCACTGACACAGCTGCCCAAAGGGGCCCTCCCTGAGGGAAGGGAAGACCCACCCCAGAGACAAACAGAAAGGGAAGTATCCTGTGGACCTTGGACATTGGTAACCCCCTCTTACTTATTGTGTTAAAAAAGCAAGTATTGGATGAATGGACTATAAGGTGGATAGAAAGCTGGCTAGATTGTCGGGCTCTACAGGTAGTGATCAACAGCTCGATGTCTAGTTTGCAGCCGGTATCAAGCGGAGTGCCCCAGGGGTCTATCCTGGGGCCAGTTTTGTTCAACATCTTCATTAATGTTCTTGATGATGGGATGGATTGCACCCTCAGCAAGTTCGTGGATGACACTAAGCTGCAGGGAGAGGTAGATACACTGATGGGTAGGAATAGGGTCCAGAGTGACCTAGACAAATGGGAGGATTGGGCCAAAAGAAATCTGATGAGGTTCAACAAGGACAAGTGCAGAGTCCTGCACTTAGGACGGAAGAATCCCATGCACTCCTACCGGCTGGGGACCGACTGGCTAAGCGGCAGTTCTGCAGAAAAGGAACTGGGGATTACAGTGGACGAAAAGCTGGATATGAGTAAACAGTGTGCCCTTGTTGCCAAGAAGGCTAATGGCATTTTGGGCTGCATTAATAGGAGCATTGCCAGCAGATCGAGGGAAATAATTATTCCCCTCTATTTGGCACTGGTGAGGCCACATCTGGAGTATTGCATCCAGTTTTGCGGGGGTCCACTACAGAAAGGGTGTGGACAAATTGGAGAGAGTCCAGCGATTAGGGGGATGGAGCACATGACTTATGAGGAGTGGCTGAGAGACCTGGGCTTATTTAGTCTGCAGAAGAGAAGAGTGAGGGGGAGATTTGATAGCAGCCTTCAACTACCTGAAGGGGGGTTCCAAAGAGGATGGAGCTCGGCGGTTCTCAGTGGTGGCAGATGACAGAACAAGGAGCAATGGTCTCAAGTTGCAGTGTGGGGAGGTCTAGGTTGAATATTAGGAAAAACTATTTTACTAGGAGGGTGGTGAAGCACTGGAATGGGTTACCTAGGGAAGTGGTGAAATCTCCATCCTTAGAGGTTTTTAAGGCCCAGCTTGACAGAGCCCTGGCTGGGATAATTTAGTTGGTGTTGGCCCTGCTTCGAGCAGGGGGTTGGACTAGATGACCTCCTGAGGTCTCTTCCAACCCTAATCTTCTATGATTCTTGGACTTAGCTGACCCGGGGGAGGGGAAGGGGGGAGACAAGAGAAAAAGTCCCAGGGAGGGCAGCCTTGGTTGCCAGTCTACTGGTAGCCCAAAGAGCCCTGGGTCAGAGCCTGATGGAGTGGGAGGGTCAGGGCTTCCCTCCCCACAATCCTCTTGGTAGTCAGAAGTTGCGGTCCTGACCAGTAGACCATGCTCCCCAAACAGACCCCAAGTGAGGACTGTCACACACCTTTTCTTCTTCTTCATCTTCTGGTGAGGATTTTCCATTCTCCCGTCATAGATGGTGGTAAAGCAGACAAGAGTCATGAGTAAGGCTACGTTTTAATCACAGGTATTTTTAATAAAAGTCATGGACAGGTCACGGGCAGTAAACAAAAATTCACAGCCCATAATCTGTCCATGACTGTTACTAATAATACCCGCCGTGACTAAAACTTGGGTGGGGGTCTGCGCTGCGGGTGCTTGGGGGGGGCAGTCTGGGGGCACCAAGGGTGCTGGGGGAGGTAACCCAGGAGACCCTGCTGGTGGGGAGGGGGTGGGCAGCGCAGCCCGGGACCCCCACTGTTGTTGGGGGTGGGCCGGGATGTGACATGTGGCCAGGACCCCTGCTTTTGCTGTGGGGGGCGGGGAGGGTTGGCGGGGCTGGCAGGGGCTCCCTACCCGGCTCCGCATCCCTGCAGCTCTTAGGCAGCGGAGGGGGTCAGGGGGCTGAGCGCAGTGCTCCAACCACAAGCGCCGGCTGCAGCAGCTCCCATTGGCCAGGAACCGCAGCCCATGGGAGCTGCGCGGGTGCGGCCTGCAGGCACGGGCAGTGGGCGGCGTGGAGCCCCCCCCCCCATGGCCCCTCCACTGCCTAGGAGTTGCAGGGCCATGGGAGCTGGGGAGCCTCCCACCCCGAGGTAATCATGCCCCCAACGCCCTGTTCCTAGCCCTGACCCCCCTCCCAAACTGCTGCAGGTGGCCCTGTGGCTGCCCGGCTCAGGCATCCCCTGAGCCAGCACCAGCAGCTGCAGAAGTCACAGAGGTCACGGAAAGTCACGGAAGCCTTAATCATGAGCAAGACAGTAATCCTTGGAAGCCTCTGGGTGACTCTTCCTGTGTTAGGTCTCCAGAAGATGAAAAATAGCCGTGTTATACAGCACATCAGTTTATGCTCTCAACACTGGACAAAATGTAGGGTAACACACAAAATGGAGGTTCAAATCGCAGTGCAGGTGTACAATTACAAATTACTCACAAAATAAAATGAAATCCATAAGTTGATTCCAGTCTCATCACTCAGGATTTTTATTTGGCATAGAGCACAGCTATACTGCTATACAGTAACTCCTCACTTAACGTTGTAGTTATGTTCCTGAAAAATGCGATTTTAAGCGAAACAATGTTAAGCGAATCCAATTTCCCCATAAGAATTAATGTAAATGAGGGTGTTAGGTTCCAGGGAAATATTTTTCACCAGACAAAATACTATATTATATATATATATATATGCACACACAGTATAAGTTTTAAACAAATGATTTAATACTGGTACACAGTGATGATGATTGTGAAGCTTGATTGAGGTGGAGGAGTCAGAGGGTGGGATATTTCCCTTACTGCTAAATGATGAACTAGCAATTGGCTGAGCCCTCAAGGGTTAACTCTCTCACTCTACAAGGCAGCAGGAATGGAGGGAGGGGAGACAACCCAGACAGAGACTCACACCATATGTGTGAGAGAGAGAGATGCACATTTCCCCTTTAAGTACACTGCCTTGTTAATTAGATCAGCTTGCTGAGACTGCAGCTGCTGCAAGCTCCCTCTGTCCTGAGCCCTGGTGTGTCCCCCCTGCTCTATGGAAGATGGGGTAAGCAGGGTGACATTAGCCCCCCTCTTCCTCCTGCACGTCCCCCCCCCCCGGCAAGCAGGAGTCTCGGGGAGCAGCTCCAAGGCAGAGGGCAGGAGCAGCACATGGCAGTGGGGGGAGGGACAGCTGAACTGCAGGCAGCTGCTGTACAGGGAACTTAGGGGAGCGGGGAGCTGATAGGGGGGCTGCCAGACCACCCTGGTTCCAAGCCCCCACCAGCTAGCTGCAACGGGCTGCTCTTCTTGAAAGCAGTAGACAAAGCAGGCGGCTGCCAAACGACATTGGAAGGGAGCATTGCACAACTTGAAACGAGCATGTTCCCTAATTGATCAGCAATGTAACAACGAAACAACGTTAATCGGGACGACTTTAAGTGAGGAGTTACTGTACTGAGTTGACCAGAATCAAACGAAAGGGGTGGGTATAGGGTGTACCACACATCCAAAGTTACACAGAAAATCTCTTCCTTTACATAAAATTACGTAGTACATTGTACTTAATATACGTTTGATCACACTTTGGGGGATTGGCTTGGTTACTTTGTAGGACCCAAATGGTGACTCTGATGATTGAATAATCCTTCAATCCTTCAAAAAAATCCTTGTTTTGTATTTTAGACAGTATTTTGCTTGCTTAAGTCTATTCAAATCTAGTATCGCATAATATATAAATGTAATAACTGGTAATATGTAACGTTAACAAACTCTACGATCTTTGAACAGTAGGAAAACTGTGCACCAGTACCATTACTGTAGACATAGCCTAGTGATGTTGTTCTTCAAAATTCTACCAAAATGATGTAAATCTTGTTTTCCTGACTATTTACTTATTTATTTATTTATTTTATTTGAATATTTAGGTTTTGTATGGCTTGGAACATAAAGTTTCAGCCTGGAAGCAAATATGTTTTTGCACGTTGTAATATAAGAAAACGAGTTTTTGCTGTTTTCAGTTACAAACATTGAGTGGATACACTTGCAGTGTAGATTTTACATTTAGTGCTCTTGTAATTTAAAAACCGCTTTGCTGTTAAAGTTGCCAAGTTGTGTACTTAACATGGCTTTGACCATAAAGAAAACAAGAAAGTGAAATGTTTCCTGAATAACCATGAAAGAACAGTTTAAGGTCTTTATTATTTCAGGGCCAAGTCTTGATCCACCTGTGGGTATGCAAGACTCAAAAAGCAATAATAATGCCAAATTTCAGTTGTACAGCAGGGTCAGTGTATGAAGAAGCCATGCAAGGTGAACTTTGCAACCTTCTCTGTCAGGCCCGCAGAGTGGAGTCACTGTGGTCAAACCAGAAAGTGACATGGACAAAGTATTCACAGCATAGATCCACCATCTTCAGTCTCCACTCCTCTTGGCCTTTCCAAGGAGTACTGGCTGTTCAAGAAGTAAGTCCCTTTTTGCAGGATTGAAGGAGGATTCTTTTTTATATGCAGCTTCATATATCACTTGTGCAAAGATGTTTTTCTCAGGCTTTGGGGCAAGAATCAAGATTTGGCCCCAAAGAGTGCCTGGTTAGACACATTTCCAAACCAAATATTTGTGAACTTTGCCCTCATTTTCCAGGACCTGTGTTCAAGGCTCAGTGTCTATAATGGGGGTGAGGGTCGGGGTGGGGCCCGGGGTGGGGCCGAGGGAATGATGACATCACAAACACCTAAAGCAGGGGATAGAGTCAACTCCCTGGTCTGATTGAGTTGTTTGTAATGCCATCATTTCTTTCATGAGCAACACAGAACCTTGACCTCAGCTCAGGACGTGGCAGGGAAAATCAAACAAAACCTTTCCACTTACTTTTCCAATAATGCTTGTGTGTTTTGTTTTTGAAATGATAAGCCTATAGAATTATAAATGAAAACACCTTACTAGGATAATTTTAAAACAGCTTCTTTTAAATCTTAAAATTCAAATAGATACAGGAAACAAAAGGAAATAACAAGTTAAAAACGAAAGGAAATAAAATCGGGGAAGTAAGGTTTTACTGTCAGACTTTTGGGTGATGAGAATAAGTACACATCTTAGCGCCCACCACATCTAAGACATGATTCCCTGCTGACTGTGTTTGGGGGGGGGGGCGCGGGGAGGGAAGGAATCCTCTCCCCACCTCACAGAGCAGACGAGGACCAGTCCCAGTGATGCTACTTAAAGGCTGCAGTAGCTATTCTGGCCATTGCGCCCCTCATCCCGTTGTGTGGGGAGGACTTGAGGGTTGGTAGAAACTTCGTGCTTCACCCCTCTTCAACTGGAAAGAACTGCTGTGCCAGAAGTCCCCAGAATGCTAGATTGTTCACGTGCAAGAGGCTTCCCACTCGGCACAACCACAGCCGTTCCACTCGGTCCTGAACCCTGTTTACCTGTTCTAGGGGAAAGAGGACTTGAGCCTTTGTGATAGAAGATCTTAGACACTGTTTGAATTATCTAGTAAAAAGCATCTCATTTCAACTCAAAAGTGCATTAGTTGCTGTTGTACCAAAAATGTCATAAGGATATATATTTCTGTGCAGGAACTGTGCAGTTTTCATATTCTATAGCTGAGTAACCAAAGGAGCCAATATAAGCTTCCTATTCAAAATAAAAGAAATCCCGTAAACTACCTACATAGCAGGCTTTTTTTTATTGTATGAGGATTTTATTATATGAATTATTTTTTATTTTGGGGGTAAAACGAAATGGTCAATGAAACTGTATATTAACCTAACAGTGAACCAGATTCTGGCCTGTACTTTAACCACAACAACTTTCCTCCCTAATTATGTGCCTAACTACTGTTTTGCATGTGCAAATACGGGGTTTTGTAGATATGTTGTTGCATGCAGATTTTTGTGGGTGCAACCCATTGTGCCCACATTTGAAAATGTATTCATCGTATTTTGATTAAATTTTTAATATCTTATTTGTTCCCACCAATACTGGAATACTTTTTATGACTATGGGGTTTTAAGGTTCTTTTTTCATTTACAAAAAAATTCTTTAGCGTTCTGTTGAACAGCAATTTGCAAACAAATTTTTAAAATATAAAATGTGCATTTTTTCTTTCCCTTATGTTACCACTTTCTATTCCTTAGAATATTTTCTCTTTCTGTGATTCCTTTACAGCTGCTGCACATAAAGTCTGATAATGATCAACATATATTTCAAAGACCCTCCACCTTTTTCTGGTGTAATAATGAGGATTCAACTCCTTGTTTAGATATCTCTTCCATTACACTTACTCCTATGAGCTCTCCTGACTCCAGACTATCATCTGGACTATTAACACCACCACCTTCAAAAAGTGGTCTTCCAAAGCCAGTCAGTGAATACAGCATCCCAAGACCTCGTGTAATCCTGTTGTGCAAAAACTTTTTTTTTCTATTTTCCTATGTTCTCTGTTGTGTGTTGATTGTATTAAAATATACATTTTGTACAGTGGTTAAAGGACAGATCAGATGTATTGTAGGTTTTTTCTGGGTACTGTTAAAATATGGAGACTTTTGAGATGTTCTATAGTGCCTGCATCATATCCTTAAGATAATACCTTATTTTCCCAACTTTTTTACATTTCTTTTTCTTTACATTCTAATGGTTTACCTGTATGTGCTATATTTATTGGACTAGTTTGCTATTTTGGTAGAGTAATTATACTAATAATAGGTATTTACATTATTCAAGACAGTGTCCCAAAAGTCTGATTTGGAGGGCTTTAATTTTTTCAATAGAAAGAGAACTTGGGTAAGTGAGAAAGTATTGATTAGCCAGAAGAGCAATCAGCCATTATATTTGTTTTACTATAGTTTATATGAACTCTGTGCAAAATGAAGGCTGCAAATTATTTTATTCTAAAATGATCTGTAACATGCATATTGACTGCCTTCTCATAACAATTTGTCAATACTCACAACCTTTTTTCCATTTGCAAATGACATTTGGCTGTATTTGGCAAACATTATCACGGCTTTCTGCATGTGTTTACTGAATAAAAATGCTTCTCATGTTCATCCAGATTTTAATAGTATACCTTTATTTTTTGAATTAACCACTAATGATCAAATTTATTAATGGTATCAAAATACCCAATGAATATGACAAGAAATTGGAATATTGAACAGCAAAATATGAATGAAAAGCTTTTATCAAAAAGACTCATTTAAGACTGACCTTTAATATTGTTTACGTATCTATCTAGCTTCTGCAGAGCTATTTATAACCTTAAATTCTCAGTTATAATCTGGCCACAATTCACGCAAAGATCTTCCATGAACATCAGTGGGAAATCTGCATGTGAATCTAGGGTAGTTTATGGCTCATCAATACATGCAGGGCCTGATATCATGCTCCTGATGCAGACAAACCGCCTCTCCCATCAGTAGGAGTTCTGTTTGCATGAGGAGTGTGAGATCTGCCCACTTTTTGATTACTGTTGTTTGTGTTACACAGCCTGCAAATTACACACAGAATTCCCATGACATTAATGGGAGTTCCGTGTGCAGATTACCAAAGGTCTATTGCACATAAACAATATTCTCTCAAGAACCATTGGGCCATAGGCTGTCTCTGAAGTGCATGTGCTAACGCCTCTTGATGTCAACAAGAGTGTGTGCGTGCGTGTGTGTGTGTGAAAAGTCCCATATAATTTAATCATTTTTTAAAAAAGAAGTTGAACTCTAATCTTACCACAAACATGCATGAGAATTATTTATTTTAAATAGAATGAAGTAAAAAAACAAGCCAAAATTTTTATATGTGGAACCCTTAAATTAGGCATGTCAATACATATAAATAAAAATGGCCCAATTCTCAGAGGGGCTGAGTATGTCCAGATCCCACAATATGTAAATAAAATATAAATTCCAAATTCATGAGCTGGAAATTATGTGGCTTTGAGAAAATAATACCAAAAAAGGCTATTGAATAAAGACTATATAGATGAATATACAGGAAATAAATACTTTATGACTCTCTCCAGCCCAAGCTTTATATATTATACAGATTATATCTATAGATATAGATATAATCTTTCCAAGCAATACAGTCTGCAGAAGTCCGAGAGTCAACATATTCAAGAAACAGGTTAGCTTTTTGCAGAGAACAACACTTTAAAAAAACCCTGCCCACTGGGGAGTAGAGGAGCATCTCAGTGAGAGAGGAAGAAGTACTGAAAATGAGATTTCTGCCTCCAGTGAGTTCTTATCCAGAGCCTGTCTCTGCTCTATCTCCCCTTCTTCCCCACCACCTCCTGGAGTGATGCTGAATGAGAGAATGCTGTGGATGAGGGAAATATTTGTGTAGCCTCAAGAAGCAGAGAAGGCTGGTTCTGGCCTGTATATGGACTTTATGTTAAAATAATAATAGTAACCTAGTTATATGGGTAGAAGGTTTTATTTGATCCCGCACAGAGTGAATGTGCTGCTAAGGAATCGCATTCTGATCTCCAGCTCTGCCCTTCTTTTCTGGAATGGAACTGTCTGTGACTGCATCTCTGTGAAGGGACAGTTTGAGCTACATAGAAACTACTAAAGAAAGGAAAATACCTTTCCAACATTCCTATTACAGCTGCATGGCCCAAGAGGGCTGTGGAACGCCCATGAGCCAGCATCTGTAAAGGCTGCTTATCACACAGGTTGTAGCATTGAGATAATCTGACTAAATCAGTCTGTCTTAATCCTGTGGTTACAACCTCTTTCGTGTCAGCATTTTGACCAAATTGTGAATTATTTTGCCAAGTTAATTAGGAAATAGGACATTTTTCATCTGGCATTATAGTATTTCTAGTTTCCAGAAGCTTATTTTCTATAATGTGAGTAAAACTGAACTTGCATATGTGTGTCCCATATCAGTGGTATATATTTTGCCTTAGTTTGGTTTGTCATTCTGAATTTTTAAGCTGTTTTTAGTGTCTGTTCTGTATTGACTTGACTGCGCTGTATTCTATGTCCTGGGAGCGATGGTAGAACTGCTGTATGAGCTGTGATTCATGTTTTTATTTTAATGTGACTTTGGAACCGTGGTAACTTATTTGCTTATCCAGTATTTGTTGAAGTCTGCTAAAAAGTCCTGGGCTTTCATAATGAAATATTTTCTGCTCCCCATTCAAGGATACATTGTTTTTATTTTGGATTTTAATATTACATGTTGTCAGTGTGTTAGATGTCCAGGTTATTGCTTATCACAAAATACATTCCACGCATTGAGGACAGCAGCTCTCATAGGTTGTCAAATAAATACTCATGTTATATAAGGAGAAATTAGTAAAGAAAAAAATATTGGAATTATATCTTTTAATTTCAGGCACTATTTCTGTACATTCAAATGTATAGCCTATTGCTGTTGCCCCGTTATCTTAAATGGGTCTTGGGAATAATACCTCTATTCAAATTCTTATTAATTTAGAGTTATTTCTTTCCAGCTCTTTCAGGTCTAAATGTCATTTATTTCTGGCTATCTCAGATTTACTGAAAATGTGAAATTTACAATGCTATTCGGGTTTTAGCATGTCCCATAAACTCTTTGTTGTGAATGCCATTTGCTTGGTGTCAGGAGCTGGTTTTTGCATGCTGTTATTTTTGATACTGTAGCTCTTATCTGCATGCTGAAAAGTTCAGTATTGTGATTTTTCATGTGAAATATTACCCTAATATTTATTGTCCTTATTGTAGGCAGGCAGTGTGACACCTAAATCACCCTCCACTGACATCTTTGATATGGTTCCCTTTTCTCCCATATCCCCTCAGTCATCAACACCTACTCGCAATGGCACACAGCCTCCTCCAGTACCCAGTAGATCTGCAGAGATCAGTAAGTTTTGTAACAACTGACCTAATTTTTTCATATATTGTTTTTTTAATAAAGCATCTAAAATGGTTTACTGACATTTTCGTGACAAGCCATTTACTGTTTTTGTTAGTCACATGTCTGATAATGCCATTTCATTTTTATACCATCTGACCCAAATTCTTTGCAGTTCCTGCCAAGTTAAATAATGAATAAATTCATTGAATTGATTAAACTATCATATTCACAATTTGACAGTTGGGAATTAAAACTTCCTTACTTTTTATAGTATGTTTTTTTTTAAGTTAACCCAGGAAGTATTTTGACTTCCAGTTACATTTTCTTTATTGCTGCTCGCAACATTAATATTTTTTGTAAACCTCCATTTGGTGGGGAGGGGGCGGGGGGAAGAGTGGTGATGGTATAGAAGGGAGAGTTGGATTCACAGCTGAATATTCAGAGTTTATTGGGGTAATAGTGTTCATGTAACTTTTCATGTCATCCATGAGAAACAAGGATAAAAGCTCAGAATCTCAGTATGAAAGTAGTGTGTTCTGCTTCCAGCATTTCACCATGATGGAGGAATATTACATTTTATTGCCTGGCATGGTCTAGAACAGGGGTGGCCAACCTGTGGCTCCGGAGCCAGATGCAGCTCTTTAGAGGTTACTATGTGGCTCCTTGCATAGGCGCCAACTCCGGGGCTGGAGCTATAGGCGCCAATTTTCCAGTGGGCTACAGGGTGCTCACTGCTCAACCCCTGGCTCTGCCCCAGGCCCGGTCCCCACTCCACCCCTTCCCCCAAGGCCCCCGCCCCTTCCCCTGAGTCTGCTGCACCCTTGCTCCTCCTCTTCCCCCCCCCAAGCTTCCTGCACACCACAAAACAGCTGATCACGGTGGGCAGGAGGCACAGGGATGGAGGGTTAGGTGCTGATCGGTGGTGCTGCTGACGGATGGGAGACACTGGGGGCGGGGAAGAAGCTGATGGGGGGCTGCTGACGTGTTACTGTGGCTCTTTGGCAATGCACATTGGTAAATTCTGGCTCCTTCTGAGGCACAGGTTGGCCACCCCTGGTCTAGAAGCCCTATCCTGAGAGTTGCTGAGCTCTCCGAATTTGAGCCCAGAATGTACTAGAGAAAGTAGAGTACCCAATTCAGCCCAACTACAAGTCCACTGAAGTCACTAGTGTTTTGCCTGCTCAAATCAAGGTTCAATTTGATCTGCAGACTTTACAGAATGTGTCACTGCACATCTTCCACCTAGTGTACAGATGAAGATCCATTTCTTGGTCTCATCTAGGTCAGTGGCAAAAGCCCATTGATTTCAGTGGAAGTAGAATCAGGCCCAAAGGTACCAGGTACCAGAAATGGTACCTAATTCTGATCACAGTTACAGTGGTGTAAATTAGGAGTGACTCCAATTAAGCTATGCATTAACTCAGTGTAGAAAAGTGGCATAAACGAAACTAACATCAGTCCTGCTTTTAATTTCTTTAACCTAACAGAAAAACACTGCAAGAAAATTTGTCATTTACCGGTGAACTGAAAGGCTGTTTATAGTTGATGAAAGTATTTGCATTTCTTTTGAACAGCAATGTTGCAATTGTGTTGCAATTGTGCAACAAAGCTTTATAATGTTTGGTGTTTTTCTTAAAGCCCCATCTTTTGAGTCCTCTGGTTACAACATAATCTCAGTTTTCATTTTTTTTAAAAGTATATTTCTAGCCCTCGTGGTTGCAAAGAAAAACAGAAAGTAGGTAATGAGAACAAACATTAATTTTGTTTTAAAATTTCATGATTTTAAAGTCAATCTCAATTTTGGGGGACTGACTTATGAGTTTTGAACATGAGATGATACTACTGCAACAGTTGATGTCATTAACACCTAACATGGAGGTCAGGTGTTGCACGTGTTAATGATTTCATTAACTGCTTAAGGAATACATGTCCATAAAGGAAATACCTAATCCATATTTTCAATAAGTTTCTACAGATGCTCTGGCCATGTATGTGGCAAAACTAGTAGCCAAATTATTGTAGTGTTCTAAAACCATTGGGCTACTGGTTCTGCCACATTCATGGCCACGGCATCTGGCTCACTACCAAAAACCAACAGAGACCAATCAGCACGTACCATGTACTGGACTTTCAGAAGGTCTTTGACAAGGTCCCTCAACAAAGGCTCTTATGCAAAGTAAGGGGTCATGGGATAAGAGGAAAGCTCTTCTCCTGGATTAGTAACTGGTTAGAAGATAGGAAACAAAGGGTAGGAATAAATGGTCAGTTTTCACAGTGGAGACAGGTAAATAGCAGGGTCCCCCAAGGATCTGAACTGGGACCACTGCTTTTCAACATATTCATAAATGACCTGGCTAAAGGGCTAACCAGTGAGGTGGCAAAGTCCAAAGCAGACTGCAAAGAGTTACAAAGGGGTCTCACAAAACTGGGTGACTGGGCAACAAAATTGCAGATGAAATTCAGTGTTGATAAATAGAAAGTAATGCACATTGGAAAACATTATCCCAACTATACATACAAAATGATGGGGTTGAAATTAGCTGTTATCAATCAAGAAAGAGATCTTGGAGTCATTGTGGATAGTTCTCGGAAAACATCTACTCAATGAGTACCACCAGTCATGCCTACAAATTCCATTACTCTAATGAATACGCCGTTTTTCTGCTAGAATATAGAGAAAATATATTTTTGTCTTGATCTGACTATTGACAAACCATTTTGAATTAATTGTGAAAAAGAAAGGAATTTTAAATTGAACTGATAACCTGGATACCCAGTTTCAATTCAGAGGGTGACATATGTTCTGAAAAGTGAGTAAGAAACGTGCATATACCAGAAATTTAAAGAGACACTGAATGATTGAGGTATTGCTGAGTGTCTTTACAATTGCTCATAGCCCTAATGTTGCCACCCTTGTTCACACTGAGTAGTACTTTACTCCACTGATTTCAGTGGGACAGCTGGTACAGTTTGATAGCACCAAAGACTGGCAGAATCAGTTCCTAAGCATCATATCATATTAGTGTAGTCTGGCAGTAGAAATCTTTTCAAACATAGCCTAGAACTCTCTTTGTGCTGCCTGGTATGCTTCAGTTATAAGGGATATTCTTGCAATATTCTTTATGTTCTCAAAATCTCATTGATCTCATTGCAATTTGGGATGCACAGAAAGGACAGGTTTGGGTCTTTTATCTGTATAAACTTGTGTTATAGATTAATCTATATTCAAGTTGGGATTTTATAGCTCAAGAAAGGATACAAAGGAGGCTCTAAGCCACCTTTCTGCCTCCTCTGCTCATGAGGCTGGCTCCTGGTGAAAGTTATAGCATGTCCCATCCACACCCCCATTCCACCCAAGAATGGTTCCCTTTAGAGCTGGTCAGTAAAATCCCAAGAAGGCATTTTGTTCTCAGAATTTACTGATTTGTTAAAATTTAATGTTTCACAGAGACAGTTAGGTTTTGATGATGCTCCCCCAGAAATTAGGCAGGATTTCAGCAGAACCCTGCCTAACAGATAGTTTTCAAAACCTGACTCGTTTTCTGCCAGCTGGGCTCCTCAACATCCCAGGCTTCCAGGCTCCTGGTGCCTCAATCGCTGGCTCTACCCATCCCCATTGTAGATGAGAGAGAGCTATGTGGAGAATGACCATTCTGTTTCACAGGGGATTTCAATGCTTTGAAATTTATTTTTGTTTCAATTAGGAAAGCAAACAAAAAAATTAGAAATTTTCTATGAAAGGGAATGCTCAGGATGCAAAATGGGGTTCTTCAAGGTGAATGGCAAAGCTAGTTAAATCCAGATTGTTTACTGAGTGCTTCCACCAGCCAATGATTTTTTTTCCACTTTGTGAAATACACCTCTACCCCAATATAACGCTGTCCTCGGGAGCCAAAAAATCTTACCGTGTTACAGGTGAAACCGCGTTATATTGAATTTGCTTTGATCCGCCAGAGCGTGCAGCCCCGTCCCGTTGGAGCGCTACTTTACCGTGTTATATCCAAATTCGTGTTATATCAGGTCGCGTTATATCGGAGTAGAGGTATAATCCAGAATCTTTCTGTCTGTGGTATGGCCGATAACATAATACTGCTAGAATGAGATTTGTGGTATCAGCATTGTCACAAACTGAGAAATTATGAGAGATCTTCAGCAAACCAGGAAGAGCGAGGCCTAAAAAGAATATTTAAAAAGTTAATTAAAATGTATTTGAATGCAGAATGGTCTCACCAGCCTGGTTAGTGGGATTAATGAGTACAGAAATCTCAGTTTAACTCAATTTTAAATTCAGTTTTCAAGTTCACCTCCACAATATATAAACATTGCAGATACAAGGGTTGAAAAATCAGTTATTCGGTTCTTCTTTTGGTTACCCATGAAGAACTGAGTTCAGGTACTTCCTTTGTGAAAATTCCAATAAACAATATAGAATCCTTTAAATAATCATCATAGTGTGTCTCTGATATATCTATAAAAACAGCCATACTGGGTCAGAGTATCCTGTCTCTGACAGACACCTGTACCAGATGCTTCTGAGGGAGTGAACAGAACAGAGAAATTTATCAAGTGATCCACACCATCATCCAGTCCCCACTTCTGGCTGGGGGACAGAGGTTAGGGACACCCAGAGCATAGGGTCGCAGCCCTGACCATCTTGGGTACTAGTCATTGATGGACCTGTCCTCCATGAATTTATCTAATTTTTTTAGAACCCAGTTATACTTTTGGCCTTCAGAACACTGCTGGCAATGAGTTCCACAGATTGTGCATTGTGTGCAGAAGTACTTCCTTTTGCTTGTTTTAAACCTGAAGCCTGTTAATTTCATTGGGTGACCCCTGTTTTTTGTGTTATGTTAAGGGGTAAATAACACTTTTTCTTCACACCATTCATGATTTTATAGACCTCGATGATATCTACACTCAGTTGTCTCTTCCCTAGGCTAAGCAGTCCCAGTCTTTTTAATTCTCTCCTCATATGAAAGCTGTTACATACCCCTAACCATTTTTGTTCCTCTTCTCTGTACTTTTTCCCCAATTCTAATGTATCCATTTTGAGATAGGGTGACCAGAACTGCACACAGTATTCGAGATGTAGGCGTATAATGGATTTATATAGTGGCAAAAAGGAATTGCCAGGTGAGAAATTCTCATGTCTTAAGTTATCTTACAACAAATTTGAATATCACCTGCTTTGTCATGTCATAGATAGTCAAAAAGGATCTGTGTTACCTCTGTCCTAATCTACATAATCAGGATGGGAAATACTATATTATTACAATGGGAACTCTCATTGAGGGACTGTTCTCAGTCATGGAGATAACACAACGACAGGTGCAGTATTTCTAAATCCTGTTTTGAAAATTGCTTTTATACTTTTCTCTCTCTAAGTGTAATGCATATGTGTAATATAGTCGTTTTTGTAACAAAAAACTAGTTTCATTGTTAAGTATCTGCTGATTTTTAACCTGCTGTTAGGCTACATTTCATACAGGGCAAGGGCTGCACATTCAAACTTAAATGTTGTCTTCCACTTCTATAGACCAGAGGCGCTTCTCACAGAGCGGGATGGCCACACAGGGAAGCTGCATCCCTTAAAGGCATGTAGTGGTTCACTCCTTATGCAGGGTGAAGGGCTCTGAGAGACAAGCCTGCGGTGATTCCCCTGGTCAGGGTGCAGCTGCGTCCATCACACAGCTGTGCCTAAATGTCGTTAGCTAGCCCAAAGTTACCACACAGCTGACAGCCTCTGTTCAGGAGAACAGCGACAATAATGTGGCTGCTCAGGACAAGGCTGTATGAAGAAAAATGAGCATGGAAGCTTTCACAACACCTGCCTGTCACCATGTCTGGCTCAAGGCAGTGTTGTCCATTTCTCTCATAACTCGGAGTATTACATCCACTCACAAACATGTCATGAAAAATAAATGTTATTTTTAAGTACAGCAAAGAGAGTGTGGAAGTACAAGGTCAATTTTCAGTCCTCTCCAAAGAATAGTATTTGATCAAACCCAACCCTAAAATAGATATTTAGATGCTGAATGTGTTCAGGCATAATTTGCATTGGAAAGTTTACTTGATATGGCACTGGATAAAAGTTTATATATAAAGTTAATTTTGAACATTAATTAAACTGATGAATGGCATGGTTTAGCTCATCTAGAATAAGTCTTTCTATGCTTAGTTTTGAAGGATAAAGTTACATAAAATAAATAATAGTAAAAACAAACCATTCCCTCACCTGAAGGGAGAAATTACTTATCAAACCCTGTAACCTGCAACCCTTACACATGTGAGTAGTTCCATTGACTTGAGCAGAACTAATTCTTGCAGGTTTGGGCCCAAATGAGAAATATTCCAGAATAACTGAAAATATTCCATATCAGTTGAATGTTCAGAAACTTCCTTTTAATAATAATGTGAAGTTATATTTCAGCCCTAAGAAATGCAAAAGCCATGTTTTTTTTATTTCACTGCCCGTTTTGTAAGGCATGATATCAAAAACTGACTGCCTTCAGCTATCTGCCAAGGGCAATAGTCACACTGAAAAGTATCATCTTCTTGGTATTATGAAATGGAAGTACTAAATAAAAATTATAATAACTCATATCTATAGTAATGAATATACGTATATCTCCTGAACACTACAGAAGAATGATGATTCTGCGCTCATTGTCAGTTAGAGCATCCCTCATGCCCAACGTATGCTGGCTACCAGCTGGGGATCGCCAGAACTGAAGAGTACTCCAGCCATATCTCTTCAGTGCACCCCAGATAAATCCTCTTTGTTGTACAGAAAGCCACAGGTGCAGAGGCCAGTTACATCAGCTCTATGCTAGCCAAGGATTCTCCTACACCATGGTGGTCTGTATCTGCCTACAATGGATAGCTTTCTGCTGGCATAAAGGAGCTGCACCATGAGCCAGGATATGGTCCTAAGGTTCGAGGCCACATATAACCACATGGACTGTAATGTAACCACAGCTTCTGAGGTTCTGGTTAACCAATCAAATTCCATCTTGCTTTAATACTTTAATGTTCAGTATGACAGAAACATTAAAATAGCCTCTTAATATTTGTTGTTTCAAATGGATTTTGACATACATAAGGTTAGTTGTTAATCATGGCAAAAAAAGGGAAAAGTCATGATCCTATCATGGAAAAAATGCAAACGTTGTCATTTTAGTTAAATATGTTGTGGCACATGATAATTAAGTTGTTTGCAATGAGACATTATGAGAACTCTAATATCCTAAAATCAGAATATCTTAAAGCCATGTAATAATACTAAATTGTTAGTTTAAAACCCATGCTCCATTGCAATGGACATATACGATAAAACTTCAAGAAACAGTCTTGTTCAGTAGTGGGCTGGCATGGGAACCACGTCAGTGGGTGAAATCCTGGCCCTGCTGAAGTCAAGAGAATTTTGCCATTGACTTAAGTGGGGCCAAGACTTGAACCTGTGATTTTCTATGAATCATACACATGCACACACCCACACAGAATTGCCATCAAAATCACGGCTCTCTAGACATACTGTTCTATAAACAGATTTCAAAATTAATATATTAATATTCTGTATTCTGTATCTATCCTGTGCAATTTCTTTCAACATTGATTGCATGAACAGTAATACTGTAACATGCAGTCTCTTGAATTAGAAAATACTTTGTAGTTTGTTGTTCAGTGTAACGTAATTGACTACTGACTCCCAACTCTTGACTCTAATGTTGCCGGTCATATTTTGGGCTAGAACATAAAGCTAGTAGTATCACAGGTATCAATAGCCCTCTTTACTTTTAAATTAACACACTTTATAATTGGATAGCATGGTTAGCAGATCAGGTGGATAAAAGATAGGATATTGTATTAACTTTCCTTCTGGCAACTATGCAGATGTAGTTACCTAGTTTTGCAAGTGATGCAACCAATACATTTAAACTGTTAGCAAAATGGTTATCAAAACCAGTTTAGCTGGCTTCCAGTCTGGATAGGAATAGCATATTTACATGGCACTCATTTTATGGTGAAAAAAACATCTGTACCTGATGAGAAAGAAAAAAATAAATGAACTTGGGCTACAAATCAGATGAAATTGGAGAAATTGGAGAAGCTGGATATGAGTCAACAGTGTGCCCTTGTTGCCAAGAAGGCGAATGGCATTTTGGGCTGTATAAATAGGGGCATTGCCAGCAGATCGAGGGACTTGATCGTTCCCCTCTATTCGACATTGGTGAGGCCTCACCTGGAGTACTGTGTCCAGTTTTGGGCCCCACACAACAAGAAGGATGTGGAAAAATTGGAAAGAGTCCAGCGGAGGGCAACAAAAATGATTAGGGGGCTGGAGCACATGAGTTATGAGGAGAGGCTGAGGGAACTGGGATTGTTTAGTCTGCAGAAGAGAAGAATGAGGGGGGATTTGATAGCTGCTTTCAACTACCTGAAAGGGGGTTCCAAAGGGGATGGATCTAGACTGTTCTCAGTGGTACCAGATGACAGAACAAGGAGTAATGGTCTCAAGTTGCAGTGGGGGAGGTTTAAGTTGGATATTAGGAAAAACGTTTTCACTAGGAGGGTGGTGAAGCACTGGAATGGGTTACCTAGGGAAGTGGTGGAATCTCCTTCCTTAGAGGTTTTTAAGGTCAGGCTTGACAAAGCCCTGGCTGGGATGATTTAATTGGTATTGGTCCTGCTTTGAGCAGGGGATTGGACTAGATGACCTCCTGAGGTCCCTTCCAACCCTGATATTCTATGATTCTATGAAATAAGATTAGTATAGTACTGAGCTAATATAGTAGAGTGATATTGAAGATATTGGATCTTGACTGGACCTTAAAAATAGGCAGTGACACAATTAAGAAAAACAAAGACTAGTTAGGAAGAAAAAATGAATAGTGAGAAGTTGCTGTAAGGCACTGACAGAAAGAGATGTACAGATGTACTGCTCCGTTTCAGTTCCGGGTTCTTTGGACATGTATGATAACTGATCTTTCATGGTCCACTACTTTTTGTTTTTTTATTCTTAATCTTATCTAAGAGTAAACTAAAATGACTGTGGGCTAATAGTTGTTTCCATTAATACCAGCTGTGTCTAAAAGAACTATGTCACAAGTCAAGGCCTTACCTTGTGTATACAGAGGGCCATTTGTCTTTATGCAAACCCTCTGACCTGACTGCAAGAAGCAACAAACAAGTGACCTGAAGACTGGATAGTTTTCAAGAGTCTATTTCTGCCATAGATTAAATTAAAAAAAAAAAAAGATGAATGGTTGGTGCCCACTTCTGCACCTTTTTCATTTGTGAAACTCCCACACACAGTAATTGCAGGACTATGCCATTAGGACTTACCTCACAGAGATAAGGGGTAAGGCCTGAACTTCCTTCAGCTAGGCTATGATATGATAATTACTGAACATTCCTAAAAAAATATGCAAGAGAGAGAACTGAAAACAAATGAAGAAGTGAAAACATCAGCTTGGCAGCATTCTTAGAAAGGGAGGAAAATAAGCTAACTCAGACTAGCTTCCAAGTTTATATTTAAACATTGCTGTTCATAAAATGGATGACTGGAAATGTTGTTGTTCAGGTTATTTTGTAGGGAGACATGCTTACCACGCACCATGCTACTCCTTCCATATGTCACTAACCTTTGACTTAATGTTTCTTTTCATTCTAGAGAGAGACCTTTTTGGAGCAGAACCATTTGACCCTTTTAGCTGTGGAGCAGGAGATTTCCCTCCAGACATTCAGTCCAAACTAGATGAGATGCAGGTAATTATTTATTTATCATTTCAACAAATGGTTTCCATTAGCACATGAACACTTGCCTAATAAGGGTAAAGTATACATCATAGAACTGTCTTTGTGTTATAGCATGTTAAGAATTTGTTCCTTAGTATGCAAAGAAGAATGAACTTTGATCTTTGTGGATGGATCCCACTGACCTTCAATCAGAGTTGAACATTTGACTCCCTGAGGCAATCTTGAATATTCTCAGTGTCTTTAGAAAGAATGCATTTGGCACTTAAGTGTACTAATTATTGCTGGTTGGAAATTTTCTGACATCATTTGACATTTCCTGTCAGAAAATGATGTTTACTTGAAATAAAAATGCTCTGCAGGACCATCCTGATTTTGACAAAATTCCAAGCAAAACCAGACAAGTTTCCAATAGAACCCTGCCTAATTTTCTGCCAGTTTACCTGCCTGGCTCCTTGGCAGCCCAGGTTCCTTGGCAGCTGGGGGCGCCTAAGTAATGGGCACCTCGGGGAGAGTTGGAAATGTTTAGAAAAGGTCACAATGAAACTCTGGAATTCTGATTCATGGGAAATGTTGAGATTTCATTTATCATTCCAATTTGGAACAACTTTTTCATTTTGAAATTTATTGTAGACTGGGAATTCAAGTCTCTGACCAGCACTAGTACTAATATTTGCATAGAGTAAGGTCAAAGCTAAAGTTAATAGGACATGAGAAATATCACTCAGAGGTTTGGCATCAGGAAAACCTAGGTAGAACAATTCTACTGTGGAATTTCCACAGCATTGTTTAAATAATTTCTTCAACAAAGGGGTTTGAATTTGATTGCATAATGCATGTGATATCATCCTATAAAGAATGTTCGCATAAATCAATGGTTTGGATTAAAAAAAAAACCCTAAGACATGTTTATATTTCTTTATACTATTTCTAATATCTCTTTTATCTTCTTGTGCTTTCCTGGGTGTTTAGCGTCAGCGATGGTTGGTATATTGTATTTTAATATCAATATTAAATCAATTTGTTATAATTAAAATCCTAAAAAATGGGCATGCTGTATAATTGACATCTTTGGTGAGGCTTATATTTTATGTCTCTAATTCAGGACCATTTTTATGCAAATGTTTTTGGGGGGCTTTGTTATTTTTAAGAGGGGGTTGGTGGGTTGGTTTGGGGCAGGGGAGTTGTCTTTCAAGTAATAATTTATAGACATTTTTTCCCAATTGTTCATTTCCTTATTTAAATATGGTTGCTTTTTCCTTACCACTTACACTGGTATTGTATAAGTTAACTTTCGCATTTTCATCATCAGACCATTGCTAGTGAAAGTGTCTCTTCAGGCAAATATTATTTATCAATCTATTCTACCCAAATGTATCTGGAACCTGGAGGGGGGGGGGTAGCGGGGGAGGATGTTTCTGTCTTGGTTGTTGGTGTTAATTTCTCTTGTATGATCTTTTGACACAATATGAGGCATCTTCCATGCTGGCATATGAAAATATAGGGATGTTGAAAAACCTGTGGCATTTTTTTGCTTCCATTTCACACTTGAACTTCAGAGGCAAAATTGTTGACATTAAGCTTTTGTATTATAAGATCTATATAATAAATTAGTTCTTGATTAAGATCAGTCAGTTGCTTGCCTATTTTGAAATGGAAAGAAATATGAAACAGTGCATGATAGGCAAGTTTGGCATCTTAGAAAAGTCATGAGTGGTTTCTTGGGCCCACAAGCCTATCTAAGGAGTCAGTGAAGATGTGAAAACAATTAGGAAGAAAAACATAAGCAGTTCCAAGAAACCTAGTGAGGCCAAAAAACACAATCTGAGGAATATGACAGTAATGGGGAATATGAGACAAAACTGAAGGCCTCGTTTATATTCTATAGTAGACATGTATGTAGATCCAGCATGTTTGTACTCATTCGCTTCGTAAAAATATAGATTTTCTGAGTTTCAATAAGTGTATATTTGATCAAATAATATAGAATGCTGTTATTTATTGGTTGTCTGTCTAGGGAGACAATTTACATAGAGTTCAGCAGTGAGGGCAAGATAACAACTTAGAACAGCTGATCATTCAAGAGAACATAAAGCTACTGATATAAGTGGGGAATTTCTAAGTAATTTCCAGTGTACAGAGTTAGTATATGTTTATAGCAGGTAATGTTTGAGACAGACAAAGAGTGAAGGCATAACAAGAATGTCAGTAAAAAAAACAGGTGATAAGAAAGCACTAAGTAGCTGCTGCTTGTTATTACTGTCAGCACTGCCAAAAAAGCTGGGCTCAAATTAAATTCTCTGAACTTTTGGGTATCTTTCCAAATCCAACTTTAATTTTGGTCCATATTTCACAATTATGATATTTCTACTGTCACTGTGAATCCGACCTTTTAGGAATGGTCAAAATCCAGACATGGACCCAGATCTGAATTTTGCAGCTCAGACACATCTCTGGTAAACATGCTGTGACAGTATCCTCCCGGGGTGCAGCCTGGGACTGTGGGACCGCTGTGCCCCCTGAACTCTCTCCAGTCTGGGCTGTCTCTCACAATGCCTTGCTAGTGACCAACAGCAAACCCCTCCAGGCATTGTGATCACTCAGCACAACAGCATATGAAGCCCCACACGCAGCTATATTGCATGAATGCTTCCAGAGCCACTCATGAATCACCCAGAGAAAGGCACCAGCCAAATACCCCCAGCTCCCAGCACCGTACCTGAGAAATATACCATCTTGCACTGCTCAAGATGGGCAGTGCAGTTTTATTAATTAGTTCACTACTTCAACAATGGAAAGCGGTTATACACCAGCCTTTGTCAAACCTGAGCAGATTTGCCGGGCACTTCATACAAATTCACTGGTAAAGATAAACAGTTAAACAAATGTATTGACTATAAATGATAGATTTTAAGTGATAGGCAAAAAGGCAGAGTTAGTTACCAAAAGAAATAAAATATAAGCATGCAGTCTAAACTCTCAACCCTATTAGACTGGGCAGCAGCAACTAGATTAAGCAGTTTTTCTCACCCCACTGGATATTGCAGTCCTCAATATACAGGTTTGTTCCTTAAACCTGGGCCAATCTCCTCTGTTGGAGTCTTGTCTTCTTCTCAGTGTCTTAGGTGCTTGCAGCGTAGGTTGGGGCAGGAGAAGGGCCCAGCACATGGCCACTCTCTCTGTTTCATACCCTCAGTCCATGTGCTTGGAAAACACAAGTTCAGGCATGTCTGGGAGCACTGCTGAGTCTCCAGGCAAAGTTGAGCAATTCCCCTGGTGTGGCCCCTTGCAGGTGAGTCATTGCATTGTAGCTCCCTTGCTGGACAATGGTTGTTGATGGCTGATTGATACCCCGCCCGGGTGTTGGTTACTTTCCTTGCTGTTGCCTCTGGGGAGCTAATATCTGGCTGATTCCCCAATTTACAGCATGTTTTACTGACCACCATACAACACAATTCTCATAACTTCATATGCATTAATGATACACATATATGGATAGAGAAATGACTTTCAGCAGGTCAAACCTTTGCCCTGATACCTTACAAGACATGCTTTTATATGTAAGATCACGATTATATGAAAATGAGGAATATGGGGGTTCCAGGACGCTCCCCCAAGGTATAGAATGTCACACATCCCTTCTGTTTTGCTGAAACATTTTCATCCCTCTGTGTTTTTACCATACTTCACACATAAATCAAATTAGTCTTTCCATATTCTCTAATCTCCTGAATTTGAAGTTTCTTAGAGGATGTTACATGGACGGAAACTTTCCCATTTCACAAATTATAGCAGCAGCATCTGTTATATGTTCTAAAGTCTCACTTTAGCTAACCTTGTACAGCTTGCAGAAGCTGTGGCCATTCTTCTTTCTCTTCCTAATGCAATAAGAGGCTTGCCTTTATTTTCCCAGAAATCAATCACATTTAGATAGAGATCATTATCTGCTCAAATACATGTAAATTTGCCATTGGATCTTTGGGTCTGTGCTGCTTTAAGCCCAGTGGGTGCAGTCAGACTAACAATGAAAAGCAAGTCAACCAGGTTAAAAAACAGAAAGTTCTACCATTTACCTGAGCTCAGGACTGTGCTACATCTCAGCAATGCTGGCCATTGAATGACTGAAAAACTATTGGAATCACTAGTGTGTGTCCTCGCTAGAGCTGGTCAAGTATCTAGATTCCTCAGATTTCCAAAGGAATACAGGCCTGCGTATGTCTCCAATACTGCCCTAGTTGGTTTGGTAACCTATCCTCTGCTCTCAACATTGTAGATCAGGTGTCTGTACTCATATTGGTAAATCTGGCCACTGTATGCAATACCAGTTGTCGTGAGATGATGTTGATGTGCTCTGAAAGGGCCTTTCAGTGGCTTAAGCTATGTTTACACTTAAAATGCTACAGCAGCACAGCTGCAGCACCGTAGCTGCACGATTGTAGCATTTCAGTGTAGACACTTACTACAGCGACAGGAGAACCCCTCCCATCACTGTAGTAAATCCACCTCCTGAGAGAATTCTTCCATTAATCTAGCATTAGCTTCTTTGGGACTTAGGTCAGCTGAACTGCATCTCTCAGGGGTGTCAATTTTTCATACCCTTGAGCGACACAGCTGGATCTAACTTTCTAGTGTAGACCAGCCCTGGGTTTTTACCTCTTAGAGACATCCCAGAAGGTAGTTTGGGGCAATTACTTTTTTGCATCATGGAATTCTGTAAGACGCCCTCTCTCCCTGCCTTTTGTATATATAATTGGCCCTTAAGAGGCATAATCAAGAGGCCATGAGCTACAGTGTTTTCATTATGTTTTTTGCTCTCATCTCTGTTTCTGTTTCATCTGACTGTGACAGGGCTTCTGAATGACTTATCCAATGTGTACTAGCTATTGGGGAATGGATGATGGTTAGCTGACTGAAACTGAGTCTGAACAAGATTGAAATGATGGTGGTTGGATGAAGGAAGTAACTGGAAAATATGCTGTCCTTTAACTGAGTGTGTTTATCCATCATTTGTTACTAAAGTTCACAATCTGGTGGTCCTATTTGATCCTCTTCTGCTGTTTAACAGTCATGTGGCCACCCTAGCCAAGACAGTGCTTTTTCCTCTCTCTGACTCCTAGAAATTGCAACCATTTCTTTGGATACGGACATTGCTATTGTGATTCATGCTTTCATCACTTCAAATTGTGCCACTAAAATGTGCTGTACCTGGGGCCTCTCATTAAATCAATTTGGAAATCTAAGGTGGTGCAGAATATGCAGTTTGCTTAATAAGGGGAGTTTCTTACCATGATCACAACCACAGATCCCAGCCTTCAATGTACCCATCCTTTCCCAAAGACTGGAGATGGGCATGGTTGGGTGCCCTGCAGATCAACAGGTTTGAGCTATTTCAGACCCAATGGGGAGTGATTTCCAGGGTTATTGGTAAAATTACTGGTTGCACTTAGTAATTTCTTCCTGAATTTTTAAAGTCATGGTGAACATGCTGTTTTATTGGGACAGCAGCATCTTCAGTAAAAAATCCTGCCTGTCCGCAGAAGCTAAAGTACATATATATAATGATACAAATAATATATTTCAATGTGTTGTGCTTGTACGTGGTTCCCTTTCAATGAAAAATTGTTGTGTATTACAGATATTAAATGCTATTTTATGTCCAACAAATATTATGAAAAATATAGTATTGACTGCCCATAACATATTTAATATCATTATTTTTAAAAGAATATTCTGACTTCTAAAATAATCCTGCTTTTCAAAAATAATGAAACAAAGCATAAATGCTCATCCATTTTTCTCCAGCTCTGGCATTTCAACTGACATCATTATTATTATTATGACAGCTGAAAGTGTTGGTCTTTGGGAGTGAAAGGTGAAGAGAGATATACACACTGCAATCTGGGTTTCATAATAAAGATACAGCACCTTAACCCATATAATTTCTTAAAACCTGTGCATATGAATTGTGTGCCTGAAAGCCTGCACAAAGCCTTGATTGTTCTCAGTTAACTGTGAGAGCTACAGATGAGAGAAATTATTAAATAAAAAGTAAAAGTAGCCCATGGCGTTCTAAATCATCTCTCCTCCATAGATGCACAAAAAGGGCACTCTTGTCACCCAGATCATCCCCTTTCCTTGCAAAAGGGAGTTCATCTGACTTCACAGCACTGTTACCACCCCTGCTCCTGTTACCTAGACTCTACAGAGGATAACGGGAGTTAGCAAGCTAGGGGGGTACCTGTTGTTTCCCCCTCTTCCCCCAGGAAGCTTAGACAGAAGAAATATCATAGCCAGGCCGGTTTGAACTATAGAACTTTAAAAAGCTGCGGGCCAAATTTATAAGCAGGTTTAAAAAAGAAAAACAAATTTATGTATCTAAGACCACATTCAAGAGCATGATATGCCCATGGAAACCTCCAAAGGCTAGTGCTGTGCTTGACAGATTGGATTTGCAGATTACAAAAATAAACCCAACAAAAAATATGTTTAAACACCAAACAAAGAGTTGTCAGATTAAATTCAGCCCACTTTTGAGACAAGAGAACTCTTGAAAGAAGTTGAAAAATGCCAGTCTAAATTTTTGATACACTTCTGAGGGCTCCTCTTCTTCAAAAGTAAAATGGTGGAGATTTCAAGCAATCCATGGGCTGTTTGACATTTATGTGACAGTGGATCAAATCCTATTCACGTTAATCAGTTAGTTTAATTGACGCCAATGGGATTACTCATGTGAATAAGGCAGGCAGGATGTGATTTAAGGAGGAAGGAATGTACTTTCTTTACAAATCTGCTGTAAACTTTTAAAAAATGTAAAATAGTTATAAAAATATGTTAATAATACGTAAAGCTAATAATCAATATTTGTGTGGGGAAGATGCTTTAAACTAGACAGACAAGCAGTTTTTAGTTCATGCAAATAATAGTTTTTGCATTTTAAATAAAGGGAAAAAAATGTTAGATTTTCCTTTTTTCATTGATATCAACATCTTGCTAGTTCTAGGAAAACATTGACTCTACCTACATATTTTTGCCCAAATATATCAAAATGAACAATTTGAAAACAATCTGAAAAAGGTGATAATATGTGAAATATAGTCGTCATTCCAAACTTATAGTTCATTTAAGTCAGGAAATAAGTGGATTGAAGTTTTATGCCATTCAACTACTTTTCTTTGTGCCGATGTCAGCCAGATTTTAGGTCAAGTCCTAATGTCCTTACTCCGTTTTACTCCATGCTTTCAGTGGGAGTTTGGCCATAGTAAGGAGAGCAGGATTTGATAGTAAGAATGCTTTTGATAAGGATTAACAGTCCTATCTAAACATATCTTCCAAATGGTGCATTCTTGATAAAGACTACTGTTTACAGAAACCTATTTAAGAATCATAGAAATGTAGGGCTGGAAGGGACCTTGAGAGGTCATTTAGTCCAGCCCCCTGGGCAGAGTCAGGACCAAATAAACCTTACCATCCCTGACAAGTGTTGTTTCAACCTGTTCTTAAAAATCTCCACTGGTGGAGATTCCACAACTTCCTTTGGGAAGCCTATTTCAGAGTTTAACTGACACTTGTAATTAGAAAGATTTTCCAAATATATCCCCCTTGCTGAGATTATACCCATTACTTCTTATCCTACCTTCAGTGGACATGGAGAGCAATTGATCACCATCTTCTTTATAACAGCCCTTAACATACTTGAAGACTGTTATCAGATGCCCCCTCGGTTTTCTTTTTTCAAGACTAAACATGCCCAGTCTTTTTAACCTTTGCTTATAGGCAGGGCCGGCTCCAGGCACCAGGCACCCAAGCACATGCTTGGGGCGGCACCTGGTAAGGGGCGGCGGGGGGAGCGCGGCGCGGCCTTCCGCGAGGGCGCTCCGGCGGCGCGGCGCTCGGCGGGGGGGCTGCGCTCGGCAGGGGGTTCCGGTGGCGTGGCGCTCGGCGGGGGGGGGGGCAGCGCGGGGCTCGGCGCTCGGGGGGGGGGTTCCGGCGGCGCTCGGCACGGGGGGGCGTGCTCCGGCGCGTGGCGCTCGGCGGGGGGGGCGGCGCGGGCGCGGCGCTGGAGGGGGGTTCCGGCGGCACTCAGCAGGGGGCGGGGGCGGGCTCCGGCGGCGCGGCAGTCGGCGGGGGGGGGGGCGGCGCGGGGCTCGGCGCTCTTGGGGGGGGGTCCGGCGGCGCTCGGCGCGGGGGGGGGGCCTCCGGCGCGCGGCAGGGGGGTGGCGCTCGGCTGGGGGGGAGCGGCGCGGCGCTCGGCGGGGGGGCTCGGGGGGCGGTGCTTTTTTTTGCTGCTTGGGGCAGCAAAAAAGCTAGAGCCGGCCCTGCTTATAGGTCAGGTTTTCTAACCCTGTTGCATTTTTGCTGCTTTCCTCTGAGCTCCTTCCGATTTGTCCACATCTTTCCTAAAGTGTGGTGCCCAGAATTGGACACAGCACTCTGAGTCCCCCTCAATGCTGAATGGAGCAGGACAATTACTTCCCGTGTCTTTCATAGATTCCAAAGCCAGAAAGGGCCATTAGGATAATCTAGTGAGTCTGATGATTTTTAAGTCAACTCATGTTAACACTGTAGTTCCTGGCATTATAATATTATTTTATCTTGCCTTTTTTGGAAATCCTTCTTATTCAAGAAAGCTGGTTTTTATGTATGGTATTAGTTAAGTCTCTGGCAGCTAAACCGGCAGTTTCTTTTAGTCATGAAGTTTGCTAATTACAATCATAAAGGACAAAAGGCATATTAATAAAACTCTGATACAATATGGTACATGAATTCTTTGAATGGATCAAACTTCGACTGTGTAATTTATTCGTTTCTCTTTGCCATTCATATTACAGACTCATGAACATTGAGTTATTTTTGTTTGCTTTGTAAATTTAGAATATTGGAGAAAGTTAGAAAGGACTGGAGGCCTAAACTTTGTGATGGAAAGGGTGGAGCCAGGTCACAGAAGGACAGACAAAGGAGACAGTCAGAAACAAAAACCAAAAAAAAATCAATATGTCAGGCAGGAAATAGGCTAGAAATATGTAAAAGGCCAAACATACTGCACACAACAGGTGATAAGTAACAAAACAGCAGTTTGTTTGGACTAAAAAGACAGGAATAAGTGAAAACAGCTGCTCTGTTTCTGAATACCTATAAGAGTTGGGAGATTGGAGCCCAAAAACAAAGCTTGCAAAGAGGAGGGTCCTGCACTGTCAGCAAGTTCTCCAAAATCTCCCCAAAGTGCTTTTCAAAAATGGAGGGCCTGGCTCATTCTTTCCCCATTGCAGTCTCCAGCGGTGGAATGCCACCTAGAGCAGGGATCGCACTGGCATGAGGCACCTGCAAGCACTACTCCCCGGTGCTGTGCTTGTGTGAAGTGACAAGGACAGGACACCCTGCAAATACACAGGTTTCAGTGCATCTCCTCAGGTACCATTTCTGTCATGGCCCTAGTTGGCGTTTAAAGCTGTCCTCCATGGCGGATGAATCCCTGTAGTCCCTCTGCTGGTGCACCTGCACCAATGAGCACTGGAGGGCATGCAGATTTTCCCCTTTGCAACATCAGGAATGAATCAGTTCTTCATATGTTTTAAGAGCTCAGTAAAGATTTCATACATATTTAACTGAGGGTTTTAAAAGTTAGCAGAACAAATTTAGGCCTTGATTCTGTAAGCTTTACTTATGTAAGTAGTCCTTACTCATCAGAGTGCTCCCTTTGAAGTCATGAGGAATATGTGTTGTACCAACACTGGTAATGTGTGCAAGGTCAGGGCATTAGCCTCTGTGTAAGTGGGCACAACTCCATCCATTGCATTTAGCTAAGAGGTGCCCACTTACACCAGGTTTGTATTTGGCCTCTGTCACCATGCCTCTGTGGGTCACAACAGAGAATACCAAATTCAGGACAAACTGCCGAGAAATAGGGCAGACACACCCCAAAACTGGTGGTTATTCTCCCATAAGATATACCAGACCAGCAACAGAATAAACTTCTGTTTCACCACACTGGCTAACAAGAAGTCAAAAAAGCAGTCTCCTTAGGGATTCCAACACTAGACTTAATGATGAGTGGTTATTTAAAACCAGTTTCATCAACCAAAGGGTTCTTCTGATCCCAAACAATCAGCCACATACCCAGGTCAATATATAACTCAGATCTTACCCCAAAATCACACTGCTGCCAATCCTTTAGTATCTAATATCTAAAGGTTTGTTTATAAAAAGGAAGAAAGAAAGGTGAGAGTTAAAATTGGTTAAAAGAATCAAATATATACAATAATTGCAAGGTTCTTGGATCAGGCTTGTAGCAGTGATGGAATGAACTGTTAACTGGTTAAGTCTCTGGTTGCTCCCAAATCATTGGAAGGACCTCAGTCCCTTGGTTAGAATGCTCCCGTTAGTATAAGTTCAGAGGTTTGAGCAGGAAAGAGGACAAATGGGAATGTTTTCAGGGCCTTTTATAGCTTCTGCCGTGTGGACAGAAACCCATTGTTCTAGTTTGTGGAAAATCACCGGTAACAAAACGGAGTTTGGACTCACATGGGCAAGTCAGATGTCCATGCATGCTTTGCTTAGTCATAGCAGAGGCCATTACCTACACTCTCTTTAGACCGTTTACATGAAAGTTCCTCAGGTGTGGATAGGCATCTTCCATGGTCCATTGTGAGTTAAGTGTTCTTTAATGGGCCATTCAACTTGAATAGTCCCTTCACAAAGTGCTGACTAAATACCTTGTGGGTGTTACCACAGGAGCAAACATTTGAAATACGGGTACATAGTTAATATTCATAACTTCAGATAAAAAAACATGATACAGCCATAAGATAATCATATTCAGCACACCATAACTTTTTCATAGACACCTTATATGACTCATTTTGTACAAGAGTTGTTGCAATTATATAACAGTGGTAGCAACAATGATCTACTCTACATGGTCATATTTTAATCATATTACGTCACAGCCTCTAACTGGATGTATTGTGTTTGCTTAGAACAATTCTTCTGTGTTTAAGGCTTTTGTGCTTTTATTTGGTGTTGCCAGCTTTAGTAAAATTCATTAAAAATGGGGCAAATTCACCAACATGCTCTGGCTGCTTTATGCCACCCAGGCAACGCAACACAATCGTACCCAGGCTGGTTGAACCAGGTCTACAACTGCTTAGTCTTGCTGGACCATAATAGTGATTCTGGCCTGTAATGTGATCTTGGTATGAAACTGCTGTTAGAAAAATCTTTTGCCTGGAAAATCTCAGACCACATTATAATTAAACCCCTTGAAGTTTATTTTATTTCTCTTATTATTATTTTCCAGCCATTAATAATCCCAAGTGGGATTATTAAATATTTTGACACTTTAAATTCTAGCATGTGACTTGATTTTTTTCATGAGACGAGTTTAGCTGAATCTGTGATTTGCCTTTTATCTTTGAAAGGTATCTTTTTGATATACAACACAAGCATGGTATTTATTCATGGCAACCTAATGAGAGTTACAAGTGTACATAAACAGGAGACTATATCTTTGGAGTTTGAGTTTATATCTATCCACAATAAGGATGACTTAAAAATCATCCTTGATTATTTTGTCTTAGATGCTTTATAAAAACACATACTGCTTACTTCATACTGCATCAGCAACATTTCCCAAGTACATCCTACTTTCAGGAAAAAACTGAAATGAGCATTACAGCAGGAGCTACTGTAATTAAAATTATTTTGGCCTTTTCATGGGGCCCCCACCTTTCTTCCAATGGCTCATAACTGCAATATTTTCACTTATCAGAATGAAATTTTCCAGGCTTAGTCTCTGCTCAAAAGTGATGTTTCTTTTAAAGTTCAAGCCAAAGTAGTTCAGCATTTTTTAAGGATGAGGAAAGTGGGGAAAGACTTTCTCCATCATAAAAACAAAATGCTTTGGGTCAGATTCCTGCCCTAACTTACATTGAGTAGTACCTTACTTCACACGTAGTCCCGCTAGAGTAAATGGGATTGCTGATGGTGTAAAGTACTTCTCAACGAAAAGGTGGCAGAATCTGGCCTTTAATTTGTTTTTAAACACCTCTACCATGAAAACAGAAGGAGAAAGCTGAAATTTGACGTGAAAATAGATAATAGTCTTGAGAATCATCTTTGAGTGTTCTAATAGCAATCACTTTTGATTTGACCAAATTATGTGCCTTTAAAATGAATACCTTGAACATGCACAGTGGATCTGGTATGATTTTTTGCACTTTTTAGCAATGCTTTGAGTGAAGGTAGGTTGTGTAGCACTTGCACAGTTGATTTAGCTGCCTAGTGTTTGTTAAAGGTAACAGAACCAGGTGAAAGAGAATGTTAGAGTTCCATGGTTCCGCACTGAGAAGTGAGGAAACAATAAAGTTAAGGTTGCTTTTGTAACTTGAATGCTGACTGCTTGTGTGTATGCATTTTGCTACAACCTAGTGGTATGATCATATGCTGTTTCTCAAAAACAATGTGATAACGATATAGTTGTTGCTACAAACTCAGATCCACGGGTGTAACATCTTGAATATTTTATTCATTCTCGTACACTGACACTGTTTTAATTGTTATAACAGTCCAGAATATATTAGCTTAGACTTTTTATATGTTAAGGTTTCCTCTGTATAAGCTATGTAATATAAGAATGTAGGGCCAAATTGTGCCTGGATTTTATATGCGTGAACAGCGAAGGAGGTGGCATAAGAAGCCTTCTTTACCATTGTGTGATCCGTATGTGATCTAGGACGATTTGCAGCCTCTCTCTTAAATGGAGAAAAGGGGCTGTTATATCCCTATTTCTTTTGAGTTGGGGAGGTCTCCACCTCCCCATACATCTCCAGCCTGTAGTGTTGGTGAACCATGTGGAGGTAGGTAGTTCCCTTGAGTAAGTTCCTTGAGACAGAATGTTTTCCAGTGCTTCACCAGTGTCCTGAAATGATCAGGGTATTTTTGTTTTTGTTTTGTTTTGTTTTGTTTTGTTTTCCAACAAGGAGGTTGACATTTCTTAGATTCAATTCAAGATATGAGGCAGATAACTTAGTTCCACACTCCTGGAAGTTGCAGTAACTGAAAGTGGTAATCTCCCAGCAATATCCCTATTAAAAATTGTAATAAGGAGTTTAATATATTGTGGGATTTACCATCCCTGGAGAAATATAGCAGTATTAGTAAGGATTCACATGGTGAATTTTTGAAAAATTGTATCAGGTTAGTAAACACATGCAAAATACCAAAAATGCCATTATATGCCATTAAATCTTCAGAAGTTTTTCACATTAGTATAGCTACAAACCATTCTTTCATTCTTTTACCACTTGATATTATTCATTTTGTCTTTTAGGTGCATATTGTGTTTTGCACTCTGTTTCATGTAGTATTTTCAGACATTTGTGTATTTGTGCTACATTTTTTTCTTCTGCACCTATCCTGATTAAAAGGAACTTATTAAAACTCAGCCTTGGAATATGACCAATTTTTTTAAATGTGCAAGATACACTATGTGATATTCATTTTAAATTCAATTTGCATTTTTGCACAAAGCCAAAAGACTCTGACTTTCTGGCACTGAAATCTTGCATCCTTGAGACCTGTTCCTGCAGAATTGCTTAACTTGACTCACATGAATGGTGCCACTGGAGCCTACGAGGACTACTTATATGCCTAAAGAAGAGCGTGCATTCAGGAGTTTGCAGGATTGGGGTTTATATCTGTGGAAAAAGACTACCTTTTTATTAACTATGTCTGATTTTTTTTTTTTTTTACAGGAGGGGTTCAAAATGGGACTAACTCTTGAAGGCACAGTATTTTGTCTGGACCCGCTAGACAGCAGATGCTGATGTCAAGACCAGAAATTTGAAATTCTTATATGATCCTTTATTTTTAATTCAGAACAAGTATTATAGATGTTATTCATGTGCCAAAAATTATATTTTTAAACATGTTAACTCTTGTGAAGTTTGCTTCTGTAAAACTCCAACTTAGGTTCCCTGTACAAATGTAAAAAGTCACACTTGTATATGAAATATGAATTAAATTACACTGTTGTATTTCTCGCTCTCATACTTGGACAGACATTTGCAATACCTGAGGAGTATTCACTTTAAGCTGGGAAAGTTCTTTAATGAACTCATAGATACCTCTTTCTGTTAGAAGACAATATAATTTTTGCATAATATTTGAGTGGTGACCTTTTAAAATTAATCGTCTCAAACCACTATTTAATTTCAGGTCAATGGGATGATTATTGTACAATAAAAATTTAAATACCAATTAAGGAAGTAAAACATACTGAAAATTAGTATGTACATAACAGATAAATCTGGATGCCATGTAATTAATTCCAGTTAACTGTACACAATCACTATACTATATGAATAATGTTATTGTTAGCCTATTACATCTGTAATATTTTAGGCCTTTAATTCACATTTTAAAAAGTAAATATATCAAATTAATTGTCAATATGCTAGCTAATGTTTGATAAGTGCGTTAGGGAGGTCTAGTATACATGTTACAGTCATTTTGTAAAATGGACAAACTTAATGCTATGCATTTCTGGTTTGATGTTTTACAGCTAAGCTAGTTGCACATATTATATGATGTTTGTAATTTGGAATTCATTACATGACAGCTATATTTAATGTTCTGAAAACTAAGACCTTCATGCTAAAGAACACATAGTAACCCCACTGCATTCACTGGGACTACTCGTGTGTAAAAGTACTCGCATGCTAACGTGTTTGCGGGGGTGGGGCCTTCAAATGTTGAAAAACACTGTAGTGTTACTGTTAAATGTCACACTGCAGCTCTACAGCTTACAGCAACAACTCAGTGCAAGCTAATAATGAAACCTTAAATACCCATAAATAGGTCACATAACAGAGCTAGATATTAAAAATATCTTGCATTGTGATGAATAATCACACACACAAAATATTGCTGCTGAGTGTTAGTATATTGTTGACTTGTCTATGCGTACTTTTCACTAACCTTTAACATAAGCAGTAAGTGAACATATGATTTGTGAAAGTTTGCATTCAGCCATGAACTTGTTCCTTAATGTTTATACTTTGCCATGATTTTGTTCAGTGTGTACCATGCCCAAATTTTATGTTAAGGATATTCCCTTCCATCCATAAAACCCTCATTAACTCCCCCCTCCCTATTAACAACACACATAAGTAGAAAAAGAACTTTCAGGGGATTTTTAGTACGGTTGGTTGGGGTCTTCCCCCCCCACCCCCCCAAAAGCCCAAAAGACTTACTTTTTTGGTACATTATGGCTCATTAAATGTTGCTTTTGAGCTTATTGTCTTAAGGTTTAAACAGAAAAAAATGCATTTATGCAATATTACATTTAAGCATATATGCTTAGGCCCGGATTCAGCAAAGTACTTAAGCACATATGTAATGTTAAGGATAAGGGTAGTCCCATTAGCATCAGTGGAGGCTACTCATTTGCTTGAAGTTAGGCATGTGCTTAAGTAACTTGCTGAACTGGGATCTTAATGTTCAACTTTATGTACGTCTTCCTCTCTTATTCTTTGCTCAACATTCATATACATATGCACACACACACTCATGCACACACACACACACATATATAATCACTAACAAATAGAGTAGTATATGTTTCATAAGCAAAAGTCTTTATAATTTTGTTTGTCTTATAGTATTTTGGAATTTGTATAATGAGGATGTTTAGTAGCCATATCCATGGCTTTTTTTAACAAATAGAATTTGTATTTTTATTGTACTTTAAAAAGCTTTACGTAATAAGCATATATTTAGTGGCCATTTACTATCAATGGTAACACAATACTAAGATATTTGCACATTTTAAGAAACCTTTTTCTTTACTGATTTTTATGGCAATTGACTCTGCAAATGGCATGATTAAATATTATATAAACTGATTGATCAGTACAAAAATACTTAAATCAATGCAACAGTGCATTTTTAATGAAAATGTTTAGTGATCTGGTTCAAAATTGTATTTCTATGTAATCTCAATTGTCTGTTTACTTTTGCCTAAAATAAATGTTTTTAAATAAATTGTATTGTAGAACATACTGTTCATTCAGTAAATTACACAGAACTCAGTGGTGGGAAAGTCACATAAACACCATCTCAATAAGCCAAGAATTGCATGGCAGGGGACCCAGTACTTCAAAGTCTTACACATGTGCTTAGCTTTACACATTGTGGCAGATCCTCGGCAGGTGTAAATTGTTGTAAGGTTACTCTTACTTATTGGAATGTGACCTCCTCTTAATGGGTTAGAGAAAGTTTCCAATAATAAGAGATGTCTCATGTCCCATACATCCTGATATTTCATACAGGTAAGTAGAAATATGCTCTGTTCCCCCAAATCGCAAGTCTTGTTTTCATTCTTTGCCTGTCACCCAATAATACTAATAAACCGAGGGGGACCGATCCTTATCTTGTTTAAATTGTCATAGTGCCATGGACTTCATTGTAGCCAGCGCCGGTACAACCACTAGGCGAACTAGGCGGCCGCCTAGAGCGCCTAGTGGTTGAGGGCGCCTAAAAGCCCGCTCAGGCAAGGAGGTGGAGTGGATGTGAGCTGGGGCAGGGGGGAGGGGTGCGGGGAGGGCCGCCCGCAGTAACGGGGGGGGACGCACAGGGGAACCGCTCCCCGCCCCAGATCACCTCCACTCTGCCTCCTCCGCTGAGCACACAGCCCCCGCTCTAATGCTCCTCCAATCGGCGCCGCAAGCCTAGGAGTGGAGGAGAATTAGAGTGGCGCTGGCGTGCTCAGCGGGGGAGGCGGAGTGGAGGTGAGCTGGGGCGGGCTCCTTGGGTGGGGATAGCTGCCGCGGAGGGGACGGGGTTAGCTTCCGTGGGAGGGGGCTCCCCGGGCGGGGTTAGCTGCAGAGAAGGGGGGGTTGCTGCTGCGGGGGGGGCGGCAGCAGGCTCCCCGGGTGGCGGGCTGGGTTAGCTGCCGCGGCGGGTGGGGTTAGCTGCTGTGGGGGGGGGCTCCTCTGGTGGGAGGGGCAGGTGGAGGGTGGTTAGCTGCTGCAGGGGGGGGCAGCGGGCAGGGTTAGCTGGGTGGAGGGGTGGCGCAAGGTGGAAGTTTCGCCTAGGGCGTGAAACTTCCTTGCACCAGCCCTGATTGTAGCTATGACCCATGAAGTCAATGAAGTAGGCTTGCTGCTGCAGGTGGTAAAGCTGGTCATGAAGAGAGGTCACTCAGGCTGTCATTCTCATGAGTACTGTCATTTCAGAAGTACTGACCGATTAAAAATAATCTAACCTCTCTTTTTTTAATCTTCATAAAACATTACTGGGCACTTTGATTCTTTACTGGAATTATAACTTATTCATGCTTTTTTAAATCTGGAAACATTGAAACTAATTGCAAGCCTTCCACTGTCAGAAATTGACTTCAGATGGAACTCTGCACATGGAGGGTTTACGGCTGTGGCCCCTTCAAGAGCTAATAAGGAATGGGTATGTTTAATAATCTCCGTCAAGTTTGGAAATGTGAACACACCTGTTTTTTTTTTCCCCACAAGCCAGGTGCATTTGCTCCTTTCTATCAATGTTCTAAAGTGTTTATTCTTAATTTCAATCTGTTAAAACAACATGTAAGTGCACATTTCAGATATTGTAGATTCACATTGTGCAGCACGGTCGCTCGGTGGTTGATCCTGTCCTATTGAAGTCAATGGGAAATTTACCACTGACTTCAATGGGAGCAGGATCATGCCTTCGGAACTTCTTGTTTATCAACTGCCAAAAGTACTTCCAGTTTGTCATTTTTTTTCTTTAAAAGCATGTTCCATTTTCCAATGCTTCGGGATCTCTGCTGGTCTTTTTAGAAGAGATGGCATGTTGTCGAGAACTCAGAGCAGGTGACTGTGAGAATGGGAGGTTTTGTGTCCTAATTTCGGGCTCTGCTACTATCTCGCTGAATGACCTTGGGGAATTCATCTAGCCTTAGCCTGCTGAGGTCTAAAATGGGATTAACAACATTTACCCACCTCGTACTTGGATAGTGAGGCTCGCTTAATAGTTTGTGTTTTGGATCCAGAAGTCTGTGCTGTATCGAGCATAAAAGAACGTACTGCAACAGCTAGGAGCCGCCGGATTGGTCTGCTCTTTTCCTTCTTTCTCTTGAATGTCTTTTTTTTTTCCTGATGGATCTCTGAAGTGCTGGTATTGACTGATAATACTACACAGCTGTGACTAACCCTTTTCCTCCAGGTGCATTACAGTAACTCCTCACTTAAAGTCGTCCCAGTTAACATTGTTTCGTTATTAAGTTGCTGATCTATTAGAGAACATACTCATTTAAAGTTGCGCAATGTTCCATTATAAGGTTGTTTGGCTTGCCCGTTCCAGCCAGAGAGCGGGGTCAGGGAGTGGGAGCTTGCCCCATTCCGCCCACCTGGCGTTCCAGCTAGGGAGCAGGGTCGGGGCATGGGGGCTTATCCCACCCCGCCTGCCCGGCATTCCAGCCGGGGAGTGAGCAAGCCCCCGACCTCCCTCCCCAGCAGGAGTGCCGGATAGGCAGAGTGGGGCAAGCCCCCGCGCCCCGACCCCACTATGCCCCGCCTGAACCAAGCTTCACAATCATCATTGGTGAGTACAGTATTAAATAGTTTGTTTAAAGTTATTTAAAACTTATTCTGGATATGTATATAATATCTTTTGTCTGGTGAAAAAAAATTCCCTGGAACCTAAACCCCCCCCCCCCCATTTACATTAATTCTTATGGAGAAATTATATTCGCTTAACATCATTTAGCTTAAAGTGGCATTTTTCAGGAACGTAACTACAATGTTAAGCGAGGAGTTACTGTATTATATTCTAATTCCATCTGTCAGCTGATTGAATGCCAGGCTAATGCACCTTCCTGAGTTATGCCAACACTGGAAATAAGATTCTGAACTTTGTATTTCTGCAGCATGGAAATTTTCTCTCTGATGACTAGGTTGATTTCACTGAACTTGCCTAACCCACGTTCTGAGGTTCCCATATCTCTTAGCAGAGGTAAACTTTACTAGCTAACTGATCTGCCCTTTTCCTCTTTCTCTTGTTCAGGATCTTTCTATTTTCTGATGGATTATCAGAGTGATGTTATAGGCTATTCTCAGTTGTAACCCACTCCCTCCGTGGCAGTTCTTGTTAGTCTGTTTGGTCTGCAAGTTGTCTTGTTTTATCCTTCCAGGGCCCAGAGGAAATTTGCCACAGCCAAAATAGCTGTCTTGATCACCTGAACTACTTCCAAAGACTGGTTCTTTCCTGCAGTGAAGCCTTTTTGGCTTCATTTCTGGGGGGAAAAGTGCCTGGAGTCTTCTCACGCTTGCAGAAGTAAGCGTGATTCTGTAATCCCTTTGGTGATTGTAATTGCCAAGAAATGGAGTTTGCTCTCAAAAGTTTATTATAATTATTTTTCACTTCGTTGTCTCAACTCTGCAGTATCTAGTTCCCACAGAGTGGATTCTATTTCACAAAAGAAGTCTCTGCTGCACATGAAAAGAGTATTCTGCCTAAGACGTCTCTAACCAAACAAGAAAGGGTCCCATCTTCATTATAGCCTATCAACCATTAAAAAACCTTTACTTGTGTACAATGCTTTTCTTAAAGCACAGGAAGACATTTCAGTACTCTTCTGACCTTTATATTAGCCAGAATTGGCGCCAGCCAATCGATCGACTTCAGTTCTTTGATATTTCATGCTCGTTGTAGCCAGTAAGACAGTGAAAGCTTTTCTAAAAAACAAACAAACAAAACCCAGGAAGGATGTTTCAGAGGACTTTGAATATCCATCTAAATAGCTGTCCAGGCATTTTAAAATTCAACCAAGGATGTCTGTTTCCAATAAGTCATATCCTATAAATGTAACCCTTCTGCCAGGTGAAGCCAGCAGCCACAAGGGCCGGGTTCAGTATCTAGGGGTTCCTTTTCAACAATACAACACAAAACCAGCTCAAGCCCCCACCCAGTGACCTGGGACAATTACACACCACCCCCTGGGCGCCTCTAAGGCGGGAATTAACTCAGCATTAATTTGGGAAAACACTGCAACTAGGGCTCATAAACACAAACCATGAGCAAAAGACCCACCCCCAAGTAAGTTGGGCAGTGTCCTTTTCCCCTCGGGGTCTTAAGTCCAGCAACCCAAAAGTCCCTTTAACGTGCCTGTCCCTTCTCTGTACCCCACTCACAGTTGCTGTCCTTGGCCAGTGCAGCCCCAGAATTCAGAGCTTCATCCGCAGAGTTCACCTCCCACCCTGTGTGCACTGCTCGGGCACTCGCTTGTCGTCCCAACGGCCAATTGCCACGCCTCTGCAGGGCTCTGCTCTGGACCTCTCCACCAGCTTCTCTGCTAGCCGGTTGCTACACCTTTCCACCAGCCTCCCTGCTGGCCACACCTCTCCACCAGCCATCCAGCTAGCCGCTTGCCACGCCTCTCCACCAGCTGCCCACTCGCTAAGATGACTTCAGGGCCCCACACACACACTTAACACACCACTCAGTGATTTAAGCTGTTAGTGGGGGAGCCTCACTGCTGGTGCACACTGGACAGTCTCTTGCAATAGAGACACTGTCCCAAAGTAGGTGTAATACTAGGTATCAGTGATTTCAGCTCTGCAGCATGTAACAACACTCTCAATTGAGTCTAAATTAGCTCTTTTATTATACCATGGAGAGAGAAAGGATCAAATGGTGTCTAGGACACTTAAACCGGGCCCACACCACCAGGTACAAGTACCTGCCCCCACCCTCTCTCAACTCACTGGGCTTTGGAACCCATTTCCCCCGGCTAGTGAGTGCTGTTCAGTTGAGGGTGAGTCCCTCCATCGGGGTATGCCAGGTACAGTTCTGCTGCCCTCGGTTCACACAAGAAGGATAGCAACCCTTTATTACTCCTGCCCCAACAACAAGGAGACTGGGGAGCCAACAGCAGCCACAAATGATCATTTTGGCAAGCAATCCCATCATGCTGAACACCTAGGCAGGGTGGGTGTGTCCATGCAAACGAGATCAGCTTCTGAAGGCTTTTTCCACAGCTCACGACTAGATGTCAGGGGAGAGCTCATCCAGACTCGGCTTACATAAAGTTCAGCCAAAGAAAGCACACAGACAGTTCTGGATAATTGTCCTCCTTTATAATTCACTGTTAAGAGAAATTAACCCATTCCTTTTGATGAGAGGTAAAGACTTTTATGATACATTATGTTAATACATGGATGTTACACAGTATTTCTCATCAATTAAATATGAATCAGATTAGCCATTATTTAATTTTGTCCTATTCTTTTGGAGATATTCGGCAACTTTTGTCAAATGTTAGTGCCATTGCAACTGTGATCTGTAATTCACAAGAAAAATTCTGTACACCAGCAGACTTATTTTATGTCACATCTTACTAAAAATACTTGTATATCCAAATATTTTCATTGGACTCAAAATGCTCTCTGGACCTAGAAACACACTTCTTTACCAACTCATAACAGCAAACTTAATGGCAATCACAAAATTTGTGTGTGATGGGTTGAAGATTTATGAACATGTGGAGTTGTAATTTACCTTTTGTTGTTTATAACACAACCACAACTTCATGAAGAAAGTTTCTTGACAAAAAATTCTTGGTTTTGTCTTGACACTGCAGGTTTTTATGTAGTTGTTGTGGACAACATAATGAGAGTTCAGTCTCCCACAAGATGGATTTTGACATTTATCTCATATGAACAGACAGGACCAGTCTGTGGAATAGTGGGATTTCTAAGTTGTTTTGAGGATTTTGTCAGTTTTCTCAATCATTTTCTGCCTCACACAGTAGCCAGAATGATGGTTTGGCTCTCATGCTAATTTTCTTTAGTCTGGATTTCTCCCCTTAATTTAGTAAAGCCTGCCTCTTCACATGTAGAAAGTGTCTCAAAAACAGAAGGAAGTTAAGAGCAAAATAATTAAGTGGTCATCTACTGGCAAGATCATGCAACCTGGGGGAAAATTAGTGTGTGCTCTGTACCTATTGGCAGCCAAGCTCCCCTCACCCCCGACCCACTGAAGGAATTACCTGGACAGTTGACTGCAGTTCCCCTGGAAGGGGATAGAGGGCTGTGTCACTGAAGAGGACACCATGCTCCTGGGAGTGACGTGGGTACCAGAGCAGAAGTCATGCTGGCAAAGCACCACCAGAAGAGGGCGTAGAGCTAATTCCCGAGATAATCAACAGGAGGTGCCGTGGTGATGAGTCACACTCCATCACAGTTAGGCTGAAACTTTCTATTAGGATGGGTTGTGCCATCAAATGCTTGCTGCAGGGTTTCTCACAGTTTCCTCTAAGGCATCTTCCACTGGTTGCTGTCAGGAACAGAATAATGGACTTGATGGTCTGATCTGCTGTGGCAACTCCTATGATTCTAGAAGTAGAACACCGTATTCAATTAACATTAATTGTTGGTCTAATACATTACTTCTTAGAAGACCAGTTGGGAATACTGAACATAGCCAGAGCAACCTTACACTGTTTCCCAACTACCACCACCAAAAGGATGATCATGGACTGGGAGCCTGGAGGTTTTCCCACTTATAAAAATTGTGGCTTGAAACAAATCACTTTATTTTCTGCTTCAGTTTTCTCAGCTCTAAAATGGGGATAATACTTAGGTGTCTACCTGATGGGGTGTTATGAGGATTAATTTAATATTATTTATTATTTATATTGTAGGATTTATAGGCCCAAATCAGGGGTGGGGCCTCTTTATGATGCTAGACACTGAACATGCACAGAGAGAAAATATGATCCTTCCCCCTTGGGGCTTGCAATCTGATTCATTGTTGTGTTATCCCACTTCGACACTGATGTAACACTTTGATGGATTGAACCAGTGTAAAACTAGAGTAATGTAGTGGTGAATCAGGTTCAATGATTTATAAGCCCTTTGAACATGTAAAGTACCATTTAACTGCTAAAATATTATTATTGAAAAGTCAGGAATATGTGGGCAGGAACCTGAATAAATTGTTCCTGGGCAGTACAAAAAACAAGTCAATGGGATCACTAACAACCACATGAGTCATATAAAATATGAATGTGCTTAAACTTAAGAAAACAAAAAAGATTTCACCAGAACCACAGATCCAGTATCCCCCAGACCTCTGCAATGTAGAATGCCAAAGAAAATGAAAAATCCCATTAGACACACTGGGCAAATCTCAGACCCAGTGAAACATAACTGATGTGAATGGGTTGATATCAGGGATAAATTGGAACCACAGTGCATTGCAAAATGTATAAGAGAGGATAAATCCCATAGTTCAACATTGGTGGCATAATAAGCACAGCTTTTTTTAGGAGGAGCTCTCCCATGAACAGGTATAAAAGAATATTAACTGCATTACAACTCTAGCAATCCTATTCTGAAATACAAATAGTGAGATCATTTTATATATACTCTTAGTGCAGTGATTTGGGCTCTTGGCCTGCTCCTAGAACAAGGAGCTATACAATATATCTTTTTATTTTGTGATAGACCAGGATGACAGCAGGATATCCAGAGCAATCATATAGGAGAGACAGAAAACAAGACAGCACAAGCTAACGTGAATGAGGTTTCAGCAAGGATCACGTTCATGCAAGTGGCAGAAGTCTCAAGGAGCCACAAAACGGCTTTGGTAGCAGCATTGGACAACACATCACCTATAGATTTTTCTGTTATTAACACAGAAGGAAGATGTGCCTGTGAGCTTCTATGAATACCAAACAATGTATCACAGAGCTGCTGATAGTCTCCTGTTTCAGAAAGTCTTCACTGGACAAAATGAATACATGCATACATCCAAGATGATATTCACCCAGCAACCAATCTGTTAAGACTAGAATTTTGAAGAGGAAGGCCATGTTTTGTAGCTATCCACATTGCAGTACCCAGGCTAATCCACTAAACTGCTACAGCATAAAGATTCAGCTCTCCTAAGGTGCCGAGAACCTCCTGCATAGTCAGGGGGAATTGAGGGTGTTTGGAATGGGAGATGGTTCATGAGATTGCTCCAAAAAGAAACAAATAACCGCCCAGTAAACTTGTAAGAATGCCAGGTCCATGGTGGATCTTGTAGGCTGATGCAAACAACTTCAAACCATATGTGATCCATGCAGAAAGTGAACCCACTCCAACTACAAGTTATTACAAATGTGTTAAGTCATCATTCCTCAATTTACATCTAGATCAAACTCACAAAAAAGGAGTCTGAGCCTGATTTATTGACAAGGAATCTCGGCTAATAAAAAAACAAAACCTATTTCCCCTCTCACTTTCCTATTGTATGAGAGATTTTCAGTCAATGACTTCAGATGTCAAGCATCTGATGCCATTTTTTATGGATAAACACTGGCAGGTAGGTGGCTGGTTTTCTTATGTGCCTTCATCTCTAATTACCAAATATCCAGAACAATTATGTGACATTAGCCCTTGATCATAACGATAGACACAGAGAGAGCAACATGATGCTTGACTATCAAAACTAAGCCCAGACTTTCAAAACCGAAAAGGAATCTTTCAATCAACGCAGTCAGTCTGCAAAACAACTTGTCCACATATTGTAGGTCATTAATTAAAAGTAAGGAAGAGTTTTAAATAAGGTTGCACAAAATACATCCCATAGTCTATGGACTTGAACAGCTCTGTGCTTTTTCATAATATTTATTTAAATTTTAAATAGCGATTGCAAATGTACTCTCTTAGTACATCAAAAAATTATTTGAAATGTTTTGTGTGGATTTCTGAATGCCTAAAGATAAAAGCATGGTAACTTAAAAAATAAAAAAAAAGCTGAAATCCAGTCCTTTATTGGGATCACAATTCCCACATTTGTGTCTAAGGTTAAACAAATCTGCCAAAGAAATTATATCAAAAACATTGTGGTTTCCCTTACAAAAAAGCTGTGTGCAGGCTGCCAGCTATGATATTGCCCGTTAGCAATCCATCAACACACTTACAATTTACACTGTCTAGCACATATAATTATCTGAGTCCCGATTAGAATATTAGCCGTCTTGTAAAGTGAGTGGGTACAGTGGAAATTAAAAGTTGTGTTCTGAAGTATGTAGATTTCATCTAATATTCAGAATGTTAGCATGTTGCATTTGCTTTGCACTGCCATAAGGGCCAACAAGGAAGTGCAGGGCAATGGAAAATCAGGCTCCAAATGTTCTTAAGGCTAACTAGGGATGAATCGTGGCATTTGAGGTTTTACAAATTTCAGAAACTGTATTCCACGTTAGAGATATGCGGCGAGATACTAGAGGTAAGTAAATTCAACACACAGCTCTGTCCTCTGTCTTCAATGCCCGCAGCTTGCCTCTTCAGCATATTTCAGGGATTTGGCTGTGTGATGCTGTTGCTATCTGTGTTAACTGATTATTACCTGTTGTTTCCAGATGTGAGGCAGGGAGACAGATCAGGCACCAGGTGAAAGATGGAGAGGACTAGACTGCCCCATTGAAATCAGTGCAGTTACCTTCCTGTAAAAATGACATCAAGTGAGACCAGAATCAAGCCCACAATCTTAATCCGTTTCGGTCAATATGTAACCAAAAGAACATTCAAAGTAACTTAATCTCTTCAAAGTGCCATAGTTTGTTTTATTTTTTAGAAACAAAGAAAGAGATCATTTTATAAAACAAAAGGTCCATTTTTTTCAGAATGGATTCATGAGCCAAAATATCTTCATATATAATAATAAAAATAATGCCTATTTGTTATTGTGCGTTCAGAAATACCCAAACACTTGTTTAATCAGAAGATGTACTAGCTATTAGCATAATTTCATTCGTAAAATTATGGTGACTATAGAAAAGAATTAACCAAATTTAATATGAAAAATGATATTCATGTTATGTTTTGTCAGATAATGAGGCTGTCTGTAGTTAATTGTTCTCATTACCAATATTGCTGCAGTAAATTATCATATATAATACATGTGAATGTAAAATCTATTCCTCTATCTACTATTTGATTTCTTATTGAGTTTTGACCATTCACTATTTTTAGTTGTTCAGTATTTGGTCAAATATTTCAATTGGCTCTTTGCATCAATTGTTTGGGTTCCTTTTTCACTCCTGATTCATGACAGTCCTACTATTTACCGAGTTGCCTTTGCAATACCAGCTATCAGTAACTGAGATTATGAGAAATCAGCTATAACACTTTGTTCCATGCTATCAGGCCTCTCTCTTGATAAAATAACAGAAATTTGGGGCTAAAACAGAGCCATTAACATAATTTTGAGGATGGAAGTTTTTGAAACAATGTAAACCATTGTCATCTCTGAATTTAAATTGCATTTTTCATATCAATGATTGTTTCGCTGCAAGCGTTCGTCTATATAGGCCTGGTCAATATGCATATTCAAGTCAATAGAAAGACTCCCATTAACTTCAATGGGTGTTGAATAAGGCCCTAAGGCCAGATTTTTTCCTTTTTTGTTTAATGTTATATTTATTCCACTTTCAGGAAGAGGAAACTTTTGCTGCACTCTAATGCCTGATCCAGCAAAGCACTTGAGCAAGAACAGCATTAAGCATATGAGTAGTTCCATTGAAGCTAATAAGACTATTCATATGATTAATGTTAAACATTTGATTATGTGCATGCTGGATCAGGGCCTAAGAATATACAGCTGCTTCAGGATTACTATCCTGATTATAGATAATATGTGTGATATTGTAATTCTAGGTCATTGCATTATGCTGGATTTGATATTATGGCCAAGCTAGAATGGTCATTTTGCTTCTGTACACACAAGAGCATAGCAACATGTCAATATTATTTCAGCCTGATTCATGCAGTTTTAAAAATGCTAATCTGTGACCATTTTTAGCATGAACATCACTTTATTATTAAATACTGTATTGTTCTGCAAGCTTGAAACTTTTTCGCTAATGGAACATGAAATTTCTTGCTATACATATTCTGGCAACACATTAAATTATAAAATGTTTTAATGGTTAATTAAGCACAAAAAATAGCACACGTTAAGGTTCAATTGGCTTTGCTTAGAGAGTGCCAAGGTTGATTTAAAAGTGACACTAATTTTTCCCCTAAGACCATCCTGTATACAGGTATGAATGTATAAAAACATGGTATGCTTCTCTGATAGTAGTTGGGAGAACAGATTTCTAATTCCCTTCCCCACATATGGATATCTCTATCATCATACCTTGACAGCAGGTTCTTAGTTAAATTCAGCTCCTATGTTCCCCTGTGCAATGAGGATCTGAAAAGGATTTGGATAATACTCACAATAATAAAGTAACAACATGTTCATTGGTATATATTAAAGATATGTACAGTTTAGAGAACTCACTATTCAAATAGTTGATATGAAGATTTTTCTAGGGTGAGTATCATAGGAAAGTATATATCAGTAAATAGTCATTAAAACATCTTATTAAATTTCAGCTCTTGGTCCTGATCCTGGAAACACTTATATACTTATCTTTAAGCATGAGTAGTCCCATAGATGTCAATCTAATCAGGTACATAAATGTTTAGAGGATCAGGGGTTAACATCCCAATGACTCCTATGGCTTGAAATGCTACAGTTCATCCATAGTTTGCTCTTGATCCCTTCTGTTTGTGTATGTTTGCAAAATATATTAATCCCAGTAGTGGGATTGTTGTTAAACAAAAAGAACACTTCTCCATCCGAAGAAGTGGGTTGTAGCCCACGAAAGCTTATTCTCTAATAAATTTGTTAGTCTCTAAGGTGCCACAAGTACTCCTGTTCATTTTGCGGATACAGACTAACACGGCTGCTACTCTGAAACTTGTTAAACAAAGTTATTACACTGTAAGGGGAGTTATTTAATAAAGTCCTCTCCTGTAATAGTTCTGTGACCAAGCCTTTAGATTGGATGTTCTGATTATACCACATTGTGACACAGTGATGGGATGCAACATAAAGAAGCAATCCCTTACCCAAGAAGCCCATTCCTTTGGGACTACCTGATTCCTGCTCTCTCTCCCTGATACAAGGTTGCCCTTTTGGAGGGACCTTTTTTCCCAGCACGTTTCAGTGTCTGGCCTTTAAATTTGGTAGACCCAATCAGCTCTACTTCTAAAGTGAAGCCATTTGCCAGTGGCAGCTGCCTGCATCATCTTCCTCTCTTCCAGTTGGTGAGTTGTTCTTAACTCCTGCTGTGTTTGCCCTTTCTTATTCCTAATGGGATGGCACATTCTCAAAGACATGAAATGGCTGGGTTAAAAAGCAAATTTGTTTGGGGGTGGAGGTGGGGTCTTTCCGCTTCCAATAGGGTTTTAAATCTTCTTTGATTGCTTCATCAGTTTATCAGCCATCTAAACACCATAAACAAAACCACCATACAAAACTTAAAACAAAATCACAAAAGTCAATCAGGCCAAATGCACGGACAGACATCTTCAAAGCAACCTGGTCCAAAGGGGAATCCAAAAGTTATCAGTCACCCACCAACAAAATGGGTTCAGTCTCCACTGGCATTGTACAAAATATGGTAAAAAGATGGTGGCAGATGGAAATAGCACGGAAGAAGGGAGGGAAATAAAAAAAAACTGTCAAGAATAAGCTATCCAAAAGAATTATGTTCTGGGAGGGAGGGTAATGACTGTGAATGCTTGACCAAGTAACGGCTGCTGTCAATCAACTTCTGGGTCAACTTGGGGAGAGACAGCACATCTTCTCCAACTGACCAAAACATTTGGGGACCTGCCATTATTTTATTTTTTACTGGTTATTTGTATTGTGCTAGCTATTAGGAAGTCTAGTTATGATGGCCCCTTCTCCAGTGAGTTTACAATCTAAGTATAAAACAAGAGATGACAGGCTGATACAGGACGACACTGTCAGTCTGTTCAGACAATGGGGAAACACAAGGAAATGTGATAGGCAGTGGTCTCAGTGTACAAGCACCCTAACAGCTGTCAAGTTTTTGTAAGTATCTTGGCAAAGGAGAAATAGGCAAAGGAGCAACAGGCTCTGTCTAAACTAGAAAAAATAGGTGGTGTTTTAAAACATGTTGGCACATTTCTAAGCCCAGCTGAACATCTAGTGCAGGCAGGATTTAATACTCTCTTAAAATTGTGTTAGCTGGTTGTACTTAGCCCTAGGGATTCAATTAAAGAGGAACTACAAGCAGTTCATCTTCAATTATTACTGCTTTTCTGTGTTACCATAGTGCCAAGGGACTCCAAGGCAGCGATCGGGACCCCATTCTGTTAGGCACTGTGCAAACACGTAAGAGGCAGTCCTGGTCCCAAAGAGCTTACATTCTAAACAGACAAGCCAGACAAAGGGTAGGAAGGGAAACAGGTGAAATGACTTTTCTATGCTCATACAGGTCAGGGGGTAAAACTGGTCTCCTGAGTCCTTATCTGTCGCACCAGGCTGCCTCCAACATTTAAATTTTGCCCCCTCTTTGAGGTACTCTCTTGTCCTAAGTTATGACTGGGAAAGTAACCGCAAGCAAATCACCTTGGATTGGACAGATATAAGGAGGCACCTGGCATTCAACAAAGCCAATAGTTTCAAACATGCTTTATTCTCCTAAATCCATAATTAAGCACCTGGATATGAGAGCTGGTTATTTGAGAGGTACTGAGCACCTGAATATGGAGATAGGTGCACAATTTTAGCCATCCACATTAGAAAATGTTTTCCTAAATGCTTAAGTACTAATCAATCCATATACAAGCAGAGGTAAAGGTGAAACACTGCTTGTATTTGCCATTAAGGTGGATATGGAAGTCCTACTCACAGCAGAGCAGAGCTGTTGCACGAGCTATTCTTTTCAGAGGTCAGAATTTAGCTTTTTATTGGTTCCAATTATGAAGCTATACATTTAAAATTATCGATGGCTCAAGAAGCCTTACCTATTATTTTTCCTTGGCTGGTCGAATTACTTCACAGGAGGTGATTAGCATCATTTTGATTTCATTGTTTTTGTATATAGCCAGGGCCAGATTTAGGGGCAGGTGACCCAGTCAACCATCTGGGGTGCTAGGCTTGTGGGGCGGGCACCGGGATCAAGGTGCTGTAGAAAAAATAAGGTATTCAAAAGTTTAACAAATAGAGTGGGGGGAGGAGGAGCACCGAAGATGCTCCTCGCCTGGGGTGCCATTTGGTCTAGGGCTGGCCCTGTAAGTAGCAATACGTCCAACAAACCTTTGAAAACTCCAACCTAGTTTTTCTCCTAACAAACACCCGAAGCACAGAATAAAAAGTACCTTGATGGCACAAAGTGCTCAATGTTTATAGGGAAGGTTTGCACAAGGCTAGGATTGCCCTGTCTGTACTAGATAAACCTGTCACTAGTTAATAAACTATGGTCCTAAAATGACCGTGTGGTTAAGATTTCCTCACAGAACCCCTATTCAATTTTTCAAGGCTCTGACTAGAGGATTTTGAACTAATGCTGTGTATCTTGGGCTTGTGAGGATAGATATGGTATAATCCTCACATAAGCCTCCAGCCAGCTTCTTTCCCTTCAATTTATTATCAAAACGAAGAGATAAGGATAAGAATAATTGTGAGTTTAACAGCTGCTGTGGCAGCATATATTTAAATGAAAACTGGAAAATCTGTTTATTTTAGGCTTTGTCTTCACTACCCGCCGATCCGGCAGGTAGCAATCGGTTTATCGGGGATCGGCTTACCGCGTCTAGTGAAGACGCGGTAAAATCGATCCCTGATCGCTCTGCCGTCGACTCCGGAAATCCACCTCGGCAGGAGGCGGCAGCGGAGTCGGCGGCAGCGCGGCAGCGGTCGACTTTCCCGCGTCCTCACCGCTAGGTAAGCCGACCTAAAATACGCAACTTCAGCTACGGTATTCACGTAGCTGAAGTTGCGTATCTTAGGTCGGACCCCCGCTGCAGTGTAGACCTAGCCTCATATGCAAGGGAAATAAGCCAAAATATACACTTAATGTTTCATACACTTGAAGTGTGGATCGTTATAATTATAGCCTTAAACAAACGTGGTCAAGAAATACAAAATCATGGAGATGGAAGAAATATTTGGCTGTTCCAGCACCCTTCATTCCTGCATGTTTAAATTATCCATTTATGCAGACCATTCCCTCAGTTCTTTCCCCCTCTTTATAAATCATTCCTCTTCCCTTGGTCTCCTTGTACTTTTAAGAAAGTGTCCTATTTTTAGATGCCTTGTGCATATCTTCCTTTAACCAAGCTTGTTTTCAGAACTGTATATATACTGATTAGGAAATACATGGTGAACCAGTTAATATACAAGTTTGGTAGTATTTAGGGTGACCAGATGTCCCATTTTTAAAGGGACAGTCCCGTTTTTTGGGACTTTTTCTTATATAGGTGCCTATTACCCCCCACCCCTCCCATCCCATTTTTTCACAGTTGCTATCTGGTAACCCTATAAATATTTAACCTCTACAGTTCTTTGTATGCAGGTCTATGAAAATACATAGGGACTTCAATATTGCATTTGAAAAATTATAACTGAGTGGGGGGAGTTTGTCTGGCTCCTTTGCTCCTATATAGGTTGGAGGGAGGATCCTTTACCCTTTAAACCCACTGCCACATGTGTAGCTGTTATAGGCGGTTCGGGTACAGTTACTACTTTCATGGTTTGGACAGTCTTTTATTCCTTACTCTCATGAGAGGGAAGACCCTGGCCATGACTAATCTCTTGCTGCAGGCTGATTCTGGGTTATGTTCCATATCTGTACTACTTGACTGCTGCCTTCGACACCATTGACCAGCAGCCTCTTGGAATGTTTAGAGTAGATGGTGGGGCTGTCTGGAAGTACTTTTAATCACATCTTACAGATCAGTGCCAATTCATTATTTACATATCTCTAAAAATAGCTACAGCATGCTCTAACACGGGGAAAACTCACCAAAGCATTTAAAGGAAGTCATATTTCATTTCATTACTATGTAAAGTTGTGTCAGGACCTCAGATGTTTCAAAATACCATTGATGAATGTTCACTTAGGATATGTTCTAAAGTAACTTCTTTATGGCCCAACTTTTAAACTCCATTTTTCCTCTCCCCATGATACTTTTAAAATGGTTCTTTATTTGTTGACTGAAGAGTGTCTTCGGGGACTTTTGTTGTGTGATTCAGAGTCACTCTGTTTTTTTGATGAAGGGAGGCTGTGCACTTAACAGCTATCACTAGTGCATGGATGCATTGTGGCATTGGGCGACGTGATGGCTAAATACTTAAATGCACCTGAGCTCCATGCAGTGCCCCTGAGGAGGGTAGAGATCTAGGTAGCTTTCAGCCACCTACGTACACACACACCCACACAAACTTATGTTGGCAGCTACTGGAAGCTGGTTCAACCCCTGGTGCAAGTTAGGGAAGTACACCTGCTGGAATATCCTCTCCTTTTCCTAGCACACCCCAGCACAACCAGCTGGGGAAAGGGAGGGGTAGGAGCAAGAGCCATAGAGCCACCTTGCAGGCACATAAATGCTACCTTGCAGCCTTTGCCCTGCCAGTAGCACTCAAGAGCCCTGATTGGTCTCCTCAGCACCTGAAGTTATGTTGTTATTGCCCCATGGGAAGCAGAGGTGAAAAGGTCTCTATTAGGCCCTCTACTATCCTGAGCAGTCACCCAGAAGCAGCCATGATATATCACTAAATCTGCTGTCTTATATCTTGTCATCCTTTCTTTAACAGTGATTATAAAATTTATACAATCTGTGGTTAAAATGGTATAATGAAGGTAATGGAATGTTGAGGGACATCAGAGGAAAGGACAGTCTTTCACAACCTAATGCAGTACCATGATTTCACCTAGGAATGTCACAATTTTTCAAATGCCAGTTAAAAATTACATAAGATAAAACACTTCAAATTCAATTGCTCCAATTAGTGGCTAGCCCATCACCTAACCAGAACTAGGAAAATGGTGTTATGTATTAATAGCTTAACATGGGAAAACTTAACCTGGGATAATACATGTACTGGTATTGTGACTGGGAAAATGGCATGAACAACCAGCTGGGCCACTTGGATAGAGAGGCCTATACAAGTTTACTGTGATTTTATCATCAACTTCCTAGCCCTGGCAGCCCATCATTATATTTATCTATAGTAGTAATTCTAAAACCAAGGGCAAGTTCTGCCTTTGGATACACAGGCACATCTCCTATTAAAATGAACCCTGTGCATTGGGTGCAGCTACAGATGTTAAAAGTTAATAGCAAACGTTTTCGTATTAGTGGCCCAAAGAAATGTGATCACAAATTGGAAGGATTCTTCTATTTTACACTAGGGGTTTTGTAAAACCAGTTTAATATATAACTATTAAAAACCAGCAACTGAAACAACAGGGCTACATATAATCTTTTAATCTTTTCTTTTCTTTGGCTTGAACTTGGAAACCCCTATCAAACTTAATAGAAATATCCAAAGAATACAATCCCTTTAACAATGGTTCCTTCAATATTGCCTATGTTTGTCAAATATATCCTCCCTTTCCCTTAATAACTTATTTTCTGTCTCGTGAAAATGTGTGTGTGTGTTCTTTGGTGCATGTGTGTGTAAGTCGTTCTTGCAACTGCTATATGAAGGGCCAGTAAAATATTATAACTGAAAGCTGTGCTTTGTGAACTTAATATAAATAAATGGAGATATCCTATCTCCTAGAACTAGAAGGGACTTTGAAAGGTCATCAAGTCCAGCCCCCTGCCTTCACTAGCAGGACCAAGTACTGATTTTGCCCCAGATCCCTAAGTGGCCCCCTCAAGGATTGAGCTCACAACCCTAGGTTTAGCAGGCTAATGCTCAAACCACTGAGCTATCCCTCCTCCAAGGGGAGCTATTTGTCATGGGGAATGATATTAAGATGTTTTCTGTTTAAAGACATTAGATAGTCTACATGCTGCCAACTGTTCTAAAACATAAACCCTAATTAAAACAATGGAGAATTTTGCTTAAAAATGGATGTCATTATATGACGTAGGGTGTTTACTCTGATTTGAATCATTTGTTTTGTTTTATTGTTTCTTTGACTAGATTGATTATTTATCTATCAATAATGACACATTCCCCAACAAAGCAGACCTTACATACAGTTCATGTTATTAATACCATCATGCCATGAACTTTTCAGATATTAATGTGCACTGGAAAAACAGAAAGAATTCTGCTTAGGTCAGTAACTATTTATTTAGGTATAAGGAGGAAAAGCTTTGTGTCACTGGTAACCTGAAATTTTTATTTATTTTATTTTATTTTATTTTGAATGATCTGACCACAGGCTGAACTCTCCACTGCAAAGTGCTGTTTCCCCTTTTATTTGTTCCCCGATGTGAAGTGATATCATATTTCCGTTGTTTCTGGAGAAGCTCAAGTCCAAGCTAAATTCCAACATGTCCTGTGGCTTTGATCTAAGTCCAGAAGTATGGTTTTCAAGTCTCACACTGCTTTACTGTAAAATCAGCTGTCTCTTTCATAGTAGTTACCAAAATACTAGATTTTGCCACAATGAATTTTGGAGTCACTGGGACAAATTCATCCCTATTGCAACTCCACTGACTTAAATGGAGTCAAACCAGGGATGAATTTCTCTGTCATGTCATTGTCAACTTTCACTCTTTCAGCTGCTTGGCAGAAAGAGACCTGATTTCATCCATGATCATGAATGGTCATGAAAGGTGTTCTGTCACTATTACTTATTAGTATTGTTCTCTTATTTGTTATTTCTATACCACCATAGATGTGCATAGTGCTTTATAGAGAACTATAAATACACAAGGGTCTCAAGTTACATCAATTTAACACCAATGTAATTTCATTGACTTCACAGTCACAAATCAGAATTAGGCACAAGACCTCTGCCCTAAATGGATGCAACCTAAAGTCAACTTAGAGACAAAAGAATCTGACAACAGGCATGGAGGGTTACAGGTAGGATAGTGGGCACAGCCCTCTTGGCATCTGAGGGAAAGAGAGATGCAGTGTGTAACTCGAATTTCATGTTTAATAGAATGTCTGTTGGGATGAGCTATGTAACAAAGGAGCATTAGAGATGATAGGCTGACTGAAAAGTGAGTTTCGAGGAGAGTGTGGTCATTTGGCTCATGACGACAGGGGAGAATGTTCAAAGCATATGAAGGCAGTATGAAAATGGGGGCTGGAGAAGGAAGATATGACATAATTAAGGAAACCCAGCAGTGCCACATGGCCTATCTCTCAGCAGTACTCTAAGCGAGCTGTACCTTGAAATCACCCTGACATGTAATTTAATAAATAGCTCTAAATGCCATTGTGATGGAGCTGCAAAACAGAGGACTACAACTCCTATCAGTGCCCTCCCCACTGCACTTCCCTTTGCCCTGGTCAGGTAAGAGAAAAGATCTTGAACCAGGAAGTGGCCAGGCTCTGTTTGGGGGTGAGAGCCACATGGCAGCAGGGAGATGGAGAAAAGCCTTAAGAACCGTGGACAGAGCTGCATGTGGATCGGGCTGTGACTGCTGGACATCACAACTGAATTCAGGTCTATATTGGACTTACAGGTGAGCAGCAGCAGCTGGGCAGGGAACCAGTGCAAAGGAGACCCCATGAACAATGCTAACTGAGACTGGCCTGGAAACCTGCAAGCTCCTATTTGCTTGAATGGAGAGAGACTGCAGAGGGCACCCAGGCACTAGGCCTGAAGAGCCCTGACTCTCAAGTGGACTGCTCCTCAGGACCCAAACAGGAACTGCTATTGCTCACTTTGAACTGTAACTGTTTATTCTCTGTACTTACGGCATTGGCAACCCTTCCCTCTCCTGCCAGCCATAATAAAAACCTTTCCCTTGGCCTTGGCCATGTGTCTGAGTGGTTATTGGACCTGCAAGGGCTAGTGCCTACAAGGCTTAGCTGCTAAAGCACCTACAGTGCTTGCCTCTGAGACACAGTATGCCGGGCACAGTACTGGCACCCTAGGATTTTGCAGTAGAGAGTTACCCCATTATTACACCATATTGAAACCAAAAGCTCAGTAGGATTATATATGAATAATAAGTATGCTCTCAATTTTATTGATACACTGCTTTCCAGAGGGAGGGGGCAGATGGTGGCTTTAAGCCACTTTTATGAGTTTCTGTTCCTAGGCTGGTATAATTTAAACAGCCCTGAGGGCCTAAGTTATGGCAGCTACCCTGGGCTGCCCTCTGGGCACTGCAGGAGCCCAGAATCTCCACAACACTGTGTTCTGTGTGGACCTAACCCCAATACACTGTCCCAGTTGGAACAGGGCTGCCCAGAGGATTCAGGGGGCCCCCGCCGCCAAATTGCCACCGAAGACCCAGAGCGGAAGAAGCTCCGGGGGGCCCGGCCCGGCGAGAGTTTTCCAGGGCCCCCGGAGCGAGTGAAGGACCCCACTCCAGGGGCCCCGAAAAACTCTCGTGGGGGCCCCTGTGGGGCCCGGGGCCTGGGGCAAATTGTCCCACTTGCCCCCCCCACTCTGGGCAGCCCTGAGTTGGAACGAGGGTTTTGAGGGCCTCTTTGACTTCTGATCTTTTACAGAGCACAAAGTGGCCAGAGTGTGAGAATCTCACCTCATGTTCCTAGTCAATGTTTAACTAGTAAGAGTAAACTAGTTGTTTCTACATAAAGTTTGTAACTGTGGCTAAGTTAACCTAAAGGGTTGAGTTCCCTTACTGAATATGAAGTTTGAACTTGAGCCACAACTTCTTTCCATAATTTGGTGATACATAATGAATATCTATAGTAAAAAGGCACATGGCAAAATTCTATAGGTTTTCAAAACAAATTCTGTAGCATCCTATAACAATTCTATAGGTTTCTATTGGTTTATTTCCTAATAAATCATATAGGATTTTTCCATAATGGTAATGAGCTTCTACAAGTTGTATAGAATTTACTTTCAAAGCCTAGTGCATTTTACAGAGAATACAGAACCTATAGAAAGGTTATCAACCATCATCTAGAATTATATTGCAGGGATATTTATCAATTAAACTCCGTAAGATACTTCAAGATATCTACAGGAAAGATATTTTCTGTTAAATCCTATGCACTTTTCCATTGTGGGAACTCCACTGGCCAGTTAAAGAACAGAGGCCTGTATCCCCCACAATCTTCCTCTGTCAGATGGATGCTGTTTGCAACAACGGGCCTCAACAGGGATATGGGGAGAGAAGGAGAGAGAGTGTGAAGCAGAGAAAAAGAAAGGCTTTCGGGGTGCTGACATGACCTTGGGGAACTTCCTTAAGAAAAAAATGTATTACAGAATATGTATGTATATGGTACTTCTGGATGTCTCTACTTCCAGGCTTCTCTTTCTTATATGCCAGACATGTTTCTCTGTTTCTAGACCTACCTTCTTCATAAGAATATAATGTCCTACCTCGCTTTCTTCTCCTCCCTCCAGGACTCATTTCTGTCACTCCTTAAGGCCCTTTTATCCTCACCTCCAGGTCCCCACATCCCTTCACTTCACCAGGCCATCCTCTTTTCCTCAAAATCTATACCCTACTGAAATATTGTGGTAGAGGCATAGCAAGTCCACTCCAAATGTAAGCAACAGTCCTATACTTTCTCTTCTCTTCACAAGGCTACCTTCTTATGCAGAGGAGAATAAGGTGACCTTCAGGCAAATACAGTCCTTGGTGGGTATGAGAAAAGTAGGACACTTATTCACAGGAGTGAATAAACTTGATGGCCAAATGTGAAAAATTCTGCAACAGCTTAAAGAATTCACTGGCCAGACAAACATCCTGGGTCATTACTTTGAATGGAACCAGTTGATATATTGCAGACCCCTACCTGTGCCAAGTGAAAAATAATGCAACCATAGGTCATGTTCTTTGCTGATGTAAATTGGCATTGCTTCATATAAGAAACATTTGTACGCACTGTGTACGAATTTTTCTTTGTTTGTGCAAAATGTTTCATAAATCATTCCAGTTTTCAGTATTTTATTTTGGAAAAAGTTTTGCCCATCAGGAAAAAAAAACCTGTTGAACTTTATCATATTGAAATAAAGCCTACTAATGAACAGATTGTGCCAAAATCCAGTTCTGCTTTGTTACACAGAGATGTAGAAGAGGGGAGTGTCCTTAACATATTTGTCAGCTGAATCATCTAGAATTCTGATAGTCCCAGGCCCATTTCAGACAATATAAATGTCCAAAATATCATGCAAGTTTCTTATTCTCCTCCTCCTCACAGAGGCGCTGATGCCTCAGGGTAAAGTTGGAAAAACATTCTATTGAGAGACAATTTTACCCTGGAACCTATAATTTTTGCATTATCTCTCATCCTTCTTTACTACTTAGTACTAAAGACATTTGCATGAAAATAGGATCTTCTTTGTGTAGAAACTTCCATTTCTTATTTACCATTTAACCCTACCTGTGAAATGTCACAATCATCTCCATGTTGCAACCAGCTGTGACATCACAAACCAATTATCATGATATTAGCTGGTAAGTAAGAAGTGGGAGCAGGTGAACTATAAATCAAGGGTCTGAGCCAAAGCCCATTGAAGTCAATGGAAAGACTCCCACTGATTTAAACAGACTTTGAATCAGGCCTTACATCAGTGGTGGGCAAACTACGGCCCGGGGGCCACATCCAGCCCTCAAGCTCCCACCAGGAAGTGGGGTCTGGGGAGTGGGGTTGGGGTCTTGCCCCACTCCATACGGCTCCTGGAAGCAGGGGCATGTCCCCCCTCTGGCTCCTACACATAGGGGCAGCCAGGGGGCTCCGCACACTGCCTCTGCCCCAAGTGCTTCCCCCATAGCTCCCATTGGCATGGGCACCACAGCCAATGGGAGCTGCAGGGGTGGCGCCTGCGGACAGGGCAGTGCGCAGAGCCCCCAGGCTGCACCTCCTCATAGAAGCCAGAGGGGGGACATGTTGCTGTTTCTGGGAGCTGCTTGAGGTAAGCGCCACCCGGAGCCTGTCCCCCTCCCCCAGCCCTGATCCCCCTTTCGCCCTCCGAATCCCTTGGTTCCAGTCCGGAGCACCCTCCTACACCCCCAGCCCCTCATCCCCAGCCTCATCCCAGAGCCAGCACCCCCAGCTGGAGCCCTCCCACCCTCCAACCCCCAATTTCGTGAGCATTCATGGCCCGCCATACAATTTCCATAACCAGATGTGGCCCTCGGGCCAAAAAGTTTGCCCACTTCTGCCCTACATCCTGTTTTCCTGCAAATGAGTGGAAGAAATAAAATTCATTTTTAAATGATAAAGGCAGAGCACTCTCTAAATATGTTTTCAAAATTTCTCTACATGTGGATGGCTCTTTAAGCAGAGAAAATGCATTCTATTAACATTAGAAGAGAACCAGAAATCTTGACATGATCTCCACTGTTATTTACTTGTTGTGGCACTGTTCCACATTATTATGATAAGATATATTTCTTCCATGAAATGTGAGCATGTTTCATAGCAACGGAAGTTAAGGATCCACCAGAGAGGAGAAAAAATGCCATTGTTTTTGTAGTTTGCAGCTTGATTTTCTTTTCCCACAAAATATACACACACAAAATCAGACTAACTTTTATCTTTTCACATGAATAAAAGGATCTTAGTGCTTACTGTTTGTCACAAGAAATACAATAGGGCCCTAAACTTCACCAGCAGAAATTGTCTTCCTTCCCTCTTCCCCACAATAATGTAGTCATCATTAACAAGCTCTTTTTGTTCTTTTCTATATATGGATTCAAACAGCACAATCTTCCTTTCTTGTCTAGAAATATTGACCATTAAATCAGTATTATACTATTTGGATCCCTTTTAAAATTTTAGTACTGGTAAATTAGTTATGACTGAAGCCCAATAAAGAAGCCCTATGACTTTTATTTGTATCTCAGTACCTTGTTTGAGGCTCAGTATATAAGCTGGCAGAAATGTCTTGGCTTTCCAGTCTGAGGGAACTGTGGTTACCATCTGTAAGATATGAGTTTTGCAGCTGTTTTCAATAAGATAGTTTTGGATTAAATCTTGGAAAAAATGACTTATGCCAAAAAGTCTATTACCATGTATTTGGCTATGCCCTAAACTTGCAAATATAAAATTCCCCGAACAGTTGGGAAAAAATAATAAAGCCAAATGTCTCATTAAGCAATCCATGTTTCATCTTAATGAACATATCATGTGCAAGATAAAGAACCATGCATAATTAATTATTCATTTGATACCATGAAGAGAGCTCAAATACAGCCTGTATGACACTGGCCTATTTCCTAACCTTAACCCTTACACAAAAGATGTTGCTGTAAATTGGAAGGGGCAGTTCATCTGGGGCTTGTCCAAAGTAACTTTGCCAAATGAGCTGAATTAGAAAAAGCAGTATCATGTAGTAGCAAACCCACTGTAAACTGACCTTTACTAAGTTCAATAGGCATGAGAAAATTTGCATCTCTTTTTGTGAGACTGATTTCATAAACTGTCGTCAAAACCAGATGGAGCACATAACAATCTCTGACAGTCAGGCTTAAATCAGGTCCTGACTCTGCAAACTCTTTAAACATAATTTTAATCCTAAAAGTAGTCCCATTGAACTCAATGAGTGTTAAGTGCTTACATGTTTACAGGCTTGGGGGGAATGGGGCTGATCCTAAATCCTTTAAAGTCAATGGCGGTCTTTCTTGGGCTGATGAAGTGGGTTTTAGCCCATGAAAGCTTATGCCCAAATAAATTTGTTAGTCTCTAAGGTGCCACAATTACTACTGTTTTTGCTGATACAGACTAACACGGCTACCCCTCTGAAGTTAATATTAGTAACTGAAATAATAAAAGCAACTATTTTAAAAGCTGTTATATAGCTGTATTTTTAAAGGCAGTTATTGATTTTTCAGAATATTTCTTCCACTATATTTCATGTCATAGAGACAGTGATTACAAACTGAAACTAAGTTAGCAAAGTTAGCAGAGAGAAATGCTGAATATATGATGATTGCAGTCCAATTCACAGTATATATTTTTCATCATTATATTTCATGCAATTAGTGAGGCATTCTTGTCTCATATAAAATGCTACTACACAATGCTTCATTTACAATTTTCAGAGTCCTAATCACAAAGATTTAATTTTTCAAAAAGAGCATGTAAGTTTCTCAAAACCAATATAATTTCATACTAAGTTGTGTTTTAGTTCTGTTCAGATTATTTGAAAAACTATGCACAAAGTTTTATATGTAAAGCAAAACTAACTTTGGCTCATTTTCCAGTTTAAGTACAAGGTAAAAATAAAATCACTATATGTTCAGATCCCAAATACATTTCCTCATGTAATAAAAGACAATTTCACCAACGGAAACTGCTTTTCACTTTGTAAGAACTGAACATGGCACAAAAGACTCCAAATTTTGGAACACAGTAGTAAAAATCTCTGGGATATTCTATAAATTTTACTCCAACCAATACATCTTTTTCCTCCAGTTTGCTCATGGCAATCTTTGTATCTCTTTTCATTGAGGCTTTAACCCCACCCTAGCATCCATGCTTTCCCTTTCCCAACCAATCTGTCATCCCCTCTCTTTTACATACAAAGTTTTGCAAACCATAATCTTGAAGAAACACTTTACTTGGCTTGCACTACTTCTTTTAAGGCATTTTTCCCCCTTCCAAGGTTCTATTGGCCAACAGTGAACTTCAAAGCAGCCTTCCAAGCAAAGACTGAAGAAGTGGCTGAAAAACAGAAACCGTCTGTCCTGAGCATCTGTCTGGGAACCTTCATAAACAAAGATTGTGTGTTAATTCCTGATGGTCATTGATTGAGATCATCTGGTGGAGATTTGAGTGTGTGAGTCATTGCACCTCACTGGGCTTAGATAGCAAGAAGCAAGCTGGGGCTAGGGTTATTATGCTATCAGGTCTGCTCAGGAGATTAAAAGTGAACAAAATGGGGAAGTATAGAAATGCAAACAATTTCTGAAAATGCAGCAAACATATTGCACATAGTATTCCAGCCATGGACACACCCAAGTTTTATAACAAGAAATGAGCCTCAGTGCATGGATGATTGCCCATAACAAAAAAATGAGACCATACAAACTTTTACACAACCTGAAAGCATGTAGAGTGGGAGAGAACAGTATAAACTGTGTCACAATTTTGTTCACTTTGTAGAAACTGAGGCCAGAGATGCCTTAGAAACCTAACATAGATGCATAGAGAGAAATACACACACACACACATATCAGTGCTACCATGTTTTCAGTCCCATCCACCCTTATCATCCATACTTTTTTTTATGGATAGGGAAACCTGAATAAAGCCCTAAACTATTGCAGGAAGAGCCATGTGGACAGTGCCTTGTTGACTAATAAGGTTTCCCACTGGTTTCTACCCACACAGAGTCAATTGGAAGGTCAGGACCTAAGTTATAAAGTGCCTGCCTTATAAATGAACCAGGTGGTTTAAAATACTAACAGTGCTATACTTATTCAATATCATCATACCACCATATCTGCATAAACTGGTTAAATCAAGAAATATGAGGAAAAAAGAAACCTTTAAAAACAAATCCTCCATTTAGGCACACTCTTTTGTAACACACCTTTAAAATTCACCAAAGACAGGGCTAGACCTCACCTCTATGATGCAATACTCTGTGCACACATGTTAGTCCGATTACATTAACATAGACAGTGATAATAGAAAGACACATAAACATACTAGGTAGTATAGTTCACCTATTACTATCCCCAGATTCTATTAATTTCAAGTCCATACTGAAGCAACATCATCCACTTGGGTGTACAGGACATGGTACTTGTCAAGTTTCTCTGAACTTCTCCATACTAGCAAGATGATGAATCTAACAGCGTGAAGAAATAGTTTGTGGTTTGCTCCAAGGATGCATGTATCACTTTGGTAATGCTCCAACAGTGTGTTAAAAAGTTAGCATTTACCAATGCTTTACACACCACATCTGAGATACCACAGTCACTTCCTGTTCCCAATGGAGAGGGAATTGTGGTACCTCAGATTTCACAGTATGATAACAGTTGGCAGATGCATCTTTTTGTAATGATAATCTCTATAGTGTGTTTGGCATTTGAACTAAAGTCTTCCATGCTTCAGCACAAAGATGTACCCTATGGCCACCAAGCAACAGCTTTTTAAATTAACACTTTCTCTGCTCTATACCACAAGTATGGGCTATGGACTTTGGGGAGAGACCCCCATCAGCTAGATGAAAGCTGAAACTGGAGAGGGTCCATGTTTAGAAATGGGAAGCAAGTGGGAACAGCTTCAAGGTCAAGATGCTAGAGGAAAAAAGAAATCTGGAAGAATCCCAAGGCATGATGCTGGTAGAAGGAAGTTTCTTTTTCCAAGATGCTGTATAAAACAATAGGGAGCAAGGCTGACCATATAGAAGCTAGACTATAGCCCAAGGAAGGGTCCCAGATGTTCAAAGGGGCCTAAAATAAAAAGCCATAGTTTGGAGTCTAGGGATACTCTAATATCCAGCGTTCAGAAAGCAGCAAAAGGTGACAATGAAGAAGTACACAATAATGAAAGTAAAATGCAGCCTGAACTGCACTGACAGTTCACCCACAGATCCTTGAGGGAACAGGCTCTTCCCTCAAAATATCCAGCAAACGCTACTGGCTGGTTCATGGGACACATGGTACCCTGATCCCTCCCCACCATTTGCCCATGGTGTGCATGGAGGGAGATGCCCCTGCACTTATCAGAACTAGAGGAATTGCCTTTGTGCTGCCTGCTGAGAAGCGGCACAAGAAATAAGGCTACATCTACACTACAGGGGGGGGTCGATTTAAGATACGCAAATTCAGCTACGCGAATAGCGTAGCTGAATTTGACGTATCGCAGCCGACTTACCCCGCTGTGAGGACGGCGGCAAAATCGACCTCCGCGGCTTCCCGTCGACGGCTCTTACTCCCACCTTCGCTGGTGGAGTAAGAGCGTCGATTCGGGGATCGATTGTCGCGTCCTGACGGGACGTGATAAATCGATCCCCGAGAGGTCGATTTCTACCCGCCGATTCAGGCGGGTAGTGTAGACCAGGCCTAATAAGACTCCCTGAGCCCTCCCACTGGTACTCTTGTGGATAAGTGAGGCAATAGCAGGTCTTCGCACTTTAATATAAACCAAAACCAAGATACAGCTACCTTCAACTGGTAAAATCAAACTCACAAAGTTTTCTCTATCTGCCTTATAGATTAGTTGAACGAATATTATATAGGATCTTACGGGAGTGCCACTGCTGCAGTACCTTCTAGTTTTGCAAAAAACATAATGACAAAAACATACATTTAAAAATCAAAATGTTCAAATAATCCAAATACTTATAATGTGTGTTGATCACTCATTGCAATATCCCATTATCTGCACATGGGGAGTCTGAATAACAAATATTCTCATTTGAAGATTTCAGCATGATTTTGGACACAGTTGCAGTCTGTCCAAAAATATATACCAATTTTCAATATGCTAAAGGGACACTTACAGTAAGTGTTCTAAAAATGATTTCTGTAGACAATTAGTAAATTGGGTCCCAGCGTAAATGGATGGCTACATGGTATGAAACTACCAATCATTTTGGAGCCTTATAAAAATGCAGTCTGATTTAATTTGCAATAAATAATCAACAAATATTCTTAATTATCATCTTGTCCCTTTCCATCACAATCTGTTTCCTTTTTTCCCAACAAATAACTTTGTCCTGAAACATATCTAAACATTGAGATATATTCACAGGCTCGGATGATGTTTTTAATGGCTCTGTGTAGCATTGACTGCCGTATCTCTTTTTACAATGCCCAAAGTCTTGCAAGTTTATGGAGCTGTTTTGAAATATATACACATGCGTGGTGAAGCAGGGGAACCACCCACTAGCATGGAAGGGGTTAAGGAGAGCTTTTGGGCCCAGCTAGCCCTGCCCTGTTATGCCTGCAGCCAATGCCAGGCCTGGAAGGGGGAGAAAAGAAGAGAGCCTGACTCAGTTCAGAGCTGACTGGTGAAGAGGCAGGAACAAGCTGTTTCACTGCCTGATGAGATGCAGCCCTGGCCTGCAAGCTAGGGCAGCCACCTGGAACCAAGTGTGGGCTCCTCAGCCAATGGAGACTGCAAGGAACCCTCAGCACTAGAGGTAACTGACTGGATGGACCCCAGAGACATTGTAGGGCTCGCCCTCACCAGCTTGCGGCTGCCCTGCCCAAAGGACTCTGGGACTGCACCAAGGTGCTCCACTGGACCCAAGATTTAACCCTACAGGAAGCTCAGTAGATTGGACTAGAGGGGCCATGTCCCAAACTGAACAGACTGGTAGGAAGTAGTCCAGGGCAGTTGATTCTGCTGGGAGGGACACAAATGCCTGCTCCCCCTCCCCATGATTCAGGGGTTGACATACACAGGGCCCTGGGCTGGGACCCAGTGGAGAGGAAGTACCCATGTCCTCCTGTGCCCCGTAACTGCCTGGCCTTAAAGACTGAGGCTACTTAGCCCAGCAGGGGACTGAGCGCCATGTGCTCTAACCTCTAGGCACCAGGCTGCCCAAGCCCCTGTTACAACATAATTTTCAGTCCTTAATTTGACAAGCTCTGTGGCCTCATAGTGTCTTCGCCACAGACTGACTTGATGTCTCTTTATTTTTGACTGGTTTGTTTGCAGACTTTTATTTTCTTTCCCATGGATTTCTTATCCCATCGCAGAAGACATACCCCTTCTTGAGTTCAGCTGGCTTCCAGATTTCCCATTAGTGGAGAGCAATATTTTGAAAACATATATGCTTCTAATTTTTTTGTATATGTTTAATGTTTATTGTCTTGAACTATTTGGTATTACAGATCTGTTTTCTCCTTAGTCAATGGTCCAAAACTTCCTCCCACTGAAGTCACTGGCACAACTCTTGTTGATGTCATCTGGCGTATTGAGGCTCACATCTTGGGCATGTGGATCAGTTTGGACTCTCTGTTTCAGTCTTGGCCTGATCCTATAAACCCTTATTCGTACAATAGTCAGGGGACTGTTCATATGAGTGAGTACTACTCACATGAGTTAAATTTTAAGCTCACTAGCTCTCTCTCTTTTGAAATTCAGAATTAAGGAAGGAAATTATGGCATTCATTTTTCTTAGGCTGACCCTGACAAGCCCACAGACTTAATTCTACAGCTTTAATTATATCTAATAAAATCGTATAATGAATTCCCAAGGGTAAAATGCATCGAGGATCAGACCAAGCAGAGAAAGCATTTACTCAAAGGCTGAGGCAAATAAATGGAAATGTGTTTACATGAAATGCTGTATATTTGCAACAATGCTATTACCACCAAACCACAACTCAGTAAAACACAGTGCCTATTCAGTGTGAGACATTATCAGACTAAACCATTATTCTCCGATCCAGCATCCAATAATGCTTTAATAAACTAATGTTCCATTTTGCAAATAGCAATTGCCCTACCCCTCTGGCTTTAGAGAAAACTGGCAAAGGAACAAAACATAAGGATTTCTGCAGGCAACTAAAGAGGTTGTTGTGTATAGAAACCTACAGCTATAACTTTCTTTATCTTACTTTGTTCTTTACTTTTGCAATTGTCCCTCTATTCTATAGAAATACAAGTAATTCCACTGAGCCAGATCTCCTCTTTCAACCATGTAATCCACAAGAAGGACTAATGGGGAACAAACCTGCATGAAATTCCCCTAGACAGAGCTCCTCCTGAATCATTCCATTGGTGGAAGAAGTTTTGTTCCAATTCAAAATGCACAAGAATTCCACTGACTAACCCCATAGTTTCTTGAGGATTCCCAGGAGGCCAGGCCTGTCCACATGAAAGCCCTGTTGCTCTGCACCAGCTCTGAGGCCACAATGCCCTCTCAGTCCCACCACAACCTGATCCTTGCCACACAGCCAGGACCATACCCAGGCTGCAACGGCTACACGATTACACTAGATACAAACAAGTAGAATCATAGTTTTCTTTATTTCCCAAACTTGAATGACTTGCTGAGGGGAAAAATTGCTCTAATGAAAACACTAGAGGTTAGCATATAAAGTGTAGATGCTTTACTTTGACAGAACGGGCAAGCAAAATATTGGCCCAGCCAAAGCATAGAAGCAACTTGATGTAACCTCTCTTCAAGCAGGCTATTTTAACTCTTCACTTTTACATACTGTCTTCAGAGGCTTTATGTAAACTCCCCCTCAGTAATAACTAACCTGGGAAAAACATAGGATAGAAAAAGTAGATGTAGATCATCCAAATACACTGTGGTAGATGCCAACAGATTTGGCAACAGGAAACAAAGGAAGTCAGCAGTGGCTTTGTCCTATCTCTTCAATATTTCAGGAGAATACTTGCAGCTCCCATCTGAAAAAAGCCAGTGTGATTTATATCAAAATGCAACACTGCTTTACCATTATAGTTAGAAAACCTAGGTTTTAATTGGAATTCACATGCCAGGTTCAATGGAATATCAAGGGCAGAAGACATCAAGACACCATACACTGTAGAGACCACTGAAAGGTTATTCCCATAAAAGTCCTATAGTCCATAACATAGCTACCCTTCCGGTGCCTGTATTTTCAGTAGAGGAGCCCATCATGAAATACAAAGTGTCCCTAAGAACTCCAGGGCATGGGCATGAGATTACTGTAACACAAGTAGCTAGTTGCAGTGACAACAGAGACCAGAGAAAAGGGACAACAATGAAACATGGGATAGCTTTTGTCTTTAGTTTTGTGGGGACTATGCTATCCAGGCAATGACGGTCTACAATAGAATTATGGATACTCTCTGAGTGATAAATGGCATCTCAGCTTTTTCCTGTACAAAAATTTAAAAAAAAGACTTCAGGCTTGATCCTGCAAAGCACTGTTAAGTAGAGCTGCACTTAAGAACGAAGTAGACTAACTACACAATGGCATGCAAGGGAATCCAGGCATGCATTAGTGAAAGTACTTATGTACTGCTGCTGCCATGTGAGTTCAGCCTACTAGCTGGAGTAAGGTCTCAAATGGCAACTAGTACTAAATGCTTCAGTCCCAATCCAGTAACACACTTGTGTTTTGCTACACTGGGGCCTTCAATAGCATCATGAATCTTATGCTTAAGTCCACCTCTCCTCAGACACACTGTTCTCCAGGGATACCATTTGATGCCTCTTTGTACCTTGCCCATTGCAAGTAATGGGAGTGGGCATTCACTGGGATTGAGACTGCAGGTACATCTATGTGATCTGGGAATTACACTGTCCAGCTCAACTGCAGAAGCAGCCATGCTCCTAGTGACTAAATTGTAGTCCCCATGGCAGCAGCTTGGGCTCACCATCGGAGTAAGCGCTCAGGGGGATCAGGTGGAACTGTACTAGGGGTGGCTAGCCCAAGCAACCACCTGCGCTGCTGTGGACACACTGCTGTGATTAGGTGCTCAAGCAGGCTAGTGCAGGTACTCTTATGCAAGCTAGGAATCACACCCACCGTTCACATGCAGATGTACCTTTAGTGCTGCTGAATCAAAATGGCAGGTGCAGGTGGGACAGTACCATGGCCTAGTATTCCCTTGTGTTGGCATGTAACAGCCTTGTGTGGCACACAGACTTGCAGGATCAATGCCATAATTAGGCTTGGCAGGATGAGGTTTTTTTTATAATTTGATCCATTTAAAATTTTCAGTTGTAGGAAATTATGGGGGGGTCAGAATTTAATTGACATTGAGATTCAAAAATGTCAAGCTTTATAACCATTAAAACTGAAAATTGTCAACATCACATGTCAAAACATACAAAATATCCTTAAACTCTAAGTTCTCAAGTAGCATTTTTCTGTCTAGCTGTAAATTTCAATTGATGGAAATATTTCGTTGGTTTGCCTGTGTGTACAGTTTTATATTTAACATTATTATAAATGCTGGAGGTGAAGAGAGGTTTGGGGATGGAGATTGACAGCTCATGACCCCCCCATGTAATAACCTTGAGACCCTCCTGAGGGGTCACGACCCCCAGTTTGAGAACCCCTGTAATAGAGTAAGGGACAGCTGGGGAGGGAGGGGAAGGCCTCCATGGATCGATTGCAGAGCACAACCTGGCCCCATTGTTTCCTTGCCCTACTTTTCAGCCTTTTTACACAGTTATTCATTTTATACTGCTCTGCTTTGTGATTTACTATTGATGTGTCTTGAAGTAAATGTGGTTCAAACTGATAGATGTTATAAGAACATATTTTAATTTTATAAATGTTGCTAATAACTTGAATAGTTCAGCATTAGCTTTCAATTCATTCAGAAAAAGGCATCGTCATCTGTGCCATAATTATTATTATTAAAATCCCAAAGATTCAGTGCAATAGTGGCTAATTAGGCCCTTCTCTGTTCAATCTTCTGTCATAGAAATGAGAGAATCTCTTGTGTGCACATTAAAGTCTATGGATCAAATTCTCCTTTTCGTTAGCTGCCCTGATGTAAATGGGGTTGCACCAGTAATTAATCTGGCTTTTAAAAAATCATTTTGTTAAAAGTGAAAGAAAAGGAAGGTTAATAAAAAATAGGAAGTAAAAACTGATATTTCAGTGGATGTAACTTCCACATGGGAAAGCCAGCATCTGCTGACTATGGGACATGGAAAATATCAGTGTTATGATAATCATGTGCCTCATCAGAATCAAACCACATAGCCCACCATTCATATACAAAAACACATTTTAAAAAATCCACACACAGCTGTCCCCCGGAGGAGCGTAAGGGAGAAAGAAGGAAAGAACCACATGAGACAGATACTAGTCACTTCCTTAATGCAGTGGTGGAAGATGCTCAGATACCATGATGATGGCTACAGTATAAGAACCTGAATAGAATGAAATAGAATTGAATAGAGAGCACGAACCAAGCTCCTCATCACTGGGGGGAAGGCAGATGCATCCATTATTGCTGTCTTAATTTAGGCCATATCCTGGCATCGATTTTTTTTTTAAAGGACTCTTCATTGATTTCAATATGGCATTGCCTACACAAATCAATGGCAAGATACATGTAGATTTTAACCATTCTCGTTCATTACCTGATCTCAAGGGCTTCCAAACAGGGCCGGCTCCAGGCACCAGCAAAGGAAGCAGGTGCCTGGGGCGGCCAATAGAAAGGGATGGTACTCCGTCCGTTATTGGGGCGGCACGTCCGGGTCTTCAGCGGCAATTCGGCGGCGGGTCCTTCACTCCCTCTCTTCCTCTTCGGCGGCACTTCGGCGGCAGCTCAATCAGGGGTTTTTTTTTTTTCTCTTCGCTGCTTGGGGCGGCAAAAAAGCTGGAGCTGGCCCTGCTTCCAAAAACCTGGCTGCTACCCTAAAATAGTAACAGAGAGCTCAGTTGTGATTGGATTACATGCCCATTCAGGGCCATAAGAATTCTGGCTACCTGTCCTTGGGCCAGACACACAGGATTTGTGGGGATACTTGCCTGGTTTGGATTGCAGATTCTCATCCACATTCCTCATTTGTCTTAAGCAGAGTTTTCATCATTCCATTAACTTGATAAAATAGGTGATTTTAGAGAGGAAGAAATAAATGCTATATCAACTCTTCCTCCTTTGGAATCAGCAGTTGTAGTACACACTTCTATTATTCTTTCTAACAATAATGCCTTGTCCATGCTACCATCCAATTCCTCCTCTTGCTGCCCTAATGTAGACTTTATATTAACTATTCTCTGTAAGAAACACCACTTAAATTTCTATAGAGGCTCATCCATATTCTTTGTTCTTGAATTTGACATCCAATGAAGCCCTGTAACATTGATTTTCTTTATACTCTTCAGATATGTGTATAACTCAGCAAAGTTTCCACTTAAACTCTTCTTTCAATTAAGGTCCAGTGCCCCTACTTTCTCAGTATGGCAGGATAAATTATGACCAGATTGTTGGCTGCATGCGAACTTCCCTCCTGCCACTATAGAATCCCCCTTGTCCTTGGGCTCCAGCAGAAAGCCCTCCACTGAGTCAGGGTCTGGGCTGCTGTACATGGAGAGGTGGTGGGCCAGAGGCAGGAGAGGGAAGGCGTGTTATGTCTGTCCCCCTTTTATTGAGGCTGCATTAGCTTTTCACAAGAGCCTCTACAGGCTGTAAACCCCTCCCCATCTCCTTAGATGGCACTCCCAGGAGTCCTTGGTAGCAAGGCTCCATGGTCAGCACTTAAAATAACCTACTTTGCTTCAGTGTTGGGATGTGGGGGATTCATGGACATTGCATCCCTCAGTGCTGCCCATGGATCCATGTTGTGTTGATTCTGTAACTCCATCCCCGGAAGAGGGTAGGCCAACCTCAGCTAACAGAACTAGACTCTCCCTATAAGAAGACAAAGGGTTATAGTATGGCAATACTATCTGATTTTGAGGTTTGAAGCCTGGAGGGTTCCAGGTCTATTCAATTGCCCACCTGCACCAGGTACCTGTGTATATCAAAAGAACTTTGCCTACCATAGATACAGGGATTCCTGTGATTAGAATGGTTTACATTGTTTCTGAAATCTGTATGGCTTGAATGAATCTATGTTCCTACTAGGGGTCATACACTTCATAGCTTGTGTAGGCCGAGCTCACTGCACAAACCAGGGGCTTCTTGCATCCTCCCTTTCCCACACAAGCTCCCTGTATGCCACCCTCCCATCTGTCTCTATTTCAGGGACACCCTGCAACTTCCTCCACCGGCTCCCACATGCCTGGGGCTCTGTGTGCCCTTATCCCCCCCATGCCAGGGGCTGCAATCCCCCCATTACCTTTTTCCCCCTTTGTGTCCCCCATTCCTTCTTCCCTACCATGCTCTGTTCTCCTCTTTTCCTTCCCATCTCTATTCCACGGACTCTGTTCCCCCTGTCCTCCATGCCAGAGGCTCTGTGCTAGCCATTCCTCCCCCCCATGGCCCTTTTTCCTCTGCCATTATCATTTCTCTGCTGTCTCTCTGGGAGATAAGTCATTCATGTAAAACTCTATTGGGAGGATAGGCAGAGAGACAAGATGGATGAGGTAATATCTTTTATTGGACCAATTTCTGTTGGTGAGAGGGACAAGTTTTTGAGCTACATAGAGCTCTTCTTATTGTCTGGAAAAGGTAGCAGAGACGGGATGGCTATTGTTGTGTGAAAGGTGTTAATAGCTTCCATCAACCAGTTTTTGATCCCTAGGCAATTGCAGAGGTGCTTGAAGCTGTGGCTCTGCTAAACCAATTTTCCCCCTTTCAGTTTCCCCCCAAAAGCAGTACGGTTCTGCCCATTGGTGAACTGCACATTCAGTAAAACCTGGGAACTGATTGGATGCTGCCTTCAAAAATTATTGCATTACAGGCAGACAAAAAGATGAATGCCATTAAGTTAAGTGTAGGTGTAACCCATGTGCCTAATAGGGAGATATCTCTTTAAGAGACCTATGGTGGGGGTAGGAATGAGTTGTGTCCGGGTCATTGTTGCTAGACAGATTTAGCCCTCCACATCCAGAAGCTTCTGGAATTGTCTGTGTGTGGTAATTTTGGGTCTGCTCCAATTGGTTATTGGGGTCAGGCTCCATGAAAGCAAGCACTCAGGGTGCTGCTTTACAAAGGGCCACGTGCCCTGGGTGAGTTGGGAGAAGCTGAGCCCAGGGGCAGAACGCAGGCTGTTTTCCCCAACTCTGAAGCATTTTGCAGCGGGTTAGTGATATTGCTAACCCTCCAACAGGGAAGCATGGGCAATGCTAATTATAGCCAGGGGAAATTGGGAGGGAAAAATAATTTCTTCTATTTTAATTGCTTACTTTGAATGTTGTTTGATTTGGGACAATTTAACTAACACAGTTTGGCTAAACTAGTAGGGTTCACCAACTTTTCTTTAAATGTGATAATGGGGAAAGAGTTGTTTATATTTTGCTATTCTCAGTTTTGTATTTTCTTGTAACAGGTTTTTTTTTTTTAATCAATATACTTAGCTGACTGCCTAACAGTGATTTCAGCAGTTTCCTACAAGCAAATGGAAGGAAGATGTTGCTTTTGACTCAGCATACTGTATAGATTTGATGATCAACAACTCTAATTGAGACACAGATGAAATCAACCTAAGCTTTTGGGAACTCTGAGTTTCTTCTCACTGTGTTTCTGTGGGGACTGACCTGTTTAGATTTAATTTTTCTTTATGTTTATGTATAATTGAAGATAATATATGTGATTATAAAATAGCCATGTTATGTTGTAAAAATTAAATTATTTATTATGTTTATCATAAGATTTTATAAAGTTGTTACTTAATTAAATTCCTTCCTTTCAAGACTTGAATGTGGGGAGGTTGACAGTTGACAAGTTGACAAGATAAATATGCTTCACTGCCTTTCAAAAACAAGCCCAAGCCTCCCAAAAACAGGCAGCTCGGTAAGAGGTTGAGCTCCTCCCCAGGCTGGCCAGCCGCTCGCGGGCTCCAGGTTCCCCCCTCTGCCTCTTCTCATCTCCGCTCTGTCCCCTTCCCCCCAGGTTCCCAACCACCCACCGCTTCTGTCATGCCTCTTCGGCCCCTCCCCCAGGCTCCCAACCGCCCACCTCTGGCTCTATCCTCTCTCTGCTCTCTCCCCTCCCCCCGCACCGCTTATGCTTATGGCATTTGACTTTTGGAGAACCTCCAGGTTGATAATTTTGTCCTGCCAGCAGATCCCCATGATGGTGTGCAGAGACTGCATATGGAAGGCCTCTAGCTGTTTGATATGCCATTTGTATGGTGTCCAGGTCTCACAGCTGTAGAGGAGAGATGTGAGCACAAAAAACTTATAAAGTTTTATTTTTGTTGAGAGGGTTATGTTGTGGGATTTCAAGGCTTTCTTACATAACTTTCCTAATGACTGAGAAGCTTTCTGTATCCTTTTTGTGATCTCTTTGTCAAGAGATCCATCATGGGAGATGTTGCTGCCGAGATAGGTAAAACTGTCAACTTGCTTTAGTTGGTTTCCACTTATGGATATGCCAGGGAATATGGCACAGAGCGGTAAAGATGATTGGTGCAACACCACAGTTTTCTCTAGGGTGATTGTGAGGCCAAATAATTTTGATGCTTCAGCAAAGCGATCTACAATGCACTGGAGATCTCCCTCTGTGGGCACTAGGAGGGCACAATCATCCGCAAAGAGTGCTTCTCTTATTAATAGTTCTGTTACTTTTGTTTTTGCTTTAAGCCTTGTAAGAGTCAAGACTGAGCCATCATGTTGGTATCTGATGTATATGCCTCTGTTGAGCCCATCTGTAGGATAGTTGAGAACTTGGGTGAAGAAGAAGGTGAACAGTGTAGGGGCAAGGACACAGCCTTGTTTGAATCCATTTGAAATGGGAAAGGAGTCAGTGAGATCTCCATTAAAAAGTACCTGACCTTGCATCTCCTCATGAAATAAACAAATGATCTTTACCAGTTTTGATGGGCAACCAAGTTTGCTGAGGATCATCCATAATCCTTCTCTATTGACTGTATCAAATGCTTTTGTCAGATCAGTGAAAACACTGAACAGATTCATGTTTTGTTCAATACATTTTTCTTGTATTTGCCTGATACTGAAAATCATGTCTATGGTGCTACGACCAGGTCTGAATCCACACTGAGTCTCAGGTAGGTTGGCTTCTGAGACAGCTTAAATCAGTCGGTTCAGGAGGATATGAGCAAAGATTTTTCCAGCAACAGATAGGAGAGATATCCCACGGTAGTTATCACAGACCATTTTGCTGCCTTTATTTTTAAATAAAGGAATAATTGTGGCATCTTTGAAGTCTTGTGGCATTTCTTCATTGTCCCAGATGTCAATAAGGATCTTCTAGAGTGGTGTTATCAATTTTGGACCCGCAGATTTATATATTTCTGCTGGTATTCCATCTCTGCCTGAGGACTTTCCTGAGCTTATCAAACTGATTGCCTTTTCTACTTCTTCAAGTGAGGGTGGTGAGTCAAGGTGGTGCTGAACAGGCTTTTGAGGTATCAGATTAATAGCACTTGTTTCAATTGAGGATGGTCTGTTCAGTAGTTGTCTGAAATGTTCAACCCATCTCTGTTCCATGCCATGTTTGTCTTTGATGACTGTCCTGCCATCAGCAATCATGAGCGAACCTGTGCCCACCTTTGGAGGTACATAGACTAACTTCAAAGAACTTCTTCATTTCATTTGTTTCTGCATACATTTGAGTGTCTTCTGCTACCTTCTCCCACCATTTATCTTGTATCAAGCATAGTTGTTTTTGTGCCAGGCTCTTTAGAAGGCTAATAAGACCCGAACCCTGACCCCAAGGAGTTTACAGTAGGTAGACAACATACCAATGCAGGGAGATGGAAAGAAGGCAATAGAGAGCCACATACCTGAACATCAAAGTAAGGCGCAGTGTCTGGTTAGTTCCCTAATTTTTTAAGCATGTGTTGGGAGGGAAGTCAGAGGAATGGACACTAACATTTTGTTGGTGGGAAGATTAGGGTTTGAAGGAAGACATTCATATTAAAGGCGGGCATGGAGGAGAGAGTGGGTACATGGCAGCTTGGTGCTGAGAGAGGGGGATCCAAAGCACATGTAGTAAGAGTCGGCGGCTTCCCCAGGCTCTTGGTTCCCTGAATCCCGTCCCTCATTGGCCTGCAGTGACCTGTCAATCAGGCTGACCTGGAGCGTTGGCCTCTCCCCACTGGCCGTGGGAACTGTCAGTCTTCTCCAGATCCTTTCTTTTGGTTTAGGGGTTTTGCATCCGGGAGCCAATCACGCTCTCCAGTGGGAAATTTTTAAAAAAAAAAAAAAAGCAGCAGCCACTCCTGGATTGGAAACCCAAACAAGCAACAATGAATTCAAGCCACTTAAAGCAGGAAGCCCAAAACAAGAAGCAACAAGCCACTTAAAGAGCCAGAAAAGCCCCAAAACAAGCAACAGGCAACTCAAAGAAATTACAAGCCAATTTCCAGCCCATAATCAGTGCAGAGCATACTTTCAGGCTAAAAGTCCATTGCTTTGCATAGAGCTAATTAGGTCACTATTAAAACTTCATATAAGGGGAAATTTTGTATCTTTGGTTTTCCTGCAGACTTCCATCATTTGTTAATGAATGCTAATTTACTTATGATGTAATTCCTTGCTAATAAGAATGAGACATTCAATTGCATTCTCTTATAGTACTCGATAGCTTCATATTTGTATTAATTTTGTTCACATCATATGCCCTAGGAAACAAAAAACCTCAATCCCTTTGTACAAAAAACTTTGAAGAGCAAGCAGGGGAGTGTTTTTGTCCCTTTGTCACTGATCTAACAGAGTGAAAAAACAATATAATTTAAAATATACTCTCCATTGATTCATATTGAGTTGGAGCTCAGTCATTTCTGTAATTTAAAAAGTTTCTGACTGAACAGGTAAGAGGCTATTTCAGCTACAACCATTAACATCCCATTGTTAATCTTATCCCATGTGGGGTGGTTATTTTAAAAGTATCCCTTTCATGATCTGGTTCCTGATTCAAAATGGTATCACACACCAATCAACAAAAGGATGCTTACCTACCTTTAGGCCTCATGACTGAAATCTGATTTATTACCTGTACTGGTACACTATGGACACAGCTCACAGTATGATGGCATCACTTGTTTGGGAGGAATGTCTCTTTTTCCAGAAAGACTACACAGAGAAATATAAACATATAAAAGAAACAGAGGAAGGGAAGGAAGAGTTAAAAATAAGGGGGAAATAGAAAATAACAGCAGAGAAATACAAGAGCGAAAAGCTATTAAAGAAAAGGAAGTGCATAGAGAAAAGAATGTCACAGAAGAGAGACAGCTGAAACAATTATCACTCAAAGGAAAAGGAAAGAAAAGCTATAAAAATGAGAGATGGGCTCAGCAGTTATGTTCTGTTTTCAGTTAGGTTTAAGCCAAGATTTGGGATCCACATCTGAGGCCATTCAGGGCTAAGGTTTGATTTGGATATGAGGTATTAAAATTAGAGCTGGCCAAAAAATGGCAAATTTGGAAATTTCTGAACAAAAAGACAATTTTTTCATGAAAAAAAATCCCATTTTTAGGCCCGCTCCTGAGATTTTGGCTACTTTATAACTGGACCTGGAAGAAGCACACCTACTGATTTTTGGATCTGTTTTCGATTCTTAATCTTAGAGCAAATTCATATCCTACCTGTCAAAGAACACAGAAAGCGAGATACATATTTTTCCTGTGGTGATTTCTTTTCACAATTTTTAGTGTCTTTTTTCTTCATGTTCATCCCTGTATATTTATACAAGGCACCCGGTTTACTGTTCCACCATTTTCGTTTGGGGAGGATGTTTTCTCCATTCTACTAGACACTGTTATGTTTATTGTCCTGTATCATAAAAACTGTTTCACAAAGCTAGAGGTTTTATAAAATGCCACACGCTGTTGGGCTGTCCAGTCCATAAATACTTTTTAGAAAATAGCAGATCTTCCAACTAGGTCTAAATAATTATCTTCTATATTTCCCTTACTCCTACTGTTCATCTAACAATTATGGCACCACAACAAAATTCATGGCATATTTCCCACATCATTTCTTCTCCTTTTCCTCTCTCTTGGTCTGTGTCAAGCTTGCCTGTACTTTTCCTTTTGTGTACAGCTTCATCTCCCTGTTAGACCCAAACTGTGCTAGATAATCAGTAAGGGCCATCGAATAACCCCCTTTAATCCTAATTTCCCTTCAGCGGTTTTCCAACCTTGGGGAACTTTTTGGCTAAAAGACAAGCTCATCTTGGCCTATATTCATCTGAACTTCTGACAATGTGGCAACCCTTCAGCACAACTCCTTTCACAAAAGAACAATTTCATATCTAGTGGGATGATTGTTTTCAATTACTTGACTGTGTATTCATGCTGGTGATGGTCAAATGCACAGATAATTGCAGCATGTATGCAACTGACATTTGCAAAATAATAAAATGTTAAACTATCTTTTATGTTGAAATTTTATGACTTTCAAAAACATATACTAAATATACAAGTCAGAATGCATCAGTTCTCCCCATATATAAATCTGTGTGGTATAAATCTGCTCCTTGAGCATCTGTCAGATACTTCTTTGTATAATGTATGAGAAAATGTAAGTGCACTGATATGACACACAGGATCACAACACAGACTGATGTACAAGCAGCAGGACATAAATAGACAAGGCAGAGGTGCTACAGTTGTTACCTAAACACAAAATCATACACAAGGTGAAGAACCTCCACAGGCTATGGCAAAGGTGATTCCAAGTCACAGGAAGGATGTTTTTAATGCTCATACTCACAGAGTAAAAGATACTCTTCAGTCTAGATTTGTTTTCATTTCAGGTCAAGGAAAAACATCAAAGAAAGGGCTTAACCCTAAGAGGCACTAATTGCTTCCTGCAAGGTAGTGAGCACCCTGAACTCCCACTGAACTAGTGGGTGCACAGCACTTCTCAGAATTGGGCCCAAAGCCTGAACAAATAGAAATTTTCCATGACGGAGAAAACAGCGACTGTAACATGCTGCATCTTAAGGACAAGACGGCAGCTGCATTAGGCAGGGGGGGAAATCTACTTTTAAAAGTGTAGTATTTAGAAAACAGCCTTGAATTTACATTGCTACGTGTAGAAAGACTAGTTAGACATAATAGGCAAGATTCTGCCACCCCTACTCACACTGAGTAATACCTCACTCTAGTACCACTGATTTCAATGGGGCTTTCTTGTGGGGTATTGTACTAGTCAACATAAGGGTGGCAGAATCTGGCCCAACATGAGAACAATGGGCCAGATCCTCAGCTCATGGACTGCAACATGGCACCATTGGCTGGCCCAATATCATTAGAAGAATCCAGATAACCCAGAATAGAATTCAGTTACAGTGATTGGTGTAAGAGGGCCAGAGCCTAACAATAAAATTCACACACACATATATATATTTAGAGAGAGAGAGAGATCAACACTCAGAGATCATCCAGCACTCTGAGATAATAATAGAGATCCCCTGACTAAGCCAGCCCTGATTACAGAATGGGCCCCACCTGAGAGAAATTAGGCATTTCCAGGTTTAACTACTGAGTGGGCCCAGCTAAGGAAGGGCTGGAAGAAAGAGAATGCAGGGAGTCAGAAGGTGCCTGCAGGGTCTTGAGTGAGTAGGGAGGTGCCCTGAATAACCAGGGAACAGATTGGGAGACCTAGAAGGGAAGTAAAGAGGTGAGAAAGGAAAGAGCACAGGGAAAACTGAAATATGGGTAGAGGATTTGACTTAGCTGTGCAGTACGGGGCCCTGGGCTGTAACCCAGGATTGAGGTTGGGAGTGGATTCCCCTACCAGCCCCAAGGAAGTGGTGTACAAGGGTAGCTGAGACCAGCCAGGGGGCTGCAGGCTGAATGTGACCTTGCTGAAGAAGAGCTGTGGAGAGGGTGGAAGCTTTTTATTTCTGTTAAGATAGTTTTGAACTTTAGTTTGGATAGCTGACCCGGAAGGAATGGGCTAAAGACTGTGCCCTGGCTGAAGGGATGAGTTATCTAAAGAAACCACCACAGCCCCATAGTGATTGTTGACAAGGGCTGCTACCCCACAAGGACACTGTGTTGCCATGCCTGGCCATGAGGGAGTGCATAGTGGTGAGTAAACCCTGTTACAATGCTTTTTTTTTTACATTACTTTAACTGCAGCATGTCTGAAACAACTATATTTTGTAGCTTTCCTTGTCCACGCTCCCTTTTCCTACACCTCATGGCAAGCACTGTATCTCAGCCCTAGTCTACATCCAGCTCCTACTTCCTTCAAAGGCAGTCTCAGTGATGATAGCACCTTTTGGCAAACAGTAAATGACTGACTGTCCTTGGACACTTTGTTTTATATTGCGTGAGTACATGTGCTGCCAGACCCCTATCTGCAGAAGGGATTCTTTCAGCAGCAAATTAACATGAAGTGATTTACTTTGTCTCTATTGGATACAAGGTTAAAGGGGTGGTGGGAATCATTCCAGGTTGCACTTGCTTTTGAAATCTTTACTTCCATATTCCATAAGTCCTTTGGAAGAAATTATATACAAAATGAAATCAAAGATTGCCTACTTGGAACTTCTTTTTTGGATGGGATAAGTATTGCTGGTAAGTCATATAAATAATTGTGCTGCTAAGATTTGAATTTACTTAGCTCCTGGCCTAGCCCAAATTATTTTATTTATTGAATTCTACATAAGTTGTGCTGCCTTGGAGTTTATTTATTGTTCCAAACTAGAAAAGGCACATTCCATGCATTAAGGGCTGGCTTCCCATCTCTCCTTTACTTTCACTGAGCAGTACTTTTATTCCATGAGTCGTCCCCCTGATTTCAGTGGGAAACTTTACTAATCAGATACTAAAAGTGTGTGCTGTAGCAGAATTGAGCCCTTGTTGCCACATTTTCAAGAGCTCAGTTCCCATTTGGGTGCTTTAGTGAAGTGGCCAGACTTTCAAAAGTGCTCCACGCCTGTCAGCTCCCACCATTCTAGCCTTTTGAAAATCTGATGTTAAATGTTTGTCAGTGCCCTAATTATGTTCTTCAAAGGCAGAAGGAATGTGGGATCTTTTATGGTAGAGTAGCTCTGAGACATAGGTCAGGATAATAGAACAGACTTGATGCTGTACTGGCAGGATCTGTTGTACTGCTGGTCTTGAAAGAACACTTTCACCTGGACATGAGAATGAATCTCCTATGTAACAGGAATATGGATTACTAACTGACATGGAGACACTTCATTAAAGGGTCTGGAAAGATGAATTCAACTTACTTTAAAAACAACTTAAAGTAGAAAAGCCTAGGAAAATCTTAGCAAATACCACTACCCAGTTAAGGAGTTCAAAATGGTGCATATAATATGGGTTCAAAACTTACACTTATCTCAGATTTACCTACTGTACCTAAGTTTCTGCCTGACTCCTTGTTCTGGAGCTCTAGGGAAACAGGCCACCTCTTGTGTTAACCTATCCATTGCTACAAAATAAAGTTTCACTTCCATGTGTGTGGCAGGGAACCACTCTGAGTAAACTCGCTCAATTATTCATGTGTGATGCATACCAAACCATTACCCCCATGTAGTACTAACTTTAAAAAATCCTTACAATCAGAATCTGTAATTCAGTTAGTTAAAATGATTGTAGCCGCTTGCTGAACTACATTTCCCAGGATTATTTCAAGTTAAGCTCAGAACTCTTCTTCTTCCCAGGTTTAAATGCCAAGCTCTGGAAAGTCTTGATAGAGAGTTTTAAACCGCATAGTGTGTGGAGAACATCCAACCAGGTACGCCTGTATGTCTAAATGACTCAGTTTCATTAGCCCCAATTTAGCTACTCCCTCCAAAAACTGTGTAATTTAATTTTTCCTGTAATTGTATGCTTTCTTAAATACTCCTTTTTCACCAGCTCACTATCTGCGGTCATGACCTGCATGGTTCAGGATTGCTTGTGTGTGAGTCACTCTCAATGTGCTGGAAAAAGAAGTAGGGGGGTGGAGTGAAGCAGAACATATCCATGCAGACATCAGTTCATTTGTTTACATGCATGTGCCTATTCCATACCCACACAGGAACCTGAGATCACCTGACTCATTTGCTCACTGGCATAGCAAGCCGTGATTCCCCAAACAAGAAAATAAACCCAAATAAAGGATCACATCCCCCCCAGTCTAATTCACAAAATAGAAGCACTAGGTAATTGTGCAGCTGGTGCCATGTCCAACTGCTGCAGAGTATATATCTACCCTAGCCATAAGTAAAACAACCATCATCATAGTACTTTATATAGGTGGCTAACACCATTATTTTAAAAAAATGGTTCAATGCTATATAGAAAATGAGCGCTATGGGATGTATTGTGTATTTATGGAATGGGACACATTTTGAAGTTTGCCCCATTGTCCTCTATTGTGGGCAGGCCTTCAAGAATGTTCCAGCATTTTATTTTGTAAAATATATGGGCTCTTCCTGATATCCAGCAGAGGGATGTTCCACAGGCAAGGGCTCTCAGCTGTCACTCACTACCATTACAAAAATCACTAAAAGCCAAAATGTGCTGGAATTATTAACATGCAGATGAAAGTATTGTGCTACTAAATGATAGATAGATTCACCTTTCTCTAGAAATATTTCAACATCAATCTCAAACAGTTTGGTCAAAAAAAAAACAAGCCACAATTTGAAACCAAGGCTGTTATGATTCTTCTGGGAGCTCTTCACTTGCCCTTCTCATTCCCTACTCCTTCAAAGCCCACATCATGGACATGTGGCTTGTGTATGGCTCCCTCTAGAGCATCCCTCTCTTGGCTAGAGGGGAATTGCTGGAATGCAATGTAAGGACACCTTCTCTCAGCCTCTACTGACCTGGGGTAGCTGGTTCACCAATGCTTGGGACGTGTGGTCAGCTTTCTGTTTAGACCACCCCCTATTTTTGTTCTCCCAAATAGTAAAAGCATTGTTTTGCCAAATAAATGCATTACATTTGAAATGTAACTGCATAATGGCTAGTAGACAGCCAGTGTGGTCCAGTAGCTAGGTCAGGGGTCGGCAACCTCTGGCACGCGGCTCGACAGAGGTTGCCGACCCCTGAGCTAGGTTATGGGAATTAAGAGACCTGGGTCTTGTCCTAGTTTCCTCAGGAAATCATGTAGCCTCTCTGCCCAAAAAAGGGTTAAAAAAGAACTAGATAAATTCATGGAGGATAGGTCCATCAATGGCTATTAGCCAGGATTGGCAGGGATGGTGTCCCTAGCCTCTGTTTGCCCAAAGCTGGGAATGGGCGATGGGGTGGATCACTTGATTACTTGTTCTGTTCATTCCCTCTGAAGCACCTGGCATTGGCCACTGTTGGAAGACGGGATACTAGGCTAGATGGACCTTTGGTCTGACCCAGTATGGCCATTCTTATGTCCTTCGGTTTTCCCCATGTGTAAAATCAAAGAAGCAGCCACTATTATTAAGAGATGAGATTCTCAGATAAAAAGCACTAACTTTATTATTATAAGTCAAAGAACACAAGCATGGCTATACTGAGTCAGAGGAATGGTCCATCTAGTCCAGTATCTGTCTTCTGACAGTGGCCAGTGTCAAATGCTTCAGAGTGAACAGAACAGGAGAATTACTGAGTGATCCATTCTCTGTCATCCAGTCCCAGCTTCTGGCTGTCAGAAGTTGAGACACCCAGAGCATGGGGTTGAGGCCCTGACCATCCTGTCTAATAGCCATTGATGGACCTATCCTCCATGAACTTACCTAATTCTTTTTAGAACTCTGTTACACTTTTGTCCTTCACAGTATCCCATGGCTGCAAATTCCACAGGTTGATTGCATTGTGTGAAGAAATACTTCCTTACATTTGTTTTAAATCTTCTGCCATTTATTGGGTGAGCCCTGGTTTGTGTTATGTGAAAGAGTAAATAACAGTTCCTTATTCCCTTACTCTAGACCATTCATGATTTTATCGACCTCTATCATATCCCCCATTAGCTGTCTCTTTTCTAAACTGAACAGTCCCAGTATTTTTAATCTTTCCTCACAGGGAAGCTGTTCCATATCCCTGAATAAATTTTGGGGCCCTTCTCTGTACTTTTTCCACTTCTATTACATTTTTTTTTTTTGAGATGGGACAACCAGAGCTGCACATGGTATTCAAGGTGTGGGTGTGTGATGGTGCCCCCATAAGGCTTTATGGAAATATGCTTATGAATGTGTGTGTATATATAACATAACTAGAATATGTTTTATGCTACGTAGGTTACATGGCATATCTCTCTAAAGGTTATGATCTACTGAATCTATTAATCCTGTTTGTATGCATGTATCATTTTTGTATTCAAAGTTATGAATATTGGCTGTGTACTTGCTTGATTTTTAAGTAGCCTAGTAGAGTATTTGGTCAGCTTCTTGAGAAAGGAATGTGCAAGTTAAGTACCTAGTCAAGAAGCACTTAACGGACAATGGATCTAGGAAGGCTCCAATCCACATAAGTTTACCTCAGGATGTTCAAGGCAGCATGTGAACCATGGCTCCTACCTGCAAGTTCTGAGTCATGCAGGGACATGTGACTTGCCCAAGTGACTCCAAAACAACATCTTGGAGCTGAACTTTGCATAGGAGAGAGGAGGGGATCTCCACCCACAAGAGAGAGTCTATTCTCCATTTTGTCTTCAGCTGGCTAAAGAGAGAGCCTCTCCACCCCCAAGGATACCTGAAAGAGACTGGAACAAAGGACAGTAACTACAGGGGGTGTGAGTGATTGCTGGACCCAGACTAGAAGGAGACTAGTCTGTAAAAGGAAATTTACTGGAACTGGTGAGGTTCTATCTGTATTCAGTTTTCTTAGACATAGACTTGCGTGTTCTATTTTATTTTACTTGGTAATTCACTTTGTTCTGTCTGCTATTACTTGGAACCACTCACTTAAATCCTACTTTCTGTATTTAATAAAATCACTTTACATAATTAACCCAGAATGGGGGGGGGGGTCAAACAGCTGTGCATATCTCTGTTATACAGGCGAACAATTTGAGTTTACCCTGTATAATGTTTATACAGGGAAAATGGATTTGTTTGGGTTTTGGACCCCATTGGGAGTTGGGCATCTGAGTGTTAAAGACAGGAATGCTTCTGTAAACTGCTTTCAGGTTAAGTCTGCAGCTTTGGGGCACGTGGTTCAGAGCCTGGGTCTCTGTTGGAGCAGACTGGCGTGTCTGGCTCAACAAGACAGGGTGCTGGAGTCCTAAGATGCCGGGGCAGGAGAGCAGGAGCAGAATTGGTCAGTGCACATCAGTTGGCAATTCAAAGGGGGTTTCTGTGATCCAACCCATCACAGTGGCGTAGTCGAGCAGGATTTGTCCACAGCTGATTGCTTTGAGATACTGGTAGTGATTAAGTGAGTTTTAAGTGAGGTGGCTAGAGAACAGACAAAGTGATTACTGGTTTGTTTTCTGTTTGCTTATTTCAGGTAAGGGAAATAGGGACAGAAAAGGAAGCAAAATAAGTAAGAGTGAAGATCAGAAGAAGCTATAACTACACAAGTTGCAAATTGCCCAGAAAGCCTGAACACTGGGTGCTGGGAAAGTCTCTGTTAACTAAGAAGCCCCTGAGCTGAGTGCATCTCAGTTTCAGTGAATTTTGCAAAATGTGGGCCATTAATGATGGTTTGGAATCTTGATGGCTCCCATTAACCAGGATAATTGTCTGTAGATGGCTCTAGTTTACTTGAGTCTTCCTGTATAGGTGTGTGCTGGCAAGTGGGTAATGAAGTCTTACAGTGACATGTGATCATGTCATCTGAACTAGGGTGACCAGACGTCCCGATTTTAGTGGGACTGTCCTGATATTTGCTTGTTTGTCCCGCGTCCCGACTGATGTGCGGTCGGGACACTGGACAAACAAGCAATTTTGCGCTCCCGGAAGGGCTCTCGCCCCACCCCAACTCCACCCCTTCCTTCCCCAATTGGCTCCCTCCCCAAATCCCCGCCCTGGCCCCACCTCTTCCCCAAGCATGTGGCATTCCTCCTCCCTCCCAGGCTTGCCGCTGTAATGGCGGCAAGCCTGGAGGGAGGGGGTGGTGGCCAGCTTCCAGTTCCTGGAGCTGGTGAGTACAGGCACCGGGCGGGCAAGGGTGCTACTCCCCCAGGAGGGAGACGGAGGGTGGCTCCGGACCCCGGCAGTGGCGGGGGAGAGCGGCTCGAGGCCGCACGAGTGGCCATGTAAAGGTGGACCCCAGCCGGTCCTCGCCCCTGTAGAGGAGTGGTAAGGAGCCGAGTCCCCCCCCCCCCTCATCCTGGCTCCTCAGCTGAGCCCCCCCCCCGTCTCCCTCCTGGGGGAGCAGCCCCCTTGTCTGCCCGCCCGGTGCTTCCAGCTCCTGGAACTGGAAGCCGGCCAACACCCCCTCCCTCCAGGCTTGCGCCGGCATTACAGCTGCAGGCCTGGGAGGGAGGAGGAATGCCGCTCAGCTGAGGAACCAGGACGAGGGGGGAGGGGGGACTCGGCTCCTTACCTGGCCTGCGGCGGCCGGCGGGACATGCTGGCGCGGAGCGGGGACGCTACCCCCCTACAGGGCAGGGCTGTACCAGGGGAAAGGATTGTGCCCAGACTAGGAAGGCATCCATTCTGTGAAAGAAATGTATTGAAACCTCTCTGAGGGTGAGATTTTATCTGTATTCAGTTTTATTACTGTATTAGTCTTTTGTTTTATTTTACTTGGTAATTCACTTTGTTCTGTCTGTTACTACTTGGAACCACTTAAAGCCTACTTTCTGTATTTAATAAAATCACTTTTTAATTATTAATTAACCCAGAGTATGTATTAATACCTGGAAGGGGGGGGAAACAGCTGTGCATCTCTCTATCAGTGTTATAAAGGGCTAACAATTCATGTGTTTATTCTGTAAGCTTTATACAGGATAAAATGGATTTATTTGGGGTTTAGACCCCATTGGGAATTGGGCACCTGAGTGTTAAGGACAGGAACACTTCTGTAAATTGCTTTCAGTTAAGTCTGCAGCTTTGGGGCCTGTGGTTCAGACCCTGGGTCTGTGTTGGAGCAGACGGGAGTGTCTGGCTCAGCAAGATGGGGTGCTGGAGTCCCAAGCTGGCAGGGAAAGCAGGGGCAGAAGTAGTCTTGGCACATCACTTGGCAGTACCCAAGGGGGTTTCTGTGATACACCCTGTGACAGGTTGGATCATGGATTTGTATAGTGGTATTAGATATGTTCTGTCTTATCTGTCCCTTTGATAATGGTTCCTAACACTGTTAGCCTTTTTTTGCTTCTGCTGCACATTTAAACAGATGTTTACAGAGAACTACCTACAATGACTCCAAGATCTTTCCTGAGTGGTAACAGCTAATTTAGACCTATCATTTTGTATGGATAGCTGGGATTATATTTTCCACTGTGCATTACTTTACTTTGCACGTATCACATGAATTTCATCTGCCATTTTGTCATTCAGTCATGCCATTTTTGAAATTCCTTTGTGACCCTTCGCAGTCTTATTTGGACTTAACTCTTGTAGTTTTGTATCATCTGCAAATTTTGCTACATCACTGTACACCTCCTCTTCCAGATAATATATGAATAGGTTGAACAGCACTGGTCCCAGTACAGATACTTGAGGGACCCAGCTATTTACCTCTCCACCTTGAAAATCGATCACTTTTCTATCATTTGTTTCCAATCTTTTAACCAGTTACTGATCCATGATGGGACCTTCCTTCTCATCCCATGACTCTTTGCATAAGAGCCTTTGGTGAGGGACCTTGTCAAAGGTTTTCTGAAAGTCCAAGTACACTATAGCCACTGGATCGCCATTGTCCACGTGCTTGTTGATACACTTAAAGAATTCTAGTAGGTTGGTGAGGCATGATGTCCCTTTACAGATTTGTTTGGTATCAAACATACAATATTACATTGCATGTTATTTGTATATAATATGTCACTTAGTTACTAAAAACTGTTTTGGGGAAAATACTGAAATTAAATAATGCAAAGTGATTCCATAAGTCTCATGTCTTGGTATAATAGTGGCTTAGTGCAGAACATATGTTAAACATTAAAATGAAATAAGTGATGGGAAAATCCATATTCTTAGAGTGAGCACTTCATGTGGGATGATGACTACTTGGAATACAAAGTCTTGATAATGATTGTCAGGCCAGGAAAAGTGGTGCAAGGATATCTGTACAGCCTGTAAAATATATCTGTGGCACAATACATAGAATTTCAGTAAAGCAGCAGAGATGGTCCAAGTATCATGGGGTAGCCATGTTAGTCTGTATCCCAAAAAACAATGAGGAGTCCGGTGGCACTTTAAGGACTAACATTTATTTGGGCATAAGCTTTTGTGGATAAAAATCCCACTTCAGATGCATCTGAAGAAGTGGGGTTTCTTTTACCCATGAAAGCTTATGCCCAAATAAATCTTAGTCTTTAAGGTGCCACCAGATTCCTCATTGTTTGTTTTTTGTAGAGATGGTCCAATGTCTCTAAACAGAATAATATGGCAAGAAAACTGAGGGATAGAGGGGAAGAAATTTAGGAAAGGGATGGATCCAGAAGATTAGCCTGGGTCAGATTCATGCCTGCTGATATGGGGAAGTAATATTAGCATGTCCCTTTAACAGCCCAATCTACTTTGCCATAGGGGTAGGGCAGACAGTATTTCTACTACACCCTTTCTTTGAGCGTTCTTCCTGGGGCAGTTTGTCAGAGCACTTCATAGGAGTTCTACCAGTAGAGGCTGCAGTCAGGATACGCTGAATTATATCATTCAATGGCCAATGTACACACACCCCTTCCCCAGACAGAACTACTCACTTTTTTGGCAAGCGCTGGTTGGCTGCATGCTCCACACACCACAGGCGTGGAGGTTACAGCCAACTTGCTCACTGAAGTTTTACCTTTGGCAGACTCCCAGCTGTCAAGGGCAGGGCACCCTGAAGCTACACACATTTTGGGACTCGTTTTCTGAAAGATAGGGAGGAACAAAGCAGTTAATCATGGCAAAGCTAGTACTGTAGTTGATATGAAACAGTGCAGAGAAAATAGGACAACTCCATAAAGTCATGTGGATCCCCTGTACCTAAAACATTTTCTATTGTTTTATCCCCAGCATTTATGATCCGCTTTGACACTGGAACGTAGTTTCTGGGTGAAATTGTCAAGGGGCAGGGCAGAGAGTTCTCTTTGGAGCCTACTGACCTTGGAACTTGCTCTCTACCTGGTCTGACTCAGCCTCAGGCCTTGCAATGAAATGATCCCTGAAGGCCAAGAGGCTATCTCTTTTCCCAGTCTCTTTTTATGAAGAGGATAGGTTGAGTAAAGATTGTGTGCTGTTGAGTAACTTCCCCACGAAGTGTAGAGATGCCATATTTCCATACTACTCTCTTTGCCATCTGTTTTCCTGTGATGCATTGCATGGTGGGTAAGAAACAGGGCAGTCACAGGTTCCAGCTAGAGAAGGATAAGGTATCTGACTTCTGCACATAGTTTTTTTGTTCTTAATAAAGGGTTTATCTTTAAACCAGTCTGATCATCAATAAGATACTGCAGATGACTGGTTAAGCAGAGTGTGATATTTGATGAACCCCCTGGATGATCTAAACTCTGTATTGAATTCTGTTGCTACGTAGACATGTTTTGCAAACTGGATTTGAGGATGGGGGCATGGTATTGCACCTCCTTCACCAGCCAGTAGAGTTGAGATAGTAAGAATGGAAATGGTGCTGCTCTCAAGGATACTATTCCAATCTCCTGAGTCGTCATTTCTCCAGGACTCCTTGATGTAGGGTATGACTGAAATACACAATAGATGTTACGAAGATTTACCATAATCTTGGTTTGTTTCCAGTTCTTGCAATGCACTCTTTACAGGGTAAGTGAAAGGTGTGGGGTGAATAAGAGGATTCTACTGTGACAATGTAATGGCATCTCACATGTATTGTTTCAAAAATACTGCTACTAGTCATTTGCCCCAAAGATCTTGGTATAAATGTCATTTAAAAAAACGTGTAAGGTACCACTATGGCCATCTAATCTGAGCTGCAAAGCACAGACTACAAAATTTCATCTTGTGATTTGCTGTGGTTGAATTACACCATATAGTCTAGAAAGACATCCAATCTTGATTTAAGGACTCCAAGGGATAGCTAAGTTATCAGATCCATTAATTTCCATTCCAACTGCTAATTCTTGATCTTTGATGCAAAGTTTTATTTCCAATGTGAACTTTGATTTCAATTTCCAGTCACTGGCTCTTATGCTTTGGGTTCCTCCTCTTTTTATAGTATTTATCTACCTGTCACATTTTGGCAATGCTTTTATTCCAAGTTGTATTTTAAACTGAGCATTTTGTCAGGGCTGAAGAATGTGGAACTCAAAAAAAAAAAAAAAAAAAAAAAAAAAAATGCTTTTCTAGGGTAAGTATTAAAAATAAGGCTGTAGCCCATTGTTGATCTTCAGACACTATTCCTATTGCTTTCATTTGGTGTAAACATGGAATTAAGGCAGGATCTGGCTCTTACTGTATCTTACAAGGAAATATTCTACTCAAACACTTAGCATGTCTTCAGTAGCAGACTGAAATACTAAACTCAGACATTTTGTATAATTGTTTGCTATGAACACTAGCCATTGAGTCACATGAGCAGCTGCATCCTAACCCTGCCATTTCATCCATTTTGATTAACATAATTTGTGGACAGTTGGCAAACCAACACATCTGAGCTTATTTTTAAATTCTGGGGGGAAATGGTTACTTTATGTGCTAGTTCATCCAGTACATTTATCTTGAGGAACATTAAGTATAGCCTAGCAGCAAGAAACAAACATGCTATACTCCACAGCAGAATTTTAAAGGAGATTAGAAAAATAGTCTAATATTACAGTTTCATAAAAATGTGTTCAGCTATTGAGGATCTAATCCTCCTAGAAGAAATGTAACATTTTCATGGACTCTCACTGTGATTGATGTTTTCACCCAATGGTATACACAACTGCATTGGTGAAATGCTGTTTAACTAATATGGAAGTATAATTAGTCCAAACAATAAGAGCCAAATTTATGGTAATCTTTGCTTGTGGGGTACTTCACAGTAAGGCAGGGAGAGCTTGTATTTAAACATAGTGGAACATAGTAACCCGGGCCTGCAGTTAGGGTCTGCTGTTCCAACTCTCAAGATGCAGGATGACCTCTGTCTCTGCAGTTACACCCTCATCCTTGCGTAACAATAGCTGCTCCACACAGCATGGGTATTTCTAGTGGTGAATGGGGTGAAAGCAACCTCTTCTCCATAGTTTCTGTAGAGGGAGCAGCCATAATATGTCTGCATACACTGAGGCTTGGCCTACACTAAAAATATAGGTCAATATAACTATGGCACTGAGGTGTGAAAGAGCTAAATCCCTGACCACCGTAGCTATGCCAACTTAACCCCCAGTGTAGCTGCAGCTAGGTCAATAGAAGAATGCTTCTGTCCACCTAGCTACCATTGCTCAGAGATGGAGTTCCTACAGCAATGGGGGGGAAAAAAACCTTCCGTTGCTGTAGTCTGTCTACACTACGCACTTTCAGCAGCATAGCTACACCACCATAACAATGCTGCTGTAGAGCCCATAGTGTAGACATGGCCTGAGTGCAAGGAAGACACTGTTGGTATCCATCAGCCCCACGAAAGAGCCGGTGGGTGAAGAGCATGACCATAGACGCACCCCTTATATCCACATGTGGGGGTGGGGGTGTGGCTATAACCCTCCAGGCAAGTGTATGTAGGCCTGCACCAAAGAGAGCATGTGTTATTGTTGGTCTGTAGATGCAGCAATTGCCCCTTGAGGGGCACTGTGAGTGTATGCTCCCAAGACTAGGAATGCCTTTAGCCTCCACCACTCAGGCAGTGCAGCTTCCCACCCCTCCCTCCCCACTCTTAGAGCCATAACTGAGTCCCACATGTATGTATTTGTTATAACATTGCATTGTCCATGAAACATCACTTACTCATATAGTTACAGTGTACAATATAAAGATCATATTTCCTCTTGTAAAGATTTAACCACCTTATGTAAAATTGAGCAAAATGCTTTAAACAGTTCAGGCACATTATGTGAGAGAAATATACGCACTGAAAATGTGTTGCGGTTACAGAAGTATTTCACAGGCCTATCTCCTTCAGTCCTCCATCTTGCGATACAAGATACTCTTGATCTGCTATAAGCTGTACATATGGAGACTCTCTACAATGTAAATAGGTGAAGTGGTATAAGAAATACTTGCTTTTCTTGGACAAAACCTCATAAAATCAGATTACATGTCCTTCAATTTTGCTCAGTTTTGCTGTGTAAAAGAATGAATGCTGGCACCTCCTAGAGTAGAAAACCTCCCAAACATTTTTAGAGACTAATCAGCCACTATATTAAGTCACACATGCTGCCCTGCCCTCTGTTTATATACAAAACCAGAATATAAGCAGAATAGCTGTACTGTGCTGAGAGCAGGGTGTGTGCTGGGAAGTCTCTATGCCCATTGGACTCTGTCATTCCTTTCTTTGCAACAGAATGGAGGGCTGCAGGTGTAGGCAGTAGACAGGTCTGTGCTGACAACCAATGTATGAGGTGTATAGGAACCCCATTTGTCTCTACCACTAGAGCACCAGTTCAGCTATTCCATGCCAACCCAGCAGGCTAAGGGCCAAAATATTCCACCCAAAGCCAGATTTGAGCTTTGTTGAGAGGTGGCACCATTTGGCCCCATGTGTTCTGTATTTATTGCCTCATTTTCTTGCTAAGAATATTTGCATACTATAATCCTTTTCTGTGACCTCATAACTTCCATAGCAAGTTGTTCCTAATGTAATAAGCGGTGGTGATATGTGGTAGATAAGCAGCAGTTGATGAACTTAAGATGTACAATGTATAGCATGTCCTCAAGCTTAAAAAAAAGCCTGAGTGTTGATTTGTTCTTAATCCTTATTTACAACCTTCTACCAATTTTTTTCAAATGTATTTGAACACATTGGATTAGAATTAACAATCCTGGATCCTTGGCTAATTAGGGTAGTTTAATGACTAATAGCAATAGAAACCAAGTGTTCCACCTAACAAAGAGCAATAACTTAGGAATTCTCAGAACTAGGTAGTTTCAGGGCCAGAATAAGGTGTATTGATCCTTTCCTCAAGTACAGGGTATATATCTTGTGCTCAAGATAATGTTAAAAGGTGCAGACCAGCTACCCCACGCTACTACATTGCCCGAGGAAATGTGGTTCACCAACAAGGGGGCAAAGCTATGCACCAGCTAGTGCATTCCAAGTTGCTAATACATTCATCTCCTAAAAGGCTGCCTCATAGTCATTGTCTTCTGCACAGAAGCACAGTGTATGTGCATGGCCATGAACAAAATAATGCTTTTTTGACTTATGGCAAATTTGTCAATTCCATATCCATGCCATCTTATTTTATGCTTTTTGTCTGACCACTTTTCCCTGCCTAACTCTAAAGCAAAGATCAAGCAGAATGCACGCTAGCTGTTCTGAAGCACCAAGGTAAATCAGTTTGATGTCAAAATTGCAAAACCGATATGGAGTGAGGATAACCCAGATATGATCCCATACTTTATTGCATTAGATAATGTGCTACCACCATTTTTAATTCTGTATATATTACACTATATACAAACAAGTAACATCGTGGTTTTTCTATATTTCCCAAACTTGAATGACCTGCTGAGGGGGAAAATTGCTCTAATGAAAACACTAGAGGTTAGCATATAAAGTGTAGACACTTTATTTTTCTTGCCCATTCTGTCAAAGTATTGGCCCAGCCAAAGCATAGAAGCAACTTGATGTAACCTCTCTTCAAGCAGAAGTAACTCTTCACTTTTACATACTATCTTCAGAGGCTTTATGTAAACTCCCTGTCAGTTATGACTAAACTGGGAAAAGCATAGGATAGAAAAAGCAGATAGACTGTTGAAAAGTCTGTTTGCATCTACAAGAAACCAGGAAAGAACAAAGCCACTGCTGACTATCTCCAATATTTCAGGAGAATTCTTGCAGCTCCCATCTGAAAAAAAAGTGATTTATATCAAAATGCAACACTCTTTATCAATATAGTTAAAACCTTGGTTTTCTAATTTGTATTCACATTGCAGGTTTAATGGAATGTCAAGGGCAGAAGACACCATACACTGTAGAGACTACTGAAAGGTTATTCCCATAAGTCCTGTAGACCATAATATACCTACCCTTCTGGTGCTGTATTTTCAGTAGAGGAGCCCATCATGATATACAAAGTATCCCTAAAAACTCCAGGGCATGGGAATGAGATTACTGTAACACAAGCAGGTATTTGCAATGATAAGAGCAGGGCCGGCTCCAGGCACCAGGCAACCAAGCTGGTGCTTGGGGCGGCACCTGGAGGGGGGCGGCGCGGCGCTCGGGCCGCCGGGGAGAGCGGGGCCACAGCTGGGCTCGCCGCCCTCCCCCCGGCGCTCTGGCCGCCCTCCTCCCCCCGGCTGCCGGGGGGAGAGCCGAGTCCCAGCCGGGGCTCGCCGCCCTCTCGCCGCCCTGCCCCCGGCGCTCTGGCCGCTGGGGAGAAAGCCGGGGCTCGCCGCCCTCTCGCCGCCCTGCCCCCGGCGCTCTGGCCGCTGGGGAGAGAGCCGGGGCTCGCCGCCCTGCCCCCGGCGCTCTGGCCGCCCGGAGGAGAGCCGAGCCCCGGCCGGGGCTCGCCGCCCTGCCCCCGGCGCTCTGGCCGCCCGGAGGAGAGCCGAGCCCCGGCCGGGGCTCGCCGCCCTGCCCCCGGCGCTCTGGCCGCCCGGAGGAGAGCCGAGCCCCGGCCGGGGCTCGCCGCCCTGCCCCCGGCGCTCTGGCCGCCCGGAGGAGAGCCGAGCCCCGGCCGGGGCTCGCCGCCCTGCCCCCGGGGCTCTGGCCGCCCGGAGGAGAGCCGAGCCCCGGCCGGGGCTCGCCGCCCTCCCCCCGGGGCTCCAGCCGCCCTCTCCCCCGGTGCCCTCCCCCCGGCCGCCTCGCCACCCTCCCCCCCGGCCACCGGGGGGAGAGTGGAGCCCCCGCCGGGGCTTGCCGCCCTCCCCCCGGGGCTCCAGCCGCCCTCCCCCACGGTGCCCTACCCCCGGGGCTCCGGCCGGCCTCCCTCCCCCCCTGCGGCAAAAAAGCCGGAGCCGGCCCTGGATAAGAGACCAGAGAAAATGGACAGCAATGAAACATGGGATAGCTTTTGTCTTTAGTTTTTTGGGACTATGCTATCCAGGCAATGACGGTCTACAATGGAATTATGGATACTCTCTGACTGATAAATGGCATCTCAGCTTTTTCCTGTACAAAATTTTTTTTAAAAGACACTTCAGGTTTGATCCTGCAAAGCACTGATAAGGAGAGTTGCACTTAAGAACAAAAGACTAGTTACACAATGGAGTGCAAGGGAATCCAGGCATGCAGCAGTGAGTACTTATGTTCTGCTGCTGGCATGTTACTCCAGTCTGAGCTGGAGGAAGGCCGCAAATGGCAACTAGTCCTAAACGCTTCAGTCCTAATCCAGTAACACACTTGTTTTGCTTGACTGGAGCCTTCAACAGCATCATGAGTCTTATGCTTAAGTCCACCTCTCCTCAGACACACTGTTCTCCAGTGATACCATTTGAAGCCTCTTTGTATCTTGCCCATTGCAAGTAATGGCAGTGAGTACTCTCTGGAATTGAGATTGCAGGCACATCTACGTGATCTGGGAATTATACTGCCTACCTCAACTGTAGAAGTAGCCATGTTGCTAGTGACTAAATTGTAGTCTCCATGCCAGGAGCTTGGGCTCGCTATCTGAGTAAGCGATCAGGTGAAATTGCACTAGGCATGGCTAGCCCAAGCAGCTACTTGCGCTGCTGTGGACACACTGCTGTGTTTAGGTGCTCAAGTAGAGCTAGTGCAGGTACTCCTATGCAAGCGGGAATCACACCTGCCAGCTCACATGCAGATGTACCTTTATTGCTGCTGAATCAACATGGCAGGTGCAGATGGGACAGTACCATGGCCTAGTATTCCCTTGTGTTGGGATATAACAGCCTTGTGTGACACACAGACTTGCAGGATCAATGCCATAATTAGGCTTGGCAGGAAGAGGGTGGTGTGTGGTTTTTTGTTTGTTTGTTTTGTTTTGGGTTTTTTTTGTTTTAATAATTTGATCCATTTAAAATGTTCAGTTGTAGGAAGTTATGGGGGAGTCATAATTTAATTGACATTCAAAAAGTTAAAGCTTTATAACCATTAAAACTGAAAATTGTCAACATCACATGTCCAAAACATACAAAATATCCTTAAATCAATCTCTAAGTTCCCCATTAGCATTTTTCTGTCTAGCTGTAAATCTCAATTGGTGGAAATATTTCATTGGTTTGCATGTGTGTACCGTGAAATTCACATTTTCCAGCTTAAATCTAATCCTTCCATGCCTAACCATAATGTTGCAGAGGGGAAAATGCTTTTCTCTGCCTTAATTGCCCACTGCTTGGCAAAGGGAGTCACACAAAGATCTTCATTCTGAGATTAAATAGCAAACTTCCCATTCCTTCAGTCATCTGAATTGCTATTTTAAACATCTTGCTGAGTGCTGCATTTGCTGTCTGTGTTGGTGTCTGCGCTGTTCTCTCAGTAAGTGACACTTGCGCCCTGCCCCCTGTTTTCTTCTCATGACAATATATTGCATCACCACAGGAAAATCAGTCATTCCTTCTCGTTACTTTCCTAACTCCCTTCAGATGGCAAGCATCCTCTTTGTGTGTCTTGTGCAGTCTAGTGTTGACCCCTGCTTTCATCTGGAGACTGCCCTAAGTGATCTGGTCAAGTATAGGCTGATGACTAGCCTCACAGCATTTTTTTTTCATGTCTTCTCCACTGGGTTTTTCATAGCTCTTTCTGCTAGAGTCATTTCCACTTCCTTCACTCATTGCACAACACTGGTAAAAGTGGACATTTACATGTGTGAAAATATACATACATCTTCTTACATTTCAGCTAATCTATCAGTTAATCATGTAACTTTCCATGCCTCAGTTGGCAAAAGTTTTCTTTTTGAGTGATTAAAACAACAAATGGTTATCCTCTTGCTGAACTTTTAATGACTGTTTTGAGAGATTTCGGAGTAGCAGCCGTGTTAGTCTGTATCCGTAAAAAGAACAGGAGTACTTAGAGACTAACAAATTTATTTGAGCATAAGCTTTCATGGGCTACAGCCCATTTCATCAGATGCATAGAATGGAACATATAACAAGAGTGAGTGAGTGTGTGTGTGTATAATATACATACATAGAAGATGCCATACCAGCTCTAAGAGTCTAATTAATTAAGATGACCTATTATCAGCAGGAAAAAAACTTTTGTAGTGGTGATCAAGATGGTCAATTACAGACAGTTGACACGAGGTGTAGGGATAATTATCATAAGGAAATAGATTCAAGTAGTGTAATGACTCAGCCATTCCCAGTCTCTATTCAAGCCAGAGTCATTACACTGCTTGAATCTATTTCCTTATGATAATTATCCCTACACCTCTTGTCAACTGTCTGTAATTGACCATCTTGATTATCACTACAAAAGTTTTTTTTTTTCCTGCTGATAATAGGTCATCTTAATTAATTAGACTCTTAGAGCTGGTATGGCATCGTGTGTGTGTGTGTGTGTGTGTACTCTTGTTATATGTTCCATTCTATGCATCCAATGAAGTGGGCTGTAGCCTACAAAAGCTTATGCTCAAATAAATTTGTTAGTCTCTAAGGTGCCTCAAGTACTCCTGTTTTGAGAGAGTAAATCCTAAGGAATAATTGACATAATTTTCATCACAACCATTCTGATCTTCAACAGTTTAGTTTCTTTAAGAGATGAGTCCAGTTTGCCCAGAATTTTTGTTATTTTTTAATCCTTTTTTTTTCCAATATGTTGTAGTCCATGACCATGATGAATTGACCAGCTCTATGCCGAGATCATGAGTAATCACTCCTATAATGTCTACTGGTAACTTGCAATTGAACTGCAGTCTCCCTTTCTAAGTTTCTTCTGTGAGTTGCAGACAAAAGCAGATCAGTTAGCAATCCATGTATTTTCAATAGACCCGGGGGCATAAAACAGTTGGGAACATTCAAATAAAAAAAAAGATTCCAATGTATCAGAAACAGGAAAAGAATATTGTCCATTTAGTCTTCCTTTCAAACATAGTATTTAATGACTAAAGAAACATTAGGGTTCTTATGGGCATATTACAGGATATTTCTCTCTACATCTTCCTTCTTAAGGAAATTTCCTCCCTTCATCTTCAGAAGTCCCACCCCTCATTCCCACAAAATGAAGGAATGGTCATGAGTGGCTATGGTCTCCTTGTTCTCACCAGCAAGAAGGCCTGGTCAGATTCAGGGATGAATATAAATTGTATCTATTTAAATAGTGGCTGATCTGCTGTAACACCAGACACTCCCCTGATCTAGGGGCAGCTGATCACTACATCTGAGTCTAAGCCCCACCAATAATGTGTGTAGTGTGGCTGTGTTGCAGGATGCAGTTTGTCCTGCCACAAGTGGGGGACTTCTGGTGGGGTTGGTGCTGCTCAAACCCCTGTAGGCTGCAATCGACCCGACTGCTACCAGGGGACTTCTGGCCATGTGGTGCACAGCCTGCAGAATGAAGGAGGAGGTCCAGAGCAGGTGCATGGGGTTCAGTGCGGTTAATTGTAGGAAGGAAGAACATAGAGATGTCTGCACATGCGCCCTACTTTGTCTACTCCTAGGGTTTCCAGGCTGTGGTCGGACAGGAAGACTGAACAGAATTACTTAGATGTGTAAAAGCATGTGCTGTGATTCATGTAGAAAGGTATCAAGGTCTTCTCTCTTTCTCCATCTCTGGCACAATGTATATCCACTTTGATGTTCAATAAAATGTCAGATGTGACCATACATTTCCATGTTCTGTGCCTTTGTCCTAGAAAGGGCAATGTCAAATTCAAAATGTGAGTGCATCTTTACAGATCGCTCCCTTTTGGAATTTCACATTCAGTCACTAATAACAAAAATGTACATGAAATGTCATGTTCTGCATCCTCCGGCCATGGTTTAATATATGTATTCCCATCCCAAACAGGCAAGATGAAGTGTCCTCATAAGAATTAATCCATTGCCAAAAACTGCTCAAGCAACAAGGTTGCTTATGAGATACTGGTGGGGGAGGGGGAGAGATGGAACCAAAAATTACTTGGGTTTTTTTTTTTTAATTTGTTTGCAGTTTGACTAGCAATTGCTCCCAGGCTGAGACCATGTGTATTAGTTTCAAAGCAGATGCAAAATGATAGGCAATTGAAAATAAGGGTTTACAGTAGAAGTGAAAGTTGCCAACAAGCCTTGATGTAATAAGAAAACATTAAATAAAATCAACAATAAACTGAGTTTTAATGACTGCATTATCCTGAAACAATAAAATGGAAATAGAAATGTTTCACTTCAGTTGAAAGGAATTTAAGTGGGCTCTTAAAATAGTATTTGTACTACTCAGATTAAATTGTGTTCACTACCACCCTTTGTAGAAATCTCACTTCCCAGCACACCACAGTCATTCAGAATCATACATGTCTTATAGTACTGGGTGAGCTACAGAAGCTGCTAGTCAACTGATCATTGGCAATGTGTGCAAAAAGGGAGGGAATGGAGAGGGGACCCTGGTCCCCATCTTGGTCATAGACCATACCTGGCTCTCTGGTTCCCAGAACCTCAGGCTATCTCCTTATGCTGCTTCCTCTACCTCTTCTGCTTCCAGACCTGCTCTGGAAGAAGGGATGGCAGCTCCATAAGGACGTATGAGGGGAAACCCCATACACATACGAGCGTCTCGCAACACCACACATATATAAAGAGGTATCATGTTAATGAGGAAATAGTTAGCAGAGGTTCCCAAGCAAAATTATGGGTGTGCCCCTGACTGGCAATAAGTTTGAAAAAGGAACTTCTTAATAATGCCAATAGGCACCATTTCCTGACAAGTCACATTTGGTGTCTCTCCTCTTATTCCTAGTAGGGCTGTGTAGGGAGGGGAGGGAGCTGGCCAGACACAGGCCCATGGTTAAGCTCCCCTCAGCATAATGGGAGATTGTCAGAGGCTTATGGCAACCCTTCTTCAAGGGAGATGGGATCAATGAAAATGTCAACTCTCCCTCTCATTGATGGTGATTGTTTGTTTGTTGAGGGGTACTTGTCTACCTTCCTCCCTCATCACCGGATTCCCTCTGAATGGGTACGGATTCCCTACAGGCTGTCTGTTAGTATCTTGGGCCATCACAGTTTGAGTGCCTGCCCTGCTGCCTATTACTGCTGGTCTTTAGGGTGTGAGACTGCTGGGTCCTGCCCTTTCGTGCCTGCAGGCTGATCTTTCAACGCTGCTCCTGTTGGCATTTGGCAGGGAGCCTAGGTCCCCCTCACATTGACATCAAGATGGGGCACCATTTATTCATTTAGAGGAGGGGATCCTCCTGAGGACCCTACATTCCCACCCACTTACCTCCACACGGACACTTGTGCTGTGTCAGATTGATCCCGGACTCTCCCTTTTCTACCAAGTACAGAATAGCAAAAAGGGCCACCATCCTTTTAAAAATTTTTAAAATTTTGAAGAAACATTTCTCTTCAGTCCTCAATTCTTGTTGGTGGGTTTATTTTATTTTTAATGAGTTTAATTCAGTTTCATTCACTGGGCATGAGATGTATATAACTGAATCTCTCACCAGAATGTCACTAGAATGACAAAATACATTGTAGCTAAAATGCTAGCTGTTCAATTCCAGACCATGTTTTGCAGAAACTTCAGACCGTTGTGACGACTACACTAAATCTTCTGGAAGCAAGTACTGTATTGTAAAACTAAATGATCTGACAAAAATGAAATACAGTAAGAACTAAGTCTGTCTAAAAAATTCTGCTTTGTCTGAGTACCTGAATTAAATTGGGCCAACTGCATTTGAAAGAGCCCACTCTTGCATTACAGGATAACCCAACCTATGTCGGGGGAAATTTAGGTTAGCAAAGAATGCAGGTTCAGCCCAGGATCTGCAGTTTCACTAACATCTAGAGCCAAAGTGCAAAATCTCCTGTTACATTGCAGATGTTTCATACAGGAAGCCTCTAATTCAAACTTTCTCCCCTCTCCATTTGCTGGCCTCCTGTGGCTTCATACTGCTCTTGACTCATTCCAGAACAATTTGAATCATGGCCAGACAGCTTACAGCCTGTGCTTTTCATAGATTGGAACAATTGTTCAATCTTCTCTCCTGATCATCTTTGGCAGAAAATAAAAGTAGCCATGCTTCAGATACAAAATAAAATGTTTGTGTGGTTAATAAGTATCAAACTAACACATTGTGCTAATCATGTTTTTCCTGACTAGTTCCACATTGGGGGAGTGACGGAGCTCTGTTCAAGTTTTTTAAGCCGCATTCACACTGTTAGCTGAACTTATATTAAATAACTTTTTTAAGTCAATGGGAGTTCAGCAGCTTGCACAAGATATGAATTTCCACCAACATGCTTAAGATGGAAGTATTTTCACTATTAGATGGGATGGGAGAGGACCTTGACAGATATAATCTCACTTCCATGCTGCTTATGCTGTATGTTGTAAAAATTAGAACATTTTACCACTGGGAAGCTTAAGTCATAATCTTCCCATGAGAAGGAGAGCTGGCTAGATACAGAATAAAAGTGAATGAGACAGAAGTTCAGTGGGGTCATTTCTCACCATTTTTACACTGAATCATGATTTACACTATGATTTGTTGACTTAGGCCATAGGGAAACACTGTCTCACCTAGTCCAACTTCCTGTATAACACAGGCCATAGAACTTCTCCTCCAAAACTCTAGTTTGAACTAGAGCATACCTTTTGTAAAAGCATCCAATAGTTTCCAAACTCCTGGTAAATGGAGAATCCACCACAACCTGTGGTAAACTGTTCAAATGACTTATTAGCCTCTGTTGAAAATGAAGCTAGACAAATTCAGACTAGAAATAAAACCCCACTTCCATCCATTGGATCATAGTACTCTATCTGGTAGATCATAGAGACTATTATCAGATATTTGTTCCCTGTATAGGTACTTACAAACTGATCAGGTCATCCCTTAACCTTCTCTTTATGTTAAATAGACTCAAGAAGCTCATCACTTGCATGTTTTGCAATCTTTAATCTTGTGACTCTTCTCTGATCCCTCTCCAGTTTATCAACATCCTTTTGGAATTGTGGACACCACAACTAGACACTTTATTCCAGCACCAGTGCTAAATACTGAGCTGATTTCTCTGCTCCTACTTGTGATTTCCCATTTATACCTCCAAGGATTGCATTAGCCCTTTTGGCCACAGCACTGCACTGGGAACTCGTGCAAGGCTGATTAGCCACCATGACTGCCAAGTCTCTTTCAGAATCCTGGCTTCCCAGGATAGTCCCCCATTCTGCATGCAAGCTCTGCATTACATTAAAAACAAATATAACTTTACAGCTATCTGTATGAAAATGCATTTTTGTTTGTATCCAATTTACTAAGTGATCAATGACCTGTTCTCTTCATTATCTATCAGTCCCCGATCTGACATCTGCAAACTGTGATTCTGTTTTCTTTCAGGTCAATCATGAAGATGTGTGTCAAAAAACATACATTCCTGGTGTTTTCAAGATTAAAAGGGATTTTCTGGTGCCAAAATATCTTAATGGAAAGACAAGGCGATGGAGGGGAACCTTCCGACACCAAATATTGCATTTGGGTTTTGTTCTCTTTTACGTTTGCTGCTCTAGTTTTGGTAAACGTTTTCTCACAGTCAGAAGGGCACCAACCATGTACTATCACACAAATAGGCTCTGTACTAGAATGGCATTGTTCCTAAAACAATACATGCCAGCTCTTAAAAAAAGAGGCCTTTGTACAAACAAGGTAACTGTTTTCAGAACTCCTTTGAAGGTGAAGAGGGGAAATGTTTATAATATGAAAAAATACAAAAAGGTGTTTGAGACCCAAATAAATTACTATTACATACTGTGACACAGTGTGCATACCCCACACTGGACAAGGGGGGGTTAACCCCACACTATGGATGGCGGAAGTCCCACACCTCAGATCGTGCTGGGCATGCTCCAACTACTGCCTCAGTATAAAAGGGAGCAGCCCAGCTCATTCTAGGCTGACCACTGGAGGGGAAGGAACTTCGGCGGAAGATCCAGCCAAAGAGCCATCACAGTCTTGCCTGTGGGAACTGGAGATCTCTGAGAGCCAGACTGGAGGCCTGCTGCTGACAGATCTGCAGGGAATCACCTGTAATGAGGAGCCCAGGAACCCCAAAGCTCAATGAACTACATCACCTGGAAATGCGGTAGGAAGTGATCTAGGGAGGGTGCGTGAGCGGTACCTCCCACCCGAGTGCAGTCAGTGTGTTTCAGTGGGAGTCCCCACTGACCCAGCAGCAGACCACTCCGCCGCTGTCGAGGCCCGGTGGAGTCGAGTAGGCCCGGGCCTCCCTACCCAGGCTTTCACCCCCGCCATGGTGGCCCCTTCCTCCTCCCTGGATACTGGCCATTGGGCCTCACTGCCCCGCACCTAGGGGCTACAATATTGACTCTGGCCATTGGGGTCACATTGCCCTGTACCTGAAGGCTATATGAACCCTGGCTGCTAGACCATATTGCCCTGCGGCTGAGGGCAGTTATATTGACTCTGGCCGCTAGGCCACACTGCCCTGGCCGCAAGGGCTGCCGGCACTGACTTTGGCTGCACTGCCCTGCTGGAATCAGGGCCGGCACCAGGTTCTTGGGGCGGCCAACGGAAAGGGGTGGCACATCTGGCTTTTCGGTGGCAATTCAGCAGCGGGTCCCTCAGTCCCTCTCGGAGGGAAGGACCCGCCGCTGAAAAATAAAGTGGCGGCAGTAGAGCTGCTGCCGAAGTGCTGCCGATCACGGCTTTTTTTTTTTTTTTTTCCCCGCCGCCGCTTGGGGCGGCAAAAACGCTGGAGCCAGCCCTGGCTGGAATTGACTCTCTGGCCGCCAGACCTATGCTGCTCTGAACATAAGGACCACAGTAACTGACTTTAGCCATTAAGCCATGCTGTCCCAAACACAAGGGCTGCTGGAAGTGACTCTGCCTGCTTTCAGCCTAAAGGTGGTAGGGGAGACTAACAGCAGTGGTATCACCACACTGCCCCAAAAGGAGGATGGGGTGAGCATGCCTAGCACGCATCATACAAATTAGACTTCATAAAGCCTCCCAGAAGACCCACATTCTCTCCTTTTTCCATAGTCTGAATCACATTGGCTCTATCCCTTATTTGAGTAATATTGACTACCCAGGCAGATGCTGTCAGGGAGATCCCAAAACTCCAGTAAGGGAAAGCCTGCACCAAGGGGTCATGAAACATGCAGGAGTGAAACCCATAGTCACAAAAATGTAGGGGTGGAAGGGACCTCAAAGTCATCTAATCAAACCCCCTGTGCTGAGGCAGGACCAAGTAAACATTCCACAACCTCCCTTGGATGCCTATTTCACACTAACTGCCTTTAATTAGAAAGCTTTTCCTAATATCTCACCTAAATATCCCTTGATGATTAAGCCCATTGCTTCTTGTCCTACCTTCAGTGGGCAATTGACTATCCTCCTCCTTTGTAACAGCCTATAATGTATTTGAAGACTTAGCACTGGGGATAAGTACAGAGGGACAATTACCTCCCATATCTCTCATATGATACTTCTGTTAATATACCCTAGAATATTTTTTTTTGCAACTGATCACATTGACTCATATTCCATTTGTGATCCTTATACCATCCAGCTCCTCTTCAGCAATGCTACCATCTAGAGAGCTATTCTCAAATCTGTAGTTGTGCTCTTGATTTTTTTCATAAATGTAGTACTTTGCATTTATTGAATTTTATCTTGTTGCATTTAGGCCAGTTTTCCAACTTGTCAAGGTTGTCTGTAATTCCAATCCTGTCTTAAAGTGCTCGCAAACCTTCTGTGGTATCACCCACAAATGTTATAAGCATACTCTCCACTCCATTATCTAAGTCAATGAAAACATTGAATAATACCACACCCAGGACCCTATTAGATATACCCTGACTTCTGCAGGACCCTATTAGATATACCCTCCCAGTTTAACAGCAAACTATTAATAACTACTCTGAGTACAATCTTTCAAAGAGTAAAACACCTACCTTTTCAAAATATCATGTGGGACTGTCAAAAACATTACTAAAATCAACATGTATCATATCTAGGCTATTCCCCTATCTATTAGGTCCTGTCAAAGTTGGAAACTAGGTTGGCTTGGCTTCCTGATCACCTTATTATCCTCTAGGTGCTTACAAATTGATTGCTTTAGTAATTTCAGTCATTGGCCACTCTGAGAGAGCTCTGCCCTTGGTCCTAACAACTTCTATGGCAGGAACTATTGGCTGAAGTGTCCCTGGTGACCTTTAGCTGATGTGGAAGAATGAAATGAGCTTTCTCAAAGCAGATAGGAGAGCCCTGCCTATTCAGGTCCTTAAAAACAAGAAGCATCGCATTGGATTGGCAGCAGATGCACACCACTCCACATGCTGCTGTACTCTCATTGGTCAGTTCTATTTAAAATAGTGGTGGGTGCATTCTGCACTAGTTCTCAGATGGCTTTAAGGGTCTGTAGCAGATAAACAGTTTAACTAATATAGCCATAAAGTGACACAGGCCTGGATTAATGTGGCTAAGTCTGCCTTGGAGAGGAGAAGGTGTTACTGTCTCTTGGTTAGCTGAAGGTGGAAAATGCCAGTTTGGCTATCACTGGTGAGAGTGCATGAGCTGAGCTGAATCTTTTAAGACACCAAAATTAAAAGCAATGTCAAATATCTCAACTGGTCCTGCATTTTGAAGACCAGCTCTCTCTATTTAGACCTCTTTCTCTCCCCCCGCCATTTATCTCCATCCCCCACAAACCTGCTGTTAGCTCATTTTCATTGTGTACTTTTGTTGTCAATTGACAACAATCATGAAAACTGTGGTGTCTGGGAATAACAACTTTTGCTAAAGAAATGAATTATGAGTTACTTTACATCTACTGTCTCACTTGAAAGGTGGTGTATTGGCATGCGTTTGTTAAAATTCTAAGCACACATTTTGGTGTAGACTGAATTGTTAGTATCTTTCAGACAGGGAGGTGTTGAGTGACTTTCTATCTTCGTGTAAGGGCGGGAATCTAGTGACTTATTCTTTCCCTGTGTTATCAATAAACGCTCTCAGGAATCGGCAAATAAACTGATCTTAGTGCCAGAAGGGAGTGAGTACAGGCTGCTGACCAGTTATACTTTGGACCATTTAAAATGTCAACTAAAAATTCTCTGTGTAGTAATGTCTCTCACTAAATTGTATAATTTTTTGCTTTTGAAATCTGGTAGTGGTGGGTTTAGGGAAGATGCCTTTGATATAATGGGAAGGCCAATGAAATAAGCAGAATAAGAGTAATGGAGAGTTGTTAAAGAAAAGGAACAGGTTATGATGCTAGGTGGAGTCCTGGAAAAGAGAGGGAGCCCTAAATGGATATCAAATTTTAAACATTCCTGCGTCACAGACGGTATCAATGCTCCCTGCAAGCCATGCGGTGGGGAACATGGGGCTGCGTGAAAAGCTCCAGATGGAGTCAGCTCCTGTGAGCCAAGAGACTCCCCATCCCCCACAGGAGCTGAGACAGGCACAGAATTAATAGCAGCAGTAGGAGTGTGTGACCTATCTAGGCTTCCCCTCTTGGCATCTGGACTGGGGGGGGGCACTTCTAGTGTCCCCCATTCAGGGCACCAGCTCTCATGCCTGCCCTTCACCTCTAGCACCATGGACTGTGGGGAGACAAACTGCAGAAACTCCCTTCCTGCAGCAAGAGCTAGGAGCTCAGGTGGAAGCAACAGCAAAAACGGCTCCTCAAGGTTTTGACACTTTATTTTTAACTTAGGTCTTGATTCTGGACCCTTTTTTCCCCTCCTTACTGATTGTTGTCTTGTCTTGTCTTCTACAATTCCCTCACACCTTTCAGTGTGTCTGCCCTTCATCCTTCCCCTACCCTTTCATCTCTTCCTCCCCCAACCCCCTGCTCCCACAATTTAGCGTTTTTCTTTATATAAAAAAAAATGCTAAACTTTAAAAACGCCTCCAAACGTGCTACTTGTCACCCATCATCCTGATTTCTTGGCTTATATGTTACACCCTTCCCCCCACCCCACCCCACCTTTCATCTGTGTGGCCTAATTAGATTGCAAAATATTTGGGGTAGACATGTTTGTGCAGCAGATAGCACAATGGGGCCTCAATCCTGAGCTGGGGCCTTCAGTGGCTACTAAAATCACTAATGGCAGGGACCAATCATGACTGACCATCTAACTTTAAAGAAAGTATGTTTATAAGCCTTTAATAGAGCACCATCCTTGGTCAAATGCATGTGTCTTTGGCCTGGTCTACACTTAAAACATACGTCAACATAGCTATTGAAAAATCCAGCAATGCAGCTCTAAACCCCAGGGCAGATGCCGCTCAGTTACCAGAAGAATGTTTCCATCGCTTGGGGAGATGGAGTTCCCACAGTGACTAGAAAAGGGAAAAACATCTGTCCCTGTAGGCTGAGTGGATGGGGTTATGCTGCCATAGCTATGGTACGAAAGCTCTGCCACTACAGTCCCTGTTGTGCAGAAATGGCCTTAGTGTATCTGTGGGCTTGGCACTTTAAAGCTGCCATTTTAACAACTAGGAATAAGTATGTGCCCCTTCAGGAAACCAAATAAGGCTTTCTGCGTGTGGGGCAGAGGCAGCAGACATGAGCAACCCAGGTTGGAGGGGGAGGCTCTCCACAAGGACAAAAGCAGCTCAGGTGGGAGAGAGAACAAGGACTGGGGAAATCCGAGTGCAGGTCTCCCCATAACAGCTAGGCAAAAGGTGATCAATTAGAAGCAGAAAGGGTATACTGCAGACTCAGGATGACAGCAGAGAACGCCCTGTACCAAGGGATGACATGCTACTTGAGCCAACCAGGAGCTGATGGATTACAGACCCCGGGAGGGACTGTGCTCCAGTGGGGAAGGGGAATGGACTGTGAACATCCTGCTGCACAAGGGGAGCAACTGTGTGTGTCTGAAAGAGAAACCAGATGCTGAGTAATATTACCTGACCCATGTGGAGGAGGATACATTCATCAGGGAGCAGGCTTAGTGACCACAGGACAAACCCTTCATATATTCCAATAGGTGTTACAATGGTTATCAAGAGCTAAGTAAATGTCTGGTGAGTGTATTTATGTAGGATGTTATCTGACCTGCTGGGATTAAAAAACACAAGCTAAGATAAAGGCCCTGTATGTTAAATCAGAACAATATTGTTAAAACATGCAAATTCTGTAGACCTCTAGAATCTGACATGTGCTGTTTATCTGAGAGTTTTGGCTTTGGGTACTGAACTTGATGAAAGCTTTCAAAACTGAGACATTCCAAACAATTGTGACACATCCAATAGTTTTGGATGACCACTGGATTTCTAGGTGAACAAAATTCTGTTTCCAATTAAACCACACAATCCTGCTGATGTCATATATGTGTAATGCATGCCAGTAGCTTGCTCCTTAAAACCCTAGGTGAACTATTTCTATACCACAGATGGAAAAAGATATTTAAGGGGAATGTATGCAGATTCTGGATTATACTGGCTGGATTTTTTTTTTTTTTTTAAATTCTGTATATGCTGGCTAAACTGACCAGTGGTCTGGCTGAAATTTCTACAGGGCTAAATCCTGTTCTGTTTTTGCCCTGCAAGCTTCAATGACACTAGTGGGGTTGGGAAGTCCTAAGAGCAAAATTTCTCTATGTATTTTTTTCATCAAAGTTTTGTGTTAGGAGAACCATATATAGCTTGTTAGAATATCACAGAACATCACATGGTCCTTTGTTGTGATCATCAGACTGTCTCCTCTTATCCACTAAATTTGGTTGCTGTAATCCTGACCCCGATCAGGGTACTGAGGCCAGTAAGTAAAGTTTGGTTGTCTCTCACCAGCACTCCTATGACTCGTTCTTTTCTTAGATGCACCATTAGCAGAGTTGTCATAGACTGAAGACTGCCATAACACTTTTTTACTCTAACAAGCCAAAGAATACAACTTCTACAGTTCTGTATTCCTAAAAGCTTCCTGTTGAACCTACAAAATGCCACTAAACTATGTCCTAAGTGCCTGGATTTCATGCTTAACAATAATAATTACACTGGTGCCCAGCCTTCCTAATTATTCATTTGACCTCTTTGACATTCTTTTAGTGTGACTTTTTTTTTTTTTTTAATGCTCTTAGATGGCAAGAAAGTAACTGGGGAAAATGGAGTATGTTAAGCTAAACTTAACCAGGATCTACTGCAATAAATAAGACAAGTAAAGGATTAAAGATTGCAGAAAGAAAAGGACTAGTTTATAAGAGGATTATGATTTTGGACACGTTTGTGAGAGACCATTTGTAATTAATTGTATGGAAGTATTAGTCAGATGTTTTCATACTTGGTTGACATGGCTCCCTGCCTAGCCAAGAGTCAAGCTTTGGTAAGCCCTGAGTAGGAGGGTGAGTGGAATGTAAACTTCCCGCGGCAACTTGCACTGGTTGGAATGAAGAGATTCCAACAGCGGTGAATGTGGTAAGATTGACAGGCAAAAAAAGAGCTCTATTCAAAAATCCACAAGCTTACCACTCCAGAGAGCTATGTCCCCAACCAGCTCTTTCCCTTTACTTCCTTTCAGCGTCTCGCTTGACTTTTTTTCTGCTGTCTTGCCCTTGCAACACAAAGCCTGTAACCAATGTCCTAGCCCTAGTGTTTGTAGCCAGGCAAATGCCTGTTAATCCACCTGGGGTTCAGGTAAGGCTGTCCATGCAGCCTCGTGCCTTGGGTTGTAGCCCCCAATGTCTGAAGCTGTCTTTATTATATAAATAGGGGCTCAGTTACTTCTATTGAGCCTAAAAGAGAGTGTGCTTGTCAGCCCTATTGGTTTTAATGAGGTCTGCAGTAGTTTTGGATCCAAGACCCTGCCAGTGGAAGCCATTAGCCCCTTTCCGCCTAATATTTACAAAATGAAGCATCTTGATAGCAGGCACCGTCCATTAAAATACAGTAACAGTTGCTGTCTGGATAGTTGCAGGAGTGTTCATTTGCCCCCAAAGGTGTGGCTATTCCCCCTATGGAAAAGATCCCTGGCTCAGGAAGCAATTCTGAGTAGTGTCCCTTCCTGTTCCGGGAAGAGAGAATCCATGCAACAAAAACAGTTACAGGATGATTCTCGGTAGCCTCCTCCAGTAAAATGTAGTTCCCTGGTTTAATGAACTTGTGTTTGCACCAATCAATAGACCAGGAGGTTCCACAAGAACACAGAGGGCCAGGCCCTTGTAAAGCAAAGTACCTTAAAGCCAGCTTGATTATGAAATGGAGCCTGCCCCATGAGGAAGGAAATTCTCCTGTAGTATAGGGTTGCAGTAGCTACTCCGATGTCATTCTGTCCTAGCCCCACTCATAGGGATGTGTCCCAGGATGTGTGTATGCCCTGGTGGTGTTAGTTACCAGAATGGTCCCTAATGGCAGTCAGGAATAAAGCAGAGCAATACTGAGATTACTTTAAACTTGGAACTGAACTGGCAGTTCCAGGATTGGGGGCTGGGGGGAGGGGAGCATACAGGTGGCTTCTTTGATATAAGCCCCTTTCTGAACTGTACCAAGTCCAGCCTGGACACAACCCAGAATCTGGACTGCACTTATTAATTTGGGTGGAGTTCAAGGTTGTCAATGCTACTATTTAATCTAAGTGCAAGTTCATGATGCATCAAAGTCTGCTTTGGCATTTAAAATGTTTCAGAACAGTTTCTTCCTTCAACTGGTCTAAAATTGATTGGATGGGATTTAGTAAAAGGTCTGCTTTTCTAGTTGTTACAAACACCACCATATGTATCTGACCTAAGCTAATGATTCAGGCATCCGTACAAGCACATTAGTTCTGATACTTAATAAAAGTCTGCCTGATGATATCTTGTGGGACCTGGCTAAACTGTTACTACAGTATAATGCCTGGAGTGTAAAACACAACCATGAGACTTGAAGTTTCAAGAAATTCATCAGTGTTCCATCCCTGCAGAGAGATTCATCCATCAAAAATGTGTTACTTTTTCTCTCACTTCCAACTGGCATTCAGTTAGCGCCCTTCCCTGCCCCCCCCCCCCAAAAAAAGCAATGAGGCTACTAATAGTTTTAGTTCACATGAGGTTTTTATGTAATTTTGTAGCATGCAAATGACCCTGTGAAGAATACCATGATTACTTTCAAGATAGAACTATCCTCATTAAGTTATGGTTTAACACTTATGAAACTGGAATTTTCCAGACTCCCAGCCTAATAATTGTGTGTGGGGGGAGATTCATGAATGTATTGAAAGATCTGGCTGAGGACTTGTCACGGAGTGTGGGGGACTCAGGGCCCTGCACCCCTCTTCCTGAGATTCACCGTGACTCTCAGCCAGCCAGTAAAACTGAAGGTTTATTGGACATCAGGAACACAGTCTACAGCAGAGCTTGTAGATACAACCAGGACCCCTCAATCAAGTCCTTTTGGGGAGTGCAGGGAGCTTAGACCCTAGCTTGGGGTTCCCTGCGTTGCACCTCCCAGCCCCAAAACTGAAAAAAACTTCCAAATTCCTCCAGCAGCTTTCTTCCCCCTCCCCTCTGCTCCTCCTCTCCTTTCTCCCCCCCCCCCCCCCCCCCCCCCGGTCTCCCAGGCAGAAGGTGTCACTTCTCCCACCCCACTTCCTGGCTCAGGTTACAGCTCAGGTAGCTCAATGTAACTCCCAGGCTACATTCCCAGGTCAAATCCGCCCTGCTCCGTCACATCTCTCCCCCCTTCGAGACTGAACTGAGCGAGGTCACTTTGACCAGTGACCTGGGGAAATTCAGGGCCCCCTCTCCGGGACAACGCATCCGCTATCAGGTTGTCACTTCCCTTCACATGGATCACGTCCATGTCATAATCCTGCAGGAGCAGGCTCCACCGCAGGAGCTTGGCATTGGCTCCTTTCATCTGGTGCAGCCAGGTCAGGGGAGAGTGGTCGGTGTGCATGGTGAAGTGTCGCCCAAAGAGAGATGGCTCTAGTTTCGTAAGGGCCCACACCATGGCCAGGCATTCCTTCTCGATGGCCACGTAGTTCTGCTCCCGGGGTAGCAACTTCTTGCTCAGGTACACGATGGGGTGTCTCTCCCCCTTTCCATCCTCCTGCATTAACACCGCCCCCAGTCCTGTGTCTGAGGCGTCAGTGAACACCATAAAGGGCTTGTCAAAGTCTGGGTTTGCCAGAACTGGGCCATTGACCAGAGACTCCTTCAGCGCCCGGAGAGCCTCCTAGCACTCCTCGGTCCAGACCACCTTGTCTGGCCTCCCCTTCTTGCACAGCTCAGTTATGGGGGGCGGCTATGGCGCTAAAGTGGGGCACGAACCTTCGATAGTACCCCGCCATCCCAATAAAGGCCTGGACCTGCTTTTTGGTTTGCGGAGCAGGCCAGTCTCTGATCACCTCCACTTTGGGATACTCATGATGCACCATTTCATTATTTTTAAAATCCATTTTAAAAACTTGCATGAGCTACATGCATCAATAAAAGCACAGTTTAGAGCCTTACTGCAGCTAGTTTGTAGGTGTTCCCATTTGATTAGACTTGACTTAAAAAAAAATTCTCCTTAAATCATTAATAGTTCCTCCACTTTATATATATATATATATATATATATATAATGATATATATATATATATATAGAGAGAGAGAGAGAGAGAGAGATAGATAGATATAGATATATAATGTGTATGTGTGAATATATGTGTATGTGAGAGAGAGAGAGAGAGTTCCACATGATGTGGCCAATTGTAAGTATATTTTACTAATAACCCAAAAGCCAACATTTTGCAACGTTAATCCATGAAATAGTCTGTAGAATACACTCCAACTCTCCAGTTTGGCTCAGTTTATCAGCAAGGCAGCAAAGTCCATCTGCTGCAAAACATGTAATTTAATTACACTGATTTTTACAATTGCTTTCAATCAGAATAATGTGGCAGCATTACTGCACTTTTGAATCCTCAGTGGTTCTCAAAATTTACAGTAAATACTAGAACTAATTTTGGCTTGCATGAAGACTTTGCAAAAAAATATTCAATAAATCTACTCTCTAAGGGCTTAACCTCACCAATGGCAAAGATATCCAGAATGTTCTCCAGGACCGCTAGCCTCAGCATTTAACAGCTAAAGGAAGAGACAAAATTGTTATACCGTTCAGTGTTATCACAAGTTCTCTCATATTCAGGGTGAAAACACCCTTCACTTTGTTTAAGAATCTTTTTGCTTTTAAAAATAGTACCCTGAGAATGAAATTACAAACTTATTGATATTAAATATCATAACTATAAAACAAAAGTTGTAGGAGTAGAATAAAGAGTTGCGTGCAAAGGCCAAAAAGTTCCCATTGAAGTCAATGGGAATTACTCCAGCATGCATAAGGGCACATTCTTGGTGTTAGTTTTCACTGTAAGGACCCAATCCTGCAAAGGTGCATTTGAGTAACTTTAGTCACATGAGATTTTTTGTAAAATTGAGTTCTATGACAGAAAAGTCCTCCAAAAGACATTAAATCAATTCATGAGAATGTAATCTATATATTTCATACAAAAGATGGTTCAGATAATAGTGGGGTCTATTCTTTTGTTAAGATTTGAGTCCAATTTCCTACCTTTATTGCCTTATAGCCAACCCTGCAATCCCCGAGTGCAGAATTCCCATTGACTTAAATGAGCATAAAACAAATCCTATCAAATCTCTCTTGTTTTTCTCTGCAATGCACTGTGGTGAGAGGATTGCTGGAGTTACTGGATTCAGTTTACTCGACTATATACAAAAACTTGTATTTTCACTGGTTGGGCACCTAACTCCCTTGGGCTGCTTTGAAAATTCCAGCATAAGGCCTTTACAGATGTTTTATGGAGGGTTTGGGGGATTCTTTCATAAAATGTTAAATTAATTAGCTTAGAAATGTATTACACCTTCTGTGAATTAATCTAAATGATGTAAAAATCTGATGGGAGCTTTCTTCAGATTGTTAATTTCATTTTAAGTGGTCTCCTATGATATATGTGAACTCTGTGTGCTTAACAAGCTGTTCCAGCTTGGACACTCTAGTTTCCTTCCCCAAACCAGGCAGTTCTGTGAAGCTTGATAGCTTGTCCCTGCCATAATCAAAAAGATTACCTGAGCACCCATCCTTCTCTCTTACATATTAGTAATGCATATAAATTTCCGGGCATCCCACGACATCTTGTCTACTCCATATTTTTTTGTTTAGTAAACTTAGGACCTGAGGACTGAAGAATGTAGCTTAACTCAGTGGGAGTTGATGCTCAGCACCTCTGCAAAACAAACATTAGATGTTTACAGGCTAATGTAATATCCACAGACCCACACCCAAAAGATCTCTTCTGTGTCTGTACAGCACCTAGCACACTGGGAACCTGGTTAATGACTCATATTATTCATTTTGTATTAAACACAAATACATTCTTAGGCAATTTTTGCATACCCTGTGTAGTGATGTACACAATATTAAAAAATGAATAGCTTTAGTGACCTGAGATTTAATAGAAATGCATTGCTTCAAGCATCTTGTATATAATACAATTGATACCAAACCCTAGAATCTCTACAGTTATTTATGATTACCCCACTGATGTCAGAAATGAGTCTCTCCACTCTAAAGCTCCCTTGCAGCTCAACCATTTGAGTCCACTTTATAATTGAATACAGCCTCTTGAAATTAGTATTATTCCCATCTCAGTGTAGAAGAAACCATTATTCTTTACTCAGCACTTTTCACAGGCATGATTGATCTGCTGACACCCTCATATGTAAAAGCATCATATTGATATGCAGTTCCATCCACTGAAAGGTTGAGGAGGCATAAAGCAAAATATAGGAAAGATGCAAATTCCCTCCTCCGCTGGAGGCTTATTTGACTCATTATGGGAAACTAGAATCTGAATCCTCCTGCCCTGGGAAGCAGCCCTTTAAGAAAAGAAGGGCAGCACGTTTGGACCTCCATTAATTGCCTACAAAGGCTTCCCAGGATCAACTGCTTGTAAAACCAGCCAGACTTGGTTCTCCAGCAGCTATAAGGGCTGGGAGAGGGCAAAAGCCAATCAGGAACCAGCAGGCCAGATAAAAAGGGATGTCTGCTTCTGCTAGAATGGCTAGTTTGGGATGCAGCCAAGAGTGGGGAGGAAGGTGGTTTTTGTCCTAACCCAAGGAACCTGGCCTAGTCAGGAGCTTAACTTTTGACAGTGCTGGCCATCGGTATCTAGAATATGGACTTCCAGGCCCAGATAAGATTTAATTCACCTTCTGATAACCCCCAAAAGGGAGTGAAGTGAGATATGGCCTGCCCAGAGGACTCAGGCATGCACGCACACAAATCAGGAAATGCAAAAGTTAGGGTTCTCATAGCAACATCAACTCTCCACCTATATGGTATATATTGTATATCCACTGGATAGCTTAGTGCCTTAAAGAGGTAAAACCACCACCATGTCCTTCAGCACTCCCCTCGAGTCTTTTGCAAGGTCCAGATGAACTTGGCCTGTTGGTAATGGATAAGTGGTTGAGTAAAAATAGAATATTGTTTATAAAAATGTATGTACAGTGATTGTAGTTACAAAATTTCTTGAGAAATTTGACTGATTTGAGAAATATTCCTTTTTCTTAAAATAGGAAATACACCTAGGTAATAGCTCTCAAACTGGTAGAAATTTTAAAGTTTTCCTCTGTAAATACTGTGCATATTTTGATAGCCTCCCTCTCTCCCACTCTTTCTGTATTGCCTCTCTGGGGACAAAGAAGAAAACAGGACAAAGTGCAAAAACAGAACTAATGATCTATCTGTCAGCACCGTGCCCGTTTTTAATGTACATTGAATCCCATTCCTTCTCCTTGCATCTGTTCTGTCCCGCTACACTATAAACTCTTCAGTGTATGGCCTATCTTTGTATGGGCTTGTACAATACTTAAGCTCAATGGGGCTCCTGTCTGAGCTACGAAGATAGATACAATTTAAAATCTCTTTTACCACCACCCCCAAAAAAAAATCTGGCCCAGACGTTCCCCTCGGAGTATAGGGAGGGGACTGGTTCTCTCTGTCCTCACAGAAAGTTTGGGGTGCAAGTTGTGCAGAGCCATCCTCTCCCGGCGACCATGCAAATAGTCTATCCGGGGGTTCTGACTCTGCTGAGTTTGGGGATGGAAAAGAAGTAGAAGGGGTGCAGCACAGAACTGTCCCCTCTACAGCACCACTGCCTGCAGACTGGCCAGATTCTATTCAGAGCTGAACTAACTCCCTAAAGATCCCCTCTGTGGCTCATCCCTTGGAAATCCCAGACAATGGCCAGGGTGATGCAGCCAGAGGGTGGAGTGTGAAATAGTGTGGATGCAAATCTGGCAGGAGGTCACTTATTCTTCCCAGGATGTGCAGAGTGTTCCTGCTCCTCTGGCTCCCTCCTGTAGACTTCCCCACCCTGGGCAGTTAGTAAGCAGTGACTGTGTCCTGCTCTGAACAGGTTCTGACAGGCTGCTACAGAACACTGAAGTGTTCCTTCGCTAATAGACAGATACATTAGTCAAAATATTTGTGTTGGAACTTTGTGAAATGGCTTTACAACTAAACAAGCTTTCAGTGTTTTAATTTAAAATACTTCAGGTTTTTTTAAAAAGGGGTTTCAGTGACTGGCTTTTAGGCTTTCAGATATCTGTAAAAACCTGAAAAATGTCCGTTGTCTACTAAAAAAGTATCACAATGAAAACCATTTTTTTTAAGTGGAGGAAACTTATTTCCCAACCTACTCAAATAACTAGCCCTTCTGTATCTTTAAATGATAAACCACCTAGGAAGTGGGTCTCCTTGTGGTTCCTTTCCAGATTTCCAATAACTGCCACAGTACTAATGGAGTAAAGCTGCCTTCCAGCAACTGAATCGCTTCTCTACACAGCTTTTCAAAGTAGTTTTTCTTGCTGATAATACAATCTAAACATCAATTGTGTTTTAGGACAAATTAATTTTTTTCCCACCCTGCTACCATTGTGTTAAATATGTATTATTTGTTAAGGCAAAAGCAAGACTCTTTTGTACAAGTCAGCTTACATCTGTCCCTTTCCTATACAATCTCAATAGAGGAGAGCAGAGAAGTCTACCATATGTGCATAGCTTTGGAGTTATTGAGTTAAGGAGGAAATTTTGTTTTGCCTTTGGGTGTGTTTCCCAAAAAGATTTAATCTGAACAAGCTGGGCTAATTAAGTGGTTTTAAAAAAAAAAAGCTACTTTTATTGTCTTGAGAAAAATGAGCCAAGCAGCTTCCCAAATATAATGATGTTTGGAGACTGGACCTGGAAATAGTGTTGAAAGAAGTGTTTTGGGAGCAACAACGTTCAGGCCTTCAGTCCATTTTTGGAAAACGTACTGTGCTAGCCTAGGGATGAGCTTCTGAAACTGTCTCACTGGGTTGCTGGGTGGTACTTTCCTATACCTTGCTTTTCCACTGGTCTGATTGTCGCATCCGACTTAGACATGATACCCATAAAGAGCAGCACTGTTGGGAGTGACACCACATTGTCGGCCAGTTTTGTCTGGAAATATTAGTTCAGAGACAGGTCAGATGACACAACTCCTCCAAACACTCCAATGTCTCAAAGTAGTTGAATGTATTCCCTGCTTCTCGGGCATCATTGGCTCCCTGATTCCATTCTTCAATCCTCTCTCATCTCACAAGTAATGATGGGGCATATCTATGGGTTTGCTGAACTCTGGAGAAGCAATTGATGTTCAGATGCCAATCTGTGAACTTTCTACCATTCCTAACTCTTTCCTTGATTCCATGCAATAGGCCCTGAATCCCCCTTACCATCAGCTGATCTCTTTCCCTCCTGGAGCAGAAGAATATCTGGGGGGAAGCAACACAGCTCTTCCCCCCCCCCCTTCTCTCCCTCCCCCTCAAATTAGCAGCAACTTTTCACGGGAGATCACATGACTTAAGAGACAGCTCAAGTTTCTGGGAAGCACTTCGCAGGGGCGGCTCTAGGCACCAGCAAAGCAAGCAAGTGCTTCCGGCAGCCCATTTGCAGGGGCGGCAGCCGGCAGGGATCCAGCCAGGGAGCTGAGAACCAACAGGGGGCCCTGGGAGCTGTAGTTCCTTGGTTAGCTCCCTGCCTATAGAGCCAGCCCTGGAGCAGGGAAAGAACTACATTTCCCAGCATCCCCTTGGCCGTTATCAACAGGAAAGGGAGGGGGAGGGAGTATGGTAGCTGAAACCTCATGCTGCAGCTTGCTGTGAATGGAGAGCTCACTGCTAGAGTAGGGTGGCACTGTGAATGGGGAACAAGTATGCCCAAGGAGTAGAAGGCTTTGGCCCAGATATCCCCTTCAGAAGACATCCCCAAACTGGATTAGGGATACTGGTGTGACCTCACCTTGCAGCCCCCAAAGAAAGAATTGGGTGGACTAAATGGACAGTGCCCCTCTCTATCTGAAGCCTAGCAAGGGAGGTACGTGGATCCCACTAGAATTTAAAATGAAAAGTAAGGGAGGGGAGGCTCTACTGGACCTGGGCAGCTTTAGATACAGTACCAGGCACGTAGGAGGATTTCCACTTCTGAGCCATGGAAGCAGAAATTGACTTTTCCTTTCCAGATTTAGCTAATATTCAGAAAGGGAATCTAGCATCTGCCTTCCAGATTTGAACACCTCAAAATTCAGGAGTGCTTAAGCTCAATTTGGGCAGCTGTTACTTCATTTCTCCCAAATCAAATATACTGATCCACTGTAACTTGCTGTAGGAAAAAGTAGGATAAAATTGAGCAAGAAATGCTTCCCAGTGGTTATTAGGACTGGAATTTCTATTTTCAGCAGCCATTGCCTTTTTATTTGTTTAAAAGGAAGACAGTGATATTGCATTGGCAAATTCCCCATAGAAACAAAGAGTGGAACAAAAGAATAATAAAGGCACCTCAACTTTTCCTCATTTATGGAGGACAGTCTTATAATATGCATCCAGATATCCTCCAATCACACAATCTGAAAATTGTTCCACTTTACTGCAGTTCTGTAACCATATGGGAACCAATCCTGTCTGTGTTCTGTACACATCCAAAATTCATGCTGAATGACCCACCCTGGGAGCAAGTTACCAGTGACCCAGGGCTGGGGCGGAAGGAGGGTGCAGGAGGGGGGGGGGAGAGCCCAGGGCTGGGGCGGCAGGGGGTGCGGGTGGAGGGGGCAGAGCCCAGGTCTGAGGCAGCGGGGTGTGGGGCACTGGTGGGGGGGAAAGGGGCACCTGCATGGTCCCACAATATGCCAACATTTTTATGGCTGACCTGGAACAATGCTTCCTCAGCTCTCATCCACTCACGCCCCTTCTCTACTTACACTACATTGATGACATCTTCATCATCTGGACCCATGGGAAGGAGACTCTGGAAGAATTCCACCATGATTTTAACAGCTTCCACCCCACCATCAACCTCAGCCTGGACCAATCTACACAGGAAGTCCACTGTGATAGATACCACGGTACAAATAAGTGACGGTCACGTTACCACCACCCTATACTGAAAACCCACTGACTGCTATGCCTACCTTCATGCCTCCAGCTTCCATCCCGGACACACCACACGATCTGTCATCTACAGCCAAGTGCTGAGGTACAGTGCATTTGCTCCAACCCCTCAGACAGAGACCAACACCTACAAGATCTTCACCAAGCATTCTCAAAACTATGATACCGCATGAGGAAATAAGAAAACAAATTAACAGAGCCAGACATGTACCCAGAAGCCTCCTGCTGCAAGACAAGCCCAAGAAAGAAACCAACAGAACTCCACTGGCCATCACCTACAGTCCTCAGCTAAAACCTCTCCAAAGCGTCATCAGTGATCTACAAGTCATCCTGGACAACGATCCCTCGCTTTCACAGGCCTTGGGAGGCAGGCCAGTCCTCGCCCACAGACAACCCGCCAACCTTAAGTATATTCTCACCAGCAACCACACACCGCACCATAGTAACTCTAACTCAGGAACCAATCCATGCAACAAACCTTGATGGCAACTCTGCCCATATATCTACACCAGCGACACCATCACAAGACCTAACCAGATCAGCCACAACATCACCAGTTCATTCACCTGCACATCCACCAATGTAATATACGCCATCATGTGCCAGCAATGCCCCTCTGCTATGTACATTGGCCAAACAGGACAGTCCCTACATAAAAGGATAAATGGACACACATCAGATATTAGGAATGGCAATATACAAAAACCTGTAGGAGAACACTTCAATCTCCCTGGACACACAATAACAGATTTAAAGGTAGCCAACCTGCAGCAAAAAAACTTCAGGACCAGACTTCAAAGAGAAACTGCTGAGCTTCAGTTCATTTGCAAATTTGACACCATCAGCTCAGGATTAAACAAAGACTGTGAATGGCTAGCCAACTACAAAAGCAGTTTCTCCTCCCTTGGTGTTCACACCTCAACTGCTAGAAGAGGGCCTCATCCTCCCTGATTGAACTAACCTCCGTTATCTCTAGACTGATTCATGCCTGCATATTTATACCTGCCTCTGGAACTTCCACTACATGCATCTGAGTGAATGCCCACTGAATGAAGTGGGCATTCACCCACGAAAGCTTATGCTCCAATATGTCTGTTAGTCTATAAGGTGCCACAGGACTCTTTGTCGCTTTTTACAGATCCAAACTAACACTGCTACCCCTCTGATAGTTAACCTTGTATTTTTCACATGTTAAATTATTTACTTCTTGGGATGGGTTGTTGAGTGTCACTGTTTTAGGTCTCATTGGGAGTGAGTGAAACTGAGGCTGTCTACATTACTCTTGTCAGTAAATCTTTTTTTTATTGGTCGGGTGTGGAAAAAACACCCCCCTTCCAACTGACAAAAGCTTTATCGACAAAAGCACTGGTGTGGACAGCACCATGTCAGCAGGAGAGTGTCCCCTATCAACATAGCCACCACTGCTCATTGGGGGTGACTTAATTATGCCAGCGGGAGACCACTCTCCTGCCAGCATAGAGCGGCTTTACAGCAGCACAGCTACAGCAGTACAACTGTGCTGCTGTAAGGTCCGTAGTGAAAGCGTAGCCTTAGTTGGAGGAGTTATGAGCTAAACGAAACTGTTTTGGATTAACCTCTTTGAGATTGGGTGTGAATTTTCCCTTCAGTTAACATAATGTTAAGATAATGAATCAGAAGCCCCAACTAAGACAAAAGGGGGTTGTAAACCTGCCCAGGAGTTTGGACTGAGTGGGTGGTGGGGTTTTGTTGAATGTTCTGTATGTGTGAAAGCAGAACATACAAACTGAGAACAGACACACACAGGTAAAAAGCAAGGAAGTCATGCAGTAGACGGAGAGAATGGTACATAACCCAGAAAATCTAGAGCGCTTTTCAGTTTGGTCCTGGCTAAAGAGGCTTGAGGCTGTAAGCTAAGAAACAAATCCTTTTTTTTCCCCCTTGGTTTCTACTGTATCTGAAGAAGCAGGACTTTGAGTACATACAAACAAACCTCCATTAAAGAAATATGATTACCACCAATTACTACTCTCAGTTGGAACATCCCCATGGCCCCAAACTTTGACTATCTGCTGAGGTCAAAAAGGGGCAACAATAGCGATTGTGCTTAAAGACTCGAAGTGTTGAAACAAACAATTATTAGGCAATGGTATATTGGGCCTCTTAATATGACTCTTTTGCTTCTGAATTCTATACTTGGGAAACTCCAGAATTCTATTTCTGAGTATCTGAGAACAAAAAAAATGTGAGATTGGGACACTAATAAATGGTGTCCTGTTAACTAATCAACTAACTTTTGTTGTTATTTTTTTATCATTTGATGCTAAAAAGGGCTTTAACTGGGACCAGAAAAATTTAATTTCAATAGCTTGGATTTCTATGGCTTTAAAATTTATTTGACATTGGATAACTGCTTTATAGCTAGCTTCATAATCTAGGATATTGGTAGAGTCAAACATAGTACGTGCAGCCAGGGCTGGTGCTTCCAGTAGGCGACCCTAGGTAGTCGCCTAGGGCGGCAGAATTTGGGGGGTGGCATTTTGCTGCCCTTGGCGGAAATTCGGCAGCGGGGGGTCCTTCCGCTCCAGGTCTTCGGCCGCCGAATGCTCAAAGGAGGAGCTGTCGCCTAGGGCGGCAAAAACCCTGGCGCCACTCCTGCGTGCAGATGTTTTGTAAGTTTCTCCCCACAACTCTGCCAATGCGATTCATTCCTGACACATGACACACAACACACTTGCCATTCCAAACCTCATCTCTTGAGAAGAAATTAAATGGTGATGATTTTGACATGCCCATGAAATTGATAATTGCCAGACTCCTCCTCACTGTAGAAGGCTATGATCAGAATATATGGGTGAAACTAGCCCAATGTATGGGAGAACACAGTCCCCAGGCCGCTAGTTTTGTTTCACTTATATCAGTTAATCCGATTTCATTTAGTGTCTTGTTAAAGCACATATGCGATGCAGCCTTTTTTTGTGGGGAGGGGATGAATGTCTTTAGAAACTCCTGCCATGTCTTTCTTCCAAGTGATGTGATTACTTCAGGATGCCTTAACTTCCATTTTGTTGTTTTGTTGAACAGATAACTGGAAACAATGAAACTATATTTAAACAGCTCTTTGGCAGCTATGTAAGTCATATTGACCCAGTTTACATCACTTGCCTTGTGAAAGTGTATGAGCCATTGTTTGTCAAAGTTTCATTAATAGCAAAATAACAAGAAAATAATAGTGGAGTCTCCCTATCCCCTTCATTCTCTCCTTGCTGTCTCCACAAATCCTACTGAGCCTACATAATGAAATGTTTCATTGGATGGTTTTGTTGAGTCAGCATGAAGAAACAGACTCAAACCCACATTGGAAGTATCCATTAAGCAATATGCCTGCAGCAGCCAAAGTTCATGCCTCAGCTGTTAACCATACAATGCTCGGTCTCTTATTAAAGAAAGATGTTTAATAGCAGTGACTATCCTGCAAAGCCTGTGTGCAAAAAAAAAAAAAAAAAAATCCCGTCCTTCTGCTCCCCTGCCCCCAAAACCCCAACAAAAAAACCCACTCAAATTAAATATGACCTAAAATTCTTTGGGTCAAACTATGCCTCCATGTACGTGCATTTGACTTCCTCTGGGTTTCAGTATGTATCTGTGGGCTGAAATTAGTCCTTTTCTAGTTCTTACTCCTATGCTAGTCATTAGGTACAGCTAGGATTCAATTAAAATGTTCCCAGATATTCCTGTACCATTATTATCAAACTAATATTTGCCAGAAGAAATGGTCTCAGAATATTCCTAGACCACTATTTTTGGAAGACGCAACCCCTGGAGTTCTTTACTTTACATCTAGCTTGTTTTCTCGTTAGAAAACAGGATTTTCATGATGAAAATACTGCACAGACATTGATGGAGTTTCATTTTTGATAAATGTACCATAAAACACATTTTCGAAGTGTGCTTGCCAAAAAACAAAACAAAACCCAAAATCTGTTACATAAATTTGTGTCCAGCAACTACCTACACACACACACACACATATATATACATACATATGCCAATTAACATCACACAGATGAAATGCTCAGGGAAACAAGCCCCAGCGAATTCTTATGCTTCTGCTGGGAAGCTGTTAGACAGTTACTACAGTAGGTCTTGTTGTTCATGGAAAGTACAAATGTGCTCAATAGGCTTACCATGAAAAAAGGGGGCAGGAAAAAGGATAAAATATCAGGATGATTCTATGAAGTAGAAATGCAATCTTTCTTGAGCTCAGGATCCAGTGAAGTGACACAGAAGGTGCCCACTTTGCAAAGTAGAAGTCTTTTTGCAAAACATTCACACAATGGATCATTTTGCTTTGAAACATACGAAATATTAAATTTCCAGATTTTGCTGTCAGAAAACAGATCTTGATCTAGAAAAGCATTTAAAATGTAAAAGAGTTGAAATTTAGAACCATTTTTGATTGAAATCCAGTGAGTGGAAATAAAACTTGTAAAAGCATGATTTTTAAAAGATGTTGTGTTACAATCTCTATATTGGCACTTGCAGTGGAATGTTTGTAGTCCGAATTTAAGTTTTGCTGAATGACGCACAGCCGTAGCTTTTTGAAATCTATCACAACTAGACTGTCAGAGAATCACTAAGGTCCCATTGTGGAAAAGGTTCCATCTGAATGGCTACATATCCAAACCAACTGCCACCCATTGCCTCCAACCTTAGCATAATGGTCCATTGAGGTAGATCGTTTTGCAAGATGTGGACATAAAATAGGTAGATTACCTTCCTTGGAAGACTCTTCCAGTGCTTAACTACTCTTATAGTTAGAAAGCTTTTCCCTAACATCTAACCTAAATCTCCCTTGCTGAAGATAAAGGCCATTACTACTTGTCCTACCTTCAGTGGACATAGGGAACAATTGATCATCATCCTCTTTAACGGCCCTTAATGAAGTCAAAGACTGTTATCAGGTCCACCCTCTGTCATCTTTTCTCAAGACTAAACATGCCCTGTCACTTTAACCTTTTCTCATAGATCAGAATTTCTAAACCTATTATTTGTGTTGCTCTCCTCTGGACTCTACGACAGATGTGAAGAAATTGGAGAAAATGTGGCACCCACAACCGGACGCAGTACTCTAGCTGGGGCCTCACCAGTGCAGAGTGGAGTCCCACTCTGATGTCTTACATGCAACACTCCTGTTAATACATCCCAGACTGTTAGCCTTTTTCACAACTGCATTATATTGTTGACTCGTATTCAATTTGTGATCCACTATAACTCCCAGATCCTTCTCAGCAGTACTACCACCTAGCCAGTTATATTCCCCATTTTATAATTGTGCATTTGATTCCACCGCCCCCCCGCCCCCAGTGTAATGCTTTACACTTCTCTTTACTGAATTTCACCTTGATGATTTCAGACCAAATCTCCAAATCTGACAAGGTAATTTTGAATTGTAAACCTGTACTCCAAAGGGCTTTCATGGTGTCATCCACAAATTTCACAAGCATACTCAATTATCCAAGTCATTAATGAAAATACTGAATAGTACTGCCCCCAGGACAGACCCTGGTGGAAATCCGCTAGATGCATCTTGCCCACCCATTTTGAAAGTGAACCATTAACGACTCTGAGTAGTCTTTCTTTCAACCAGTTTGGCACCCATCTTCATAGTAATTTAATCTGAACAATGTCTCCCTAGTTTGCTGATGAGAATGTCACACAGGATTGTCAAAAGCCTTCAGAAAATCAAGATGCATCACATCTACAGCTGCCCCTCTAGTCACCAGGCCAGTAACCCTGTCAAAGAAGGAAATTAGGTTGGTTTGGCATGATTTGTTCTTGACAAATTGGTTATTGCTTACAACCCTATTATCCTCTAGGTGCTTACAAATTGTTTGTTTAATAATTTATTCCAGCATTTTTCCAGGTATTGAAATTAGGCTAATTGGTCCCTGATACTTCAAAGTGACTTCTCTCTTGATGTGTCAGAGAAGGGGATTGGAAAAGAGAATTGTGGAATCTCTAGAATTTCTCCATTTCCTTTTATCTACACTATCTTGGCTCACTACTGTAGCACACTTAGACACCTTTTTAAGTGAATTTACCATTCATGTTTTCCTTTATCCGAGCTCCCATATGACAGTTATATATTCAGTAAAAGAACATGAGATTCTTTTTCTTTGGAGTTTTTGGGCCCTAGTATAAGTTTATTCAAATACTTACCGTATGTATAATGAGGCTGTCTGTTTTTAAAATAACACTAGCAAGTTCTCAAACTGAATACAAAACACCAATCTATGTCTAAATGTGTTAAAACGTTTATTTAAAAGTATTAAATTATGGCATTTTTTCATTTGACAGAAAATAAATGCCAAATATTCACTTTTTTCCTGTAATCCATTTACTCCACCCCAGACATTTTAATACAGTCAATTGAGATCATACTTGTGTCAAAAATCATCAGACTCTGTTAAATTCATGGATAATCTGTCAAAAAGGTCATTAATCAACCAGAAGGCCAATAGCCAGCCTGACACATCTGTGCAGACACATTTAGTGCAATAACTGGTGTTTTTGCTGTGAAATATAACTCAATTGTGGATTGATGTGGCTGGCATTAATTTTCAATCAGACCTTTATAAAGCTGCAAGGAATGCCCTTTTAAAGCCTTGATTTGAGTCGTTGCACTTCAAGACTTTTCACAGTCGTCATCTGCCTAAAAAAATAGAGAGAGCTGATTCTCAAAAGTGAAGTGATTTACTGCAAATAATGGTAGGGGACTTGACACAACTTCCCTGAAGTATCCTTACCACAAACTGGAAGGAATTCAAAGATTTGTTCAGCCATGATGAAATTTTAAAAAGCCCTCAAGCTTTTATTTTCAGAGAGAGCAACACGATACTATTTTAGCCAACATGCATTCTGATGCATTACAGTTTCTAGCATTACTCCCATTTTAATGCTCACAAATGCTGCAGTAGATCTATTACTGCTCGAGTAACATGTGGGAATGCATTTAAAAACCTTTGCATGAATAACTCATGTTAAATAAGAATGCCACTATGTGACTAATAAGGAGGGAGTAATCTATGCTGGAAATGGACATACACATCCAGAGCTCTATGAGGGGTTTTTCCATTTTGTTTTCCTTCCTCCCTCCCTCTCTCTCTCTCTCTCTCTCTCGTCCCCGTCTCTCCCCCCCCCCCCCCCCCCCCGGCTTCCCACCGATTTTTGGAAGCTTTTTGTCTCTAGTTAACATGCCAAAATTCTGGGCACAAAATTTAAATGTTGGAAGGGGGGGGGGAAAGAAGAATTCTCAAGACTTAGACAAAAACCACAAGGAACATACTGAAATCTAACTGCATTCAGCATGCTGTCATCTTTGTCTGCTGGTGGTACACTAGTTGGGCCAGCTATGAAATTGTCCTTGAATTAGATTATAATACTACAAGGGTCTTAGTATGGCATGTGAAGATGTACTCAAATTAATGCAAAATTGAATGGCCAAATTTAATTGCCTGGAAAACTACTGGGGCAGGGCATACTATGAAATTCCCACATTCATTTTCAATCTGGTCAAAGTTGTGAAAGTGACAGCCATCACTAATGTTAATTATGGAGCTTGTTCAGGCCCGCTGACTGGGTGGGGAGAAGGGGCAATTGCCACGGGGTCCAGGTGATTTAAAAGGGCCTGGGCAGTAGCGGCAGTGGCAGCTGGGAGCCCCGGGCACTTTTAAATCACCCAGGTGGGCCGCAGGGCTCCTAGGTGTGCGTGACCACTCCAGCCTCATGCTTTGGGGGGCGCCGTGAGCTGGCGTGACTGGCCAGCGTGGTCAATCCCGGAAGTGACGGATTCGTCATTTCTGCCCAGGGTGCCCCCCTGGGACGGCCCTGGGGCCTGGAATTGCTGTCGGTGGGCCTGAACTCGTTAAAGATCCCCGGCCTGACTTGAAAGTTCGAGCCCATGCACCTAATGATTAGTCAAATGGGAGCTGCAGCTGCTGAGCAGCTCTTGGTATAGTACTCAGATAGAAGTACTGGAAAGGAAAGGCGGAAGGCACAGTAAGAGAAAGGAGGGAGTGTTTGAGGGGAAGGGAAGGTGAGCATGCCTATGAACTTTACCTTGTTTTGAGGTACATCACTCAGGCAGTTTTGTGAATATGTGCTTCCATAAATATGGTCATTCCCTCACTAATTGTTGAAATTTTTTTACCCCAGGAAGTGAAATTTAGGGGAAAGACTATTGAAATGTATTTTCATGGCATTTTAAGCTTCCTGCATGAGTAGCTTTATTTTGTAAGAGATCTCCCTAGGGTTGCCAACGTTGTCATATTTAAAAACCAGACATTCCAGCAGGAGTGCCAGAACCTCTCCTGCCCGACCTCTTTCTCCCCCTTACCCCCCTCCCCAAGACCTGCCCCCCCATTCACTCCTCTTTCCACCTCCCCCAGTCACTCACTGCATTTCCCTTCTCCGTCCTCCTTCCCAGGTCAGAAGGGACTCACCTGCAGAGCTGGGGCTGGGAGCTGAGTAGGGGTTGGTGCAGGTGATGACCTGGTGCCTCCCCGACCTGCAGTAACCAGACTTTAGGTGTCCAGTCAATAGATATGACTGGACACTGTCAGGTCCCCTTTTCGACTGGACTTTCCAGTCAAAAACCACGCACCTGCAACCCCTCCCATTTTGGGTCTTTGCAATGCAGTGCATAATACATTTGAGCCTTGGCAGGTAAGGAGGTATCAACACAATTTTCTTATTAGAATGGAAACCATAATGGATTCTGAAGCTCAGTACATGAATTCAAAGAAATGAGAGCTGGAAAATACCTTGCTAATGCAAAATTATTCATAGTGTGCATACTACATTACTATGAGGAAAACATTCATGTGTTCCTATGGTATAGAACTGCCAGCACCTTTGTAGACTCTCCACATCATAAACATTTTCTGTAACAAAACAAATGAAGAGCAGAGTATGTATAAATCAACAGTTTACATCTAGAAAGAGCATAATCTATCACCTAGGTCTTCAGAAATGCTAAAGAAAAAGTAGAAGCAACCCAAGTATCCAATTGAGCTAAAAATGAACAACAGTAGGAAAACCCATATATTTTTTGACTCTGGGGATGCAGAAAAATCACTATAGAAGTTGGAGGGATATGTCTCAAATGAATTGCTTTAAAGGCCTTGTTGTTTTGGAGCCATATGGCTGGAAGGAAGGGACTTCCTGATCATGGCACATTAATGAAGTTAATTGAAAGGGGCAGAGGGTTCAGTGCCTGCAAATGGATATGCAGTTTTGCTCTCCTCCCAGCTGCATAAAATTGTCTGACTTCCTGTAGCTGTTAACTTTTGACAATCAATGAGGACAGACCCTTGGAGCCTTATCATCCTGGAGTGATCGTAGGAGTTAGAGATTTTTAAGGAGACAGATTAAATAAACCATATTTGCAATTCACCGTGCCTCAGTAAACTGCAGATTGTTTAAAGTCTGTGTTCCCCTCCTGAATGGCTCAGAGCACAGTCTGCCATTAAAGAGGTGCAGATTCTTTAAGGACAGCCCGATGACTGTGACAGAAACAAGGGCCAGACTCTCATATTCAAAGTAGGAAAGAAAGAGCCCTGATTTAAATAAATCTATATAATCTACTAGAGAAGCTTGAGGACCGAAGGAACAGTTTGTTCAGAACTATTATTAGGCTACCTAGGCTGCCTTGAGGGTTCAGGGTATGAACATTTCCTTCAGGATTCCCACACTAAAAGTCTTGGCTATGAGATGTTTCTTGTTCCACTTAATGAGGCACACAGAGCACTTGCTCAAAAACCTGTGCCAGGCCAACCAACATGGGAAGTAAAATCTAAACAATAAAAAGGATATAATTCTTAGTAGTAAATGACTGGACAAACCCTATATCTGGGTTTCAAGTTACCCTAACTTCAGTGTATGTAGAGCTGGAAACAGGTGCAAGCCTCTTAGGCCTGGTCTACACTAGGCTTTTATGTCGAATTTAGCGCCGTTACATCGAATTAACCCTGCACCCGTCCACACCACGAAGCTATTTAGTTCGACATAGAGCTCTCTTAAATTCGACTTCTGTACTCCTCCCCAACGAGAGGAGTAGCGCTAAATTCGAAATGGCCATATCGAATTAGGCTAGGTGTGGATGGAAATCGACGGTAATAGCTCCGGGAGCTATCCCACAGTGCACCACTCTGTTGACGCTCTGGACAGCAGTCCGCGCTCGGATGCTCTGATCAGCCACACAGGAAAAGCCCCGGGAAAATTTGAATTCCTTTTCCTGTCTGGGCAGTTTGAATCTCATTCCCTGTTTGGACAGCGTGGCGAGCTCAGCAGCACTGGCAACGATGCAGAGCTCTCCAGCAGAGATGGCCGTGCAATCTAATAGAAGGAGGGCCCCAGCATGGACTGATCGGGAAGTCTTGGATCTCATCGCTGTGTGGGGCGATGAGTCCGTGCTTTCAGAGCTGCGCTCCAAAAGACGGAATGCAAAGATCTACGAGAAGATCTCTAAAGCCATGGCAGAGAGAGGATACAGCCGGGATGCAACGCAGTGCCGCGTGAAAATCAAGGAGCTGAGACAAGGCTACCAAAAAACCAAATAGGCAAACGGACGCTCCGGATCCCATCCCCACACATCCTGTTTCTACGAGGCACTGCATTCCATCCTAGGTGCGTCCGCCACCACTACCCCACCACTGACCGTGGACTCTGAGGATGGGATATTGTCCGCGGCAGGTTCCTCGTCGGACATGTTAGCGGACGGGGAAGATGAAGAAGGAGATGAGGAGGACGAGGCAGTCGACAGCGCTGGCACCGCTGATTTCCCCGACAGCCAGGAGCTCTTCATCACCCTTACCGAGATCCCCTACCAACCGTCCCCATCCCTTACCCCGGAGACAGAATCAGGGGAAGGATCAAGCAGTAAGTGCTTTAAATATCTAAACATTTATTTTTACAAGAACTGAAATATTTATAATATTAACAATGGCTGTTTCCTAAAGTGCTTAAACATGTAAACAATTGTCTGCAAAAAAACTGGAATATTTACAATAGTAACAAAGGGTTTTTCATGATTTGTCTGCCTTAGGCTCTTCACAATTTAGTCCCAAGTATTTAAAAAATTTTTTACAATGTCCGGTAAGTCATGATTATGCTGCCCAAGACGCTCCACTCTTTAGTCCCAGTGCACCTACGCGAAAATCCGGTCAATATGGCCGGGGATAGAGGCGAAATCCTCATAGGAGAACTCCTCGTAGGTCTCATGAAGGTACATTTCCAGCCTGTTCATCAGGTTCCTGGGTAGGGCGATCTTATTGGGCCCTCCGTGGTAGGACACGTTACCGCGCCACGACACCATCAGATACTCTGGTATCATTGCCCTGCAGAGCATGGCGGCAAACGGCCCTGGTTTCTGAAGGCTTTCTCGAAGCATCCTTTCCCTCTGGGACTCCGAGATCCTCAGCAGGGTGATGTCGCTCATGACGCCCTGCTTTGAATTAGGGAGGGGAATGTTAGTATTGGGACTGCTTTACAGCCACGCGGTGGAGGGAGAGGGGCAGCATACAGGGATCTTTCCCTGGGACAGCCGCGAGGGGGTGGGACAGGGGCATAGTTCATGCTGTCCTGATTGCTGGCAGCAGAGACTGGCATTGCTTTCAATGTGAAAGGAGGCCAGTGCTACTAGTACAGTTTTAAGCAGCCAGAAGTCTACGGCTTACCATGATTGCACGCTACAGAAGTTCAGGTGTCCTGCCACGCTTCTCAGATAACTGCAAGACCACTGCAAGACCCCAGGCACTGAAGGCGAGGGCCGAAAATTCGACCTTGTCCTGAGTGCGCATGTGAGAGGTGCAGTGCATGGTCTTGTTCACAGAGAAAGACTCGGTTCTTTGTACACAACTTCATTTATCTGTCTCAGGAATTCACTCCATTTTTCCCATTCACACAGACACATCTGCAACTGTCTCCCAACCCAGCCTGTCAGCACACTCCCAGAGGCTAGCGCAGATTAGGAGGAGGAAGAAGAAGACGCGGGAGGACATGTTCTCTGAACTAATGAGCTGCTCCCGAGCCCAGGCAGCCCAGCAGACACAGTGGAGGGAGAACTTGTCACAAATGCACCGAGCAGTCATGGAACGGGAGGAGAGGTGGCGTCAGGAGGACCAGCAGGCTACTGAAAAGCTGCTTGGACTAATGAGGGAGCAAATGGACACGCTCCGGCGCCTTGTGGATGTTCTGCAAGACCGGAGGCAGGAGGACAGAACCCCGCTGCAGTCTATCTCTAACCGCCCTCCCCCGCCACCAAGTCCCACACCGCCCTCACCCAAAGTACAAAGAAGGAGGGGCGGCAAGGGCCGTTAAAACTTTCAGTCAACCCCTGCAGACTGCTCTAGCACTAGAAGGCTCTCATTCCCCAAAATTTTAAAAGTCCTTTCCTACACACCTCACAGAAGCCCCCGTGCAAGTTTCAACCCCCACGTTTCATGTCTGGTTCATAATAAAATATTCGTTTCTGTTAATTACTGTTTCCATGATTTTATTTTGGAGGAGAGTCTGTCTGAATGAGGGGAAGGGGCATGGTAATTGGACAGGACAGTCACCTTTACCAGGGTACAGAGGCGGGGTCAGGTCCAGCATCAGGACACATACCCAGTGCAGTGACTAGTGACCCTGGTCAATCTGGGAGGTGGTTTTCATGTTCTGGGGGGGGGGGGGTTGCTCTGTGACTTTGTGGCGGGGGAGGGCAGTTACAGATCTAATGCATCACAGAGCCGCACAGCAGGGGAGCTGTAACCCTCCTCCCCCTGCCAGACAGTCACATAGCCGACACATACACGCTGTCCCGCCCAGGAGGGCTGGCAGGCTCTGTTGAAACAACCAGTCCACCACTGCGGAACCTGTCATTCCTGGAGTTTAGAAGCATCATTTGCATCACAACACTAAACCCGCACCCCGCCACAGTCTGCGTCCCAGGTTTAAAACATTCCCGCGAAAACAGTAATAAAGACAATGGTGTTCATTAACAAAACAGAACAGATTTTATTTTTTGGGAAGGGGGTGAAGGGGGTATGTAACTGGAGAGGATAGTCAAAGGTAACTGGGTAAAGAAACAGTGGCAAGTTCAGGTTCTGAGTCCACAAACTTAAAATTCACTGGTGACCCTGCTCAGTCTGGAAACTGTCTTTCAAAGCCTCCCGGATGCACAGTGCGTCCCGCTGGGCTCTTCTAATCTCCCGGCTGTCTGGCTGGGAGTAATCAGCAGCCAGGCGATTTGCCTCAACCTCCCACCCCGCCATAAAGGTCTCCCCCTTGCTCTCACAGAGATTGTGGAGCACACAGCAAGCTGCAATAACAATGGGGATATTGGTTTCGCTGAGATCACAGCGAGTCAGTAAGCTTCTCCATCTCCCCTTGAGACGGCCAAAAACACACTCCACCACCATTCTGCACTTGCTCAGCCGGTAGTTGAACAGTTCTTTTTCTGTGTCCAGGGCGCCAGTATAGGGCTTCATGAGCCAGGGCATTAGCGGGTATGCTGGGTCCCCGAGGATCACTGTAGGCATCTCCACATCCCCAACAGTTATTTTGTGGTCCGGGAAGTAAATACCTTCCTGCAGCCGTCTAAACAGACCAGAGTTCCTGAACACGCGAGCGTCATGAACCTTGCCCGGCCATCCAACGTTGATGTTAGTAAAACGTCCCTTATGGACCACCAGTGCTTGCAGCACCATTGAAAAGTAGCCCTTTCGGTTGATGTACTGGCTGGCCTGGTGGTCCGGTCCCAGGATAGGGATGTGAGTCCCATCTATAGCCCCACCGCAGTTTGGGAATCCCATCGTGGCAAAGCCATCTATGATGGCCTGCGCGTTTCCCAGGGTCACTACCTTTGACAGCAGTACCTTCATGATTGCCTTGGCTACTTGCATGACAACAACCCCAACGGTAGATTTGCCCACGCCAAACTGGTTCGCGACTGACCGGTAGCTGTCCGGCGCTGCAAGCTTCCAGAGGGCTATGGCCACTCGCTTCTGGACAGTCAGGGCTGCTCGCATCCGGGTGTCCTTGCGCTTCAGGGCAGGGGACAGCAACTCACAAAGTTCGAGGAAAGTCCCCTTCCGCATGCGAAAGTTTCGCAGCCACTGGGATTCATCCCAGACCTGAAGCACTATGCGGTCCCACCAGTCCGTGCTTGTTTCACGGGCCCAGAATCGCCGTTCCACAGTATCCACAAGACCCATTGCCACCGTGATGTCCTTGGCACTGGGTGTCGTGGTTTCAGACAGGCGTGTGCTACTCTCGGAGTTCAGGTCCTCACCCCGCTGCCGTAGCCTCCTCGCCTGATTTCTCTCTATCTGCCTCAGTGAAAGGTCGATGATCAGCTGCGATGCGTTGACAACGGCCACAACTGCAGCGATGGTCGCAGCGGGATCCATGCTCGCAGTGCTGTGGCGTCCGCGCTGTCACTGACCAGAAAAGTGCGCGAACTGATTTCCCGCCGGCGCTTTCAGGGAGGGAGGGAGGGCTGGCTGTAGTGACGGACGGATGAGGACAGTTACCCAAAAGCACCCTCGACAAATTTTTTTACCCAGAAGGCAATGGCAGCTCGACCCAGAATTCCAATGGGCAGCGGGGACTGCGGGAACTGTGGGATAGCTGCCCACAGTGCACCGCTTCCAATGTCGATGCTTGCCCCGTTAGTGTGGACTGACAAAGTCGAATTACTGTCCTTAGTGTGGACACACACGTTCGACTTTGTAATATCGATTCCACATATTCGATTTAACTAAAATCGAACTACTCTCGTAGTGTAGACATACCCTTACAAAAGACTCAAAGAAACTGCAAGGAAGCAAATCTAGAATGTCATGCAGTTTTACCAATTGAATTATGAATAATTGTTTTAGGAAAATATCTTTCTATTACTGATACAGAAGAAATATTTTGATGTTGGGAAACTCAGCCAGTCTAAGCCTTCATGGGCCAATAACAGCTACAATGATGGACTTCCCTCCATATCAGAAGGGGACCTACCCTGTGATCCTTTCCAAAAGTCATTATAGCCTCTGTCATAAGCAACCCCTGAATAATATTATTGCCTATCATTTTAAAAGCTATAAGCTGTTCTGAACTCATGCACTCTGGTGCAAGTCTGGAGTAACTCAATTGACTACAAATGCAATAAGGTTGTCAAATGCTAAATTGAGGATTACCTTCCCCTCCTCCCTCAGAAATCAGTATCTTTCTTAGTGTGGGGGGTAAACTTTATTGTTTAAATCTTGTGTCCTTAAATTCCTTACTGGCTTATCCAGAAATTTGACTGAGGGAGAGAATTTGGGTTTTCTTAGTGTAGGGGTGAGGTAACCTGAGATAATAGGAACTTCTGACTTGTGGAAGGGAAAAGAAATATTTAGGAACACAAATACCAGGCTGTATGGACTAATATTCCTGGGACTCAGTTAATATATTTGAACATCAATACAGTTAATAATTATAGGCTCATCCCATTTGTAAGGGAAAGGCATATAACCGTGCCCCCTCTGGAGAACCAGCAAGAAGTAGCTGTGACTCACTCTTCCCCTACTCTCCACTTGCTGCAAGGAGGGAGCAATGTATTCTTCTTTCTGAGTTGTAGCATGTGCCCAGCCCACTCTGCTGCATGGTGCATGTGGAGGTTGGGGCTGAGGTTCTATCACTCCCCAGGTCCCAGGTTATACCTGCCTCTGGAAATTTCCATTACTTGCGTCTGATGAAGTGGGCATTCACCCACGAAAGCTTATGCTCCAATACTTCTGTTAGTCTTAAAGGTGCCACAGGACCCTCTAATGTTTGTACTGTGGGTTTTGTATGTTTAATATCTAGTTTAAAATGAACTCCTTTCCCAGAAGTTTAGTGTCTACTGATGAGTAGGTTTTGGTACAGACATAGGTGGGGGGGAAGCCAGGGAAGTATTTGAGGTTGTCATGCTGCTTTTTTCCTTATATAGAGGAGCAAAAAGTCCTGGATTTTAATTTATTCACTGTTTGGGAATATGCTGTTTTCCACTAAGATTGTAACTACCCTTGACATGTTTTCCCTAGAGAGGATAAAGTGCACTACACAAGCTACAAGGTGTAAGCATCTGACAGCACATATGTACACTTTAAGCTCTAATACTTTTCGAAATACTAAAACTTGCTCTAATATATAGGGTTGTGTTTACTATTTATATTCTTACGGGGCTTAAGAACATTAGGGGCCCAGTTCTGCAAACCTGACTCAAGTTGAGTAGTCTTTACTCACAAATTTTCCTGTGAAGGTGAAGAGGAGTTACTTATGAGAGTAAGGACTATTCAACATAAGTAAGGCTGGCAGAATCCTGCCAGAATATGACTTTATACATTTGGAGACATATAATTTCTCATCTTCTGAATTGATACACTGACAATTTCCAAAATACATGTTGTAAATGTCTGTACTGGGGATCATGTTTTACAAGATTTTATGCAGCAGATGCTGCACAGAAAAGCATCTAACCAAGATCATCCTGAAGGGTCCCTGGAATGTGAGGTTGGCTAACAGAGACAGGAAACCATTCTACATTTCATGGAACATACACAATTATCCAGCCAGTTCAGACAGGTGCAGATGCATATGCATCATCCAGAAGGTGCAGACACAGAGGGAGCAGAATTGGCCTATATATTTTTTGACTTTGTTTGTTTCAGTTCCCAACACATAGTGCACATTTCTTTGTCCAAAATATCTGCTTTTCCTATGAATTCTCATGAGCAGATTTAGCAGATTAAAATGCATAGAAAAAAGAAACATTCCCCTCCATTGGCTGTGCAAGGAGTGCCTAAACCATAGGGGGGAAAACACACACACAGCTTATACACTGTTTCCTACTATACCTTTTTGTCTCAAAGGAAATGCATCATTTTCCTCTTCTATCTTAGCTGTGAGGAGCAAGCCTCCTTCTGGATCATGAGAGACAATTATTTTAACTGAAAATTCCTTGTGCGGGAAGAGACTCTTTGTTCTGTTTGTACCAGGCCTAGCACAATGGGTCCTGGTCCATGACTAGAGCTCCTAGGCACTGTGGTAATAAAAATCAATAGTTCCCTTCTGTTGATGAGACAATTACTGATTATCCAAAGTCAGAGAGAAGGAAAGAAGAGAATTAAAAAATAGGTTAATGCAGGAACAACAACAGCTGCTTTATGACCTTGTAGTAGTGAGACCATAGTTAACATTGAATCAGAACTGTTTTCCAGGATCTGTACCCAGCTAAGCAGAAATGCCCAGGTGCAGATAGGCAGCAGGTAGGGTCTGCGGAGGAGGGGGTTGCAGTGATATGGAGCCTGGGAGAGGGCCCATGTTGGAGACATTTCCCCCTTCCTCTGTTGCAACCGTGCTGCCTCCCCTTGCCCTGATCCAATTGAACCCACTCCCTCTGGCCACTCCTTATACAACACCAATGAGGGTTGGAGGTGGTATCGGGGAACAAGTGAAGCTAATGTAAGTCAAGGGCACAGCACCTCCCTCTTAAGGAAGAGGCCTTGACAAGTAACTCAGGGAGGCTGCAACTGGGCCTGGGTCTGTGCCCCCCTAAGAAATTCAAGCAGGTGGAGCTTGCCAAGGAGGCTTTGGCAGTGGAGAGGCATGGTATCCTAGGAGTCCCTTATAGAGGGGGTCTTGGAGGGACCTTCTCCAGCCTTTCTATCATTTGTCTTCCCCACTTGGCACCAAGGTGGAACCAGGCTCTGTCACTAAAGGGAAAGGACCCCTTTCTGGTGGTTGGTGGCCTCCGAGTTTCAAGGGGCTCTTGATAAAGCTCATAGAAGTAGAGATGAAGATTATCTTTAATCAACTAATTCCTCCTCTCAATAGCATTTTGAGTCTAATTTTGAAAGTTGAAACCAATGTGGTTTCTACCATTTTCTTCAATCTCTAGTGATATGAAGCAAATATTAAGTGTGTGTGTGGGGAGGGGATCTCTAAACCTCTAGAAAACAATAGGATGCTGAGTAATAAATCATAGCCTGGGTTTAAACAAATTTATGCCAGACAAACATGATTGCTTTTTTACAGAATTTCAGTATTAATGGATGAAGGGAATGTGGTAAGTGAGATAATTAAGTGCTCGCTACCTCTATGCCAGATACAGTACATTAAAATGAAATTTTTTATATATAAATTTTATGTATTACATTATAGATTTAATATATTTAGATTTTTAGTAAACCTTAGATATGGTGTCTTGTAAGATCTTACTCCCAATAGTAATTTAAATTGTTTGGCTATGGAAAGTCATGAGGACAGAAAATTAACTGCAGGACCACAGACAAAGTGTAATAATAAATAGTACTGAATCAGACGAGAAGAAAATGTCTAGAAGTTAGTCTTCCGTCTCCTTGAACAAATTCATACATTTTCTGGAACTAGGAATAAACAGCATGTTGATAATGCAGATATAATACTGATTTGGGAAGTATTGTGGACAATAATACAAATGGATTTGAAAGGGTAGATGTATCAGCAGAAAATAACAAAATGAGATGAAACTTGGAATCTTGGACCTGGATACCAGTGGTTTTCTGGATAAGGTCCCACTCTGAAATGACTGATCATAGTATGTTGCTTAGGTGAATATAGGAGGTCACTGGGGTGTCCAGGATTACCCTTTTTTTGTTCCAGTCTTAGAAATCAATCAGTGGTATTTGATTATTATATCAGCCCTCCAGAGGAATGTCAATCCCATGGATTTGTGGGTTTTGTGAGCCTCTAAAGCTGGTGGGGGAGGAGGGGGCGTTGAAAAGGTTAGCAAAACTAGTTCAAGTCTGAAAAACCTGATATTTAATTTTCTATATTCCAGTTACCGCCAGAAAAGTGGTGTAAATGAGATGACACATGAAGAGCTATTTGTTTATCAGGGTTGGTTTAGAGAGCATATTACACCAGTGCTTCATACATTTCATTGACTTCTGGTTCATTTCCAGGTGCAGTTCAAAGTGTTTGATTTGGATCTTTAGAAACTTGCTGTATATGAATTAGGTTCCTGGTACATGAGATCGCTTCCCTCCCTATGCATTGCCATGACAGTTGCAATAGCTGAGGGCACGTCTTCACTACCCGCCGGATTGGCGGGTAGCAATCGGTCTATTGGGGATCGACTTACCGCGTCTAGTGAAGACGCGATAAAATCGATCCCTGATGGCTCTACCGTCGACTCCGGAAATCCACCGCAGCAAGAGGCGGTAGCGGAGTCAACGGCGGCGCGGCAGCGGTCGACTTGCCGCCGTCCTCACAGCCAGGTAAGTCGACCTAAAATACGCCACTTCAGCTATGCTATTCACGTAGCTGAAGTTGCGTATCTTAGGTCGACCCCCCCGCTGTAGTGTAGACCTAGCCTGAGATGCTTGAGCTAAGAGTTTCTAGATGTAATCATCTGAGGGCTGGTGGGAGGTAATTTTCTGTGGAAAACAGCTATGTTATGAAGAGCAGAGCCATGCTAACTTCAATATCATGCTGAGATAACTTGTAATGGAAGTTAATACCTCAACTTGTCATTGTTTCCAAGAGAGAAACAGCTTCCACTGATAAGATGACAAGAAATGATGCACAGAATTGCACAGAACATCTTGCCAGCTAGGGAACTCCTGTGATTACTTCAATAGCTCTAAGGGCTTTCATCACATGCTGTATCTATGCCTCTAATAAAAACTCATGTACCATACTCCATATTTTAGTTTTAAAACATTGTGAAAGCAAATGAAGTTGCTGAGTGCATTTGACTTTTCAGGAGTTTGGGGTAATTTGTGAAATATGTCTGGACCACCCTGTGCAGATTCATAAAATGTATAAACAAGCTTTTATTTTGCAAAGCTCTGTGGTGCAGCTGTTTTTCATTTTCATCCTACAGATGCTATCATGCTTACAAGACAGCTTAGTTAAAAAGCTGTGTTAACTCATAGGCTCAGAATGTAGAATTCTCAGCTGTGATTGAAAACTGCGCTTGTCACATATGGTCATGATAAAGCTGTCTCTGATGGACACTCACCAGGCTATGTTTGGGTCCCAATATGCTAGACCTGTGTGTCTTTAAGCTTCCTATGTGTGGAATAGGCTGCAGCACTGGCTCTTTCCTTGGCCTGTCTAGCAGACTTCCTGGGCACAGGCTCTCGGTCTGTTACCCCTTCACATAAATGGGATCATGTGGTGCAAAGCTTCCCTAGGCCCAGTAACAGTGAGTCCCCCATAGTTTAAGAACATCGTTTCCCAAAATTCCATGTTGTGGTTCCTTTTGGATTTGCAGTTTATCTCTTCACCAACAGGCACACAGACTTTGTGAGGGTTCCTAAACACAATACTCTTTAATTTAGTTAGCATAAGAATTATACAGATATAGACAATATTCACCTATTGCATTTCCCTTCCTCAGCTTCCTCACCACTCTTGAGCATTATTTGATCTTAGGTCAGTCCTTTAAGGATCCCAGGATCCTCTCTCCCTCCTTCACACGGTTTCACCTCCAGAATGATGTACATACATAAGAACGGCCATACTGGATTAGGCCAAAGGTCCATCTAGCCCAGTATTCTGTCTTGCGACAGTGGCCAATGCCAGGTGCTTCAGAGGGAATGAACAGAACAGATAATCATCATCCATCCCCTGTTGCCCATTCCCAGCTTCTGGAAAACAGAGGCTAGCGACATCATCCCTGCCCATCCTGGCTAATAGCTATTGATGGATCTATCCTCCATGAACTTACCTAGTTCTTTTTTGAACCCTGTTATAGTCTTGACCGTCACAATATCCTCTGGCAAGGAGTTCCACAGGTTGACTGTGCATTGTGTGAAGAAATATTTCCTTTTGTTTGTTTTAAACCTGCTGCCTATTAACTTCATTTGGTGACCCTAGTTCTTGTGTTACGAGGAAGAATAAATAACACTTCCTTATTTACTTTCTCCACAAAAGTCATGATTTTATAGACCACTATCATATCCCCCCTTAATCATCTATTTTCCAAGTTTAATAAGACTGGGACTTTTCATCTCTCCTCATATGGAAGCTGTTCCATACCCCTAATCATTTTTGTTGCCCTTCTCTATACCTTTTCCAAGTCCAATATATCTTTTATGGGATGGGTCGACCACATCTGCATGCAGTATTCAAGATGTGGGTGTAGCATGGATTTATATAGAGGCAATATAATATTGTCTGTCTTATTATCTATCCCTTTCCTAATGATTTCCCAACATTTTTCATTATTTTGACTGTCGCTGCACATTGAGTGGATGTTTTCGGAGAACTATCCACGATGACTCCAAGATCTTTCTTAAGTAGTAACAGCTAATTTAGACCCCATCATCTTATATGTATAGTTGGGATTATGTTTTCCAATGTGCATTACTTTGCATTTATGAACATTGAATTTCTTTTGCCATTTTGTTGCCCAGTCACGCAGTTTTGGGTGGAATGAGGAAGTCAGTCAGTCTCTAAAATGGCCAGGGAAAGACCCTTTCTTTTATACCTTCCAGTTCCCTTTGTCAGGTGACTCCCTGATCAGCCTGCGCAGGTGACCAAGTCCTCTACCAGCTGATCATTGCTTGGTTGTCACCCCCCTCCAATTCAGATTTGAAATATTGGTTTGCCCTGTGTGGCAGTCATCTCTTTGTCCAAGGGTGCTCCATTTGAATGGGAGCTGTTCAGGTTAACTACTCTCCATTGTTAGCCATTTGGCACCATCCTTTGGAATTTCAGTCCAACATGGATGTGAAAAGGCAACCTGCTCCACATTCAAAATGGAGTTGCAGTCTGACACAGATAAACAGAGTTCTTAACACAAATTCCCTAAATTGCCCAAACATCATGACTTTATCATCAGCAGGACAGATGTTCTCATAGCAGTGAACAGTGTTTTACTAAATGTGGAAGACTATGGTTTCTGAAATAAGATTCTGATTCTCTAGGAAGCAGACACAGTGAACTACTAACTCTTACCCAGTATGCTTATTCATCCCATTACTATGGAAACGCCTGATGACTCACTGCGTCAGCTAGATAGTTAGAAAAAATTGATAGTCTTGACTTTACTGTTTTGAAGTCAGTTTTTATGCTTTGAGAGATGAGGGGGATGCTGATGTTTATAGTAGAAACAGACGTGAAACAGCTTTTTGTTTTTTTTAAACAAGAACTCACTTAAAATTGGGGCTTTTTGTGACTGAACCAAACCTGAGATTGGTCTGAATTTTGGGGCTATTTCAATAGAAGGACCCATCTCTAAATTTAATCAAGTCCTCATCTCTTTCCCTGAAAAATGCAGGCCACTCCTCAATGGCATTCTGTATTCTTCTCACTACCTGCCACCAACATCATTTTTCGCATGTCACTCAGGTGATGCCTCCTTCTATCCCTCTGTAAACCCCACCCTCAGGCCTCTGGATCCCCTTACACTTAAAAATGGTGGGTTCCAGCTGTTGCTCTGCTTGGCCTTCAAGTCTTCACTTTCAGTTCTTGCACAGGATGAAACCTGATAAAGCAAAGGACATATCAAGCTCTAGAGAAAGCAGGGGACTGCTGGCATTCAATTCACAGGCAGTCAGAGCCTGGTGTGGTGGGAGGCAGAGGTTTGTAGGTAAGTGGGTTTCAATTAGCCAGGTGGATTTTTATCGGGGAGTAATATCTTGCATTTATATCAATGTCAGCTTTTGACCCAGATTTCTCAGAATACTGTGTGCCTTAATTTCACAGGTGGATAAACTGAACAACAGAGAAATGAATGTTAATGGGCCACTTCACCTTGAATGGTCCCTTAGAATACATCTTAACTACTTAAGCAAAGCAATCTGTTCCATCTTGTATTTAGCTGTGACACTGAGAACATTTCCCAGACCCGAAGAAGAGCTCTGTGAAGCTCAAAAGCTTGTCTCATTCACCAACAGAAGCTGGTCCAATAAAAGATACCTCACCCACTTAGTCTCTCTAGCGAAAGTAAGTGACTTTTTAACATCACAAAGTTGGTTAATGGCAGAGCTACCAGTTGAACCCAGGGGTCTTCTTTCTTTGTCCATTACATCCACCCTCTATTCATTCTACCAAATCTTCCTAGGGCAAGACTGAGAGCCTGACAAAGAAGTAAAAGAAAGTGTTTGTGATGAAAGTGATAGCTTGGAAAAGTATGATCATTTCAGATCAAGCCTTTTGATGCCTGCCCATCCCTGATTTGAAGTACAATTTTTTTAAATGAATGAGTGAAAGCAGGGATTTTGATATTCTTAATGTCATTAACCATTGCTTCTTGGAGGTAAATTGCCTTAGCTTTATATTCTGGCTTCAGTGTAATTGATAGAGAAATGCCTTCTGGGTTCCTGGAACCCACAAGCACACAATCCATTCCCACCACTCCTCTTACATTTCTCCCTTTGGTGTAACCTCTTCAAAAGATGTAGCGCTATAAAACCGCCAAGTTAGCCACTAAAAAAAGTTCCGATCGTTTATTTTTTAGAAAGATTCTTAGACATATGATTCATCAGAAGTCAACCTAGTTCCAGAAGAATTTCTGGGAGTTAGATACAATTGCTGAGACTTGGTCAGAGGAATATCTGGTCAGTTGTGGAATCTATTATGCAGGTCCTGAAGGCAAGGGAGAGGGGAGAGCAAAGGTGGCTTTTCACTACTTTTGTGGCTCTAATTCTGCAGAGGCCAGGGGTCAGTTCAGCCCCCAGTTGAAGTAGTGAGGTCAAGTCTTGAATATTAAGGATTTTGGACCCTGATTGAACAGCCCATCCCTATTCAGCATAATTCTTAAACAAATTTAGGCATGTGTTTAAGTGCTCTACTGAACTGAGGCCTTGGAAATGCAATAATAACTTTAGAGAGGAAAATGTTTCAAATAATTGTTATGGCATTTCCCACTTTATGTGCATTATAACTGAAGTATCTTAGAAATGGCTGGATTTGCACTCAAACTATGGATTTTCCAAGAGGTGGAAATAAGGGCCAGACTGACAAGGTACTTAAATGCCTTTGTCAAACTGGCCCTATACCTATAAAGTAGAATTCAGATTATCCTTTCAATTGAAATAAAGGCTCACAAACAAACAAAAAAAGGTAAACTGAGGTGATTTGCCTAAACTTCTACAATGACGTAGTCTAAGCCTTCATGTTAGGCATGAGAATTCTATGCCTCTGAAAAGTACTAGCAATGAAGAGTAATTGTGACATCAAACTAGGCTAATAAAACTGGAACACAGAATGTCAATACCATCAAGCTACAGTTCCACACAGGCAGGAGTAGAATTCACAAGAGTGATGGCAAGACAATATGGTATCAATTCATGCCTGGCAAGGAAAATAAGAGTATAACATTTCTTGCATGAAGTTTTTTCCAATGATACTTGAAGTACAATAATTCAAGTATCATTAGTAACATCTGTGACAAAAACATGACTTAAAACAAGCCAGGAAAGAGGTACTGTGGTCAATGTATACTATTACTTCATCTCCAGGGTTTGCCCCAGTGCAGATTTCCAGTGATAGTAGGTCTGGATAGTATCTATTTAGTCTGCTATGAAGGAAAATTACTATATATTCATCCCTGTTAAATTAACAGAGCACCTTCAATTCTTCTCCCTTTTATTTAAAATCTGGTCAAGCCTGGATTAAAGAATTTTGGGGCCCTCTACACTATGGAAACTGTGGGGGGTCCTACCTTTCATAAACTAAACAGCATAGGGCCCTCGCCCCATACATCTGCCACCCATATACACCCTAGACTGTCACTCTCTCCCCCACAAACACACCCCACACCTCATATACCCTGACAACTCTCTACCAGTCCCCACGTATCCTGACATCCCCACACACATCCCAGAAGCCATGACCTACATCCCGCTCACAGCAGCCCCCAACACCTCAACCCCACCAGCCACAACCTCCAACATCCCCCACTCGCTCCCAACCCCACTACCCCCCCAATTTTCCCTATTCACCCTGCAACATTCCCCATTCGCCTCATAGTGCACCAAGAACTCATCCCCAGTCCCTCATCCATGATCCCCAGCTTCTTCCTGGCCATTCACTGGTGCACACCTGGCTCAGCACTCATTCCCATCCCAGGCGAGGGCAGATCCTCCCAATCCCAACTGCCCAGGACCACTCATTTGGCACTCATGAGGCCCCATGCCGGTTAGGTTTGGCACAGCCACCCCTCCGTCATAACAGAGGGATGGACAGGCCAAACTTGAGTGAGTGGTGCTGTGCCCCCATGCTCAGGGTTGAAATGCCACTTGGAGGTTTCTGTTTTTGTTTTCCCCTCCCCCTCAGTTGTCGGGGGCGGGGGGCTCCTCTGAGATGGGGGCCCTGTAGGAGTGCAGACTGGACACCAGTTAATGTGGGTGGGAATGTAGTAACCATCCACTTTTTTTCAGTAGCTCAAAGTAGCTGTCTTCCACATTATATAGGTCAAACATACTTAACCATACCAGGTTAACCATTGGCTTTCCTCATTTCCTTGCAATCTAGCCTGTTAACTGAGATCTCTTAATCCCTACTTGTGGACTGCATCTGAATAGTAGTTGTCACTGTGGTTTTGTGATAGATTATAAACTAATTCCCAGCGTGGCTATGCAATTTCACACTTTATGTTTATGAAATCTCCAAGTGTAATGATTGCGAATGTAGCTATATAAATGTCTTAATCATTAGAATGTTATTTTATGTTGTGAAATTCCAGTTGAGGATTTAAAAACATATTTCAAACTTGCCTATTTCATTCGCAATACTCAGCAATCATTTTTCATGAAAAATCGTTCCTTTCATGTGTATTATTAAAAAAATCGCGAGCCAGCGGCAGCTGGTCTCTTTAACCAATTCAATTAGCTAGATAATGTGCCATAATTTTCAATGGCTTGTGGAACCAATGTAGCGTATGGGGCTTGTGGTAGAAGCTAAATAACTGATCAATTGTTCAAAAGTGGTGCGAACACAACCACGTTCCCTATGGTAAGGCGAGAACTCTTTGTTGTTCCCATCTGGAGATGTTCCTGTTCCTGTTTGAAACTTTACTCAGGGTCTGACCAAGCAGCAGATGCTTGAAGAAAATTCTTCAAATAATGACAAGCATTTTATTTTCAGGAGAACTTCAGCTTTCAAACAATCAGACATACTAATTCCTAAATTCCTTCTTATGCTTCTTGACCACATTGGGCTTCAAATGGGGGAGGGGGGAGAAGTGTTGAAGCAATAGCTTCCTTGAATCAGGAGGCAATTTGAGGGTAGATCGTTGGAGCCATCTTGGGGTGGGCACAGCACAAGAGCAGTCACCGTGAACCTAGATGCAGAAGTTTAGCCAAGACAGAACCCTGCATTTAAAAAGAGCTTCTCTTAACAATCAGCACTAAAGAGAGCTGACAGAGAAGGAAAACGACCTTCCCCTGCAGCTGGACAGTTGCTAACTTCCTGTGTTCCAAGGGAGCCAGCATCCACAGCCTGTGAATGGACCAGGTCTAAGATTCATCAACGCCCGTGCCACCTGGATTTCCTGTTATGGATAACTTTAAATAGTCACAAAGACATCTCACCAATTGAATCTTTTAGCTAGAATTGAGTAGGAGGTGGATCTTGAAATAACTTAGGTCTGGTCTGAGCTTTTGTATGCTGTGAGACCTTTATGAATAGTTTGTAACCTCAACGGCTTCTTCAGGTCCAGGGATAAAGTTCTACCAAAACCTTGCATTGGCTTTAATTTATGAAAGACAAGTTATTGTGAGCCTTCTTGTATCTGTTCCACCTAGAAAAACCGACCCCTCAGACACTTTGTTTACCAACATTTTAACAGCTTTTGCCCCTCCATTCCATGGCCAGTTGGAATAGAGGCCGTTAGATATTCAGGGCCTTATTTTGAAAGGTTCTGAGCACCCACAACCTTAGGTGAAATCAATGGGAGATGAACTGTTCAACCCTACTAAAAACTTGGCTCTAATGCATGTTCCTGATTTGAATGTAGGTGGTTGTATATTTGACTGATTCCGATTCTGAGGGATTTGGGGACATTTAGAGGTGTAGCATTCTTAGTGTGTGATTTTTGCAGGGAGCAGAATATTGGTGCTAGAGTTTCCATATGTTAATTTCCTATTCTTCTCTCCAAATGAAGATAGCCTAGTGTTTTCATTAGGGGTTGTTTTGTTTGCTTGTTAATCTTCCTCAGCTTCTTGCTCCTTTGAACATAAAAGTAACCCGTATTTAGCAGTACTGAGAGTCAGACTTCCATCTGTCTGTTTTTAAGGCCCAGATCATGAAATCAATGTAAGTTAGGAGCCTAAATAGATTTGAGGATCTGGACCTTATACCCTAAACTTTTCTTTCAAATCATAATCTAGAGCCGAATTCTACATTGATCCTGTATGGTTCAGGGAAAAGAATAAAGGATTCAGGGCCATCAACTCGAGAAAGTTCAGACTCTTGAAATAGCCTTTTTACTCAAGTTTAGATAGAAAGGAGTTACCTAAATATTAAAACAAAACAGCTGAACATTAGCAATGTGTGAAATAATTTATTTACTTATTTACTCAACAGTCAGTTGACTCTCTTCTTTTTTCCCGATTTGTCTTGTTTATATTCTGTGGTGACAGCTGAAAAAATGTTTTTGCTGAGAATTTCTACTACAGGGAATAATTTATTTAATGCAGATTTCCTCAGTTTCAAGGAGAACCCTACAATACTGGACACCACTTTTCAGCAGACACCACAATTACCACTGTAGCAAGTAGTGCAGCTGTAAGGTTAAATACTTCAGTACTATCAGACCTGGTCCAGTGAAAGTTTAATCAACCAAGAGCTTGCTAACAGTATGTAGGCTAAGGGTATGTCTACACTACGAAATTAGGTCGAATTAATAGAAGCCGGTTTTATAGAAATCGGTTGTATACAGCCGATTGTGTGTGTCCCCACATAAAATGCTCTAAGTGCTCTAGTCGGCGGACCGCGTCCACAGTACCGAGGCTAGCGTCGACTTCCGGAGCATTGCACTATGGGTAGCTATCCCAGAGTTCCCGCAGTCTCCGCCGCCCATTGGAATTCTGGGTTGAGATCCCAATGCCCGAATGATGCAAAACAGTGTCGCGGGGGGTTCTGGGTACATGTCGTCAGGCCCCTCCCCCTCCGTCAGAGCAACGGCAGACAATAGATTCGCGCCTTTTTACCTGGGTTACCTGTGCAGACAACATACCACGGCAAGCATGGAGCCCGCTCAGCTCAGCTCACCGTCACCATATGTCATCTGGGTGCCGGCAGACGTGGGACTGCATTGCTACACAGCAGCAGCAGCTAACTGCCTTTTGGCGGTAGACGGTGCAGCATGACTGGTAGCCTTCATCGGCGATCTGGGTGCTGGCAGCCGTGGGGCTGGCAGCCGTAGGGCTGCATTGCACCAGCCCTTGCCTTTTGCCTTTTGGCAGTAGATGGTTTATTACGACTGGTAACCGTCATCGTCGTACAGCAGTGGCTGGAACTCCGTATGTCCCCCAGTCCCCCATCCCCCCAGTCATATTCTGCTGCCTTCACAATGACGATGATGGCTATCAGTCGTAGTATGCCATTTTCTGCCAAGCGCCCTGTTGGATCATTGCACGTTAGCAGAGTCTTCCCTGAGCAGCAGATCGTGCAATAGGCCTGAAGGCCATCGTCATCATACAGGAAAAATGTGGCTATAACTGCCAAGCGCCCAGTATTTGCTGCCAAGCACCAAGAAGATGCCGAGGGCTATCAGTCATGCTGCACCGTCGTCTTAAGATGTAAAATATAGATTTGTTCTGTATTCATTTGCTTCCCCCTCCCTCCGTCAAATCAACGGCCTGCTAAACCCAGGCTTTTGAGTTCAATCTTTGGGGGGGCCATTCTGTGTGACAGTTGTTTGTGTTTCTCCCTGATGCACAGCCACCTTTGTTGATTTTAATTCCCTGTACCTGTACGCCATGTCGTCACTCGCCCCTCCCTCCCTCCTTCCCCTGGTCCGTCAGATACTAGTTTCGTGCCTTTTTTCAGACCAGACGCCATAGCTAGCACTGGGATCATGGAGCCCGCTCAGATCACCGCGGCAATTATGAGCACTATGAACAGCACGCGCATTGTCCTGGAGTATATGCAGAGCCAGGACATGCCAAAGCAAAACCAGGACCAGCCGAGGAGGCGATTGCAGCGCGGCCACGAGAGTGATGAGGAAATTGACATGGACATAGACCTCTCACAAGGCACAGGCCCCAGCAATGTGGAAATCATGGTGTTCCTGGGGCAGGTTCATGCCGTGGAATGCCGATTCTGGGCCCGGGAAACAAGCACAGACTGGTGGGACCGCATCGTGCTGCAGGTGTGGGACGATTCCCAGTGGCTGCGAAACTTTCGCATGCGTAAGGGCACTTTCATGGAACTTTGTGACTTGCTTTCCCCTGCCCTGAAGCACCAGAATACCAGGATGGGAGCAGCCCTCACAGTTGAGAAGCGAGTGGCGATAGCCCTGTGGAAGCTTGCAACGCCAGATAGCTATCGGTCAGTCGGGAATCAATTTGGAGTGGGCAAATCTACTGTGGGGGCTGCTGTGATCCAAGTTGCCAGGGCAATGAAAGACCTGGTGATATCAAGGGTAGTGACTCTGGGAAACGTGCAGGCCATAGTGGATGGCTTTGCTGCAATGGGATTCCCAAACTGTGGTGGGGCGATAGACGGAACCCATATCCCTATCTTGTCACCGGAGCACCAAGCCACCGAGTACATAAACCGCAAGGGGTACTTTTCAATGCTGCTGCAAGCCCTGGTGGATCACAAGGGACGTTTCACCAACATCAACGTGGGATGGCTGGGAAAGGTACATGATGCTCGCGTCTTCAGGCACTCTGCTCTGTTTCGAAAGCTGGAGGAAGGGACTTTCTTCCCGGACCAGAAAATAACCGTTGGGGATGTTGAAATGCCTATCGTGATCCTTGGGGACCCAGCCTACCCCTTAATGCCATGGCTCATGAAGCCGTACACAGGCAGCCTGGACAGGAGTCAGGACCTGTTCAACTACAGGCTGAGCAAGTGCCGAATGGTGGTGGAATGTGCATTTGGACGTTTAAAAGCGCGCTGGCGCAGCTTACTGACTCGCTCAGACCTTAGCGAAAAGAATATCCCCATTGTTATTGCTGCTTGCTTTGCGCTCCACAATATCTGTGAGAGTAAGGGGGAGACATTTATGGCGGGGTGGGAGGTTGAGGCAAATCGCCTGGCCGCTGATTACGCGCAGCCAGACACCAGGGGGGGTTAGAGGAGCACAGCAGGGCGCGGTGCGCATCAGAGAAGCTTTGAAAACGAGTTTTGTGACTGGCCAGGCTACGGTGTGAAACTTCTGTTTGTTTCTCCTTGATGAACCCTCCACCCCCCCCCCCACCCGGTTAACTCTACTTCCCTGTAAACCAACCACCCCACCCTCCCCTACCCTCCCCCCTTCGAGCACCACTTGCAGAGGCAATAAAGTCATTGTTACTTCACATTCATGCATTCTTTATTAATTCATCACACAACTAGGGGGATAATTGCAAAGGTAGCCCGGGATGGGTGGGGGAGGAGGGAAGGAAAAGGACACACTGCAGTTTAAAACTTTAACTCTTATTGAAGGCCAGCCTTCTGATGCTAGGGCAATCATCTGGGGTGGAGTGACTGGGTGGCCGGAGTCCCCCCCACCGTGTTCTTGGGCGTCTGGGTGAGGAGGCTATGGAACTTGGGGAGGAGGGCTGTTGGTTACACAGGGGCTGTAGCGGCGGTCTCTGCTCCTGCTGCCTTTCCTGCAGCTCAACCATACGCTGGAGCATATCAGTTTGATGCTCCAGCAGCCGGAGCATCGACTCTTGCCTTCTGTGTGCAAGCTGACGCCACCTATCATCTTCAGCCCGCAACTTGCTCTGTTCATCCCGCGATTCAGCACGCCACCTCTCCTCTCGTTCATATTGTGCTTTTCTGAAATCAGTCATTGACTGCCTCCACGCATTCTGCTGTGCTCTGTCAGCGTGGGAGGACATCTGTAGTTCTGTAAACATGTCATCACGCGTCCTACGCTTTCTCTTTCTAATCTTCACTAGCCTCTGTGAAGGAGAAACATTTGCAGCTGGTGGAGGAGAAGGGAGAGGTGGTTAAAAAAGACACATTTTAGAGAACAATGGGTACACTCTTTCACGTTAAATTTTGCTGTTCACATTACACAGCACATGTGCTTTCGTTACAAGGTCGCATTTTTCCTCTTATATTGAGGGCCTGCCGGTTTGGTGTGAGAAATCACTCACGCAGTGCCAGGCCACAGATTTCAGCTTGCAGGCAGCCATGGTAAGACACAGTCTTTTGGCTTTTTTAACCTTCTTAACATGTGGGAATGGTTTCAAACAGTAGTGCTCTCATTTCCCATACCAAGCACCCATTGGGTTGGCCATTTAAAATGGGTTTGCAATGTAAAAGGAGGGGCTGCGGTTTCAGTGTTAACATGCAGCACAAACACAACTAACTCCCCTCCCCCACACACCCAATTCTCTGGGATGATCACTTCACCCCTCCCCCCCCACCGCGTGGCTAACAGCGGGGAATATTTCTGTTCAGCAGAGCAGGAACGGGCACCTCTGAATGTCCCTTCCCCTTAATAAAATTGCGCCATTTCAACCAGGTGACCGTGAATGATATCACTCTCCTGAGGATAACAAAGAGCGATAAGGAATGGATGTTGTCTGCATGCCAGCAAACACCGGGACCATACGCTGCCATGCTTTGTTATGCAATGATTCCAGACTACATGCTACTGGCCTGGCGTGGTAAAGTGTCCTACCATGGCGGACGGGATAAGGCAGCCCTCCCCAGAAACCTTTTGCAAAGGCTTTGGGAGTACATGAAGGAGAGCTTTCTGGAGATGTCCCTGGAGGATTTCCGCTCCATCCCCATACACGTTAACAGACTTTTCCAGTAGCTGTACTGGCCGCGATTGCCAGGGCAAATTAATCATTAATCATTAAACATGCTTGCTTTTAAACCATGTGTAATATTCACAAAGGTACACTCACCAGAGGTCCCCTGTGTGCCCTCAGGGTCTTCGGTGAGTTCGGGGGTTACTGGTTCCAGGTCCAGGGTGACAAACATATCCTGGCTGTTGGGGAAACCGGTTTCTCCGCTTCCTTGCGGCTGTGAGCTATCTACATTTTCTCCATCCTCCTCTTCCGAACCCTCTTCCCTGTGTGTTTCTCCAGTGAGGGAGTCATAGCACACGGTTGGGGTAGTGGTGGCTGCACCCCCTAGAATGGCATGCAGCTCCGTGTAGAAGCGGCATGTTTGCGTCTCAGCCCCGGACCTTCCGTTTGCTTCTCTGGCTTTGTGGTAGGCTTGCCTTAGCTCCTTAATTTTCACGCGGCACTGCTATGCGTCCCTGTTATGGCCTCTGTCCTTCTTGGCCTTGGAGACCTTTTCTAATATTTTGCCATTTCGTTTACTGCTTCGGAGTTCAGCCAGCACTGATTCATCTCCCCATATGGCGAGCAGATCCCGTACCTCCCGTTCTGTCCATGCTGGAGCTCTTTTGCGATCCTGGGACTCCATCACGGTTACCTGTGCTGATGAGCTCTGCGTGGTCACCTGTGCTCTCCACGCTGAGCAAACAGGAAATGAAATTCAAACGTTCGCGGGGCTTTTCCTGTCTACCTGGCCAGTGCATCTGAGTTGAGAGTGCTGTCCAGAGCGGTCACAATGAAGCACTGTGGGATAGCTCCCGGAGGCCAATAACATCGAATTCCGTCCACACTACCCCAATTCCGACCCCTAAGGCCAATTTTATCGCTAATCCCCTCGTCGGAGGTGGAGTAAAGAAACCGGTTTAAAGGGCCCTTTAAGTCGAAAGAAAGGGCTTCGTCGGCGGGTAGCAATCGATCTATTGGGGATCAACTTATCGCGTCTAGTGAAGACGCGATAAAATTGATCCCTGATCGCTCTGCCGTCGACTCCAGAAATCCACCGCGGCAAGAGGCGGCAGCGGAGTCGATGGCGGCGCGGCAGTGGTCGACTTGCCGCCGTCCTCACAGCCAGGTAAGTCGACCTAAAATACGCAACTTCAGCTACGCTATTCACGTAGCTGAAGTTGCGTATCTTAGGTCGACCCCCCGCTGTAGTGTAGACCTAGCCTAATATTCTGGAATCAACATGGCTACAAGTGTACAGCAAACAATATGGTATTAAGTCTGTTGGAAGCTGACTCCTTTGACCCCATCCTGTTTGGCAGAGCTGAGTCTCATTCTTTAGCTGTTCATGTCTAATTTGCTGAATTCAGCTGGCAGATGTGGGAATTACTTCCAGAACAAGGTCAATGTAGACTTTGACATCTTTTTCTAAAGCCTTTTCTTCTTCCATCGGTGGCTGTTTAGGAGGGGCCTACACAGAGTATCTGCTGCAGTGAGTGCTTTCCTTGGCATGCGTTCAACACTGAAAGAAAATTGCATCAACCATAGTTGAAATCTTTGAATCCTAGGTGGACCGTCATCCAGTTATTTTGAACCTAATAATACTACTAAGGGCTTGTCTGTTCTGTGTTAAAATTCAAGTGACTATTAGAGCTTCCATTTGCACTGGAGCACACTGCTGCTCAGTTTCTGTGGGGCTTCTTGATATGAATGCAACGGGTTTCTGATCTCCTTCTGGCAGCTTTTGCATGAGCACTGCCTACTACTGCTGTTGGCTAGTTGTCCAAAAAAGATGGTTCTTTTATTAAATGTGTTTTATTGTGTGCTTGTCATGGGGTGTACAAACCCCACATTGGGTGACGGAAATACTTTGGGCCCAGCCAGCCCTGCCCTGCTACACCTGTAGCAAATGCACCAACTGGAGGAGGAGTTCAAAGGCAGGGGAGCAGCTCATTTGGCAGCAGACCAGGGAAGAAAGCAGATCTGCAACTCCAGGAGAGAAGAGCTGAGGGAAGGCAGACTCTCTCCCTAAACAATTACTCAAATGTCCGTCCCTGAGGGGAGAGAGGACCTGATGCAGAGACAGCCTGAAAGGGAAACATTCCCCTTTCCCTCTCATATGAACTCCAGGCTTGGTAATTCACTTTACTGCATTTGGACTACCCCAGCAGGAGAAAGCCCTCAGGCTGAGGTGGCCCAGGAAGGTGGGCTATACTGCAGGAGGAGGCAGTTGCCACCCAAGAAAGAGCGACCTCGCTACATGCAGTCACCAGAAGGTGCCTTGTAGTGAGCAGACAACCCTCATGCTGACTTAGCCCAGACAACATCCTTAGGACAACCGGGGGGGGGGGGGGGAATATAGCAAGTGGCCGAGGGAGGGCAGCCTTAAGCATCCCTAGCTATCAGATCACTGATAGCCCTCAAAGGACCCTGGGTTGGAGCCTGGTGGAATGGGTGGGCCCAGGGTTCCTGTACAAACAACCCCTGTGCATGTCACAGGCCTACAACCTGACTACTAGGAGACGCTCCCCTACCACAAGCAAGGACCATCACAGTGCTCCCTCAGATCCAGATATTGTACCCATTAAGGGTTTTTTTAGATGAGCTATAAATTTAAGAATTTCTTTAAATGATTTATTATGCCCAAGAATCTTTTTACAGCAGAAACATCTTGGAGTTCAGGTAAGGCAAGTAATGCCTTCGGTTTGTATGAATCTGACTGAATTTCCTGTTTGCTAATTGTGTCTTATAAGTGTTATCTGCTCCATTCCAAATTCACATTTCTTATTCAGGGTGAGGCTAGCTTTTTGGAAGCACTGCGTGTAGTCGCGCTTTATGTTCATTTTTGTCTCTGCTGTATAGCAACACATAATCTGCGTAGAAAAAGATGCCAGGCAAACTTAAGACAATCTGAGCGATTCTCTTTGGAAATGTTCTGATGCTGAACATATGCCGAATGGAAGATATTGTTTCAATCTTCCAAGTGGGGTGGTGAATGTAGTTAATGGTATCGATTCTTTAATATGGGATTTGCCAGAAGCCTGCTGTAGTATCTAACTTTGAGAAGACCTTGGCTTCTGATAACTGAGTTAATGTCTTGTCACCTGTGGGAAATACGTTTTTCTCTGCACATGCTTTAAGTTGTGTAATGTCCACACAAGTCTGGATTTTGCTATTTGGCTTCAGTACTACAATGGTCCCTAAATATCAGTCAATGGGATCTTCTATCTGAGAAATAACCCTGATATCTTCTATTCTATTTAATTCCTCTCTTGTCTTTGCCTAGTAAGGATACAGGGATATGACATGGGGCTGAGAGTCACTGATGGCACCTGTTTTATTTTGTGTTCCCTTGTAGCTTTCCCCTGATCCTGTGAAGTTGTACAGATACATCTTGTTAGTTTGCTTTTTGCCATTAATGTATTCCAGTTTCTCCACTAGGTGTAGTCCTTGTATCACTGGCAACACTGGAGGGGACTTATCAGTTATTGTATTATATATTATTATTTGTTGAAGAACTTTGTCCTTTCTCCACTTTCCCAAGGAACTGGCCACAAACATATTGTTACTTATCCCCACGTAGAATCTTATTTGAGCTTTACAGATTTCTATGCTGGGATCTATTATAATCTGTTTTTGGAATTGTAGTGACTGCTGCCACAGTATCAATTTTATATTTAAGCTTTCAATCATTTAGACTCATGCTTGTGTACCAGTGTGTTGTCTGTCCTATTGAGGATATAGTCCCTAGAAGTATGGACATATTGTTATTCTATAACACTCCCTCTTGGATTGTTTCCACTACTTTTGGTGAACCTACATGCTATAGCAAAATGTCCCATTTTGTGGGATCTTCTATATTCTGCCTTTTGCTGGACATTCTTACCAGTTGTGGCTTTGTGTGTCTTGCCACATCTTCCAGAGCTTTTCCAAGTTTGTCTCTATGACAGTTCTCAGGATACTGAGGGCTATGAAATCACCCTGTTTGGCTGTTTGAACTCTGAAGGGACAGAGACTCTGAACTGAAGCCTGAGATCCCCACAGGCTGCCTCCTGCGTCTGCCCTGAAATACCAATTGACAGATCTCTACAACTCTGTCACTCTGAGGATTTAGATGGTAACTTATTTGCGTGTATATGTTTGCTTGCTTTAACCTGTAAATAACCCTCTTATTCTTTTTTCCTAGTTAATAAACCTTTAGATAGTTTATTACAGGACTGGCTACAGGCATTGTCTGTCTTTGGTGTAGAATTTAGGGTACTAATTGATTTGGGGTAAGTGACTGGTCTCTTGGGACTGGAAGCAACCTAAATGTGGTTCAATTTGTCTGGGTGGCAAGATAGACTGCAGAATCTAAGCAGACTGTCCATGACTCCATGGTAAGACTGTTATAGTGGTTCAGGAGTTCACATTTGTTACTAGTTTGGTGAAATCTAATTATAGAATACACCACCAGTTTGGGGTGTCTGCCCTAAGGAAGGCATTCACAGTCATGAGCCACTTTAGACAGCGTGACATTCCTAACTCTAACACTGGCTACTCACAGATAGGACAGATGTCCTAAAGATGCAGTGTACCCCACTTTACAGGTTTTACCTTAAATCACGGTTCGTATAAAACACACAAACTTCTGAGCACTTATAATAAAACAAAAGGTTTATTTAAGAAAGAATGCAGAGTTAACTAGAAATAAGAGAAGAATGATGGAAATAAATGGTTACAATACAAAAGTCATAAAACTTGAATCTGGGTAACTATCTTAATATAGTAGGTTTTCCCCTAAATTTCAGTCTGTTGCAGTGCTGGCTGGCTTCAGAGGAACCAGGATCCAATTTTTAATGAGAACATCCCCGCTCCCCAAGATATCTCCTCAGTGAAAGGATTAAGAGGACCTCTTTCCCTTCTGTGTTATACTGAAACAGTCTTTAGTCTCTGTTCAGAGACAGGGTGAATCCCTGTTTAGTCATAATGGTCACTTTTTTATCTTTGAATTATTTTGATTGTTTGCAATTGCCCCTGCTGAAAGTCTTGGTATTGAGCAAGGCTAAACAATTGAGCATTGCATTACATCACCTGAATAAGCAGTGAGGAGTGACAACTCTACCCTGCCTGAATGGGCCATCACTGAGACATACTATCATACTATCCTCTGTGACTAATTTTTACTTCAGGTCCATAAAGCATACTTTCAATGTAGTTACCTTATTCCTTAATCATTATCCATACATATATCTCACAATGATGGTGAATCTTGATAAGTTACAAGCTTTCTGTAGATACCTTACAAGCTACTCTTTATGGATAAATATCCTGTAAGAAAAGTGTTTCATGTAGTGAATTTGTCAGGTCTGATTTGCAAAGAACGGGATCATTTGCCAAGGAACCTCTGTCTCACACCCTCCTATTAAGGTTGTTTGGTCTCCCACTGGCTAGTTGTGCATTGTTCTGAGGTTGTAAATTTGGTCTGACTGCTCCTTTCATAGAATGATAGACTATCAGGGTTGGAAGGGACCTCAGGAGGTCATCTAGTCCAACCCCCTGCTCAAAGCAGGACCAATCCCCAGACAGATTTTTGCCCCCGATCCCTAAATGGCCCCCTCAGGGATTGAACTCAGGACCCTGGGTTTAGCAGGCCAATGCTCAAACCACTGAGCTATCCCTCCCCAACTTTCACATTTGTCTTTTTTTTTTTTTTTTTTAACTGTGTTGTCCAATGCAGTTTCCTCTATGCTGCTAGCATGTTAGTCACATTGCAGTTTCTTTGTGGTTTCTTGCACTCTGACTTTTGCTAGTGTGAGAATGGGGACTTAACTGAAGCTGTGCTGAAAAATTGGGGTCCCTTATGCCAACAGCTCTCCTGTATATTAATAGTTCTCCTTTTAATGCTTTATATTGGCAATGTTCAGCAAGACCCGGAACTTCAGTAATAAATCTCTGCTGTTTCCCTATGTTCCTGGTGCCTTCTATTACATTTGGCCAATCTGTATAAAATTGTTTGCCTATGAAATGGGCCTCAAAACCCACTTGCAGTCTGGTGTATTCTTTCTTTTCTCCTCAGTCAGGGCATGGGCACACAGGATAGCAGCAGCAGCATCCATGGCAAATATCAGGGCATTTACCTGGTATGCTTGTGCTTGTCCCTGCTAAACTAGAAGCCATTTGAGATCATTCTAATCTATAGATCCAGCGAGGCCAGCTGCCTGAGTTGCCAAAATCAGACTTCTCTAGCAGAGCCATTTGCACTATGGGCGCCATAGCTGCACTGAGACAGGACTCTGCCTCCTTCCTGCTGCAGTTTTCACATGTCTCCTCCCTGATTTTCCATTTTCCTGGATCACTCACAATGCTTTCTCTCATTCCTTCTTTAGAGAGAGGGATTAACTCACTTCTGACCTCATATAGTGTGAGGAAGGAGTGGCAGAAGCTCCCTAAAAGTGGGGGCCACCAGCACCTGAACCATGGCCCTGCTCCCCATTTCCTCGAGCCCCTGCCCTCGTGTGGCCCATTCCCCTGAGGCCCTGCCCCCGCATCGCCTCTTCCCCTTGAAGACCCTGCCACCTGTTGCTTCTCCTTATGGCAGGTAAAAAGTGGGAGGGCATAGCTGCCCCCATTTTAAAAAGTGATGGTGCCATGGCCTTCTGGCTCCCCCGTTCCGGCACCACTGGTGTGAGGACAAATACAATGAGTGATGCGTCTAGCAGCAACTAGAAAACTCCTTGACTAGGAAGTTCCTATGTTTATTAAACTGTCTGCTGCAATACATCCTAGTGGTCTCTGGTAACTGTGGAAGAGATGGAATAGTATAACTGCTCCACAATGTCCAGTTAGATTGCTCTTTAAAATGTGTCCTGCATTTTGTTGTGGTGATATAGTAGCTATCTAGATATTGGAAGGACCCTGGGGCTGGGCTTTGGGGACACTCAAGAAGTATAGATGAGAAAACACCTTCCTTTTTATGCTGGATTGTGGGGGCATCAGGGAGGAAAGAGTTAAAAAGGTGGGAGGTCAAGGCAGCTGGAAACAATCAGGCAATCAGAGCCAGCTGCTAGAGAGAGGAAAAGGAAGTGGGGGAGGGGCTAGTGGAGAAGATGCTGATTATGGCCTTGATCCCAGGAAGAGAGGGCTGTGGGTCAGGAAACATGAAATAAGACAATTTCTGTTTATTTTGGGACTGTATTTGGAATGAGCTTTTCACCCTCCAAAGGGAGTGCTTTCTTTTGAACTGCCTTTGTACCGTAGGCTATGCTGTCACTGCAGAGCTAACTCAAATGATCTACCCTGGAGTTAGCCAGTGCTCAAGCAAGAGCAGCCACACTGCAAACGAGTGTTGCTGTGCAGCTTAAGTGTTAGTATTAGCAGCTCAAAGTGATTGGATTAGCAACTGACAAGTTGTGCCAACTCAGGCTGAAGCTATACCCCCTGACTGGCCAGCTAGCTTGAATTAAAAGCACCACCACAGTGGAGTTAAAGGTTTTTGTGTGGAGATGGAACTCAAGTTAGGGGCAACACTCACACCAGAATTCAAGTTACCCGTGCAGTGAAGGCAAGCCCTTAGATAGGAAGTGCTTTAATTTGGACTGAGCTTGTACCTGGAGAAGGGCTGATATGAGGCCATCCTGTGACAGTTTCCAAACAACCTATGTTTCAATCTTGTTTTCAAACAATGCTAATGATAACCATAAAAGTAGCAACATAAATAAATTATATATGTATTTTGCCTCAATCTGCTCATAGAGCAGTAGAAAACTGGAGTATCCATAGTAATGTCAATCGATTGATACCAGTATGAGGGAAATCAGAATTGGGCTCACTTATTTTTACTAGTAAACTCTTTTAAAAGTAAGGAGAGGGAAGAAAGGAGTAGGGAAGAGAGATGCTTTGGGGAATAAGAACATTTCTTCAAACTGGAAGCAATTTACCTGCTGTTGATCTTTTGCTTATTGGGCCAAATTCTCAGCCGATTTAAATTGTCATAGCTGCATTTTCAATATTGCAGTCAACACTGTGGGTAAATTTTGTGGGTAAACAACTTAATCGGTCTCTGTGTTTTTGTTCTGAAAATTTTGAAAGCTGTTGTCTTTTAGTGATGAGACAGGTCCTGCTATAACATATTTTTCCTTTTAGTGAAGGCTCTATCTTCTCTGCATGATAAATACAATCAAGAGGGAAAACCCTACCGTGTCTATACAAGTGCTATCTCACCATTTTACAGGTAACTTCTGCTTGAGAAGACAAGATTAGGCAGTTAGCTCCAACACGTGGTACAGCGCATCCTAAATAGTTTTGGGGGGTTTAATTATTGTAACACTGATTCCACATGGTCCAGATTTTTCTCCAGTTCTCTCAGTGAAATCAGCCTTCAAACACCTTATACAGTAATCACTAATGCAAATTTCTCTGATAATCACTTTTATGCATGTGATCAAAGTTGATCACAATGAAACAAATTTCCACTCCAAGAGCAAAAATCAGGTTATGTAAATAATAGAAAGAAATAGCATTTTCCTTGTTCTCCTCTCTCTCTGGAGTCTGTATTCCCTTGAGGACCTAGTCCACAGCTTCACTCCTTAATATCTATTTATCTTTGTCCTCTCTCTTTGATGTCCATGGGGAAATACATTTATAATGGAGGGAATTACAAAAAAGTCAAAATAATGATGGCTGGAATGAATTTTTAATTGTCCTGAAATAACCCCACATTGATGCCTGGACTCTACTACCAAGGAGACTGTAAACATGAGTTTTGCCTGCTGCAGATGAACTTACGATAGGCAACGAAATGTGGTCCTGTGGGTGGGACCAGTAAGTATGAGGAGAGTCAGATGTCTGAAAAAACTAATCCCTTGGCAGCCAAGGGTTCCCTCCTCTTTAATTTCTCCATATGAAGTGGAGATGATCAAATTCATTTATTATCAGTCACTCAACCAAGGCTGTTGCTGCTGCCGTATGCAGGAATTAGACTTTTCAAGACATTCTCACAGTAGTAGTGGGTGATCTAGTTCAAATGAAATAAGAACTGGCATTGATTTTTTTTGCCTTGAATTAAAATCTAATCTGAATCAAAGCTTTCACTAAGACTAAAAATTGTGGATAATTTCCTCCCCGTAGCACATTTCACTCTAGAGTCCCTGTGCATTTTCTGAAGCAGAAATGCCTAAATTTTCTGGTGGCCAGACTTTTCACAGCACTTTTAAAATCAAAACTAGAAGCACTTAGTGCTAGAAATCTGTCTTCGCAATTGAGCTGGAAATGCTACGGACTCAAGGGGCCTCCAACTCCTTTGAGGGTCTCTGATCCCAAATTCTCTCTTCTCTGGAATTACAAAAAGAGGGAGAGCTGCATGGTAAATTAAGAGATACTTAAAAAAAAATCTTCACATATCTTGCAAGTATGGTTTTTCCCTTGGCCTGCCTTTGCAGAAAAATTTAACTGTCACAATCACACTTGTAATTCCAATCAACACAATCTTGCTGCACCTACTGTAGCCAGGATAAGGTGGCATATTGCAATTCTGATCTTCAGTGGTACTGAATGATATCCAAGGAGAAAAATGTTTTGCACTATTGCACCATGAGACTGTGTACAAGATCCAGAGGAATACTGGGAACATGCATGCATGAGTGTAGAAGTTGAAAATAGAACCCTGTATTAGTGGAGAAGTTACAGTACTGTGGGAAGCTACTGCAGTGTGTAATGACAAGGGAATGTGTACCTCAGAGTAGTGGGATTTTTGTAGCTGTCTCCTACTGCTGAGCATAAAACCATGATAATCAGTAATGAGAAAGTGTTGTAGAGGCTACAAGATGAAGCCCAACACAAAATGGTGAACTTTGTATTTAAATTCTGAGCACTACCAAATAACAAACCCTCCTTTTGTTTATAAGAATACACTGGGAGCAGTCATGGGTGACTTTTTTTCTTTATAACTGTTAAATTTTTAATATTTTTCCAAATTCTTACTGTTAAGTAAAGAAAAGAGGCTCTGTCTTCTTTTGCGTGGTATGAAGATGGATAGGGCCTTGAGCCAGAAAGCCAGAATAAGATGCTATTATATTTAGCAGTGTTCAACCCTTGATGTAATGAAAAAAATAAATGGATAAGACCATTGCATAGAAAACATTAAATGTCATTGGGTATAAATCCACCTTGCTTTAAAGAATTAGACAAAATAGAATTGATTTTACCATTTTTGGCATTCAAGTCTGTGGTGGGGTATACAGACCCCACAGTGGACCGGAAAAAATGTTAATGAGCTCCTGCGGGTTCGGTCAGTCCCACCCCACTACACCTGCAATTGATGCAAGGTTTAGAGGTGAGGCTAACAATTGGGAGCTGGCTGGGAGGGAGAGCAGATCTGTCTCTCTCCAGACTAGACTTTTTGTGGGTGTTGGGTTAAACTGCTTACCTGACTGATTAATTATAGGTGTAAAGTACCTTAGCAGGAGTCTCTTCATGCAGTGTACTCAAGGCCAAATGAGCTCTTTTTTTCATAGAGACGTCCATGAAAGGGCTAAGGACCTCTGAGAATTATGAATTACAACCATCAGAGGTGTATCCTCAATGAGGATTGGATTGTTTGCCTCCTCTGCAGAACAGGCAACGGGCACAGTGCTCTTAACTTCAAAGATCTTTTGAGGTCTTGAAAACAATCTCCTAGATCTCAGGACATCTTTGTCATGGAGATGCCCTGTCCTCTATGGAAATTCTTCTATTGTAGAAGCTAAACTTCCATGTGTCCTTCTCTCTAGTTAGTGTCCTCCACTACCTGGGTAGGCAGGTGACATTTAATACACAGAGAGAGAACAAGTAGATGCTGCTGTTAAAGCCAATGCTGGAAAATCCCCTTAGATTTAAAGAGGGTTTGTGTCATCATATGCAGGTACCCAATGGCTTTTCCCCCTGCTCTCTTCCACCAGGAATTATAGCATCCCAAACACAGAACAGGGGCTTCTACTGATTTTGTGGGGAAAGAAAGACATCCTTATGGCTACAGCTAGTTGGGAATCTTTTAACTACATGATTTTTTTTGGTTGGAAAATGCCAATTTATTGAAACCCAAACTGTTTGCAGGAAAGAGCCCATTTCAGTGAATTTCTTGCTTTGAATATATTTTGGAAAAAGTTTTGAAATTGTCTAAACATCCCACTTCTACATTTTCTAAGTGAAAAATTCATTTTTTGTTTGAAAATTAAACTAATTATAGTTTAAAAACTGACAAAGTAAACATTGAAATGATATCAAAAGAGTATTTTCACTCACCTGAACTAAAAAATTTTGGGAATTATCAGGGTTTTTTTGTTTTGTTTTGTTTTGTTTTTGAGATTTCAACTTTTTGTCCCAAAACTGAATGGGAACATTTTTTGCTTTTCTCAAATTTTCCCAGGTTGGAAACCATTTCCTGCCTAGCTCTATTTTTGGTCTCAGGCTCAGAAAGAGCAGCACTCACTTATTGATCCCGGGAAAGAGCATCCACTGAATTTCCTCTCCCATATCTGTGCATCAGAGTAACATCCTCATACCAATGCATGAGACCAGAAGTGCAACTGAGCATCAACAAAACAGTGTGACTAAGGTGTTGCCAAATCCCATAAATAAATAAACTGAAAGATAAATATTTTTGCTTTAATCTATAACCATGTTTGGCATAATCTGTAACAATGCTACTTTAAAAAATTCTCAGCCAGAACTGGGATTTTGAAGTTGCAGTGTCCTTTAAAGTCAGCATTTAACTTTGATCACAGTCCATTGATTAGTAGCAAAGAAAGAAAAATGTATTCTCTTGGAAACCAGCACAAATTGTACTATCTTCTGGCATGTCTATAGCAAACTGCAATTGACTCAGGTCATACCGGGTCTGGTGGTGAATTGCTCTTTAACTGAATGGAACGAGTATAATTTTCTTAGTGGAAAGGATGTTTTGACTAGAGGATTTTGGATAGTCTCTGTGTTAGGAGGACACTAAATGTAAGAGACAAAGCACTGGTAATGATTGTTTAGCAGTATCCATCGAGGGGAATGAACTATACCAGTGTTGGGGAATACATCTCTTCATTTCAAATATTGTTTATATTCTAGGCTACTGTGTTTACATGAGACCAAGGTCCTGATTCAACAAAGCATTTAAACGCATGATTAAAAACCTATTGAATGAAATCTGTGCCGATTGAAATCAATGGCAAAACTTCAATGGGGCCAGGATTTCACTCATTGGCTTCAATAGGATTTAAATCCTTACTTATTCCAGGCCTATTTCACCATATGAGGAGTACTGGATGCTGCAAGGATGTTTACACCAACTCTGTGTCAAACTACAAAGCAAAGTATTTCCATACTAAGTATGTTACGTTAAAGTGCAGATACCTCAATCTCTATTTCTAACCGATTCTCTGTGTGTGCACCTTTGCCTGAAATAAGTTAACAGGTAGAGTAAATATTTCAAGACCAAGGAAAGTGAATGTCACAAGTGGCCTCTCTAAATTAAGCAGGTCCAGCTCCCCTGTGCCAGAACAGGTGCTCCCACTTGGCCAATCAAGAGGGCAGGGCAGCACTTGGCGCTATAAATGATCAGGGAGAGGCTGAGGGGGTGGGGGCCCTGTGTGAGAGAGACCTGTGAGTTAGGAGATTGGAGGAAGTCTCTGAGAGGAAAGCTTTTTGCTCTCTGCAACTCCTTCCTGGAAAGAGGGAGACATTATCAGGAAGCCAGTGGAGGGGCTGACTTTCGAGAGCCAAAGTCAGCACTGGGAAGCTGAAAAGGGCTGAGAGCTAGGAGCCAAGAGAGGAGCTGGCTTGCTGACCTTCCTGAGTCTTTAAGCCATGCCTGGAGGGGGCTGAAGGCTGAGAACAGCAGAAGGAGATGCCGGCTGGCTCTTGTAGCTGGAGAGCTAAAGTCAGAGGGCCAGAGAAGGTTGGGAGTGAAGTGTAGTGAGGGATGCTGGAGCCATACCGAGGAGCTGAGACAGAGTGAGGGACACTGGGGTTCTACTTAAAGTACTGTCTGTACTATGGTTATGGGACTTGGGTTATGGCTTATGTGTATGGGGCTTTCTTTTGTAATAAATTAACCCTCTGCCCCCAACAAAGGACTTTTTGTATTCAGAAAAACTGTTTGGACTATTTCACCAGTTGGAAGGTAGGAAGAGCTGTGCTCGTGTGACATTGTTATTCGGGTTTAAACATATAGTCAAGGTCAAGCAACAAATGTAAGGAAATGAGAACCTGGTATTCCAAGCATTAACATAAATAAAAATCTGATAAACACAACAAAACAAAACCTTGTTTTCTCACTAACACTTTTTCATAGTACAATGCAATTCCTTATGGCAACTTCAAGGAGAGGGAAGAACAAACTATTCACTAGAAACATGCATGATAATCACAATCCCATTAATGTTTGAACAAAAGAAATGTCCCACAACTTGCATAAACTTGTTCTTAGAATAGGTAAAAATAAACAGAACTGAAGAAAATCCTAAGCATATTATTTCTTCTATCTGAAAACCAGCTCGCATTTCATTAAGGTGTATATCTATTATATGCTCTGCAGTAAACAGATTAAAAACAAATGGTGCATAGTTTATATAATGGCAATTTGACTCCAACAATTCAGAGAACATACAACAAAATAAATTCTATGCCTAAATTGCTATTCACAGATTTATCTAAAAGAAATTTTGGCATAGCTTTTGCATAAGGATTCACCTGACCTTTTCTGTTCACATGTACAATTAAAATATAAGTGTCAGCAGAGTTTAACAAGGCACAGACAGTAAAGAGTTTGCCAAATTCCTTTTATAGTATGTCTTTATTCAAGATGCAAGATCCTTATATCTACAAGACACAAAGTGATGAAATCATTTATCTTCCAGCTAATTTTTCTTTGTTTTCAAATATTAAGTTCAGAAAACAAAACCAAATTTCCATCCTTTTTTTTTCATTGCTGTGGGCCTGATCTGGCAAAACTTCACCTGAGTAGTATGTTCTCACGATCAGTAGGAATGTTAGTGTTAGTAAAGATTTGTAGGGTCTCAAACCCTGTCTCTCCAGAACTCACCTGCCTTTGGCATGTTGACTGATATCCTCTAAATCAGAGGAACTAGCCAGCAGGTGTAGAGGCCTGAACTTGAGGGGTAAGAAGTATGGATTTTTTAATTTGTCCAGAGTTCTGATCTTATAAAGGATACAGAGAATTTTCAAGAATTTACCTTCAAAACTGTGGGCCATACTCTATGGTGGTTGAGGTTAATAGTGGAAAAGTTATGGCCCTATAAATTAAAGGACAAGGCCAAATCCTTTAAGCTCTTCTCTCACTTGAGCAGTGCCACTGATTCTGTTGGGCTCATGACTATTCAAGATACCATTTTCTTTGCCTACTCAAACATAGTATCTGCAAAGACATACACAGTGTGGCTAATCAAAGCTGCCTCCAACTGGAAACAGTTAAGTGTTTCTGCTGTGAAAGATTTGCTATTACTTTTCAGATTAAATCATTCCGTTTTGGATAGAGCTATGGGCTACTCCACATGGATTTATAGCTGAGCTTCTCTGCTTCAGTTTGAGCCAGTGATGCTCAATGACATTTTGCAAGTGCTGAAGATGCACTAGCCCACTATCTATTCAACAGACTTGTGTACCTCTTGACTGATAAAAGCTAGTAGTCAAATAACAATTCCATTGTTTGTGCCACTGTGCTTCGGTGTAGGATGTCAGGTATTCTCAACAAAACATTAATGTGGGTAACCCATTTAATTCTAGATTCCTTATGGAAGCCCTATGTGGGAGGAGACTATTGAGAAGTTGTTGGCCAGTCATCTATGGCAATATTTGTATTCTGCAGATTTCTTGATCCTGATCAGTCTGCTTTGAAAGCTGGGGTGGGACTAAAAGTTCCCTTGTGACAATGATGGTCTTCTCTTGGCTGTGGAAGAGGATTACGCAGATTGTTAGATCGGTTAACTGCTTCTTATACAGTTTACTGTGAAGCAGTCTAGACTGCAGAAGTGGATGGCCATGCTTTGAAGTAGCTTCACTACTTTTTATACAGAAAGAGCCAGAGGATGGATTTAATTTAGTGTTCGTACACTATACAAGAGCAATCTAGAGGTGAATCAAAGGATTCTGTTTCTTCTTTTCTTCAATGTGTACATAAGGTGCAAAGAGGGCTAGTAAGGGTACATGTGATACCATGTATGCAGACCTGAGTTACTTTGGAAAATTTTACCCAAGTGCCATTTTCAGAAGAGACTTGGGGCCGGATTTCAGTGGGAGTTAGGCGCCTCAATACCTTTTTGAAATCTGACTCTTAGACAACTACTTCTCATTGAAAGTAAATGAAATGTCAGTCCCTATGTGCCTAAGTCACTTTTGAGAATGGGACTTAAGCTCCTAAATTTTCTCTCTCTTTTTTTTTTTTTTTTTTGAATATTTTACCCCAAAACTAGGAATTGATCTCCAATACAGCTGATCCTTCTAATACAATGGAATAGATGACCCACCGTTGGCTAGAAACTGGGCTTCAGATGAGGGGCTGTGGGCAGAAGCTCAATCCAGAAAATCTCTGAAATAATTTTAGCAGATTGAGAGAAGCTACTGGAAAAACTGGCTAGAGTTTCACCACGGCTGTTAATTTCTAAAGATAGGCAGCCATTATTTGTAAATCAAGTTGTCAGCTATGGGTTTTGTTAGACTCTAGTCTTCCTTTGTTTTAAATGAAGACCTTGCTAGGAATATCCATGCCTTTTGTCACCTTGAAATTATACCCACTGTAAAGAACTCTATTTGGGGCAACACTTTGAGACATTTGGAAGCAAAAGTTAGTGCACAGTGTGGCAGTCTGTGTGTTGTGTCACTTTCATTGGACGTGCATAGCATCCCAGCTCTGATCTGTACTGGTTGTGATTTGTTATTTTTTCACATTATAGTCCTAAGTGATTTGGGTCCGGGTTACCTGAGAGACCACTTCTTTTCTTGCTGCATACTGTGCTGTTTGCAGTCATTGGAGGTGTTCATTCTGAAACTAATTTGATAAAGAAGAGAGGAAGCTGTCAACAGGGCATTTCTCCATCAAGATTCCTTCACTTGGGAATCTGCTTCCCATTGTGGTCTGCGAGAGCCCAGACTTGTTAACATTCTGGAGCTCTGCCAGCTTTATCCAGTTATGGGGGTGTTTCGATCCTGGGGTTTTGTTTGTGTCCTTATCTTGTTACAGCAATGTTTAACCACATAGGTATGTTCCTGACTCACTTATCTCCAAGCCAAGTATGCTGTTGGCAGCTCCATCCGAAACAGATTGTAAATCTTAAAAAAAAAAAAAAAAAAAAAAAAAAAACACGAAGCAAATATCTCAGACAGAAATTTCTGCCAACATCTTGTAGGGATTCCATTTGGATTTTTTTTTTTTTTCAAATTCGTTTCTACAGAATTATCTATGGAGTTTCTAGAGAATGTGTTCTTTAAAGCTTGACAATGAAAAACTTAGTTAAGATTATTCTCCTGTTTTTAATCTTTCAGTAGTGTCAGCAAATTGGCCTAATCAGCTTTATGAATCTACGTCATACTTTAGTAGAGCTCTATCAGGTCATCTGTTCCAAGGAGAATCCCATCTTACTTAATGGCTCCTTCTCTAATCAATAATACATCTGATGTTGTGGTGACCAGTACAGCATATAAACTGAAAGTTTCCAACTAAAATTTGGAGTTTCACCAAGGTTTTTTGAAAGCACCTTTTTATTCATCTTTTGTACTTGCAGCCTTTTCCTGATTTTTTTTTTCCACATCATTTGTCTAAAACTTTCAAGGAGTTTTCCACAATAATCCCTTGTCCATTATGCTGTCTACAGTAAATAGAATTTAAATAATTCATTAAGTAAGAATCTTTTAGAAAACTAAGATTTCAGTTTTCTTTCTATGGGGATTTCTGTAGATTACAAAGTTTTAGTAGTTCTGCCCAATAACATTTTAAAACCTGTAGCTTGGTCCTTTAATAAGCACTTCAACAACTTTCAGGGTTTGTATTTAGATATATACATGCAAAAGAAGCCTCTTTCTCTCTAGGCTTTTACCAGACCAACACACTTTCACATAACTATGCATCATGTAATCTTCATAGCCCTGCATGCCCATTATCTCAACCCTGATCTGGATTTTTGAGATCTGAGGTAATTCAGTTTCTAGGCCAGCAGAGAGCAAATTATTCTGAGAGTGGCTCCAGAGGATGCATTCTCTCCTCCTGCCTGAAATATGTCAGGAATTTGGGTAATTTGACAGTATAATCATTTGATGATCGTAGTGTGAAGGGAACTGAATATTACTGGAAAGTAAGCTCAAAAACACCAAGCTAACTTCATTTATGCTAGACTTGAACAATTGTTATCCTCCATACATCAGGATGTTGAAAGTATCCTATGATCTGTTTTTAAACAGACTGTTTCTCTTGCTTACCCTATATTCTATTTATACTGTGGCATACCCAGGACAAACAGCTACCAAGGGAGGGGGGGTGTAGTAATCAGTCCCAGGGGGTTAAAAAGGCCTCTCCCAAGCCACTGAGGAGAGAGAACCATGGGGAAATAAGGTTCAGCTGGGCAAGGGGTTACTAGGGAACTAATTAGGTTCAGCTGGCTCCAACTGCTTGGGACCTTTTTAAACCCTCCCCGGTGTGGAAGGGGAGGGAGAGAGAGGGAGAGAACCAGGGAAGCTGCCAGTAAGTTAGGAGCAGCAAGGCTCTGAACCCTTCCTGCAAGGAAGGCTGCACTCTGTCCCCAGAAGGAAAGCTAACCAAGCACAAGGGGCTGACTGAGAAAAGGAATAGCCAAACCCTGGGCTACCTGCGAGGATTTGCCTTGCCCAAGCCTGTGTCTCCAAGGCTAAAAAGGACTGAGCCTGCTGAGGAGAAGAAGGTACTTTGCCACAATACACATTCACACATACCAGATTCCATTTTTCATATATCCTTCTGTTCTTCAGAAATACAGTGTAGATTGGTTATCTTGTATAAATATTTAATAGTGCATCTCCAGTCAGAAACGAAATTCTCTTCCAGTGAAATATTAACTAGAAAGGGTTGCCACTAAGTAATAAGTAGTAATTGCTAATATTTTTCAAGTTTTTTTTATTGTAAATAGACAAGAGGTTTGGAGCAGGCCAAAAGAGCCAGGTTAAAAGTTAGATGGGAAGAACACAGAGTGCAAGGGAACCTGGCTCTCCACATCTGCCAAGTTACTCCTGCATAGCAGAGGGGCACATATAAGTGTTTCATTGGCATGTTGAAGATCACATTGGAACTATGATTCTTTAGCCATACCTAAAGCCTGCCCTCATATATCTTAAGCACCTGAAAGTAAGAGAGCAGGCACACAGTGGGCTTCAGGCTTCCACTCTGTGCAGAGGTCTATATTGAATCCTTGATTTTACTTTTGTACAGATGTAGCTTCCCCTCACAGCTGATCTTCCTGCTGCCTGTACCATTCGGGGCCTTTCAAGATCAAGATCTTTATATAATTCACGTCAATTTGTTTTAATCACCCCAAATTATAATGGGGAAATATGCCCTATTCCACACAGAAGTATAGTGCTGTGTTCTGTTACATGTATAAATAAATACATATACCCTTTCTACTTGCATATTCCATATGACTTTTAAAAAAACAACAACATGATTTTAAAATAATTTATGGGCCAAGCACAGTCCAGACACACCGATAGAGGTGCTAGACACCTCTGAGAAAGGCTATAGCCGTGCCCTTCTGTATGTACTCTTCCGGAGTGGGGTTGATTCCTCTGGACACATTTATGTCTTCAAGGCAAACGCTATGGCAATACCGTAGCTAATATTTGTGGTTTTAGCATTTAGTCATAGGTTAAACATCGCAATTTTTCTCCCTTAGGCCTATATTGAGCTATACATTTAGCCTGAAGAACAAAAGTAGAAAAATACAACATCTGTGTAATTTTAGCATTGCTGTAGATTTAAGAAGTTTTTCTATGGTGAATGTTTGGTATGCAATTTTCTAACGACCATGATTTCATCTACCAACGTCCTACTGTTACCCACAGATTATGGTGATCATCCAGTAGCTCAAATGGCTGAGGGCCACATTTTTTTTAGGAGAAAGTTCTGAGTTCTATTGTTCATGCTCACTGGTGTGTTTGATCAATAATGAAGTGTCTTACTTTTTACTATATACAGGTGTCTTTAGGTTTCTTATAGTTTCAAAAGATGTTTTGGACATGATCGTGCAAACACTTACACTTGTCCTTAACTTCAAACATGTTAGTTTTCCTGCTCAATTCAGTGGAACTTTTCACATGCTTTGAAGTAAAGCATGTGGATACTGTAGAGAAGAGTAGGCTGGAAGATTGAATATTCATTCTTCGCAAGAATAGTGGACTGATCTTTCATTGAGAGGTCAATGCCATGTATAGGACATAATGATGTGGTGTTGACATTTCTTGGATAAGTCAATCTCATCGGTGTGGATCTAAGATTCTCACAGGTTCCTGATCTGAATTAACATGTGGGGATGGGAGATTAAGAGATGACACAGAGAATGTGACAGGAAAAATGAGAGAGAAGCAGCATCAGTAACAGGTGCTAACCTGTGTTGTTCAATAAGAATTGATCAGAATTTTTGATAAATATATTTTTGATTAAAAATATCATCATTTTCTGTAACCTTGCACAATTTCTCCCCTTCTCTCCCCCCCCCCCCCATTTCTGAGCAGAGCTATTAATATTGATAATGTGATTTTTGGTTTTGTTTTAGGGTTTTGAAAAGAAAAACCCTAGTCTCTCTATAACTTAAATAAAATGATTCCCAGTATACAACATAGTCTCTACTGATAGACTTGCACCATAGAAAAATTTACTTTGATAATATTTCACTGGAGAGAACAGACATTTAAAGAGTTTTGGAGACCTGGAAGGTATTAATTGAAGGATTCTTTAGAAATGAAGTTACATCTTGAATGCAAGTTGGAAGAAAGTGGGACCCCTCTTGATTAGAGATTGACCGTTTAAAAAATTCAGTGAAATCAAGGTGACTCATAGATAGGAACATATTTTTTGAGTTAGTGTCTCAAATTAAGAACATTTCTGACTTTGCCTCTTTTTCACTCAACTCACTGCCATTCTGTCCCTCTTTAATCCACCATTAGTCATTTCCAAACCTGGTGTCTGATAATGTGAAGAATAAAATGTCTTGGTATTTAACTAACAAATACTATTATTAGAAATGATTTCATTGTGCCTCTTTGTCTTAACATTGCTATCTGGCTTTCTCTTTGTAAAACTAATTTTTTAGTTAATGAATCAGGTAACATAGAGGATTGGGGATACAGTAGTGTGTGGAACCTGTAGGAACTCTTCTTTCATATGTACAGTGGTTCAAATAAAAACATACACTCTAGATATTTTTATTCTAGGCAGGAGGTATAACACACAGGGCTAGTGGAAGGATGTTTCGCACCCTAGGCGAAAGTTCCACCTTGCGGCCCCCCGTCCCCGAGCCCCCGCCCTGACGCGCCCCGCCCCCGGCAGCTGCGCCCCCCTTGTGGCAGCTCCCTACCCCCCACCCTGAGGCATCCCTCCCGCCCCAGCTCACCCCTGCCCTGCCTCCTCCTCGAGCACGCCGTGGCTGCTTCACTTCTCCCGCCTCCCAGGCTTGCGGCGCCAATCAGCTTAGGCGCCGCAAGTCTGGGAGGCGAGAGAAGTGAAGCAGCCACGGCGTGCTCAGGGAGGAGGCGGGGCAGGGGTGAGCTGGGGCGGGGAGTTCCCCTGCGTGCCGCCCCCCCCCCCTTACTGCAGGTGGCCCTCCCCGCGCTCCACTGCCCCAGCTCCCTCTGCCTAAATGCCAGCGGCGACTGGGGCGGCCGAAGATCCGGCCGCCGCGGTCGCTGCCGAAGAAAATGGCACCCCCCAAAATCTAGCGCCCTAGGCGACTGCCTAGGTCACCTAAATGGTTGCACCGGCCCTGATAACACAAATAATGAAGCTAGTGATTTTTACTTTTTTGTGAATGAAAAAGAATCCATTTTCCAGCCACGCCATTTTTCAAGTATTTTTATAATCAAAAAGTATATTTTGCAAGAAAAAACATCTCTGAAAACTTCACAACATTTTGCAAAATGGCTTTGGATGATATTTGAAATTACTGCAAACTTTGCAGTTTTATAATTTTGATAACATTAACTGACTTCACTGCAAAAATGTTTTCAAAACATATCACTATTACATAGAAACACAGTCAGCTTTAAAAAGGGTTAACTACTGTGGTTGATACATGATTCTTTCATACATAGGTATGGATTATCAAGGTTATGATTACCATATTATATGCCGTCTCCCCTTGCATGGTATCTCAGTCAAAATCTAAACATTACCTTACTGTAGGTTTAAGCAGATCTGTTGAATGGCATACTTGAAATGGATCGAATTTCCTGGCTGCTCAGTGGTACAACCTTTGGGTGCATTTTGTTGCTTTCAAACTCTCTGTTGCCATACTCTGGGACTTTTAAGGTTTGCAATGCTCACTGACTTTACCAGTGTTTTATTGAGGTTGCCCATCAGAGTTAAGAACTTTCTTTTTTTCTGGGCTAGATTCTCCAGTGCAGCAAAATCTGCTCAGTGTCTCCGAGATGGCAGAGAAGTTGCCATGAAGCCAGTTAGGACTCCATGATTCTCTGCCCAGAGGAACCCCAACCTTTACCTCAGTATAGGCTAAAACAACCTGGGGTGTTCTCTAACATGCTTCAGTGGGAAACAGTCTGCAAGGAAGCATTTGCCAATTCGGGGCAGCTTGCGTGTAGCATGCTGCAGCTACACTGCTGTTCTCTGTCCCTTGGTGTAGGGCTGGGTCCTAGCATCTGCTGAGAACTCTTCCATGCTGCAGAATGTTCAGTAGAGGAGATGCATGCAGTTTCTATTCCTTTTGTGTCACCTAAGTGGTACACAGTGAGTAGAGCAGGGAACGTGTTCCCCATATTTTTAAAACGTGACACATTTTGCATTTGTATTTACGGTACAAAGCCCAATTCAATTTGTACTTATGTTCATTTTTACATGATGATGTTTCAGACTTGCAAAACATTTCCTGAATATTGCTTGGATAAGTTTGGATTCTGTAACACTTTTGGCCAACACTTGTACATACAGGGAAGATTTTTTTGGAACTCTCCTCAACACTTGTATGGAGCTCTACCAAGATGAATCAGCCACTCAGGAAGTTTAGTCCTAAAACACCATTTTAAAGCCAAAAACATTTTTTTTATTATAACAAAGGAGGGCTCAATTTTGAACTTTTACTCAGATCAAATTCCTACCCAGCCACTAGCCTGACCAGCCCAGTACAGATGTTCTGGAATCGTCAAGCTAATGGTGGGGTAGGAATTTGAGCTGAGTAAAAGTTCAGAATTGAGCCCTAATTTGTCATAATCTACACTACTTATTTCAATGTAACATTGCAATCTAGCCCAGGGAAAGGAAAATTAGTATATGCTTCAGCAATTACATTATGTGGAACATTGCTTACAAAACAAAATGTATATAAATCCCCTGCACTCTAAAGATAACTTTCTACCAGCATATTATTCTGTAATACTGTGGGTATTAGTGTTAGGTAGATAGAGGACCTATGAAATATGTATGTTTCTGGAATAAGGAGAAGTCCATGCTTTGTGTGGCTGATCCTCACCACGGAGGTAACTGGATCTCAGTGCCAACTGAAGTGATACTTCTGTATAGCTTATGTATTGGTTTGTTACACAGTTTACGATGCTACATAAATGTAAGCTCATTAGTATTATCCAGCATTTAGCTTTGTACGTGAGTTTCTTTCAAGCAAAAAAATGAATGCTTTCTCTTTCCCATCCGAACCCTCCATGTATCCCTTCTGCCTTCTTTCCTTTGTGTGTGTGCATATGTCTTAGGGCTGGCCAGAAAACAAGAGTGTTCCTTTTGAGGAGAAGAATAGAGTGCCTCTATAGCCACATAGTTAGAGCACGTAGCTGGGATGAGGGAGAACAAAGTCCAAATCAGGCAGAGCAGGGACTTCAATCTGGGTCTCCTATATACTAGGGGAGTGCCCTAACCATTAGGACATTGCTATGCAGGGGTGAATGTCTCTCTCTCTCTCTCTCTCTCTCTCCTGTTGGATCTGTTCCACTTTGTAAAAAATAAATAAATATTCATTAGATCAGAGATTTGGATCAGAAATTCCATTCTGGAGCTGAGAAACTTTCCCAATAAAAGTTTTGTCAAAGTGGATATGTTTCCATGAAACGTTTTGTTTTAACAAATAGGTATTTTCTGATTGGAAAAAGGTTGCATTTAAAAATGCACTACCACTTCTGATGTGCATGTGTATAAAACACCCCCACCCGCGCACACACAGTTTTTGTAAATGAAACAAGAAAAGGGTAGTGAAATAAAACAATTCACATTTTGCCCTCCTTAGTAAATTTTTGCAGCTATTTTTAAATGCTTTGCCTCATGATAGTCATGCAGCTCGCCTTCCTTTCAGATTTACAAGGCTAACTTGAAACGCCAAAATGATCTGAAGAATTACACACTACCCTCGGCAACCTCTGAATTAAAACGGTTTGTGCCTCACAGCAAAAATGTCAGTCAATAGTTGGAGGCCCCAAGAAACAGCAGGGAGGAAAAAGGTCTGCTTCTGTAAGAACCACACCCCACTACCCTCACTCCATTGTGAAAACCTTTCCGTTATTTTGGGACAGACTCCACCTCTCCCAACCAAAAAATCCTATCAAAGAGCAATGCCTCATCCTGTCTTGTGTAAGACTTTCTAGTATCCTGGGGAGAATTGAACATCAAGCATGTGTTGTCCCTTCTGCCCCAATTTTAAAACATCAACTTTAGCACTCCCCTGATTTTCTGTGTATACAATCTGCAGTATAAATGATAGAAAATATAAGAAAAGCTCGACCTAAAAGACAAAACTCCTCCCAGCCTTCAAGAGCCTGAAAGGAATGTATTCTAGCTGGTCCTGATCCAGTAAAGCACTGCTACGTGCATGCTTAACTTCAAGCAACATGTTAGTTCCATTGACATCAATGGAACTGCCAACGTGTTTAAAGTTTAAACATGCTAAGGGATTTGCTGGCAGTTCCTTCTCCTTTTTACTATACAGGCTGAATTTTAGGGCCAGGATTGTGACCCCCTTACACCCACTAGACAGCAGTTACTTGAGTGAAACCATTTGAGACTGCTTGCCAAGTAAGGTGTTACCTCTTCTCGCAGTGGGTAATAGAATCTGATCCTTAGCATGTTTATTATTAGAAGAAAGACCATTTGTACCTTCAATCTTTGGAAATATTACTTTCTAACATATTTTTTTTTTAAATGTGCATTTGCAATTAAAGCCCCTTTTTATAGGGTGGCCACTGATCTGATTTTACTGAATGTTGGCTCTCAGCTCCATTGAAGTTGATTTACAGAACTTCCTTGCCCTAGTCACCTTTAATTCAATGGTAAATTTATGAACTCATGCTCAGAAGTCAGGAAATGAAAACTGTATCTATCTTGTGTACTTTTATGGCCCCCATTTCCATAGTATCTTTGATGTATTATCCGGATAACATCCTTGTGCGGTAGGGAAGTACTATTATCCCAATTTTACAGGTGCGGGACGAAGGCCTTTCCTGCATTAAAGGGTTTGCCAGAAGAGCTAGACCTGCAAACCCTCCTAGGGTAGACGCAGTGTATACTGGCAAAAGAGTTTTTCTGCTGACATGGTGTTTACCAATTCCCAAATGAAATAAGCTATGCTGGCAACAGAGTTTTTTTTACCAGTATATCTGTCTACACTCAGGGTTTTTCCAGCATAGCTATTTCAGTTGGGGAGGGGAGATTCTGTGCGCGCACACGCTCTCCTAACCAGAATAGCTATGCCAGCAAAACTTGTCACTGTAGACCAAGCCTAAGGGATTTTCTACACTTAAATGCTGCAGCGTTGCAGCTGCAGGGCTTCGGTGATGACACCACCTATGCTGACAGGAGCGGTTCTCCCCTTGCTATAGGTAATCCATTTCCCTGAGAGGTGGCGGCCAGGTCAACAGAATAATTCTCCAATCAGGGACGGCTGTAGGTTTTTTGCCGCCCCAAGCAAAAAAACAAAACAAAACAAAAAAACAACCTCCGAGAGCGCCCGGAATGCCGTCCCTGCAATTGTGCCGCACGTGCTTGATTTGCTGGTGCCTAGAGCCGGTCCTGTCTCCAATTAACCTACTGCTAGCTACACTGGAACTTAGGTTGGTTTAACTGCATCGTTCAGGAGTATGGATTTTTCACATCCCTGAGTGGCGTCGTTATATCGACCTAATTTCCAAGTGTAGACCAGGCCTAAGTGATTTCTCAGGGTTACACAGGAAGTCTGTGATGGAGTAGGGAACTGAACCCAGGTCCCCAGTGCTCTATTAAATCACTCAGGTGGCATAAATAAAATATTTGAATACTAGATTGTTAAAAAGTATATTTAGATAACTACATTATCTGTAATGTGCATGAGTGAGTTATTACAGGAACATACATTTTCAGTTCATGGATTTTGTGAATTTAAATAAAAGTTCTAAACATTGGATTAAAATATGGTTGCTTTTTTGTTTCAGTTGGTTTTTTGCATTCAATTTCCTGTTTCCTTTTTTTTTTTTTTTAAAAGAGGGAGTGATTAATAATGTCAAGTTCTAAATGGTCAATGTTGATTTTGAAATTAACACCTCACTGAAGTGAATAAATTAGAGAGGGAGAGTTGCATTTGCTGCTAATGTTAACCTTTTCTGGAGGGCTGGGTAAACAAGGAAGCAGCACATTTGCTTACAGTTGAAATCTTTACAATGGAAAAAGGATGATTTTTTTTATATTGTGTTTAAAATTTGCACAATTTGTAGAAAAAGTATATGGGAAGAAATCTTTTCCTCTGATCAGTCACAATTTGCTTTACTCCCTGAAGTAAATGTAGGATTGTGCTGTATATATTACAATGTGTAACTGTGCATATTACTATGGAGCATACAACCTTTTATACACTGTCCAATTATCATGACTAGTGGGGGGGAGTGTACTCAGACTTCCACAATAACCAGCGCAATTGTGACCCAAGCCCTGCTGAATGCAGTTCATGAACCCCAAAAGAACCTATCCCAAAAGTGTTTGCAAAAAGCTATTCTATCAGTGTTGATATACATATTCTCATATGCTATTTGGATAATTGTACTATATAAAATAAAATATTTATTTGATAGAATATTGGAACTGCAAATATATTTTAAAAGTGAATGGCAACAATGCTCAAACATTAGTGACATGGGTGTGAAGAAAAATACCACATCCTATTGGACCTGCAGTGAGAATTTCAGGAAACAAGATGTAATTTCTCACATTGGAATTTGGCCAGGACATCAATGTTCTTTTGAAGAGTGCCATGGGATCTTTAACTCTTAGGAAGTAACATATTCCCCTTCCATTCATCACTATTATCTAAATTCCTAGGGGGCAACTGTTGAAATGTTTCCTCCAACATTACAACAGGTGAACATCTGTTATAGTGATTTTTGTAGTGCAGTTTTGTCAAGATTGTCTTAGTACTGTATATGGGCCAAGTTATGCCAATCTCTTTCTCTTGCCAAGACAAGTTGTATAAAGTATGAGGAGATTTGGAAGGGAGTTGGTTTAACATAACTTTCAAACAGCAAACTATCTCAATGAAACATGACTAGTGAAATTAAATTAAACCTATTTTAACACTAATTAATGTCGATTTTAATTAAAAAATGCCAATCCACAGAAATCAGTGGAGTTTTATAATGGTGAAGTTTGGCCCTATATATCTAAAGCTAAAACATATTGTTCCTTATGTTCTAAATAAACAGTTTGCTTCCTTTGGTCTCCATCCACCTTCTTGTATAGACGCCTCATATGGTTATAGTGTCTTTAGGTGCCAAAAGCCGATTCTAATTAGAAGAAACCTTTGTTTCCAACGATCACAGGTCACGAGGCAAGGGAAAGAAGATTTGTACAATTAACAGCATGCACGTATTGTGCAGCTTGGAGTGTCTGGTCAAACGTGTTGTACATGCAATCTCACCCGTGCCACATACTACAACATAATCACTATGAATAGATCGATATCCAAGATGTGTAATAATTCTTCCATTCTGAAGCTACTTAATGTGACAAGTATTTTTTAACTGTCCAAAGAAAATGGAAAGTCAAAGCCAATTACTTCAACCTAAAAGAATATGGAGAGATGAATTTACACATTTGGGAGAACTTAGTTTGTTAGTGAGCACAGAAACTTGTTGCAAATCACTTCCAGATGATAATAGACATGACTTTTTTTCTGGTTCCCTCAACTCAACATGCATTTTTAATCAGTCTTGATGACTGTATAAACAAATTTGTGGTGTGACTGTCACAGGCATCTGTCAAATGTTCCACTTAGGACTCATTGTTCACATGTTGTGCAGTTTGTGGTCCATTTTCATTGACCCAAATAGCATCCTTCTTCCGTTCCTGTCATTCTGTTAGCAGCTGAGCTGGGGCTTGACTGTTGAATGAATATATATAAAGTTCTTTGGCAGTAGGAACAAGATGCTAATGGATATAGACATTTCAGAGTTGTCAGTTGTCTGCAAGCCCCAGCTACTTTAAAGGAAATGACAGTGTCCAGCTTGTACCATTCAGGCTTATAGCAGATAATTTTTGTCTGTGCCAGCAACATCATTATTACTAAGAAAAGCTATCACTAGACGCTTGTTAGTGATTCTCATTTATAGCAGTCTGATTAGATGGCCCATAATACCAACCAACCCTTCATTTTTTGAACATTCTAGAAAGATAGAGAAATACCTAAAGATAAGAGTAGGAGAGGAGGGATAGCTCAGTGGTTTTAGCATTGGCCGGCTTAAACCCAGGGTTGTGAGTTCAATCCTTCAGGGGGCCACTTAAGGATCTGGGGCAAAATCAGTACTTGCTCCTGCTAGTGAAGGCAGGGGGCTGGACTTGATGACCTTTCAGGGTCCCTTCCAGTTCTATGAGATAGGTATATATTAAGAATATCACACTTCATTGCTTTATTTTAGATTTACTTAAAAAAAAATTCTTGGACGATTAAATTGTCCATATGCTATTACTTAAAATATCTATTGCAATAGCATCTAAGGACACTAATCAGTGATCATGGCCCCACTATACTAGCCATTATACAAACAAGTTATGCAAAGACAGCCTCTTTTACAGAGAGCTGACAATCTAAGATTTAGACAAGTGAATAAACAGAAAGCAGAAAAGGATGGGGGACAAGGGGTGTAGTAGAAACAGATGTGGATGCATAAAGTAATCATAACCCTAGTCTTTGTAGTCGCAAGTGGTCACCACTCTAACCATTGCCAGCCAGTCAGTGATTTGTTGGCATCACAGCAAAGGTAGGTTTTAAGAAGGGATTTAAGAGGAGAAAGTGATGAGCTTGGACATTTTGAAATGGGGCAAGCATATTCCCAAGTGTAAGGAGCAGATGGGAGAAAATTCAAAGAACTATATGTGTGATCAAGTAAAAATTCTCACCATAATGTGTGGTGAGTTGTAATAGACAATCTTCAGGCTGTTCTAACTTGTCTGGGGAAAGTGGCCCCAAGATTGAGGAAGTCCCAAAATACAAAAGCTTTACACCCCTCTGTTCCTCAGCTGAACTAAGCACTCCCTTGTCAGAGCTGAGGATCTGAGCCCTGGGTCCCTCATATTTAAATATTCTTTTTGCAATTAAGTATATTTACATTTGTAGTATAATTTGTTTAGTAAATGGAAAGATGAATTGGTGGTTGAGATGATTTGGTCCCAGGAGTAATTCCTTCCATAAGAAGTTTATTTAGCACATCTGTATTTTCTCAAAATAAATGTAAACTATAATGAATTAGCCAATCTCTCTCTCTTGCCAAGACTAGTTGTATAAAATATGATGAGACTTGGAAGGGAGTTGGTTTAACATAACTTTCAAACAGCAAACTATCTCAATGAAACATGACTAGTACAATTAAATTAAACCTATTTTAACACTAATTAATGTCGATTTTAATTAAAAACCTGTGGAGGAAGAATAATATAAATATCCCACAACCAAATAATTTCAAGACAGAGTTTTTAGAAATCTAAATAAAATAATGTAAGCGAACTTATGCACAAATTTAAAAGAAGAAAACCATCCTGGTGGGTTAAGTCCTACTAAATCATTTTGTCATGGAAACGGCAGAAGGAGAATTACACCCATTTAGTTGCTTTAGAAATCTTTTAATGTGAACTTAAGCTCTTATCAATCCTTTTCTAGTAAGAGAAGGCCATGATGTGGATCCATTCACCTGGAGCTGCACGTCTCTTCCCATTTCACCATGAGTTAACTGGTTCAGTTAGGTTTTTTAATATAGCTGGTCACCTTTTTAATAAAAAAAAATTGGAGTTGTATTAAAAATAAAAGATAGAGTAAGGACAAATCCTGGATGTCTTCCCCTCCCACTTCAGTGGCACTTCCTGGGCTAGAACTGCAGAGAATGTAAATCCGAATATGTCCATTGACTTTACATCCTTGAAGATCTGTCCCTGTAACTTTTACATTTAACCTATGACAATAAAATTATTACAAAATAAAAATGTTTCCTCAGAGACTTGACAATACCAACTTAAAACGACTTCATTAAATACTCCAGCATGTGCCAAATCCTTATGACTCATACAAGAGAGCCAGGCAAAGTGACCAGTGTTTGGTCCATAGTGGAATACTTTGTGGGGTAGTTTTAGTTTTAGGTAAGCAACCATTCTATTGTATGGTGAAATCCCTGATTGAATGGTGTTGGCTTGGCTCGTAATTTTGATAGCCTAAAAATGACTGCATAGCTAGTCACAGATCAGGTTGGGAACCCCCCTGCTGGTGGCCCACCAGGCTGCAGTGCAGGGGAATTCAGCCTCTGGATCCCCAAGCAGACCTCCCAACAGTCCCGGGTGTCGCAGGACTGACACACTTTGAATCCCCCAAACCTCCTGTCCTGATTGCAGTTAACATTTCCCCCATACAGGGCAGGGGGTGGGAGAAGTGTGAGGGGAAAAATGATCAGTTTGCCCCAGCCCCTCATTTGTGAAGGCCCTCCATCTTCAGAGGAGCAGCTGGGCCAAATGTGACTGCTGTTGCAATGTCAATCAAATTTGGCCCATCCACCCCCTTGTCTCCATCTATGGGGAGCGGGTGGGTCAAAGCTAAGTGGCACTGCATCCTGCTTTAGCCACTTGAAATTTTCAAGTCTCTGCAGTCTGAATAGAGCCCAGTCACTGTCCCGGTCGTGGGATCCCTAGGACACAGTGAGTGCAGACTCTCTGTCTAGCAAACCTTCCTGAGAGAGAGCATGCATCCCAGCTTCCTCGCTCCTGGAACCAGTGCTGACTCCTCGGTCTTCCTATGTAGCTTCTCCCAGAATCCTAAGGAAGGGATTGAAGTCCAGCTTTCTATCTAGGGGTATGTCTACACTACGAGAGTAGTTCGATTTTACTTAAATCGAATATGTGGAATCAATATTACAAAGTCGAACGTGTGTATCCACACTAAGGACAGTAATTCGACTTTGTGAGTCCACACTAACGGGGCAAGCGTCGACATTGGAAGCGGTGCACTGTGGGCAGCTATCCCACAGTTCCCGCAGTCCCCGCTGCCCATTGGAATTCTGGGTCGAGCCCCCAATGCCTTCTGGGGAAAAAAATGTGTCGAGGGTGGTTTTGGGTAACTGTCGTCATCCAACCGTCACTCCCGCCATCCCTCCCTGAAAGCGCCAGCGGGCAATCAGTTCGCGCACTTTTCTGGTCAGTGACAGTGCAGACGCCACAGCACTGCGAGCATGGAGCCTGCTGCGACCATCGCTGCAGTTATGGGCGTTGTCAACACCTCGCACCTTATCATCCACCTTTCCCAGAGGCAGATGCTGAGAAATCGGGCGAGGAGGCTACGGCAGCGCGGTGAGGACATGAAGTCTGAGAGTGGCACAGACCTGTCACAAAGCACGGGACCCCCCACCGTGGACATCATGGTGGCAATGGGTCATGTTGATGCTGTGGAACGGCGATTCTGGGCCCGGGAAACAAGCACGGACTGGTGGGACCGCATAGTGCTGCAGGTCTGGGATGAATCACAGTGGCTGCGAAACTTTCGGATGCGTAAGGGAACTTTCCTGGAACTTTGTGAGTTGCTGTCCCCTGCCCTGAAGCGCAAGGACACCCGGATGCGAGCAGCCCTGAGTGTCCAGAAGCGAGTGGCCATAGCCCTCTGGAAGCTTGCAACGCCAGACAGCTACCGGTCAGTCGCGAACCAATTTGGCGTGGGCAAATCTACCGTGGGGGTTGTTGTGATGCAAGTAGCCAACGCAATCGTTGAGGTACTGCTGTCAAAGGTAGTGACCCTAGGAAACGTGCAGGTCATCATAGATGGCTTCGCCGCGATGGGATTCCCAAACTGCGGTGGGGCTATAGATGGAACTCACATCCCTATCCTGGGACCGGCCCACCAGGCCAGCCAGTACATTAACCGAAAGGGCTACTTTTCAATGGTGCTGCAAGCACTGGTGGACCATAGGGGACATTTTACAAACATCAACGTCGGATGGCCAGGCAAGGTTCATGATGCTCGTGTTTTCAGGAACTCTGGTCTGTTTAGACGGCTGCAGGAAGGTATTTATTTCCCGGACCACAAAATAACTGTTGGGGATGTGGAGATGCCTATAGTCATCCTCGGGGACCCAGTCTATCCGCTAATGCCCTGGCTCATGAAGCCCTATACAGGCGCCCTGGACTCTGAAAAAGAACTGTTCAACTACCGGCTGAGCAAGTGCAGAATGGTGGTGGAGTGTGCTTTTGGACGTCTCAAGGGGAGATGGAGAAGCTTACTGACTCGCTGTGATCTCAGCGAAACCAATATCCCCATTGTTATTGCAGCTTGCTGTGTGCTCCACAATCTCTGTGAGAGCAAGGGGGAGACCTTTATGGCGGGGTGGGAGGTTGAGGCAAATAGCCTGGCTGCTGATTACGCCCAGCCAGACAGCCGTGCGATTAGAAGAGCCCAGCGGGACGCGCTGTGCATCCAGGAGGCTTTGAAAGCTAGGTTCCACAGTGAGCAGGGTAACCTGTGACAATTGTTTGTTTACAGAGAAGCTGAACCTGCCCCCGTTTTTTTACCCAGTGAATGTTCACTATCCTCTCCAGTTACATACCCCGTTCCCCCCCTTCCAACACACGTTTAAAAATAAAATCACTGGAAATTTGTTAATGAACACAGTTGTCTTTATTACTGTTTTCGCAGTAAAGTGTTGAAACTGGGACGCAGACTGTGGTGGGGAGCGGGTGTAGTGTAGTGATGCAAAGGATGCTTCTAAACTTGAGGAATGACAGGCTCCGCACTGGTGGACTGGTTGTTTCAACGGAGCTTGCCACCCCTCCTGTTCGGGACTCTGTGTGTGGGGGCTATGTGACTTTGTGGCAGGGGGAGGATGGTTACAGATCCCCTGCTGCGTGGCTCTGTGATCCTGGATAAGGACCGCTGCATAAGATCTCTAACCGCCCTCCCCCGCCACAAAGTCACATAGCCCCCCCCCCCACAGAACATGAAAACCACCTCTCCCAGACTGACAGGGTGCCTAATGACTGCAATGTGTGTGTGACCTGCTGCTGAACCTGCCCCCGCGTCTGTACCCTGGTAAAGGTGACTGTCCTGTCCAATTACCAACCCCCTTCCCCCCCCTTCAAACAGACTCTCCTCAAAAAGAACATGATGGAAACAGTAATTAACAGGAACGTATTTTTTATTAGCAACTACACAGTTAGGGGATGAAACTGGGACGGGGGCTTGGGTGAGGCGGGAAGGAAAGGACTTATCAAATTTTGGGGAATGACAGCCTTCTGCTCCTTGAGCAGTCTGCAGGGGTGGAGTGAGAGTTTTCACGGACTCTGCCGCCCCTCCTTCTTGGTACTTTTGGTGAGGGGGGGTATGGGACTTTGTGGCGGGGGAGGGCGGTTACAGATAGACTGCAGCGGGGCTCTGTCCTCCTGCCTCCGGTCCTGCAGAACATCCACAAGGCGCCGGAGCGTGTCCGTTTGCTCCCTCATTAGTCCAAGCAGCGTTTGAGTCGCCTGCTGGTCTTCCTGCCGCCACCTCTCCTCCCGTTCAATGTGTGCTCGATGGATTTGGGACATGTTCTCCCTCCTTAAATTTATGGTTGTTAATTTATGGTTAAAAATGTCAACTTTTCTCCCTTACAACTGGATGTTGATCCAACTAAAGTTGTGAAAAGACCACATTTTCAAGATTTCCTGGCAGACACATACTGTTGAAATGTCTCCTTCTGGGATGCATTACATAATTTATTTGGAACAGGAATAGTATGACATCCAATTAAAAATGAAAGAATATTGTGAAGGTCAAGGTAATATAGTACCAAACTGACTTTAGAAAATCTCAAAATAAACATAGAATATATGTCTGATACTTTTATTCTGTGTATGTGACACAAACAGAAATAGAGATTTTTTTTTAAATCCCTACTATGGATTCATGTTATCAGAAGCATTATGGTGTGGAAATATCACAAAATTGGGTTCTCTCAAGTTACTCACATGGTCTTCACCCTTCAATATAATATGAATTTTCCTGTTGCTATAGTTTACTGCATATACGACTGTGTTTAACTGGTAACTTCAGATTACCCAGAAATGTTTTGATGAACTGCCATTTTATATATAGTTGTTTCCGTTTTGTTTTCCCTCCTCATCTTGGCTGGTATCTCAGAAGATTTTCTCTATACAAGCAACAATGTAGAATATGCCTATATTGTTTTGGAGAGCTTGAGCCCATCACCTAGACTTAAATATGAATGGATTTATCAGTCATTGACATTTCCTGTGAAAAACGTGAAGAGTGGAGAAGAGAATGAAAAACCTTCACTCCTTGTTAAAATACCTATCTAAAGGACAAAATGGCATAAGAAAATGCTAACAAGGTGAGCAGTTTGTGCTTGGATTTCCCTTCCACAATATGGAGCTCCAGCTGAAATGATAGGGGAACCCATGCTTATATGAGGAATGTTTCTTTGGTCCACTAATCTGGCTCAAGTCCCTGCTCTTCCTGGTTCAGGCTCCCTCTCCCTTTTTAACAGTGAATATAATTAACCATTGGAACATGCTAGATTCTACATCATTGGCAATTTTTAGGTCGAGATTGGATGTTTTTCTAAAAGATCTGCTCTAGGAATTATTTTGGGGAAGTTCTCTGGCCTTGGTTGTACAGGAGGTCAGACTAGACGATCATAGTCATCCCTTCTGGCCTTGGACTCCATGCATCTATGAATCTTGCTGACTTTATTGGCATTACATTATGCTGGTTTTCCCCTCAGTTCTCTTCTGCTACTTTTGAAAATCCCAACTGAACTTTGAATTATGAATATATTCATATTGAACTGTCATTTGAGCTGAGATTGTTGAATGATCAGAATGGGTGCGAGGGGTGTGTATATTCAAAGCAAGTGTATATCAGGATCTAGTTCTCATACATGCAGAATTCAAGGACTGGCTGTTCTGTTTATGGTAAATTTTCACCTTTTTTCCTTAACAGTACATAGGTAGATTTTTCAAAAGAAAATGGTTACAGCCATCCACAACTTGTTCCAGAATGAAATACCATATGACTATTGTTTTAAGGTTTTATTGTGCTTTCAAGTTACCAACTTGTTTCATATTTTCCTAAATAAAAGGCCAAAAAACCCTAATAAGCTTTTGGCAGATCATAAAAATTTGGGCCATGGATCTGTGATCCAAAGTTTGGCTCTTTTCTAAGAAGACAGAACAATCACCAGATGATCTTTTTTATAAATTAAACTGCAGCCATATGTTCATAATTAATCTGGAGTGCATGCTATACAAAGAAGGTCCATTCCACATGTCTGTGAGAGTACCCCGTGCAACTGCTAGAACAAAATACTATCCAAAAAGCCGACAATCACAGCCAAAATGTTGCTGTTGGAAAACGTAAAGGCCTATAAGATTTTTATAAATGGGCTTCAATGAAGATGAGAGCCAGAATGCAGTTACTGCACATCAGGATGGTGTATAATAAGGACACTTTAATAGAGTGTGGTTGTATCTAAACATTTCTTTGTTAAAGGCAGCCTTCCTTAAAAGTTGCCCTATAAAAATGTCATTTTCTTGCTATAATGCAGGGGTCGGCAACCTTTCAGAAGTGGTGTGCCGAGTCTTCATTTATTCACTCTAATTTAAGGTTTCGTGTGCCCGTAATACATTTTAACATTTTTAGAAAGCCTCTTTCTATCAGTCTATAATATATAACTAAACTATTGTTGTATGTAAAGTAAATAAGGTTTATAAAATGTTTAGAAGCTTCATTTAAAATTAAATTAAAATGCAGAGCCCCCAGACCGGTGGCCAGGACCCGGGCAGTGTGAGTGCCACTGAAAATCAGCTCATGTGCCGCCTTTGGCACGCGTACCATAGGTTGCCGACCCCTGCTATAATGTATAACTTGGCTTTGGAATGAGGCCAGGTCAATGAAACCAGAAGGAATGTGTCTTGCTTAAAACTACATCTATTCCAAGTTCCTGTAGGTGGTAAGGCGTGTTGCCTTTTTATTTACGTTGTCCTTGACAACCTTTTGATACAATCAACTAGGGCATTGCTGTTACAGAGTTTGCAAAGGTGGGATTGATGTTCAACATTTATGTTAAAGATTTTTGCCCCACTTCATGGCAAATATATCATGTAGTACATAGTGGATTATTGGCTGTATGAGGTTGTATAGATATTCCTAAAGTGCTAACATGCCACTGATGGAAATTTTCCTGTCATATAAAATCCTATGTCTTTCATGAGGAAGGAGCATTTGAGGGATACGTTTCAGTGGAATCAATCTTGTGACAGTGGAAAAGCTGAACCAGTTGTTAAGATGTAATTGTTATGGTGTTACATCCTCATCACCCCTTCCTAGTACAGGTACTTGATAATAGTTGCTATGGGTGTTTCATTAATTTGTCTATTAAAGTTATAAGTCCATTAGCTGTATAACGACATGATGACTTTGAATCATTTGGTCATATTATTTCACGCAGTGTGTTAGTATGCACTTTTTAATGGAAATTTCCCCCCCATAATTGAGTGAATCTTAGAAATGTTTTCCCCAACAAAAAAATTAATAAATCACACATGGTATGGATAAATTCTGGTCTACTTACTGGCAAACGTATCCTCAAACGTCCAGTTAGACATGTTAAGAACGTTTTCTCTTTGACAATGAAATTGAAGAGACCAGTTGGTTATTGCGCCGGTTGTGTTTGACTTTCCGTGTAATTTTAAAGGGGGGGAAATCATGCAGAGCTAGAGCTGGAAAAGTGGCTCAGTCAAATTTGTGAACATTGTTCACGGATCTTTTTCTTAAAGATAGAGCAAAATCAAACATCCTTACAAGCTTCCTGCCAAGAGGGGGAATGGGTTAATAACCATCTGATCTATAATATATCTGACTGGTCACCCTGTTCAGACCACTAAAACAGTACCCACTCTCCAACATAAGACCTGTATGCAAGCAACCTCTCCATGTCTGTGGCAAAAAGGTCAGAATAAGTTCTGCTAGGCATTTTGAATGGCAAGGTAGATTAGTCAGTAATAACTGGCGGTAACTGGCACTCCAACTAGTTGTAACATTCCTTATTTCCATTTAAGTGAATTTATTTCTACATTTTGAAACCTTCAAATAAATTAATTCCCATTCTAATCTTTACAACTAAATGCTTCACTTATCAGAACAAGTGGTGGCAAAGACATCACCGACATTATGAATCTGGGAAAATATTTTCTCCCCTCAATATAGCCATATTATCACTACACTATGAATATTGATAAGTGAAATCCAAATTCCACCATATATGCATAATTTTATCTTATTAGACTGAAATTTGTCCATTAGTTCAGAAACAGTACAGACTAGCATTCAGAAGATAAATAGATGATGCTTTATGCGGAGCTGGCCCTAGGGATATGCCAAGTGTTCAGGTACACAGGGTCCTGCTTCTTGATACTACCTCTGTCACGTTTCCAATATGTACTCTACCCATGATTTCCGAGCAGAGCGTCTGCCATAACTTGCCTTGATCCTCATTGAAAAATTCATATGGCACTTGCTCCCTTTGCATTGGGTCCTGGTATGGCACTTGCCCTTTGAATTTTCCAAGTTCTGAAATCCTCCTTAACATTCTAATATAACAAGCTCCCTGACTATATTACCTCCAACAGCAGTCAAAAATATCCTACAATCTCTATTAAGTGCCCCAGTATGACCTATCCTAACCTGCTGCCAAATGTTCACTCTTCTCAGATATGCAACATAGCTTAAAGATGTCTGAGAAACCTCAAATGTCTTACTTCCCCACTTCACGAGGAGGTTGTGAGGACTAACTACTTCAGTGTATCTGAGGTTGAGCTACCATGGCGATGAGTGCTGATTTCTCATAGGAGTCATGGCAGAAATGGGTCTGCAGGTGGGATTTGAAGGAAGGTAGTGGCCTTCTGGATTAGTTCAGAGAGTTGTTCCAGATGTATTACCTCGGTAAAATAAATCTAAGGCTCTGATCCTGCAATGAGATCAGTGTGAAATTCCATTGATATCAATGGGCCAATAACACTACCAACAGTGCGGTTCCATGTCACTGAAGGATTAAACCTAAGAGTGTCTACACAGGGATGATAAACCCACTGCTGGCCAAGGTCAGTAGACTTGGACTCATGGGGCTAAGGCTCCGGGGCTGAAAAATTGCTGTGTAATCCAGGCATGGGCTGGTGCCTACAAAGCATCTTTTCAGCCCCAGTGCCCTAGTCCTGTGAGCCCGAGTCAGCTGACCCAGGCCAGCCTCAGAGTAGGTGTACATAGGGATGATAACACAAGTGATTGATTATGTTGAAGATCCATGTGTCCGCCGCAGATAGATGAAATAAGAATTAGCAGGTCGGGTATATCTGTTTTCATTAGTTACAGGAATAACTGTAGGTTCTCCTTCTGTGATACTCCCTAGAGAGTGAATAATAGAACTCATCCAGTGAAAGGGAATTCTCTTTTCAGCTTAGAATTTGACCAACCCAGATGCTAGCTTTGAGGGTTTTTTAATTATGTTAATTTCCCCATCATCAAGTAGGTCCAACATGAAAATAATTTGGGGGACAAAGTAGGGAATAATTTACAAGAAAATTTAGCCCTAATATTTGCCTGATAGACTATTGACTCCTCCTATTTTTATGCAATTTAATCCTGTTTGTTTATCTTTTGGGATGCACTTGAGATGGCAATATACTTAAGGTTTGACCAAACATTACAGTTTTGTCACCAGGAGTGTATAACTGGGGACCCAATCTACTGTGTCTTTTTTTTTTTTATTAAATTTGATGGGAACTATCAGTGTTATTATGAATCATCTGTATATAGTGAGATGTTTTAGTATTGATTATGATTCGCCATCATTCCTTGAACTTTTCTACTAGGATCTCATTGCATTTTTCTACAGTGTTAATAAAAAATAACAAAGGGGGAAAGGGTCATCCTTGTATCAAGACACTTTTTTAATCGTAAATTTTCAGTGATATAGCCATCAACCTATAGTGTTCTCAAGTCTCTACTTGGACTGTAAACTCAATCAAAATACCCCCCACCCATGTCAGAAGATAGACAAGCTACAGGCAAACTTAACTTCTGGGTGCTATCTATTTCTAAAATGTTCTGGCCCAGATGATTGCCTCCTACAGTACACCCTGTGGAAGGCATGACTGTAGGAGAAATAATCTCTGAAAGGATCTCTTTGTGAAATACCACACAATCATTACACTGGAGGGTTGAGCTGCAGCATGCAGTAGTGAGCAGTAATAGGAATGGCCATGGTATCAGATTTCTAACCTGGCAGATACCAAAGAGTCTAGTGGGAGACCAGGGCCTTCCACAGAGAAGCCCTGTGCCTGGTGTAGAGCATGTCTGCCTTTCTGTCCCTAGTGCTCCCAAGAAGGTGGCTCCCAGAAAATATAATAAAGTTGGTGACTGTATCATCTCTTTGAGGAAATCTCCATATGAGCAGGAGGGGAATTAAGTATGTACCCTAATGCCCTAACCCCAGCGAACCTCTTCGTGCACCCAGTCTCTGAATGTTCCCACTTCATGAACCCAAGATCCATGGTGTACACTTAATGGGTCTCGGTCTGGCAAATGAGATGTGCTGGGGAAGGAAGGGAGCAGTGCTGATCGGTACCCCCTTCTTCATGAGAAGGGGGAGATTTATATGCAAAACTTCCCCCCATGAGCAACTTGGGGAATAACCCCAGACCCTGCTTGCTCTGAGTACATCCTACATTATACAGACTGTAAGTTCCTTGGATAGGGGCTGTCTTTCTCATATGTGTTCCTACAGTGATTATAACTATGGGCTCTATGACTGAGATCCCTAGGTGTTACCACAGTACAAATAATCATGCTTTTGACCATTTTTTTCCCAATCTGGTAGCTATGATCTTTGCATAAATCCTACAATCCTGTTTAATCATGAAAACTGGTCTATAGTTACTGTGCAACTTTAGGCCTCAGTTTCTGTGTGAAAGTAATGAAAACTTCAAAGCACATCACCTCCTTCTTTATAACCTAGCAGCTGCCCTGCCCTTACCAATAACATAACAAAATTGTTCAAAACTTGGAAGCCAGGTGGACTCTGAACATTTTTACGGTGTTCAACAGCATAATCATTTCTAAATGCCTTCTATTTTTTCGGTATATTAATAGCTGCAACAACATCAGCAGCTTTTTCTCAGAAACTTTCCCAGCTGTGTCATGCTCTTTGCTTGTTTTTCTAGTTTGTTCATCTTTTTAATAAGATTTCTAATTCTAAGTGTAATCATGAAGTTTCAGAGAAATAGTATTTAGAACTCATTGCATTTCTTAGCCATACACAAATTTTATATAACACTGAATATTACTTAATATCTCCACTAATATTTATATATCACTTTACATGTCCAATGTGCTTTACAATCAATTGAATTTGTCCCTTACACTTTTCAGTTTAATTACTTGTTCCTTGATTCCCTGGAATTTTAGATAATTTGCTGAAATATGTATACAAGGATAAATATCTGTCTAAAATTTAGCTTGAATATAGGAGACTGCTCTGTCATTCATTATAGAATATTTATATTTTAGCTGAAATATTTTATAAACAAGATTACTATTCTAAGTGCTGAAATAGCTCATCCTCTTCTTTAAAAAAATGTTTTCTTCCTAACTAGACAGTTTATCAGAATTATTTTTCTTCTAGCTTGCAAAGCTGATAAAAACTGACTGATCTGAAAGAAAACATGGACTCATGAAGGTTCACTTTTGTAAACTACTGCCCAGAGCTATTGGGAAGCAAAATATGTTTGATATTTAAACAATGAAGCATATTGACCCTTATTCTCTTCTTTCACTAGTTTTACAGTAAGGTAGCTCAATTACATTTGAATTACTTAAGTTTTGGTCTGGTTTAAATGAAAGCAGAATCAAGCCTCAGACTTCATCTCCTTACAGGGTTGCTTTCAGCATTACTTTTATAGGCCCAATCCAGCTCCTGTAAAATTCAGTGGGAGTTTTATCACAAACTAGGTGAAGGTTTGGGTCCTTAATTTTTAAATGGATCACAATATGAGACTTAATCCCTTCTAAAGTTGATCCTGTATTAATTCAGGTTTACAGTCTAAAAATAAATCATTCTTTTACTGTATCTGAAGTGGCATTGAGTAGAAGGTAAATTATTTTCCAGGTGGATTAATTATTTTAGTGGATTAAAGATTTTAAAATATTTTACAGCTTTATAGTTGATTAAGAACAGGATAAGTCTGCTTTGGTGTCTCATGTAAAAAGAAAATCAATAATTCCATAATATCCAATTTTGACATTTGCCACTTTATTCCATAATTGCTCATGCAATGGTCCATCACATATCTGATCAGCATTTTTTCCTAAATAGGATAGCTGCACCTCCCCTCCCCCCCCCCCCCCCCCCCCGCTTTACTTCTTGAGTAAATAACACCTAAAATCCCAATCTTTTAAAAAAAATTGTTTAGTAGGTTTGGCTGGGTTGAGTTGGTTTTGTTTGTTTTTTAAATTCTTTACCATTTAGATAAGTTTCTTGGAATAGATTAACAAACAAAAAAAATCTTGTCCTTGAAGAAACAGATCTTCTGTTCAGACCAGTTCTGTTCTGTTCAGACCAGTTCTGTTCTGTTCAGACCAGTTCTGTTCTAGGAAGTAATATTAATCTTTTGCTCCATAATAAAAAAAATCCATACTTGCATATTCAAACTGATGGAGCTGTGAAGAAAAGTGACAGGTCGCTTATTCATCAATAACCATTTTCCCAGGTGTGCTGGAACAATTTGTATAGTGGGGGTGCTGAGAGCCATTGAACCAAACTGTGAACCCTGCATATAATGGGAAACCACTTCAAGCCAGGCGGTGCGGCAGCACCTCTAGTCCCAGCACCTGTGCATTTTCCTGCAGGATATAAATCTCACTACCATGGAGATTCAAACCTTTTTATAATGTAAAAAATGAGTGTTGTACTTCTAACTTCCAAGAGGCAGTTATAATCTCTCGGCAATTGCCTGACCATACTAGTCTCCAGATACCCACCCCTGTGCTGGGAGTCCCTGAGTAGATGGCTAAATCAGCTTTGTAGCTGCATTGCACAGGCAGAGTGGCATAAATCATCTATAGAACAACTGAAGTTTCTGGCATGTGCGGTATATGATGGCATATAGCACCACCATATTTAACATTGGTGGGCTGGATTGTCCCAAATACATCTGTGCAGGGAGGGGACGCTGCAAGCATGGATCTTTCCTTTCCCTGAGTGGAAGGGGTCTGAGCCACTTCCGTGGCATTTCTTTTTCTTGTGGGGTGCTCTTTTCATAGTCCAGGTTGCACAGAGGGAAGGGGATGCATACTGGGAACACCAGGAGTAAGGTGCCGGGGAAGTGCATTATCCAACTCCATAGATAATCCCCCTGAAATGTTATAGTGACCTGAACTGCATTAACCTGGGGGCTATGGGGCTGCTGTAACTAGAGTAAGTCCTTGTTGCAATGGATCCACTTGAGTTGCACATCAGGGGCCAGAGCTGATATAGGAGAAGGGGGTGTCCTTGGCTTCTCCTAGGATCTGTCATGTGTCACAATGGGCTCACATCTTTTTCTGCTTAGCTGCAAACACTGCTCTCAAGCAGGATTATGTAGCGGTATCTCTGTGAGGAGAGCCGCATGATTTCCTCTCAGTAGGAAGGGAATAAGCTGGTTGTATTAACGTATTAGTTTGTTTGCAAATGCACAAGAAAACAGCAAGAGACTTTTAAAAAAGAAACAAATGCATAAGAAATTAATTGCTATCCTGCCCCCAAGACAGGCTTGGAACAGCAATAAAATGTATGGCCAATATAAGAAGACAAATACATATTCTAATCTCTTAAATATATCCCAATCTAAATAGCAAGAACCATGTGTGTATATAGATATCAATATAGACAAGTACAAATAACACAGTAGTAATTAATGCACTAAAACAGTCAACTTAAACATTTTAAAAAATTGCTCTCATAGAGCATATTAAAAAAAACTAAAGAAGAAAAAGAAAATATATGGATACAATGTTTCTGAACCTATGTTGCAGTTTTTAATCAGACAGAGGATTTTGAGACTTAGTAACACAAATAACAGGAGAAAAAGTATGGAAATTAAAACCATATCATGATCCCAGCAGACTTAAGTTATTTGTTCCACCACAGCTGTTGCCACATCAGTTTACCATTTAAAATCCACCTGGTAGAGCTCCATAGAGGTTTCCTTAGTTTTATTAGATATTGTATTTGTCTTATCTTCAATGAACTAATATGACAAACATGGGTCAATAAAAAAAAAACCTTTGTAATTCCATTTAGGGTCACCTTGTGATGTGTGCACAATGGTATATCTTGGACCTTACTCCATTATATGGAAAATAATATTTTTCTTCCTTATTGCAGTGACTTTGACAAAATCCTCTACAAATCTCTTTGTCCTTCTCCAACTACAGAAGCAATAGTTTTTACAGTCTTTAAGACAGACAGGCCTTGATAGGACTGTAGAAAAGTGCATTAATATTACATGAATGTATCTACATAACAGGATTGACCTTGTGGTAACTGATTTTCAGAAGTACGGTGCACTCCTCATTCTACTTGAAGCTGTGGTTACTCAGCACGTTAGATAATCTGACCCCAGGATTACACTGGTGTTCGTACCAATAATACACGTCCATACTAGACATCCTGTCTGGGTTCAGTTTAACTGCGCCAACACTCTAGTCCACGCTTGCAGCATTGCCTCCTGAGAACTTTCAATAATCCCTTGGTACCCAGCAAGCAAGATGTGGTTTATGGAATACTCATGAAAAACCCTCTGGGTGTGGAAGGGGATTGTAGGAGACGGATCAGTCTCTCTTAACTATCTATAAACCAGGACAATTTTTGAGGCATTACACCAGTGATGGTGTGGCATGATTAAGCTTCTTTCTAGACACTATTCTGAGTGAAGTGTGATGTGACATACAGTTATGTGAAACTTCAGTGAAACACCTGGGGATATTGGCATTTTCCTGCATATGCACTAAACAGTTGTAAGACACTATTAGTAGCAGTAGGACACTTCTAATATCACACAAATGAAACATGAATACTAATGTAAAGAACATACATTAAAAAAACATTGTTATAAAATTTGATTCACTAACTGCATATTAGTTCATATGGAGGTGACAAATGAGATGTGATTCAACCTCTCCTAATCTGCCACATTCCACCACGGTAAAACTTTTGGCCTTTTTCATCTCACATAACCCAAATGTTAATATTAAACCATACAGAACATTCAGCCGGAATTTGTCACAAAACCTCTGTGGTAGCTTTTTCTCATGTTCTGCTCTTAGAGCAGGCTAGTGGAGACACTTCAGAGTCTGTGAATTGCGGGGAAGAGGATACTATGAAGAGGGTGGATTTTTAGGCATCAGAGAACTTCTATGGGGAAAATGCACAGTCTACAAAAGGGTAGGGCTCTGCCTTAGCCAGAGTAGAATCAGATGGCTGGCAAAGAGATTTAACAAGCTTGAGGGATTATTTAAACTGGAGAAAAGCTAATTAGCACTGGAAATGACTCTGCTCAGGAAGATGGCTGCTAAGGTGTCTGTAATAAAGAGGTATTCCTGTATCTAGTAAAGGATATAGCAAATTACAACTGAACTGGAAGAGTGGCATGTTGAGGAGGATATGCTATTAACTGACAAAGTGAGGAAAAAACGTCCCTTGGAATCGGTTTTTCCATAACTGTCCACTAAGGGGTTTCCTCTGAAAATCTGGTAATGGCCTTGTTAAATGGGTTTGGATCACTAGACTAATGTGGTATGACACATCCTATGTAATCCTACCAGGAGCATTATTCATAGCTAGTGAATAAGCACATACAGTATCCTGTCCAAAATAGAACTGGTGATATTTTGTAATAAGGTGATAATACTCTGACATTATTGTACTATATGTTGTCAGATGCTACCGGTGTGGTGCTCTGCTTTCTCCTATGTTGATATCACTCGGCTGTGTGCGTCTGTTCCCTCTGTGTGCTGCCCCAGCTTTGCGCAAATAGCTGACACAGCAGACCCAAAGAGAACCCCCAATAACCACAGAGTCTAGTAAGATGCAAAGTCACGTCGACTAGGTTTATTGCGACCTTGGACACAATTGCAGTTCCCTGTAGGTTTCTTAGCCTAACTCAGGGCATACTACGAGAAAGTGCCTCTTGGCAAGGACCCGGCTCAGTGGCGGGACTTTCCACTGCCCCCATGGCCGGACAAAGACATCACTCAGGGATGCATTCTTATACACAGGTACAAACAAGTTACACATCACTCCTGACGTATTGAGGTGCAACCCCTCTACGTAGCAAGGTGCCGCCTCTCACCTTGTACAGATTGGTTCGATCAAAACAACTCTATCCATCATTTTACCCTTTTGCCCCTGTCATTGGCATGGGTTGACCTGTTCCATGTTATCTGTGGAATGTTCCAGTATAGTGTGTTCTGTACTTTAACTTTGCTAGGTGAATATATATTTATGCAACATCAGCCCTTTTCCTGCCAGCTTCTGTGAGCAGGACCTGCCTCTGGCTCACAGCTTAACTTTGCTTTATGTTAGCAAAGTCTTGACCATTACTTTAGTTCAGGCCTTAGGCCTCATACCGGGCCTCTGATACCAAGGTTTATATCTCAGGGCCTCCTCTTACTACACTATATAACACAAATATTGAACAGTAAATTTTTCTGTACTCTAAATGAAAAAATGTTACTCATAGTCCATACAAGTCTATGATCTTTTTCTTCCAACAAAGCCAAATTAAGAACTATAATCAGAGGGAGTTACTGTATCTTCCTCTATCATGCAAGAAGGAGTTAATTTTTATAGGATGTACTGAATTACAGAAATGAGTTCCAGAAAAATGTAATCCTAGGTCAAATTCAACCCTACTGTGATTCCATTAGGGTCAATAGAGTTACAATAAGGAGGATTTTAATTAATTGTTGTAATGTATTTTGAGCAATACTGGTCCACTTTCCAGATGTGATCAACTAAATCATATGGGCAAATCCTGATTTGGACTAGGGCAAAGTGTTCCCCTATAGCTCTGAGTCCCCTGAAACTATTGTGAATTTATTCATTCACTCCTTTTTGCTGTTGTCTGTCAGTAGTTTTACTGTGTTTATAACAGCATATAAAGAGTCATTTCTATTCTGTTTCCAGAAAAGTGGAGAAAGGTAAGAAATCTGTAAAACCATTTTTTTCAAGGATCCCATATTTTCCCATAATTTGTAATGCTGTTTCTGTTCATCTATGCTAATATTTCATTTTGTGTTGAATGTGAAACACTGGTAATTCAATCTGACAGCAATGGTGGTTTGAGGATTTCCAACATCTTGTAAATCTAAGTGGTGTCTAAGTGAAAGTTCAGTCCTCTGATGCAATTCTAAGAAGTATGAGTAACCATTTCAATTATTCATTTTCTGCTCTTCCGCCTGCTTCCTGACTTCCATGAAGACCATATGGACAGGGGTCCTTTCTGGTAGCTCTTTCCGCCCTCCCTAAACTAGAACATAGTGTGAGGAGTTAAGGAAGTCAAGACATCAGCACTAGAAGACAACAAGTGCAATGTTTTGGAAGATCATGGAAGGTGGCACATGAGGGGAGGGACAATGCTTTTTAAATAGCCTTAGCTTAGCACAGGTCTCCACTGAACTTTAGTGGAGTTGTTTTGTGAACATTTGATGTGTGGTTTCTAAAAAACAAATCTTGAAGGAAGTCAAAAGGGATTGGTCCCTTTGCAAGATTCAGTCAATGTAACTCATGCAACAGGCTATGCATGGCTTGTTTTCAGGCTGCTTCTATATAGAGGCTGAAATATGGATTTAGGAACCTAATTTTAGGGTACCAGACTGGAAAAACTGGCCCATGTTTAGGAACCCATATTTGAAAACTGGGATCAGTGTCTGTTATATCTTTTAGAGTACATGTACATTTTCCTATGTAGAGTTTGGGGGGGGGGGTGAAGGGGAGGGAAACAAGGTAAGTGTTAGAAGTGCGTTGTTGGTGGGGAATGTAATCTACGTTGACAGTAACAGTGTATACTCTATTTAATATGTATAAGGAATGTGAATCTTAGTGTCAATTAACACATTGAATTGAGAGTAGTTCAGCTTTTCAAAACCTATCAAACCAGGATTGCAGCTAACCAAAGGGAATTGTTTCCATGGCTGAAATGAGTCAGACATGACTCAGGTTTAAATTAGAAAGTAATCCGTAGACAGGGTACTGTACAGAGAGGGAAAATTGGCGTATGTCCAAATACCAGAGTTTTCAGAATCTCATTCTAAGGCAGATATTTTCTGTTCTTCAAACATACAATGATGGGTGCTGGTTTGTTTTTAGTATTGCATTCCTCTCAATTCCAGACGACTGGTGATGCTTCCTGCAGTGACATTGCACTGTTGGAGAACCGTCAGATGTTGTGGTATAGTTGCCAGAACTACCATAAAGAATCCCCTCGCCTACCAAAATACATACAGGCACAGTGGGCCAAATGTTGTTCTAGTGCAGGGGTATCAAACTCAATTTACCTTAGGGCCAGGGCCAGTCCTCAAATCCTCCCAGCGGGCCAATAATGTTGCTCATGCTGCCCAGAACCCGCCCCCCCCCAAAACTCCGCCCCCCACCTGTCTAAGGCTTTGGGAGGGAGTTTGGGGTAGGGGATTGGGGTGCAGGCTCTGGGAGGGAGTTTGGGTGCAGAAGGCATGAGAGGTTGTGCTAAGGGAGGGAGTTTGGGTGGGGGAGGGGGTCTGGGGTGCAGGCTCTGGGATGGAGTTTGGGTGTTGGGTGCACGTTCTGGGCTGGGGCAGGGGGTGGGGGTGCAGGCTCTGGGAGGGAGGAGGGGTGCAGGCTCTGGGAGGGAGTTCGGGGGCAGGAAGGGGGTGGGGCTCTGGGAGGGGATCGGGGGGTGCTGTGGCGCTTACCTGGGGCTCCAAGGCAGGGCGGGCCGGGGTCCTCTGTGTGCTGCTGTCCCCAGGCACCACTCCCGCAGCTTCCCATTGCCCGCAGGGGCGCTCAGGGCGAGGGCAGCGCGCGGAGGCACAGCCCCACCCCGCCCCGCCCCGGGCTGCTGGCAGACGCCACTCAGCTCCGCTGTGCTGCCGGGGCCCCGGGTCATTTTAAATCACCTCGAGGGGGAGTGCCCGGGGGTGGCAGGTGGGGCCAAGGGAGAGACCTGGCCCCAAAACTGCTGAAGCCCCACGGGCCACATTGGGGAGGCTTGCGGACCACAGATGGCCCCCAGGCGGCGAGTTTGAGACCCCTGTTTTAGTGAAATATGTTGAAGTTAAGGGATTTGCAAGGCTGCCTGCGGATGAAAATTGGCCCTTCTCTGTGTTTTTTTAGTATCTGTTGGTATTGTAACTATGTAAATTCTGGACTAAACCACCAAACATGCAGAAGTAGACCCCACATTTTCTGGCCTCCCGCATTGCAAGCTCATTTTCTAGCTGCCACGGGTCCTTTTAGATTTCCTCTTTTGGCTGGAAAAACAGCAGCAAGAGGGAGGGTTAATAAAGTGATTTATTAAGAGATTATATTACCTTTTGCAGTGTTGTGCATTATTTCCTTTCTTATCACAGGTCAAAATCTATCTTTTGTGGCAAAAAAAACCAACAACCCACGCTTTTTCAAATAAACACAATAAATCCTTAATGTTTCCCCCACCCTGAAAAGTTGTTACACAAGGACAATTTTCCCTCTGAACCCAGTTCTAATCTCATTTGCCCAGTGTAAATCATGATTCACTACACTGATGTTAATGGAATTGCAGTGCAGTTGTTTAAAACCAGTGAAAGTGAAATCAGAATCAGGCACGATTTCATTAAGCATCATCTAAATTAGGTTTCTTATCAAAACATAATGAAATCATAACATTTTCATCCCTCCCTTGCATGTAGAGAATGCAGTTTTCAAAAGCACTCTGTGTTGGCCTATTTCTCTTCTCACTGAAGTCAGTTGGGTAATTCAATGGGAACAGAGTTAGGCCAGTGAGAAGCATGTCTGAAAATCCTATCCAAACATTCTAACAAAGAGTTATGGCTCTGTTTGTATTAAACTTGATTAATAATAAATATCACAGTAGTGCCTCAGGCCAAAGCAAGTACACCTCCCCATTTTTCTAGTCACTACACAAACAGAGCATAGTGGACTTTCTTTGCTCCAAAGAGCATCTAATTAAAGATTATAATAATATTAGCATTCAGTATTGTGCTAATATCCAGAATCTCTAATTAGGATCAGGCTCTAGTCATGTCCGAACTCATGAAGGCACAGAAAGTGACCCAAAAACCAACTTATATTACCATGATAGAACACACATATAATATATTTATGTACATACATTAGCTATTTGAAGTGTATGATTATTTCAGCCTTGTTTTGTACTGTATCACACTTTTTAGCAAGTTGTAATAATCTTCCCTGGGTTTCACTATCCCAGTAAGTTTAGTCTACTCATTACACCATACTTCTCCCAGTGCAGATAGCGTTCTAGCTCTTAGGAGCAGGGGCCTGATTTAGGATATTAATATGCCTATGGCCTCCAGGTTTCATAGATGTTTCCACTCTCAGGCTACATAAAATGGTACACATACAAAATGGTAAAAAGGGAAAGGACTGCCTAGGAAGGAGTACTGCAGAAAGGGATCTGGGGGTCATAGTGGATCACAAGCTAAATATGAGTCATGAGTGTAATGCTGTTGCAAAAAAAGTGAACATTCTGGGATGTATTAGCAGGAGTATTGTAAGCAAGACATGAGAAGTAATTCTTTCGCTCTACTCCACGCTGATTAGGCCTCAATTGTGGAGTATTGTGTCCAGTTCTAGGTGTCACATTTCAGGAAAGATGTGGACAAATTGGAGAAAGTCCAGAGAAGAGCAACAAAAATTATTAAAGGTCTAGAAAATATGACCTATGAGGGAAGATAGAACAAATTGAGTTTGTTTAGTATGGAAAAGAGAAGACTGAGGGGGGACATAACAGTTTTCAAGTACATAAAAGGTTGTTACAAGGAGGAAGGAGAAAATTGTTCTTAACCTCTGAGAATAGGACAAGAAGCAATGAGCTTAAATTGCAGCAAGGGAGGTTTTAGGTTTGACATTAGGAAAAACTTCCTGTCAGGGTGGTTAAGCACTGGAATAAATTGCCTAGGGAGGTTGTAGAATCTCCATCATTGGAGATTTTTAAGAGTAGGTTGGACAAACAACTGTCGAGGTCCCTTCCAGTCCTATGATTCCATAAGCATCAGGAATATATCTGTTCATCTTTATATTTATGTGGCTGATATTCGTGACAATCCCCCACAAAAAAAAAGAGAAAAGTTCAGCCTCATGTTCCAGCCCATAACATGAAAACAAAAGAAGAGAAAAGACATTCTGTTAGTCTCAACTCTGAGAACATCAGGCAATGACTCATGTTAGCAAAAAGACTGCCAGCACAGCTGGATGAGCACAAATTGCATGTACAATAGTGCAGTGGGATTTAAAGACAGTGCAGTGGGATTTTTTTTAATTGCCTTTCCTTTAGAAATGTTCTCTGAGAATAAGGTATGCCCTGTTACAATGTGAAAACACAGGGGGAAATGGCTTGAAAGAGAGAGAAATGAAAATATGTGGTATTCTTATAAAATGCAACCTCCTACGATGGAAATGCCTCACTACACAAATACTGATGGATCCCATGATCTGAGAGAGCACTTTGACATGATAAATTTGTTAGCGCTTAATTTGGGCCCTAAACCTGCAGAGTGATTTAATGAGGATGCACCCTTATGCCTACACAAATCACTTTGCATGATTAGGACCGGGGTGTTTAAGAAATGAAAATTTTTTAGTCTGGGCCTTTGGTTTTCTTTCATCTGCTATTCAATGGAAAAACAATGCAGAGCTGTTAGACATTTCACCAAAAATCAGGATATTGGAATGTCTTGAAAAAGGAGAGAGAGGGGCTGTTTAGACTACTCAAGAGTTTGAAATGAGGAACCCAAAGTTTGTGACATTAGAAATGTTACACACCTCTGACTTCTATACAGTAGCTGTACCAGAGCTGGCTGAGTGAATAAATAAATAAATAAATCCGAGAATGCTGAGAAAACACCTTGGTTGATGCAACTTCTTTGACATGTATAAAATCTATGCAAGGACACACTGACTTTCAGTTACAGTATTAAAGAAGCGCAGCCTTTTTTATCTCATTCACAGTGAAAATGATACCACTTTCTCAATAAATGAATGTTGATTACCTTTTTTTAAATGGCTGTATGGATTTCAACAACTATCCAATGGTACTGATTTCATTGATTTGTATTAGTTTTCATGTTCTTAGTGTAATAAGTTATTATTTAAAGCCTGAACACAGTTCTGCTAGTTTCCACTAAGAGCCTGTTAGAGCCTGTCACTATCAGTAGAAACACCACATTGACCCAGTGAGAGAACTGCCTAAGGATTTGTTTTTTAAAATAGACCGTGCAATCAACTGTAGATAGTTGTAAGCAATTGGTCCCTGTGTTCATGTAGCTTATGATTTGAGAAAGCTATGAAACCTCAGTAACATATTACTATCACTAACCTGCTAGTTTGGTATAGAACATACCCAAGTGCTGGATGATTTCAGTTTATTTTCAAAAATAAACTACAGTTCTCTAGTTTTGCCCCTTCAGATCAAAGTCAGTGACAACAAGATGATTGAAAATGCTGGTATACATCCAAAAGGGAAGATGTTAAGATGGAATAGCACAATATGATGCAAGTTTCTCCACGCTAATCTGACTGCATAAATTAAATTGCATGATTTAAAGAAGTCTAGCAAGAAAAATGTAAACGATTATTCTGGCAAGTGTTTTTATAGAGATGAATGTAGAAAATGGAGACATCCTTGGTTGAAATCATGTCTGTAACCAAAAATAAAAAAAAGTGTACATGCTAGCAAGAACATAGAATGAAATAAGACCTGAAGTTCTGGCATACAAACTATGTTGTCAGTGCCAGTCTGTGTGGAAAAAGCCATGCAAACAAATGTGGAACAAGAAGAACAACAGCTGCATTTTCTGAGCTAGGAGAACAACTGAGTTTCAACTCTGAAACATTTAAGGAGTAAAAGAAACACTAACAAGGCTAACTAGGCCAATTCTAGAGTCTTGAGGGATGAAGAGATTTTGTGAGCTGCACAGAATAAGTGTTTGTTCATCAATCTAACACTCACAGCGAAGAGGAAGAAAAATTATATATAATCTTTCCATGAGAATATGCAACAAATAGAATGCTCTGAGGGGTTTTAATCTAGCTGAGGTATGCAACTTCTGCTGCTTAGAGAGTATTGAATGTGAATGAAGGACTTAAAAAAAATTGACAAAAGGAAACAAGTTCCTATAGTGGATTTCTACATTGCTTAATAAAGTGTTTTGAAACACTACCATACTGGAATTGAAATGAGTTGCATGTATTGAATGAGTAAGAAAGCTGAAGTGCTTGATTGCTGACAGTCAGTTAGTATAGGTTTATTACACAATGTTTTTGGATTGAGCATCCACAATTTATTTTAAAAAAAAATTGCCTTAGATAAATTGAGTACTACTCTGAGCCTGCCCCAAAGTCAATGGAAAGGCTGACATTAACTTTCATAGGCTCTGGATCGGGCCCTGAATGTGGCAGATTATCAGAATACTATTTTTAAAAAAAAGTTACTTGGTCAAAAAGAAAAATTTGACTTCATTAGAAGTTTTGTTTCAAACCTCTAAAAATCAAGCCTCTTATTTATGTGTTCAATTATGAGAACTGCTCAGAACATTTTTTTAACAAAATGAAATTTCATCAAAATGTGCAATTTTGTCAAAAACCAAAATATTTCATGGAGATGTTTGGGAGGGGTTTTTTGGAGGGGGGGGAGGGAGTTTTGGTTGGGGGAGGGGAGAAGTTTGTAGTCTGGGATGAAAATTTCCTGCTTTGAATTGATAGATCAGGAGCTTAAAGCTGGGTCTCCCAGGCCCGTGCCCATACCGTCAGGCTGCATTTCTCTATCTGAAATTTCAACACCTCTTCTCAAACCAAAAACCTGACAATTTGGTTTGAAAATATCCATTTTGACACAAGTCTCTTTTTTCACAAAAAAGTTCAAAAGGTTTTGGTTTTGTTCCAATGTGGAGTTAAAACAAATTTTTGAATCCTCAAAAGCTACCATGAACCAAAATTCTCATCCTCCCATCCGCACTACTGACTAGGCATACAAGTTTGAAAATTTTAGCCATTCTGTTTAAAAATGTGGCCCTTTGTGACATTGCCTGTGCTGTGGAAAGCACCAAATGGGACTAGGGGGAGGGGAGTCCTTCCCCCCCGCCACCCCAACTTAAAGCCAAAATTACTTTGAGTAGTTTTCCCAATGCAATGTTTTCTATTTGGATCAGCCTGATGGGAATCTAAGTACTTCCTGTGATATCCCACTTGAGTACCAGTCTTCAGTGGAATTTTTTAAACCCACTCTAACTTGTGTGTCTAATTATTCCAACAAATACTGTTGAGAGTGTGTCTGTTTCTCCAGGCAGGAAATAAACCAAAAAACAAACATGTTTCTCTAAGGCTCTGATGTAGTTCAGAGATTTAGAAGCAGTTTGGCTCCTTTATTTTTCCTTTTCTCACAGTGCATTTACATACATACATGTATTTATAATACATACATTTACATACATACACAAAGGGCTCTGATGTATATTAATGAAAAAATACAAGTATGGAACACGTGACAATGGCTATACCAAATGAGAAATGTAAATTACATGGCCAAAAAGAGAACTGAAATAGGAATAATGGAAAGAAAACTGATGTGCAGAAGTAAAAATGAAGTTTAATGAGTTCTATTTATGGGTTGTGTGTTCCTGTAGTCAACTCAGTTCTGTGACAGCTAAATTTAACCCGTTGAGGCCCATTACTGCAATCGGGCACTAAATCTTCCATTCCTGACCACAGATTCTTAATTTAAGATTTTATTACACATCCTCCATATCAGCCTGTAGGCTGCTGGCCTGTTTCCCTAGCCTAGAAAGGATTAAATACCGGGCCCGGAGTCTAGTTCAGGGCTTCAGCTTTATTTCTTCACAATAAAACAGTTAAGCATATGTTTCACATATAAATCCACTCTTTTCCTCTGACCCAGGGGATTTATCTAATCTACCAGATTCTTGTCTGAGAGTCACCCTGCTCCAGGGTCTGTCACAGGCACCAGCTTGTTTTTTATAGTGTAATACTCACTTATAGAAATTAAAGAATTTACTGGGAAATTGCAAGTAACAGCTCCAGCACACACAGGCATGACTTACCTTCCTCCTAAACTTACCTCTCCCAAAGCAGGACAACTCATCATCATAAAAGAATAACTTAACACTAAGGTAAAGATATAACACCAACTATTGGAGGAGGTACTGTTTGCACTGTTCATTACAATAGCTCTCCAAACCTTGCTGGTTTTTTATGATCAACTGATAAGTCTCAGCTGGAAGATAGCTGATCAGTGACAAGTGGCACTGGGCCCAACTCTTCTTGTAGGGCCAGCCATGCTGTGACAGTCTCCAAAATTAGTGTTAAAATCCAATTTTTTTTTTTTTTAGTTTTATTTAAATCACCCTGTTGAGGGATGCAAACAAAACAGTCCCAAGATGCTGTGGTTTGGACTGCAGCAAGGTATGATTGCAGCAATGCACATCACGTTATCCTTCTGCTTCCCTGCCAGTTCTACCCTTCTGAGTCAGTACAAGTGAGAGAGAATAGAGGTGAAAGGATAGAACAGGGGTCGGCAACCTTTCAGAAGTGGTGTGCCGAGTCTTCATTTATTCACTCTAATTTAAGGTTTCACGTGCCAGTAATACATGTTAACATTTTTAGAAGGTCTCTTTCTATAAGACTATAATATATAACTAAACTATTGTTGTATGTAAAGTATATAAGGTTTTTAAAATGTTTAAGAAGCTTCATTTAAAATTAAATTAAAATGAAGAGTCCCCCGGATCGGTGGCCAGGACCTGGGCAGTGTGAGTGCCACTGAAAATCAGTTCACGTGCCGCAGGTTGCCTACCCCTGGGATAGAACATTGTATATGGGTGCATGTCACCTGCATATTCCTCTCCCTGATTTCTAGCAAACACAGCTGTGGGATAGTAGGCTGGATTCTATTCTGGTTTATTCTTCATCAACAAAATGATTAGAGATTTTTCAAAATGAATTTTAGTTGTTATACTGAGGCTGACAGAGCCCAGCTTGAGTCTCAGATTCCAAGCGGTGTGTATTTGTGCTGAGAGCCAGAAAAGTGAACAAATCTGGTACATACGTGATTAAGACAACAAACATACAAGGACCTGTTGTATCCACCATCTAAACACCACAAGGACCCTTTTCAGAATTTTATGAATTCTGATTGCAGTCTTTCTTTGGGGGCCTATTGCCATTTCCATGTGACCAGAAAATGGGGGGGGGGGAAAGTTGATTTAGGAGACTGTGGGCAAATCCAATAACGTAGCAATGAGTAATTTCTTGTTACCTAGTATGGTGAACTGCTGTTGCCATTATTACTAGACAATCACTGTGCGCTCAAATGAACTCTCTCAGGAAAACGATAAAAGACTAAAATACCCTATTACCTGTGGGTTAACCCTTTTCACAAAGCAGTCACTCTGTTTGACATATCAGCCCTCATTCTCAAAGGAAACCTGCACAACACTTTCAAAAGACAAGCCAGGGAGCTTAAATTCATAACTCTGCTAGACACTAAAAATGATGGACTAAACAGAGATACTGGATTTATTGCTTTTATTATAACAATCTGTAACCCACTAGCCCCCTTTTTTTGTCCTATGACTGCAGAGGTGTTAATGGGCCACTCTACCTTGAATGCTCTCTTACAATATGTGCTAACTACGTATGCTAAATAATCTGTTCCACCTTGCATTTAGCTATGATGCTTAGTGTACCTTTCCCAGACCTAAAGAAGAGCTCTGTGTGGCTCAAAAACTTCTCTCTCACTATCAGAAGTTGGTCCAATAAAAGATATTATCTCAACCATCTTGTCTCTCCAATATCCTGCGATGGACATGGCTACACCTGCACAACATACTGTTGCCACAAGCAGACATTCAAGCCTTTTGTCTTTCATTTATAGATTTCGGGAAGAATAGTTCCTTCCACTGTAGGAACTACTGGGTGAAAGTATATGGCTAACGTTATTCTGTTTATTCATACACCTTAAAGTCAATGGGTGAAATCCTGCCCCATTTAAGTCAATGGAACTTTTGCCACTGACTTCAATGGGCTAGGATTTCTCTCTATAAATGTGTCTGTTTTAGAAGCCTTTCTGAAAACGCTTTGTAGTCCTTTGTGTCTGACATCCTTCTGAGCATCCATCCACTGTCTGTCCTTAACACAACTCTATTGTCAAGGAGGACTAAATAGGGCTATTGTAACCTAAACACCTGACAGTCCAAGAGCTCATGTGTGAGTTTATACATGTTCCTAAAATCCATTGCTTTTAACATTTTTTCCATTAGGGTTTAAATAGCAAAAACACTAAGGAAAAATAATAAAATAATTGCAAGGGGAAAAACCACAAATGTTTTGGTCAAACAGGACAGTGGTAATATATGTATCTTGTAACCTTCAACCTCTTTTTAGACATAAACAAAACAAAACAAAATAATGAGAAATGGAAGAAAATACAAGAAAAAAGAGAGACAATGTTTGCATATCTTGAAATAAACACTAACTGTCCTAATCCCAACGTTGTTTTAGGCATCAGTTCAAAACATGGTTCCCATGTCCTGAGGGTTCTTACTGCTTGTTCCATAGAAGAATGAGAAAGCAAATATTACACAGATGAAAAAATGTAACCATTGTTATCCTAAATGTAGAGGCCCCAAAGGAATTCCCTGCAAGACCATAGATTTTCTGGTAATGAATATTGAAAACAAAAGTGATTGGGCCATGATTATCTTCCTACATGAAGTGAACGTATATCCCCCCATAGACAGTGAGAAAGGCAGTACAATCAGAAAATAATTTGTTTACGTAATTCCTGTTTGCATAAAACAGATTTATTTTTTTAAGATACCGTCCATGTTTTTTGAAGGATGTAGATTCCGCCTCAGAATTTGTATTGCAATTCCTGTGTGAACACTCAGTACAGGAAAGCACACGCTATAGATAGAATAACACTAACTGAAGCTGGGGCACAATCCTTGTGTTGTGCCATTTGGCACAGGCATTGGATGTGTTATGTTGGTAATCTGCCTTCCTGGTGAACTGGGAGAATATGTTTTTGATGCCATTTTTTGCCCACTGGCACACCTAGCGAATAGGAACAGTTAGGAATAGGAATTGCCTATGAACTTATGATACAGATTCCGTCACTATAATATCTTGCCTTGAGTATACATTTAGAACTGTTCTGTGATGAGAACCCATATAACATTTTTGATCAGGTGGCTGTATGGCTCAGTGATCAGTAAATATCTGTCAGCCAGAATGTCATAAATGCTGACACACCGCAGTACAGTACGAGATGAATGCTACATTTCTAGTTGTACCATCTTTTGGTTGAGAGGAAACATTAAAACTGAAGCCCCATCTACTTGTTTTAGATGACCATCAGTGTGGACAGTTGAGATTACATGGGTCTTTGCAAAAATGAATAGGACTAATTTAATAACTGCCCATCTCGCTAAAGCAGGCTTTAATGTGTAAGGCTGCTTATGAACTTCTGCATGTAAAGTGGTTTTGGCTGCTAGTCATTGAATGGCTGTGTGAATTTCTATCTATCCATTCTGAGCCATCTTCATTTTATTTGTAGACAGAACTTGGACATAACAGGAAGAGTTCTTGCTGCCTATCATCCAACGTAGCTTTAATACTGTTTAAAACTTGAAGGTTTATGCAGCAGTAAGTAATTTCTGGTTACCCAAAGCGATGAAATATTATCACATTTACATTACGTGAACAAATACTAATAAAACAGTGTTTAAACCATGGAAGTTGCCATCCCAAACCAATTTCTATATCAATCCTTGGCCCACATACACAATGCATCCTGTCAGGAAATTTTAATGGTATATCAATACTAATCGATAAGCAAGATTAGGCAAAAGGCAATAGTGTATTATGGTATAGAAATGTGCTATACTAAAAATTGAAAGCAGCTGTGACCGTCTAAATGTATCAAACTAATTAAATTAAAAGTTTAGAGACTGCATTAATAGATGAAGTGAGAATATAGCACACGAGGGGGGAAATGTTTAATTTTTAAGTTTAGGGCCTGGATTCAACTCCCTTTTAAGGACTTACATGCAATGAGCATGATGGATTGGCCTGCAGCAGACAGGTGTCTGCATTTCAAAGAATTTGGGATCTTTGGCAATCTTTGCTAAAATGGAACCTACTGCTGAGCTGCTGCTGGAGCTTGAACTATCTTCCACCACTAGAGAGTTGATTCCGTCCTCTTGCCCAGGAGGAAGTATTTATCAGGGCAGCTTGCAACCCACCTCCTTGATGATACCTGTCCGTTTAGTAGGGGCTTACAGGGAAAATCCTTCTCATGTTAATCATGGTCCCACTGAAGTTACTGGGATAGTTTACATTGCTATCACTCCATTCGCTTCCATGAACACACGTATCCATGCCAAATCTTTGCAAAAAGGGGACAAAAACTTCATATGAAACCTTGTTGTAATTGGCAATGTGTTCTATTTAAATAGATTTAATAAGGTTTTTCAAAATAGATTTTCTCATAACTTGACCAAACCATGGTTGCTATGCAATTGTCTCAATCAAATTATGTAAGGTCTCACAGCAACTTATTCACCCTCCTTGAGTTTAATGAGCCTCTCTGGAAACTTGCCTGTGTGAGAGGGGGCCATGCATGTTAAAGCAAGGGGAGAAAAGGGAGAGACTTAAACAGCCGATGAGTGAGTTATATATATACCCTCCTTTCAGTTTTTGATATCTTTAGGGGGGAAAAAGTGTCCATAAAAGACTATGTCCTCACGCAACTTTAAATCTACATGATTAGTACTTACTCAACAGACCAAGAGAAGACACTCGCTGGCTTTGGCAGCATTAGCAGGATGACATTTTCACATGGATGAAGTGCACTAAATAATCACTTACATCAGGTGCAAACATTTGAACATCAGGAATATGGGACCATTGAAGTCAATGGGAGTTTTGTCACTGACTTAGACAAAGGCCGTATGTGTGTCTTCTCACTTCACTTTTTCTTCAGACATGTTTATGATATTCTTCAGAGTCTAAGCTTAAAATTTATATAGATAGCCCTTCTGGTTGTGAGGATAAACCTCACTGTGAATCTGTACTCACTTTAATAAGATGGGCTCAGGTAGAGTCAATGGAGATACTCTGGATTACCATTGGCATACTGAAGAACAGCATCTGGCAGATGATAAATATTTGATTTTCCATCTTTGTAGCTTCTTATGATATGTGGTATTCATTTAAACAATAGATATGGTTATATCACAACCTCTTGTTTTTACCTGGTAATAACTTTTTACAAACTCTTCTTTTTGTAATGAAACTTTCCATGCTTGACCTCAGCCTCTAGGTGTCTTTTCTTTAAAAAAAAAAAAAAAAAAAAAACAGTTATCTAAGGCACAGTTGAGATATGGAAAATTAAACAGTACATTCTAACAGCTTTAAAAAAAGAAAAGGAAAGGAAAAAAATGTGGCCAGTGCTGGTCTTCCAAGAAGGAGAGGTGTTTTGCTAAATTTAGGGCCCAGTTCTGACTTTGGCTGCAAGCAGACCCAATAACTTCATGTAACTGAGGAAAATATTTGACCTAAAACATCTACTTCTCCTTTTAACTACTCCGGCATAAATCAGGAGTGAGTCCATTTAAGTCAGTGGAGTAAAACTGCTATAAAACTGCTAAAAGACAGAAGAGAATCAGACCCATATATGGGCACTTTTTCCCCCCTTCTCTTTAATTTACTTTTTTCCTTTAAAAAAAACAAAAACCCCACCTTGATTTTTTTTAAGGTCTCAGATTTCCACATTTCCCATTGATTTCATCTGGAGTTGAGGATGTTCATTACATCTGAAAATCAGGCCCTTCTCATACACAAAAAACCCCACCTCAATGCAACAGTAAGATTTCATATTTCAATAAACAAGTCAGACAATGAAAAATTAACGTTCTTGTAGAGTATTGACATTAACTTACCTATTTTGCACATGCTATACTAGATTCTGCTCTGACTTAATTCTACAGAATTGTTACCACCGACTTAGATGGGAGCAGGATTACTCCAACTGTACATCTTTAGGAATACAGTTAAGAATTAGCTTGTAATCAAAAACATACTCCTAATATGGCTACATTTATGTATGTTTGTTTGTATCCCTGTAGTGCCTAAAGGCCCCACCCAAGGAAGGGTTTCCATTGTGTTAGATTTTGTACAAACATAGCATATAACACAGTCCTGCCCTGAAGTGCTTACATACCATACATGAAAACCTTAACTTTCTCATGGCCGTGTGCCAATTGAGGCAGTTAAACATGCCCTACACTCTTGTATTTGAGCATAATCCATCTTCTATAAAGAAGGTACTCAGGGCCAGGTTGTTGTAACACTTACCTCGGTATAGCATTGGTGTAAATTGGAGGGGAATCAGGACTCGGTAACCTTAATCTTTTTTGATTAAGGGTGAAAATCTGCCCTTTCTCTATGTAATGGCATGAGTGTGTGCTTGGTAGAGTCTTTGATTTATTTGTATTGTTAGTCGCCTGTAGGCAAACAATTTGGAGAAAACAATCGTAAAGAGAGGGATCTTTCTGAGAGGATGTGAGCCATCATCATTCTGATATCTTGTTTAAGGGAGTTCAATAGCTATTGGCCAGATCTATTTCCCTGACTCTGTGGCGCAGTTATCTCCAGTGTCTCTGACAAACGAAAGTGCTGTGAAAGATTTTGGTCTTGGCAAACTCTGAGATCACTGGCACTGGTTCAGGACCTGGTATTGGACAGAGAGCCAGAGCAATGTGTGGAGCACTTGGCTGATGTGTTAGTGATGTAACTCTTGCGTTAGTCTTAAGATGGCTTGCTGCATGTCGTCTAAATCAGGAGCTTCTTCATGACATTTTCATTCACCCTCTAGCTACAGTGTATGGTTGCAAAGTTGAGCCTGCAGGTGCCAAGCACATAGGTCATTTGAGGCCAGGTCTGCCTTTTGAAGGGCAGGAAGCAGACATGAAGGAATGTAGCCTGCTCACTAGCCAAAGATATGAAAGGCATTCTGGCTACTGATGTCGTTTTGATGTCTGGGAGCAGTGAAGATTCCAGAAGGACCCCAAGCCTATGCGTGGCATTGGCGATCAAAGCAGAGATGCTTTTGATTTAAGAGTAATGTGGTTTGGGTCTTTTCTTAAAATTATTTTCTTCTTCTCACCACTGTCATCTCCATCTTCTTTGGATTTGGAGTTCTCTAGCTGCTTGTCTTGGCTGGATGAAGGTGGTGGTGATGTCAGCATTTATGAAAGTAGCATAGAGTTGGGTATCATCTGTGGGTTGTTTCTTGATTTGTGTGTATTTTGAATTAAGAAAGTTTGTTACATTTTTATATGCAGTTAAAATAAATGTTAAGAGCAGGTCCAAGTAACATAGCTTATAAAAATAAACCCTCTGCAAAAATTCCATAGCTCTGACATAAAGATTCCCATGGGTTTACCCTAAAACCCTTGAGAATTCTGTTCTGTCTGCATATAGGGCTCTACTGAAGCTGAATCATCAGTTGTCTGTTTGGATATCTACAGAGTAATTGTCTGTTTGCAAACTCCTATCTCATCTCCTTTCGGTATGAGGTTCTTGGGCAAATTTTTACAAGGTTATGCATAAATACTAGAGCTGATTTAAAAAAAAAAAAAGCTTTGTCAGCATTTCTTTGTCACAGGAAATTCCAGCATTTCAACATTTTGTTTTCATCCCTAGCTAAGTCTGAGTTACCAAGTTTACAGGTCAAGATCCTGCATTTCTCTTGTATATGTTATTGGCATTACAGACATTGATATGCTTGAGATGTTATCACCTGTTAAGGGGGAAAACACAGGAACTTGAAATCAGAATTTGGCAGGATACATTTGTGTAATTTGTAAGCATATACATATTTCTAATTTGCTATCTTAGACTGTTTTCTCTTTAATTCATATAAAAACTGCTATGCAGTTCACTCATGTATAGCAATGAGTAGGCAAGCTATAAACACCTGCTAAAGATTAAAAACTCTGCTGTGTGTTATGATTTATAAATCCACAAGAGGAGGTAATTCATTAGTACTTTAAAGCAGGAACACATTAATTCTGTCAACTGGCTCTTTGAAGTCCTGTTTCTAGTTATTTCAAATAGCTCCTGAAATATATAAGAACAGGATCAATCAAAATGTTATCATATAATAATATACTGCATTCCAGAGTCACAATTAATCAGGGGAGTGAGGTCCCTTGATAGTCAATGATAAATGCTGCATGTGCATTGATGGAAACCTGGAATCCCTGGATCTGCTTCCAATTCTGAACAAAACATATGCAAAAATTCCATAAAAAATATTTCAAAGAGGTTAAATAAACAGCATGTACACAAATGTGAAAAGCCCCTAAAAATGTATTTGTATTTAATGTTCACTTAAATGCTGCGTTAACTGAAGGGGAAAGCCTTGCTGATCAAAACACATGTTCTGTCAGATTTACATTGTGACACTTACAGAGTGAAAGCAGAGATAATCTATGAGGAAAGTAACAAAATCTTTTGTTATATTAAATGTACACATTACATGAGAGTCATGGGGACAGATAAATTTTGGAGGCTAAATATATCTCAAGACAACTGCTGCACTGTGCTTTGAAAAGCATGACAGAAAATTGACTCAGGAATACAGCTTTGTGTGCCTCAGGTGGCTTCCAGATCAGTTTCTAAATTTAGAAGTCAAATTATGTTAGGTAGTTTAGTTTTTAGTGTCAGCCCTGCAACTCAAGCTGGGATCTGAAAATCAAGTATGTCCTTTCTGCTGCTTACATCATCACTAGAAAAATACAGAGTCTGCTGGTTAGCTGACAATATGGTTGAAGATACAAGGCAGAATAGAATCGGGTATGCTACTCTTTTGATGTATTAGCTCTGATATCATGTAAACTGTGTCTTTGTTAAGAAAGAAAGCAGATATAACTCTCAAAAGTGATCAGATCTATTGAGTAAGGTGCACACCATTTTTCTGATTATAATTGTACTGTAAGAATATTTTTTATTTGCTAAGATACCCAGCCTGGTAATATCCCTTGGGAGCCTATAGAACATAAACGCTCCTCAGGGACTGCTGCATAGCTTGTAAACCTTGCAGAGACTCCTGGGGTGAAATCCTGGCTGCATTAAAGTCAATGGCAAAACTCCTATTAACTTCAAAGGGGCCAGGATTTCACTCTTAGACATTTTAGAAAGGACTCCTACAGTTCCTATGGGCTTCCTTGCAGACCCACAGAGATACTTGTATATAGCTAAACTTTGCATTATTTATACAGGGCTAAAATATTATATGGCATTTTCCAAACAGCAAGTATGTTCCCTGCCCCAAAGGGATAAAGACATTACAGAGAAAACAAACCAGAATGCCTACCTACCCAACCCACCTCCTCTCTCTCTCTCTCTCTCTCTCACACACACAGAGAGAGAGAGAGAGAGAGAGAGAGAGGAGCACACTTCAGAAGGGTATAGAATAAAAGGATTCTTAATGATGAAAAACATAGAGGAAGGATTGCTTTGGCACTTGGGTTTTAAAGAGAGATTTGAAAGAAAGGACTTAAAAATGGTTTATTGACTAATACAGTAAGTCTATTCTAGGAATACTTCTCAACCTGCCATGATCCACATATGGAATGAAAACCTTAAATGAGAAAGAGAGAAAAAATCATGCAAGAAACTTTAAATTTTGTGAGATTCCTTCCTTTAGCGTAAATAACTTTTTGTAATATAAATTTTCGTGATTTCTCATGTAAATAACATGGGAAGACCAAATTATGTAAACCGTAATTAGAATTAGAGGATGGGACTGAAAGGAATGATGTCTCTCAAAATGAGGTACATTTAAGGTGTTCCCAGATGCATGATGAAAAACATGAGAGAAGGAACCAAGCTGTGCCAAGGAAGATGACTAAGGGAGGAGAAAGGCTAGAATATTGAGAAGAGTGCAGAGAAGGAATAGGGGGAAATTAGGTGGGTGTGGTCAAGACAAAGTAGGACCTTATTTCTGAGGACAAGGACCTTGAATCTGATGTAGTACGACACAGGAAGTCAGTGGAGGGATTCAAGGAAGAGGGGAAGTCAAAGTGGTAGGAGTGGTAAGAAAGGAAGGTGACTTTGGCAACTACATTTTGGACAGACTACAACAGGTAGAGGTGAGATGCAGTACGTCCACACAGGAGAAGCTCACAGAAATCAGAATGAACAATGGCTGCCTTGCAGTCAAGGGTTTAAAAGCAGGCAATGTGGGAAAAGGGTAGATTTTGGAGATATTAAAGAAGATGCTACTAGATATGGGGTCAGAAAAGAGAACAGTCAAGGATTACATCACGATTATGGTCCTGGTGATTAGGAAGAATAGTGGAGTATCAATGGAGATAGAGAAAGATGGGGAAAGGTGGAGGTGGACACAGAATAAGATATAAATTGAATGTTAGAGGGAATCAGTTAGTCAGGAGATGAAGATGTCAGAGAGACAGCTAGAAATACATGGCTAGACAGATGGGATTTTGGAAGTATTGGTGGAGCAGTGGTAGTTGTGTCACTATAGGACGGGGTAGGCAACCTATGGCACGCATGCCAAAGGCGGCACACGAGCTGATTTTCAGTGGCACTCACACTGCCAGGGTCCTGGCCACCAGTCCGGGGGGCTCTGCATTTTAATTTAATTTTAAATGAAGCTTCTTAAACATTTTAAAAACCTTATTTACTTTACATACAACAATAGTTTAGTTATATACTATAGACTTATAGAAAGAGACCCTCTAAAAATGTTAAAATGTATTACTGGCACGCGAAACCTTAAATCAGAGTGAATAAATGAAGACTCGGCACACCACTTCTGAAAGGTTGCTGACCCCTGCTATAGGAGATAAGGTGAGAGAGAAGGCCTGTGTCCCCTAAATTCAATGGCAAAGCCCCCATTGATCCCAGTGGTGTTGGATCAAGCTTAGAGAGAAAACAGAATGAGACTGAGGAACATCAATAGATAAAAACAGAGAAGAATGCCCAGATCCCACTGTGATAGTAAAAATGCATGTATTAATCAGAAGTGAACCTTAGCATGTACAGGTGGACTTGCAAAATATTGATTCTAATATCCCTAATGCTCTTTTGCACAGGTTGCTGCACAGCTGCCTAGTTACTATATGTGGTGTAAAATGATAGATCGATTTAAAATAAATCCATCAATACAGTATAATTATGTTTTTCCCCATGAAATATACAAACAGTCTAAACAGTAAATTATTATTACTGTTATCAGTTAAACATTGTAAAACCACATTGTTCCTTCATAGGCAGGAAAATATTTCAGTGACTAACTGTGGTTGTCTTCCGTCTGGATCACCTCATTTATCTTGTGAGCTAGTCTCTTTATGGTAATGAAAATTACTGCGAGCTGCTTCTCAACCCAAGTGAGGAGGGTGACTAGCGCTTGTGTTTTCCACTAACTCTGCAGGGAATTCAGCTTCTTGGCTCAGACCTTCCCCTTTGATGTAATGAGTCGTCTACAAAATGGTAACTGTTGTTTCCAAGCATAGAGATATTGTGTGTTACTGTATGTGTTGTATGCTATGAATTTGTTTGGTAACCTAGAGATAATTTACAATAGGAGTGGTAGAAAAAGGAAAGGTAAAGTAAAGGTATTTGGGATAGTTTGAGTTGTTTTGTGTCTTGCATTTTGTGCAGAGTGACTATCATCATATTATCTGAAACTCCTTTTGTAATTTTACTTCTACATTTGAATTCTCTACAACATGCTTAGAATGTCATCTCTGATCCAGTCTGCCATGTGGTCTGCCCTTTCTTCTTCAACAAAGACTACAAACCCCACCCTAGCCCCAGCAGTAAAGTGTCAACTCATCAGGTGACCTAAAGTCTTAATTTGTTCTGATTTGTATTTACAGAGTAAATACACAGATTCATATATTTTAAGATCAGAAGGGATCATTATGGCATAACTCAAACATAGAATCTCTTCAGGGGTGGTATAAGGCAAGAAAATAAAGGTCCTAAACCCATCAAAAAGGGGCTGGATAGCCATCTGTCTTGGTTGGTTTAGGCACAATAAATCCTGCATCTTGGCAGGGGGTTAGACTAGATGACCCTTGCGGTCCCTTCTAACCCTATGATTCTATGATTCTATAAAACAGCATTATTAATAAATGCTCCCAAGTGAGAAGTCAGTGGATTTGTATGGGCTGCCAATAGGGGTAGAATTTGGTCCAAAAAAATCTATCAAAAAATTGTGGAATATAAAACACTCAGCTTCCCTGCTTTCCGCTAGATCACGTCCTTCATTTAAACATTGTCCATTTGGGTTCTGATGGTACAGAAGGAAAGGATCTGCTAGCATGAACCCCATCCTTTTGTTTTTCATTCATTTCAGCCAGATGCAAGGGTCAGTGCTAGTGGATCCCATTACACAACTGGGACCTTAGACTGCAAGCTTTATATAACTGGGACCCTGTTACCTATCTGCCTAGAACATTGAGAATGTTATATGAGTAATGAACAATACAGTAATAATGACAGCAATAACCTGAGGATCTCAGAACTCTTTCCAAAGGTGAGTAATTATTATTGTCCCCATTATGAAGATTGGAAAACTGAGGCATGGAGAGTTTAAATACCTTTCCCAAGTTCACAGTGACAGAATCAGGAATAGAAACCTGGTCCTCTGACTTGGAGACTAGCTCTAAGGACTAGACAGTACTGCCTCCCTAAATGCATAGAATAGTGCTAACATAGATTCATGTTTGTGATATCATGTGTTCAATTTTTAATAAACAGATTTTGTAGCCCTCTCTCCATATTCTTTAACAATGCATTGTCCATACATTTCAGGGTATTACAGTTTGCAATTTACAACCAGACATCTAGAATGGATTTTTAGTGGGTGCAGGCTCCTTCCACGTTAATCTGTATGGACCCAGCTCATGTGACCAATCATATTTAGAATTCCAAATGCAATTTAGAGAAATAGCTTTATTTAAATAGAAGTACATAAGCAGGCAAGAAATTATTCTTCTGCCTGGTTCCAGGAATTTCACCCGCCAAACATTCCAGAAGGCCAGCCAGGTTGCAAGCATTACATCATGAAAACAAACTCTCATTTCTGACCCTGTCTTGAAGGCAGGAGGACACTGTTTCTAGCAGCTTCTAAACTTCATTCCCAGGATATTAGTAAGAATTATAAAACTATAATGGGTCTTCGGTTTCACATATGTTGCCTGATAAACACAGGATGCACATATATTTGTGAATAATAAATCTGTGCAGATGTTGTGAAGTTTAGTAGCCTCCACAGGTTTAAATCCACTGTCAGTTATGTCTGCATTATTTTCATTGAGCCAATAATTAAGGCCACAAATTTGCAACTGTTACAGGATAGCTATGTTCCCTTCCAAAACCAGAGCTGATTAGCACACCCAAAGTTTTATTGTTGTACAAGTTTAGGTCAGGTTTGATTCTGGAAATACTGATTCAGCCTGGATAGAAAGCTTGGACCATTTTTGGCTTTAAACTTATTTTTTACACTCTCTCAGTATGAAGCTGTTATGTCTTCTTCAGTATACGGCAAATGAACTGAAGTCCTGACCCCCCACAAAACAGCATTAGTAATAAATACTGTATTTCCATATGAAAGCTTACTTAGATGTTTGGGAAACACTGTTGCCAAAGAGGAGGAATAAAAGTATATATATTGAGTATCTATGCATATTTGTAAATGCATGTACTTACTTGCCCAACAAAGGCATTGTGAGGGCTTTGAGATCCTTGAATAGAAGTTGCTATAGAAGTGTAAGGTACTTATTGATTTAATTCAATTAACTAACTTATGGATTTTGAAGTGAAACACATATATTGGCTCCAAGGAGAAACTGTTCACAGAATTTGCTCTGTTGAAGTTCTGTTCAGAATAAACGCTTAGCGAGTTTCAGTGATCCCTCAGCTATCACTTTCCCTATGTTTCATTGTATAATTTAATGTGATATCCTTAACAACAGAGCTACGATTATCAATCTGTAATGAAACAGTGGCATATAAGTGAAATCTTCAGCAATACTTTTATCAGTGTTTGATCCAAAATGTAACTTTGGGGGCTGTAATTTTTCATGCCTAGTCTCTGCCCAAAGGTAAAGCCAAAATCAGGTTCATGATAGAAAAGTATTTGTAACAATGGAGCAGCTGCCACTGCAGCTCCATGCTTTTGAAAGGTTTAAGTGAAGTCTCTTCAGTCATTTCTCAGTTCTCTGAGGGTGAAAATGTATTGTGATGGTTTATCAAATACATAACGCAAAAATGTAACTATCACTCAATGAGTTTAAAATGAGATGAGATTATAATGGGATTCATTTGAACTTTTACTAAGTACTGGGTATTACTGAGTTGACAGATTTGAAATACATGATGGTGGGTAATGTGATAAATATTTTCATAAATTAGAGATATTCTGTAATTTAGAGATAGCAAATTGTAGAACAAATTAGATTCACAAATGGATTATGACAGATTCTCAATGTGTGAAAATATCTCCTATCACACATTCCTCACTCATGTATTTCGTTTATGCAACATGTTTGTTTCATTTAGCTTTTGTGCTATATAGAATGATGATGCTGTGGTTAAGGCACTAAAATGAGAGTTGGGAGGTCTTTGTTAAATTCCAAGTTCTGCCACACACTTCCCGTGTAAACATAGGCAAGTTACTTAATCTTGCTCTGCTGCTGTTTCCTGTGCGTATAGAATGATAACATTCAGAACAGGTAATTCTGTGTGAAAGATTTTATTGTTGTAGTGATAGCAGCAAAGCAACATTTGCAACATTTCACTCATAGGCACAAATAATATTTTAATGAATTAACAGGCTAGTGTGTAAGTAAATCACTTCCCTCAGCTACAATGGGCAGGCTCCGGACTGTTCATTTAGGATAGGCCCAGTACTGCTAGCCAGTGTTTCTTATGCATGAGAATTTGGATTCATCACCATCACCATCACCATAATGAAAAGAGGCCATTATCTGCAGCATGATGCAAACTCACAACTGTGAATTTGTGACAGTATTAACTGTAGACACCCCCATAACTGTCAATGGGAGTTAGACATATTCTCTGAGAGGAGATTAGGCTGCTGTAGACATAGAAGTGTCATTAGGTATACAGGTTGACACATGCCGTATACATGTCTGTAACAGGCTATTTTTGTGCTGAGATGAGAGAGATTTGCCAATGAATGAACTTGTCCATTATGAGAAAGTAATTGGATTCTCAAATCTCTCCTTTGTGTACCTGTCATTTCAGACCAGCATTAATTTGTCAATGCCATTTCTCCCCAGTTCAGTTTCCTTTGCAGTGTACTTGCCTGAGGACTTGAAATACTAACTGCAGGATGAAGAGCGCACAGGTTACAAGCAGATCACCAGTTCTTACCATCGTGCTTCAAAAAGCTGCAAAGAATTTGTTGAGGAAGATGGGCTCAACCTCCAAAACACACAATGTCTCTGCTCCGGCCTCAGAAAGTCATGGAGTGCAGTATTTCTACCCTGAAGATACACTTTTCAATTGTGCTGGTAACCTTTAATTCCACTGCAGTATATTTCGTCCTCCTGGGAATTTTGTAGCAGATGAATCATTGCCAGGAATGAAAGCAACTGCATTCTGCATGTCAGCTGCAAGAAAAAGTTTTTTAGTGTCTCACACTGTGAGATGGACAGGGAAGGGCAACTAAACGATTATTTATTGTGATTTGGATCCTTTAGTAAAGTTTTATGGACAAAGATCGTTTCTGTATGTACAGATAAATAATATGGCTTTGCCTTCTGCTGCTGAGTCGAATGTGGTGCTTAGCTTCTGCAAGAGCCAATAAGTGAACAGGGAATGACTGAAGCCATTTACTGTAGGGTTTACTTTAAAGCCAAAGTAAATTTTCCTTTCTTTTGGGAACTACTCAATAGTATTTCTGCTGTATTTATAACTTAAAAATGTATTTGTACTATGTCTGACATTAGCAGACAAAATAGGCTTCCAGCTTCTTGTTTACTTACCTTTTAAATTAATAAAGTCAAGTAATGATGTAAATCCCATCTATAGATTCCTTTCAGTAGCAATCTCAAAATAACTTTTTCTAAAGGATAAAACTACCTCATTCTAGCTCCCAATGTTAAAAAATAATAGGGATTCCATCCATCAAATCGGGCTAGGAAGCAGCCAAACTCAGAAAATGAATTTAAAATCTAGTATATGTATATTTTGTGCAGCATGGAAAATATTTACATAAATGGGTGATTTAAGATTCATGTAACCTGGATCAGTCTGGAAAATCTGGATTGTGAGAATCCTAATAATCACTTCTGCATAGGAGAGGAGTAATTAGCCTGCTCCCTCGTTCCTCAAAGAGAGCCCTCCAAAATGTAAAATTTTCCTGAGGAGACTGAACACAGAGTTTGGCAGGGAAAGGTAGCTGTGAAGCCATGATGAAACAAGAAGTGATCTGTCTCCTCAATGCTCAGTGTATCTACTATGATGAGCAGCAACAGCATGTGAAGGTAAACAATAGGCTACTGAAAGCTTTTAAAGGAATATTTATTGTCTTAGGCCTTGTCTACACTACGAGAGTACTTCGATTTTAGTTAATTCGACTATGTGGAATCGATATTACTAAGTCGAACGTGTGTGTCCACACTAAGGACAGTAATTCGACTTTGTGAGACTTTGTGAGTCCACACTAACGGGGCAAGCGTCGACATTGGAAGCGGTGCACTGTGGGCAGCTATCCCACAGTTCCCGCAGTCCCCGCTGCCCATTGGAATTCTGGGTCGAGCCCCAAATGCCTTCTGGGTAAAAAAATGTGTCGAGGGTGCTTTTGGGCGCCTGTCATCATCCGTCCGTCACTCACGCCCTTCCTCCCTCCCTCCCTGAAAGCGCCGGCGGGAAATCAGTTCGCGCGCTTTTCTGATTACTGACAGCGCGGACGCCACAGCAGTGCGAGCATGGATCCCGCTGCGACCATCGCTGCAGTTGTGGCAGTTCTCAACGCCTCGCAGCTTCTCCTCCACCTGTACCAGAGGCAGCTGCAGATCAATCATGAGAGGAGGCTACGGCCTCCAATATCTACGTCACCACCGTGACGGCATGAAGTCGGACACTAGCTCCGACCTCTCTGAGAACATGAGACCCAGCGCCCAGGACATCTCGCTGTCACTGGGTCTTGTTGATACTGTTGAACGGCGATTCTGGGCCCGTGAAACCAGCACGGAATGGTGGGACCGCATAGTGCTGCAGGTCTGGGATGAATCCCAGTGGCTGCGCAACTTTCGCATGCGGAAGGGGACTTTCCTCGAACTGTGTGAGTTGCTGTCCCCTGCCCTGAAGCGAAAGGACACCCGGATGCGGGCAGCCCTGACTGTCCAGAAGCGAGTGGCCATAGCCCTCTGGAAGCTCGCAACGCCAGACAGCTACCGGTCCGTCGCTAACCAGTTTGGCGTGGGCAAGTCTACCGTGGGGGTTGCTGTTATGCAAGTAGCCAGGGCAATCGTCAAGCTACTGCTATCTAAGGTAGTGACCCTGGGAAACGTGGAGCTCATCAGAGATGGCTTTGCCGAGATGGGATTCCCAAACTGCGGTGGGGCTATAGATGGGACTCACATCCCTATCCTGGGACCGGACCACCAGGCCAGCCAGTACATCAACCGAAAGGGCTACTTTTCCATGGTGCTGCAAGCACTGGTGGACCATCGGGGACGTTTTACCAATATCTACGTTGGATGGCCTGGCAAGGTTCATGACGCTAGGGTGTTCAGGAACTCTGGTCTGTTTAGACGGCTGCAGGAAGGTCTTTACTTCCCGGACCACAAAGTAACTGTTGGGGATGTGGAGATGCCTACAGTCATCCTCTGGGACCCTGCATACCCGCTAATGCCCTGGCTCATGAAGCCCTACACTGGCGCACTGGACTCAGGGAAAGAACTATTCAACTACCGGCTCAGCAAGTGCAGAATGGTGGTGGAGTGTGCTTTTGGCCGTCTCAAGGGGAGATGGAGAAGCCTACTCACTCGCTGTGATCTCAGCGAGACCAATATCCCCATTGTGATAGCTGCTTGCTGTGTGCTCCACAATTTGTGTGAGAGCAAGGGGGAGACCTTTATGACGGGGTGGGAGGTTGAGGCAAATAGCCTGGCTTCTGATTACGTCCAGCCAGACAGCCGGGCGATTAGAAGATCCCAGCGGGACGCGCTGTGCATCAGGGAGGCTTTGAAAGCCAGGTTCCTGACTGAGCAGGGTCTCCAGTGACTGTTTACTTTGTGGACACAGATGCTGAACCTGCCCCCGTTTCTTTACCCAGTTACTGTTGACTATCCTTCCAAGTTACATACCCCCTTCCCCACCTTCCCAACAAATAAAATCTGTTCCGTTTTGTTAATGAACAAGGATCTCTTTCTTACTGTTTTCTCGGGAATGTTTTAAACCGGGGACGCAGACTGTGGCGGGGGGCGGGTTTAGTGTTTTGATGCAAATGATGCTTCTAAACTCCGGGAATGACAGGCTCCGCAGTGCTGGATTGGTTGTTTCAACGCAGCCTGCCAGCAGTCCTGGGCGGGACTGGATGTATGTGTCGGCCAAGTGACTTTCTGGCAGGGGGCGGAGGGTAACAGATCCCCTGCTGCGTGGCTCTGTGATCCAGGATAAGGACCGCGGCATAAGATCTCTAACTGCCCTACCCCGCCACAAAGTCACAGATCAACCCCCTCGCACCCCAGAACATGAAAAACGCCTCCCAGACTGACCAGGGTAACTGGTGACTGTACTGTGTATGTGTCCTGATGCTGGACCTGCCCCCGCCTCTGTAGCCTGCTACAGGTGACTGTCCTGTCCAAGTAACAAACCCCTTCCCCCCCTTCAGACAGAATCCCCTCTAAAAGACACTCTCGGAAACAGTACTTAACAGAAACAGATGTTTTATTATGAACCGCGCATGAAAAGGGGGGGGAGGAAACTTGGACGTGGGCTATTGTGAGATGGGTAGGAAAGGACTTTTCAAACTTTGGAACGAGAGCCTTCCATTGCTGCAGCAGTGTGCAGGGGCCGACTGAAAGTTTTAACGGCCCTTTCCGCCCCTCCTTCTTTGGACTTTTGGTGAGGGGGGTGTTGGACTTGGTGGCGGGGGAGGGCGGTTAGAGATAGACAGCAGCAGTGCTCTGTCCTCCTGCCTCCGGTCTTGCAGAACATCCACTAGGCGCCGGAGCGTCTCCGTTTGCTCCCTCATTAGTCCAAGCAGGGTTTGAGTAGCCTGCTGGTCCTCCTGGCGCCACCTCTCCTCCCGTTCCATGACTGCTCTGTGCATTTGTGACAAGTTCTCCCTCCACTGTGTCGTCTGGGCTGCCTGCTCTCGTGAGCACTCCATAAGTTCATAAAACATGTCTTCCCGCGTCTTTCTCTTCCTTCTCCTAATCTGCGCTAGCCTCTGGGAGTGTGATGCCAGGCTGGGTTGGGAGACAGTCGCAGATGTGTCTGTGGGAATGGGAAAAAGGGAGTAAATTCCTGAGACAGATAAATGAAGTTGCTAACAAAGAACATAGTCTTTCTCTGTGAACCACACCATGCACTGGACCTTTCACATGCGCACTCAGGACAAGGTCGAATTTTCTGCCCTCGCCTTCATTGCCTGGGGTCCTGCAGTTGCGATCAGAGAAGCGTTGCAGGACACCTCTACCTCTGTTGCAGGAAAACATGGTAAGCCGTAGACTTGTTGCAGCTTAAAAATGTAATAGTAGCACTGGGCTCCTTTCGCACTGAATGCAAGGCCACTCTCTGCTGGCAGCAATCAGGGAAGCATGAGCTCTGCCCCTGTCCCACCACCTCGCGGCTGTCCCCGGGAAAGCTCCCTGTATGCTGCCCCTCTGCCGCCTTCACCGCGTGGCTGTAAAGCAGTCCCAATACTAACATTCCCCTCCCTAATTTAAAGCAGGGCGTCATGTGTGACATTACACTGATGAGGATCTCGGAGACTGAGAGGGGAAGGATGCTTCGTGAGACCATGCAGAGGCCAGGGCCGTATGCCGCCATGCTGTGCCGTGCAATGATCCCGGACTACCTGATGGACTCATGGCGTGGGAACGTGTGTTACCACGGGGGACCGAACAAGATCGCCCTGCCGCGGAACCTCATGCGCATGCTTGAGCGGTACCTCCAGGAGAGCTATGCCGAGCTATCCCAGGAGGACTCTCTGTCCATTCCCGGGCACATTGACCGTCTTTTCATTTAAGTGCAGCATAAGGGACTACAGAGTGGAGCGTCCTGTGGTGGACTAATCATGAATATCCGGACATTATTTGATTTTCTATACATAGTTAGGACTAAATAGTTGACTAAGCCAACTAAATCATGAACAACAAATTGCTAATATAGTTAATATTCCTGTTTTGTTATAAATAAAAGTTTCTATGTTTAAATGAGTGACTGAAAAGCCCATTCTTAACAATATAAATATTCCAGTTATGTTAAAATTAAATGTTTAGATGTTTAAAGCACTCACTGCTTGATCCTTCCCCTGATTCGGTGTCCGGGGTAAGGGCTGTGGACGGTTGGTAGGGGATCTCGGTAAGGGTGATGAAGAGCTCCTGGCTGTTGGGGAAATCAGCGGTGCAAGCGCTGTCGACTGCCTCGTCCTCCTCATCTCCTTCCTCATCTTCCCCGTCAGCTAACATTTCCGACGAGGAACCGGCCGTGGACAATATCCCATCCTCGGAGTCCACGGTCACTGGTGGGGTAGTGGTGGCGGCCGCACCTAGGATGGAATGCAGTGCCTCGTAGAAACGTGATGTGTGGGGCTGGGATCCAGAGCGTCGGTTTCCCTCTTTGGTTTTTTGGTAGCCTTGTCTCAGCTCCTTGATTTTCACGCGGCACTGCGTTGCATCCCGGCTGTATCCTCTCTCTGCCATGGCTTTAGAGATCTTCTCGTAGATCTTTGCATTCCTTCTTTTGGAGTGCAGCTCTGAAAGCACGGACTCATCGCCCCACACAGCGATGAGATCCAAGACTTCCCGATCAGTCCATGCTGGGGCCCTCTTTCTATTCTGAGATTGCACAGCCATCTCTGCTGGAGAGCTCTGCATCGTTGCCAGTGCTGCTGAGCTCTCCACGCTGTCCAAACAGAAAATGAGATTCAAACTGGCCAGACAGGAAAAGGAATTCAAATTTTCCCGGGGCTTTTCCTGTGTGGCTGGTCAGAGCATCTGAGCTCGAAGTGCTGTCCAGAGCGTCATCAGAGTGGTGCACTGTGGGATAGCTCCCGGAGCTATTACCGTCGATTTCCATCCACACCTAGCCTAATTCGATATTGCCATTTCGAATTTAGCGCTACTCCTCTCGTTTTCGAGGAGTACAGAAGTCGAATTTAAAAGAGCTCTATGTCGAACTAAATAGCTTCGTGGTGTGGACGGGTGCAGGGTTAATTCGATGTAACGGCGCTAAATTCGATATAAACTCCTAGTGTAGACCAGGCCTTAGAATCATAGAATATCAGGGTTGGAAGGGACCTCAGGAGATAATCTAGTCCAACCCCCAGCTCAAAGCAGGACCAATCCCCAGACAGATTTTTTTACCCCAGTTCCCTAAATGGCCCCCTCAAGGATTGAACTCACAACCCTAGGTTTAGCAGGCCAATGCTCAAACCACTGAGCTATTAAAAAAATATTTCGTTCTCACTTTCTGGCCATGACATTAATTCTCTGTGTGTGTGTATAAACACACACACAATATTGGAAAGTACAGCAGTGTCTATGTAGAATCTGTGTACCAGCCAGGGAGGTATGACCCCTTCGTTATTTGCAAAGAGAGCTGCAAGATATGATGTAATTTTGATTGAAAAACTTTGGGTGGGAGAGCAAACAAATGTTGTAAAAGCAAATCTTGCAAAATATTGTTCCTGTAAACTCTTACCCAAGCAGGAGACACTATCCGAAACCCAAGCAAGCCAGAGGAATATTTTTCTCCTCCATAATTGTAATAAGAAAGATGAAACACTTTCCAGACAGCTGCAAAAATTCTAGGTCAGAGTCTTTGGACTGAATAACATGCACGGTGACTCTGACAGAATCATCAGGCAGCTGATAAGGGATAACAAGTCACTCATGAGAAGAATGGCTGGTATGATGAGCAAGGCAAAGAACCTTAACCTCTGCATAGTTGGGATCCTATAAAAAATGAAGTCTGGAGAACTTCTTTCTTTGAACAGTGGGTTACTGAACAGGATATTTTTTGTTCCCATAGATTCGATTTCTCTTAAAATACTGGCCCCCAAAACCATATTCTAGAAACCAACATCCTGAAGAGGAAGAGTTATTCGGCTGGACAAGCAGTGACTGACTTGCAACCAAATTCTCATGGCTGTCAGAAAAACAGGAATCTGTTAAATTCTAGCTGCCTGCTTCTCCACTTCCATGCCCCTCGTGCAGCCCTAAATATCAGTGCAAAGTGGGTGTAAAATGGCAAATCAGAAAGGGCAATATTTTGCACCCACTTTGCACTGATACAAATAACTGTGCAAGTTGCAGGACAATGGAGAATTAAGCTCCATGTGTGCATATTTTACCCTTACTGTCTATTTTCTCCTGGAAAACTAATGGGAGGGCAAAAAAAATCATTTCTGGTAAGTCTGAATCTGATATAAGCAGTAATCCAACAAGCCAATTTTCTGATGACTTTTGCTGTACACAGTTATGGAATAAATGAAGAATATTCCTAATTCATTCTCTGCTGTGAAACTGCTACAAAAAACTTGGCAATGGTTAGACAGCAGGTGCCATGTGATGGCTGCTTTTCCTGTTATCAGTCTAATTTCATTGTTTCCCTGTGCTCCCCCTGCTTGTCTGTTTTATGCATCATTGGTCTATACTTTTACACATAGACTGCAAGCTCTTTGGGGCAGAGCCTGTCTGTTTTATGTTTGTATAGCACCTAGCACATTGGGGCTCTGGCCTCTATGCACTACAATAATGCAAATAAATAACATCAGATGTGGGCCAGAATGTCAGAGACGGGTGATCCCAAAGAGGGAGAGCGATGCTTGGAAAGACAATTCTGTGCACTTAATTGACACTGAACAGCCAGCTGATTGTTCCTAGTGCAAACACTGCCAATTCCATTCATCTATCCAGTCACATGACTCTTCTATTAAAACGGCGCAATATGTTAATTGTGAATTCCTCTTAACAGGGAAGAAGACTACTGAAGGATCTGGATTAAGAGGATTCAGCGCTATCATGAAGGACAGGGTACTGCTGTAACATTTCAGTCTCAAGTCTGGTACAATATAGTAGGCATATTTAATTGCAGTGGTTAAAGCTGAAATAACCTGTTCTGACTTCATTAGCATGGTGGAGTGTTTTTAAGCTTATTGTGTTCGTGTTTTTGAATGTTTCAACTCTTCTTGCTTATTATCACTGGGAAAAAAACCTACCTTTTACTATTTATAGTTTCACTGTTTAAGTATGCAGACCTTTAAATTACATATACTTACCTATGCAGTGGACATGAATAAATACTCCAGGCCAAATTCCGTGCTGACTTCCACCTATGCAACCCCACTAAAATCAGTGGGGTGGCACAGAGTATAAATCAAGATGGAGCATGACCCTCAGCTGTTAGAACTATGAAGTGGTAAGGCGTGGGTTTGTAATAGTGCTAAGTTTACATCACCATATAATTCATAAGTAAAGGTGTAATAATTGTAACTGCTTTTATCAGACTTTGCCAAAAGTAGCTAATGCAGTAACCCCTTTTTGAAGAGACAAAAACATGGTATTTTTTCAAAACCCTATGACTCAAATGACTTGGCTTAGTAGCTTCAGACTTTCTCCAAAGTAATTTTGGGCCTAAGATTAAGCATGAGTTACCTTGCCAAAAGTTGTCTCCCTGGGAAAATCAGGAAGAGTTAAAAATAGGGCTTAGAATGGAATGGAAAACTTAACATTATGGCTGTGACTCCATGAAAAAGGTATCAGGGTAGAGACGGACCTGGAGCACCATGCATACATAAGCCCAATAACCATATATGCTGTATTCTTCACCGAACAATGTGGATGTTCTTTTCTCTAGTGTTAATCCCAGCAAATCCTATACTGTCGCTGTAAGTAGATTCTGGCCAGAGGTGACGTCACTCCTAAATATATGGCTTTCATGGTGGTCGTTATCAGGAATCAAGCTGAAAAACTGGAGAGAACAAACTGAAACCAGGAAAGGAACAGACATGAAGTCTGGAAAAAAATGTGGAGTGTAATTAACACGTGGAATGGCACCAGTAGAATTTGCTGCAATAAACAAATGCAAAGAGGGTTGGCCACTGACAAGATACATTACTGTGTGCAAAGATTTTATAATCAGGTGAATGAATGTAGATGGGTCACATAGCCTTTTCCTGGCCACAAATGTTACATGGCTATTTACTTGGACTTTTGATAAGGGATAGCAAGTTTAAACTCACTTATCAATCAATAAAACATTTAGGTGCTGAAAAATCAAATTTTGCATAAACAGCCCTCCTTAGGAACTTCTACCACTAATATAAAGTAATGGAAATAATTGGAGTCCAAAATGTTATGCCACACCCTTCTGGGAGAAGCATGTTTTAACCCTTGCATGCCTGGTAAACTATGCTTGTCACTGTATGAGGAGGTGGAGACATTTTGGGGGGGGAGGGTTTTGTACCCTCCCTTATGGAGAATGGTACAATTGGGCCCTAAATGTAAATGTCCCAATTGGTGTGCAGTGATTTAGGAGAGGTGTGGAGGTTTAGAGGTCACTGGGTAAATTGCTAACACTAGAAAGTACACAGGGCATGGATTTAGAATAATATTCTGCATATTTTAGCTGAAATAAGTGCAATTCTAATATAGATTTTTTATAATTATAATTATGGAAAACTGAATCTTCTAGCATATTTAACTCTGCTATTTTGCACTCCGTTATACCACTGCTACAGTACAATTTGATGTCCATTTTTGTTATTTTAAAAAAAGAGGCAAATGTAATTTACTGTCAATTTTAATATCTGGGAGATACAAACAGAGGAAACATTTTATATCTGGGCAATAAATGGTTTACTAGCATGCGCGTAAAAGTGATCTTATGATCAGTAGTCAGTTGAAACAAGTTATTAAGATGAAAGGTCTTTAGGTTAAAGTTAAATGCTTAATAGGACTTCCTACTCTCTTCTTGTTACCATCAAATTCATATTTATTTTATTAGGATAATTCAAGTGTTTTCCATTCAGTGTATTATTCCTGTCTCGTCTATTTCTGCTTAGTACATTTATTCTAATTAATTCCTAGTCCCTTCCCTCCTTCTAATACAATCTTTGGGTTTGGAGAAGGCTGCAGTCTTCATCATCCAACCTTCTTTGCCTGCTATTCTCATCAAAAAGAAGTGTGATCTCATCAAGAAGGTCAAATTCCAGATCTTACCCATTCTGTTTTAGTTAATTCCCAATCCCCTCCCCCGACAAGGGATCTAAATGATACATGAGCCCTGCTAACTGGAGCCACCGTGCTAGCCTATTTCTGTCCTTTCTGGCTATTCCTTTGGCTTTTAAAAACCGGGCAGATATTATTCAAAGGAGGTTTGGAATATCCTTTATTAAGTCAGTTAGGTTCCCTTCATGAAATGTATAGAGCTGCACTAGTCAGTGGAAATTCATGTTGGTGCTGGCAGAAGGCTGCAGCTCATCAAGATTAGTGGATGATGCATTTAAACAGGACAGGAAGGAAGGCAGGGGGAGGGAAAGCCCTTATTGCTTGATAAGTATCAGAATGTGACTAAGACTGGATGGCTTCAGGACATCTTATTTCACTTGTCTTGGAGAACAGCTCCAGGAACATACAGAGCCAGGCTTATATTGTCTGAAGTTTCAATTTTCGTGATTAATATTTCTTCTAGAATAAATGTATCCAGCACCACACTGGAGACGTTAGGCACATGGGAATTCTTCCCTTTATCAAATCATTTAATGGACTTATGCTGCAAGATTGTCCTTTAGTGAGGTTACACAATCATGCTGGGCACAACAGTGTTTATACAAGAGCCAGGATATGGAGCTTAATCACAACTCAGGCCTAGCACAATCCCACCACACAGTCCCCTGCCACTTGCGCTAACAGAGTCGCTGATAGCAATTGTAGGTTGTCACCCTCTATGTGGACCAGCACTAAAGGGGGATGAGACATTCACTTTTCCAGTGAGTTCCATTTGCTGACAGCAGAGGAATGGTGAGATTAATGAATCTTGGGTTCCATTCCCTGCTCTGGAAGAAAAGTGTCCTTTAATGGGCATAGACCCTTCTGACCTTAGCCCAAATTTAACCCCTTAGGCCCATCCCCTCCAATATGTTGCAGTCCCAGTTCTGTCTCTTCCCTATCTCTGACTCCTTGTCCCAGTCCCGTTCTCCTTACCTAGGCTGTCCCAGTCTGCACTCCTCAGGTGTTTCATTCCAGTCTCATTGCTCAGTCAGTCCCAGTCCCAGTCCCACCTTCCCCCTCCCAGTTCCTCACCTGATCTGTCGTCTCTCCACTACTAGCCTCCAGTCACCACCTCTGCCCACTGATTGTTCCCTATCCCCACTTTCTCCCAGTCCCACTTTCCTTCTCCAGGCTCCTCCTCCAATCTGTCTTTCTCCCCAGCCTCTTCTCAGCTCCTTGTCCCAGTATCTTTACCCAGCCAATGCCAACTCTTCCTCCACACTGTGGCTTTTCACCAGATTTGTCTCCCCTTCCTCAAACTCCTTCACCACATCCCACTGGTCTCCAGTCCCAGTCTCCTTGCCCAATCTTAGTCTTCCCCATCCCACCAATTGGCTACAGTCCCTCCCTCATTTCCCTTCCTGGCTCCCAGGCTTGTTACCCAACCAATCCTACTCTTCTCTGCCTCTCCCTAGCCCCTAACCTTATTGCACAGTCAGTCCCATTTTCCCACCCCCTACCAGCCTCCAGTCCCAGGCCCCACTTACCAGAATCCTTGTCCCACTTTATTCCCCACAATTTCCAGTATGGATCTTGCCCCCTCTTCATTTGAATCAGCAGCTTCCACCTCCATGCTGCCTGGGACTAGTGGGGTGGGGGGAGGGTGAGAGGGTAGGATCATTGAAAACACAAGAGAGACAGGATCCCAGTCAGTTCTAGTGCCTGTTCCTGCCACAGTCTGTAGCAGCCCAGACTGTAATTGCAGAGAAAGTCCTCCACCAGGCAGCAGCATGCCTGATGTTGATGGGCTCTTTTTAGATTTTAGCTGTGAAGATCTAGCAAGCCTCTACTGAGCATGTGCAAACTGCAAGTTTTCAAAGTCTTATAATGTGGGCAAATTTTCACAGGAACAGCGAAAGGAACCTGAGGCAAAGGCCACCCCCTTTGCCAAATTTCAAGCCTCTACTCCAAAGAATGGGGGTGCTGGAGCTTCACAAAGAAAACATCACCAGACTTATTTAACATTGGCAAATCAACATATTTTCCCTAGCCTCGTTCTCAGAAATGGGTGAATTGTTTTTCAAACACAATTGAGCCTGAGACAGACACCTGGCTTGGAAAATTTCAACTCACAACGGTAATATTTTGCAAAGTTATAAGCTGCTGAAAACAGGGACTTATCATGGAAAGTGTAGGCAACCTTAACACATATTACCAGCCCTGCCTATAACACGTGTGTGTCTGTACATATGCATACACACACAAAATGTAAAATATCATGTCTTCAAAATTAAAGTACATTCCATTTTTCTATACTGTCCTTCTCCTAAATTTTGTACTGGCTGGTACAGGGCCGGCTCCATCATTTCTGCCACCCCAAGCAAAAAAAAAAAAAAAATAGCCGCGATCGCAATCGCGACCGGCGGCGGCAATTGGGGGGGGAAAAAAAGCCACGATCGGCGGCGGCAGTTCAGCGGCAGGTCCTTCGCTCCTACAGAGAGTGAGGGACCTGCCGCCCCCGGATTGCCGCAGGTGCCGCCCCTCTCCCTTGGCCGCCCCAAGCACCTGCTTGTTAAGCTGGTGCCTGGAGCCGGCCCTGGGCTGGTAAACGTAGGTGGTCTAAGGGTTCAGAATATTCTAGAAAGGGATGTGTAATGTGATACTTTGGAAAGTGTAGATAAATACAGTTGCTTAACAAAATACTTTGGTTTTTAAACTAAGAAATGTTTTTCTCCTTTCAGTATACAAGGACTTGCATATATCATTCTAATACAAGTGAGAGCTTCTGACAGCTGTTTGCGAGTGCTCAAAATTCTTTCAAACAAGCCCCTTCAAGCTTAGCTCACTGCTCTCCATAACCATTAGCTACTGCTGCCATACATCACTCACCACTGACTAATCAGCCAATTGAAATTAGTGCAAAGGAGCTGCAGACAGTAATAAGTTTTAGAAGAACAATAACACTAGGAACGTCACTAAAGGACAATCTTGCAGCATAACATCCATTAACGTAACTGAAGTCAGTGGGGATTCTGCCTGTGTAAGGTCTGAAGGCATGCAGTCATCACATGGAATATTACTGTATTGGAATGATTAAGTATGGGACAGAGCAAGGTAAAACTCCTGGCTGTTGTGTGGTGCATTGCATTCATCCTGGACAGGCCAGTACTGAAATACTGTAATAAGACATTCTGTAGCTTATTAGAACACAGAGGGCCTACAAACTGGGGAAAGGTGTGGATGTGAGTTGAGCTATGCCTGCCTTTGATAACCAAACCAAATAAAACCTGCTTGAATTCATGCCAGATTCTGGTAAATCAGATTCCAAATTCTAAGTTCTGGCCACCCACTTTCTCTCCGGGGGTTCACAGCTGTGTGTAACAGAGACTTGCCCTCATCTATCTTTAAAGAGAAGTGCTGTGACCTGCAAAAAAACCTTCTGAGGTCTTTGCAATGAATTACTGGCTGTCCCCTGAGTTTTTTCAGGGGAAAGTTGGCTTGCCAGCTGCCCAATATGTTGTATTCAGAGGAAGGTTGTAGCCAAGTTAGCCCTGCTCCCCACCACCAAAATCAACCTGGAAATCTTCCCCAGTAGAACGTGCAGCATGCTCCAGATGTTAATAAGGGCAGTACAGCAACATCAGCAGGAGCTTTTCCCTCCCCTACTGCTGCTGAATCAGGAAACAGAAACCCTTGCTCTCCAAAGGGTTTTTCCAAGAGAAATGAGAAGGGGAGGAAACCAACCTTGCCAGTTCCATGAAGACATAAGATGAGAACAAACCAAATGGCAGTAGAGCTGGGCAGGAAACATTTTCCTGTCTCATGGAAATTTTGGTTTAAAAAATTGTCCCAGTTTGCTTGGGATGAAACTGAAACCTTTCAAAGGTTTTTACAGAGAGCCCATGGGTCTCCCACATGCCAGGTGGCTGCTCTAAGCACTAGGATATAGTCTCTCCTTCGCCCAGTAATATTTAATTATTTATACAAAATAGAACAACTTCAATAAGGAAGAAAGAGAGAACTCCACCCAGAATAGCCAATAGCCAGGTGTTTGGGGCTCTCACCTGGGATATGGGAGACCAGGTCCACATCAATGGTCTGAATCAGGCAAGGCAGAGAGTTGAACCTGGCTTTCCCACATCCTCGGTGAGTGCCCTAACCACTGTGCTATTCTGGGATGAGACTATCTGTCTCTATCTGGTTTTGACCACTATTTCCATCCTGGACTTCAGAAATCTTTTCCGATTTCAATTTCATTCCCATGAAATGTTTAGTTGAAAAACAGCTGTGTCTAAAAATTTCCAACAAGTTCTGGGTGTGTGTGTGTGTGTGTGTGTGTGTTTATATTTCATGCCTTGGTGTAAATCCTCTCCTCAAGATGTTAAACATTTCTTGAGGAGGCAGGAACAGATTCTTGGATTATGATTATTTTTTATGGAAACCATGTGAAACAATGATTTTTGATTGACTTTTTTGCTCAGAGTTATTTAGAATCATTTGACCCCAAAACTCAAAGCATGAACTGAAACAGAAGAAAACAGTTCATCATAACCCTAGCCAGCCAACTTTTCACTCAGTGAAATCTGTTACAGTTCCTAGCTGGGGAGCCTGGATCTTATTTCAAGGTGTAGAGACTTGTGCTTTCAGATCCAGAAGTCTGCAGTTCAATCCCTGACATCAGCTAAGATGGCACTCGTTGCAGGATCTGCTGGTGTCACCTTGTATTCCCCAGCCTTTATTGCCCTCTGTGTGCCACCTGAAGTTATGGTGTAGGAAAGAATCTGGCCCTCCTTTAGCATATATACTGAGGGGTAGAAGTTTGGAAATGGAAAACCAACAGCACATGCTTTGATGTGCCTATTTTATAACATCTGGATCCAAACTTCCCCAGACGTTTAGGAGAAGGGAGCTTGATTCCCATCCATCTCTCTACAAAGAAACAAAACAATTTTTATTTATAAACTGCTGTAAAAATATTCTAGAAAGTCCTAACATTTTCAGAACCAATACCAGACTGAGTGTTTGGGGATATCTCATGCTAACATGCTGCCTGTACATTTTATTCCCTTTATGTACTATGAGCCACCAGAAGCTGAGACACATTTATAGGGCTGCTTGTACAGCCATTTTTAAGGGTCCATTAGTGTTTCCATTATAAACTGATTAATAACAGCCATAAAAAAATCTACTCCACCCCTAAAGTTTAGGATACAAAGTGTCATCCCAGGATCAATGGTTTAATTTTACAAATTAATAAAAATAATCTGTATGGCTGTTTTAAGGATATAGTAATGCAGATTATATTTCTTAAAACGCCACCAGCGTTGGAAGTCTTAATATGCTGTAGGATCTGAAACAAACTTCAGTTTCAGAAAGAAAAAGAAAAAAAGAACAAAACCAGACAAGAGTGAAGGATCCATTAAGGCAGCGATGTCTCGTCCCGATAAGAACAGCTAAAGCTACTGTAATAAACGTGCAACTCTTTTGCAATGTAAACATTTCCCTTTCCCGGGGGACTGAATTTTTCTTTCTTGTTCATAAAACTTACTGCTTCTGTGGGACTTTATTTGTTACTGAAACGTTTCAATGGGGATAAATGCCATTACTCTAAAGCAGCAGTTCTCAAATGTGGGTCAGGACACCAAAGTGGGTCGCAACTCTGTTTTAATGGGGTCGCCAGACTTGCTGGTGCCTGGGACTGAAGCCAAAGCCTGAGCCCACACCCACCCAAGGCCAAAGCTGAAGCCCGAGGACTTCAGTCCTGGACCGCAGGGCACAGGCTTCGGCTTCAGGCCGGGACTCAGATTACTGGCCCCCTGCCTGGGGCTGAAGCCCTTGGATTTGCCCCGCCCCCCCTCACAGGGGATGCGGCTCAGGCTTTGGCTTTGACCCCTCCCCTCGCCGGGGCAGCAGGGCTCGGGTGGGCTCAGGCTTTGGTCCCCCATCCTGGGGTCATGTAGTAATTTTTGATGTCCGCAGGGGGTCGCGATGCAATGAAGTTTGAGAACTGCTGCTCTAAGGAATGAACATTTGTGGAGTGGAGGTTCTACATTTTTGGAGGAGGATTTATTGTTATTTATTATTATGAAAATTAACTTGAGCTCAGGAAAGTAAAATTGGGAAAGTCGATTACATTCCTTTTTTCCTAGAGGACATATTTCTAATGTAGGGTTGCATCCAAAGTCCATTGAATTCAATGGAATTGACCTATTGGCTACACTGGGCTGTGTATCAGACCCATCTTATTCAGTTTCATGATGTGTGCCATAGTTACTGGAGGAAATTAACCTGGAGAAAAATCTTTACCAGAGTCTCTCCAACTCTTATAAGACAAGGGCAGTAAATATTTAAAATGAAAGCCACGACAGTCCAAAATCTCGGGGAAAAAATGTATTATTCATAAAAGCAATTTGCATATTCTCTGAAAAAAATCAGTTCTTTCTTTGCAGGGCAAAGAAGAAAAGTTTCAGTTAGTCTGTCACAGGGTAGCTGGCCCCTAAAGGGGTCAGGCACCCAGTCTATTATGAAAGGCTCTGCTAATGTGTCTGGTTACTGTATTTTAATATATTGCAACAACAGGAAATGAGCGAGAGCTAGGACACTGGAGATGAAGACTTGTTTGCATGTCTGTTTGGCCTTTGCTTAAATAAACTAATCTCTGAAGGGGCACCATTCACAATATATAAGCCTCATTGAACTTACTGGTAGCCAAAAAGGGGAATCTGCGGCAAGGACACACCTACCGCTCCACACTGTGCCACCAGGAGGTGTGCATGGTGACGCCAATGCTGAAACAAGGGGGCACTCTAGAGGTGAGCATGCATGCCGTAACAGTCTGTCTTCCTTCTAATGCTAGTTTAGTATGATCATCTCCTAGAGCACCTCAGAGCATCTGTCATTTGACAAAATATTATCTCTGCAATTATAGTTTGCAGCAAAATATGTGAATATATGGGTGTTCCTGAACTTATTGGTTCTGCACAGTACTTAGAAAAATAATCGGCTAAATAGAAACTAAAAGAAACCAGTAATCAGCAACATACTTCATTTTTTCTTTTTTCCTTCATTTGGGACCTGATCCAAAACCCACTGAAGTCAATTAGACTCTTTCCATCACACTCTTACATTGGTCTTTACATATATGCAGTAGTGGCCATGAAGAGTTTACTCTCTCAGACAAATTAGACCAAACCAAAGTTAAAACATAGGACAAAACATTCAGTTATGGGAGGTTCTGAAGAGATTATAGGTGAAGGGAGCAAGGTGGGAAGGATTTCTAGAAGAAATGAGTTCTAAGGAGGAGAGAGAGAGTGGTTAGCTAACAAGAAACCGGAAGTTAAAGTTCCAGGTATTGGTGACACCATGATAGAAACATGACGCTGAAATTGGAAGGCCTGACTCTGAGAACTATTGAGAACCCTCAAATCCAATTGATTTCAACATCTCTCAGGATGAAGCCAAAAAGGTGCAGTTAGGAGGAGAGACGGGAGAGAGCGGTGGAGAAGGTAGAGCCAAGATCAGAACTTTAGGTATGGGCAAGATCATGTAGGATCTTGAGGATGGGGATGAAGAAACTGAATTTGATGCAGTAAAAGACAAAAACCCAGTGAAGAGCCTCAAAGAGTGAGGAGGAAGGAATGTGGCGTGAGCAGAATGAGAGGAAGATGATGTTAGTGGCAAAGTTTTGGATAGTCTGTAGGAGAAGATCGTCCCTTAAAGAGATAAACAGTGGTTCTTGGAAAGGTAAAACTAATGTTTTTTCACTTGTTCTAATTCAGTGCTTACATAGTATGTGGGAATGAAAACTGAGTAGCCCTCAGTTTTATAGATAAGGGCTGGAACTTCCTATGTATGCAGATTGTCAATATTGACTGCATCAGCTCTTCGGCAGTACAATCAGTCTCTTTGTTCTTTTAGCAGAAAATTCTAATTGGCCTAAATTAATTGGGTGGTTTTGTTTTTGTTGAAATGGACTAAAAATGCATCAGGCATTATACTGAAACCATCATTTTTGCTTTAGAATCAGAGAGATTTAAATTATGATGTGCAAAATACAAGCTTTCCAAAACTAAGGGACTTGTGTGTCTGTCTGTGTGCTGAGTATTTATATTTGTGAATTTGATTTCTATCAGTGCAACTGAGATAAGAATCTGGGCATATGGTAGAAAGTGTAACTCTGCTGAGATTTTTAAAGTAGTCCATAGAATGGAGAGTGCTGCAGTTATAGGAGAATGTACTCTGCAGTGAACGTTGCAACAAACTTTTACATGAGAGATCACTCTTGAAAAGTTTCACTCTCTCTCCACTGCTGCTTCCTCAAACACTCCCTCCATGATTTCTTCTTTTCTTTCCAGTCAGATTCTCAAACATGTTGGCACACTTGATTCAAATCATCTGTGGTTTGTCCATTTAATACACAGAGCCTCCAAGAGACTGAATTTTCATGCTTCAGTGAATTTAACGGCAAATGGATTCCTGACAAGATGGCAACTCATCTACACTGTACTAACATTGGTGAGGTCAGTCAAAGCACTTTTAAAATAGACGCATTACTCACTTTTATTCTTTTCCATTGCAAAACTTTTCAGCAAATGTCTGGCATTTCCCTATGCTTTGGAATGGAAATAGTACTCACTGAAAAGCCAAGAGAATTGCACAAAGATAGGTGCTTGGAACAGGGGCTGCCCAAAGCCACATCTCGATGTTTATTTTCATTTTTAACTCCACTGTTCTAACTCCATCTGAACCCTTACTTAGTGTGATTGGCTTCCGTCCAGAGCTAGCATGTTAAACAGGAGTATCTCCCATTGATTTTTGGGCCCAATTCAGAAGATGCAACTTGCCGGTTAGAGGTTTGATCATCCTGGAAGATGCATGCAGGTGTTAATGGATTAGAAAATGATTGTAAACTTGTGTAACTTACATACTGCAGTGGATGTAGACTGCTATAGGTTGTACCCTGCTGCTAGTTAGTTTTCTTTCTATACCACCCTCTTTTCTCTCCTTTGGCATGTAAATAAGAGGGAATCCAATTTACCCCTGACATGTAACTTGCATTATGTATAACACAGCTAAATTCAGCCCATCATTTCTCTTCCCTACCTTTTCACCATCAACCAAGCCTGGGAAGAGCAGTAATTCAACATCATCTTTCTCTGTAACCAAAATTGAAGGACCTGGGGAATTAGGCCCCTTCCCACCACATCATGTGCTTTCGAGTTAAGCAAACCCTGGGGCCTAAAAACTCTCATAAAAGTAATAGGGCCAAATTTATCCATGGAATACACCCATTGAAGACAGTGGAGTGACAGGCATAATGGATTTGCCCATTTTCTGCAATAGAAAAGAAAGTGCTGATTAAGGGTAGTCGACCTAGGAAATTTAGCAGGTGGTTTAACAGTTTGTGTTCTTTATTTATTATTGTTATATGCATTTATGAAATGAAGATATGCATATCTTGAGAGGTGATGCATATTTTACACATTATACTGCATATCAGTGCAGCAGTCTATTTATTTAGTTATTTATTAAGGCCCAAAGTAGATCCTGCATGTTCCAGGGAATGCAGGGAAACTGTAATATATAAGGAGTAATCCCTTCTCTTTAATGAATGAACAGTTTTGCAGAATATATTAACATATATATTATATGGTATCTTCTTTCTGTTTCAGAAAACAATTAACAGTTTTTGGTCAAAAATTTTAATGACTTTTTTAGGAATTTTTATTTTTCAAAAAGGAAACAAAAGTGTTTGGAATTGTCTGGGTTTCCCCCCTTTTTCTGGTCAATTGGAAACAAAAGTGAAAAGGGTGAGGGGGGCCAAGAAAAGGAAGTGGGATTTTCCCCCGCAATTCTGAATTTAAAAAAAATATTTTTTTCTTGAAACTTTTTATCAAAATCCCTGCAAACTTTTTTTTTGCATTTAAAAAAAGTTTTAATGCCAATTTCAACCAGCTCTGATTAAAAAACCCTTAAATCTCATCTGGCCTGTTCAGTCTAAGTAAGAAACACAAATATGTAGATGATCATAGTAAATAAGAAAAAAAGGTATGGAAGGGAAATAAATATTTATATTTCAGGGCATGAGCCAACACTATCATCTAAAAATATGGATGATTAAAAGTTAACTTAGATTAACACAGGACAGAGGGGGAAGGAGCAATACAGTTTAACTTCCTCGCTAGCCACTGGCAGCAAATAAAGGAAAAGAGAGAGGTTTCTTCTGTGGAAAGGAGATTAAGGAAGAGAATAACTCACTATGGTTGATTTTGGATTCTTAGGCTAGTTTCCAAAATAAAAATCTGCTTAATCTCCCCTTTGATTAATCTCTGGACATTTTGCTACCATCAGTGTTTCTTTCCCAGACCACATCCCTGTTTGCCAGAGAGGTTCCTTATGCACGGATGGAGCATTACAAAATCTTACAAGTTTGCTTAATTTTTGTCATTTAAAACAAGTCCATGAGAACTCCCATAATGTGTTGGCTTGTAGGGATGCAGAAGATGTCCTGCAATTTATGGCAAATCAATGGATTGAAATTGTGGGTGGTCATGCAATGAGAAGTAAACACAGTCCAGTTTTGAAACTTGTTATGCCATTGCAATGTTGTGTTTGTAGAAGCAGCCTGAGAAAAGATAAACAATCCGGAGATACAGAGGGGAAAAATCCCTTCTGTTAGGCCACATAAGACTAAATCAAGTCCTAGCAGGTACTTTTGTTCATAATATTTACTTAGCAAATTATAAAGCTATAGACCAACATTCCATTTTAAAAAGTGGTTTTAGTTTAAAAGGAAATGCTGAAGAGCAACATCATGCCATGATGGAGACTAGTGAAGTCTTAACAATTTCTACTTGTGGAACTCCTTACCTGAGGAGGTTGTGAAGGCTAGGACTATAACAATGTTTAAAAGGGGACTGGATAAATTCATGGTGGCTAAGTCCATAAATGGCTATTAGCCAGGATGGGTAAGAATGGTGTCCCTAGCCTCTGTTCGTCAGAGGATGGAGATGGATGGCAGGAGAGAGATCACTTGATCATTGCCTGTTAGGTTCACTCCCTCTGGGGCACCTGGCATTGGCCACTGTCGGTAGACAGATACTGGGCTAGATGGACCTTTGGTCTGACCCAGTACGGCCTTTCTTATGTTCTTATATTTCCTCTATTTTGCTCTTCAAGAATGAAGAATATGGTTCACTTGTCAAAGGCTCTTCCTTAATCTGTTATAAAAGTAAATGGTATAAATTGTTGCCTATTAGGTTAAGGGACCACAAAAGTTATGAGCAGGGGCGGCTCTAGGCACCAGCAAAGCAAGCAGGTGCTTGGGGCAGCCCATTTACAGGGGTGGTAGCCGGCAGGGATCCAGCCAGGGAGCTGAGAACCAACAGGGGGCCCTGGGAGCTGTAGTTCCTTGGTTAGCTCCCTGCCTATAGAGCCAGCCCTGGAGCAGGGAAAGAACTACATTTCCCAGCATCCCCTTGGCCGTTATCAACAGGAAAGGGAGGGGGAGGGAGTATGGTAGCTGAAACATGCTGCAGCTTGCTGTGAATGGAGAGCTCACTGCTAGAGCAGGGTGGCACTGTGAACGGGGAACAAGTATGCCCAAGGAGTAGAAGGCTTTGGCCCAGATATCCCCTTCAGAAGACATCCCCAGACTGGATTAGGGATACTGGTGTGACCTCACCTTGCAGCCCCCAAAGAAAGAATTGGGTGGACTAAATGGACAGTGCCCCTCTCTATCTGAAGCCTAGCAAGGGAGGTACGTGGATCCCACTAGAATTTAAAATGAAAAGTAAGGGAGGGGAGGCTCTACTGGACCTGGGCAGCTTTAGATACAGTACCAGGCACGTAGGAGGATTTCCACTTCTGAGCCATGGAAGCAGAAATTGACTTTTCCTTTCCAGATTTAGCTAATATTCAGAAAGGGAATCTAGCATCTGCCTTCCAGATTTGAACACCTCAAAATTCAGGAGTGCTTAAGCTCAATTTGGGCAGCTGTTACTTCATTTCTCCCAAATCAAATATACTGATCCACTGTAACTTGCTGTAGAAAAAGTAGGATAAAATTGAGCAAGAAATGCTTCCCAGTGGTTATTAGGACTGGAATTGCTATTTTCAGCAGCCATTGCCTTTTTTTTTTTTTTTTTTTTAGTTTTATTTGTTTAAAAGGAAGACAGTGATATTGCATTGGCAAATTCCCCATAGAAACAAAGAGTGGAACAAAAGAATAATAAAGGCACCTCAACTTTTCCTCATTTATGGAGGACAGTCTTATAATAGGCATCCAGATATCCTCCAATCACACAATCTGAAAATTGTTCCACTTTACTGCAGTTCTGTAACCATATGGGAACCAATCCTGTCTGTGTTCTGTGCACATACAAAATTCCTGCTGAATGACCTGCCGTGGGAGCAAGTTACCAGTGACCCAGGGCTGGGGCGGAAGGAGGGTGCCGGGGGGGCGGAGAGCCCAGGGCTGGGGCGGCAGGGGATGCGGGTGGAGGGGGCAGAGCCCAGGTCTGAGGAGGCAGGGTGTGTGTGGGTGGGGGGCACTGGTGAGGGTGAAGGGGGGGAGCCCAGGGCTGGGGCGGCATGGGGTGAGGTGGGGGAGCCCAGGGCTGGGGTGGGGGCAGCCAAAAATTTTTTTTGCTTGGGGCGGCAAAAAACCTAGAGCCGGCCCTGGTTATGAGTGTGGCTGAGAACTTACTTAGGAGTCCATGTGCTGCCTTTAGCTTAAGGCTGCACTATGGGCACCTATGTCCTAGCCTTTCACTTTATTAAGGCTTAGGTTCAAATTAGAGTTCAAGTGAAAATGAGTTGGTGTTTCATTCTAGCTGCTGATGGGCATTAATACACAGCAGAAGTCATTGACACAAATGTAGCACAGCTGGCTATCTCTGCTCAGGAAAAGCCCAGGGTTTGGACAGCAGCAATACAGTAGCATAAAGCTAAAGTAAATTGTAGGGCTGTCCATGAAATGAAAGAGAGAGATTTTTTCACGTTTTACATTTTAAGCTTTTCATTGAAATTTCATTTTCAGTCCAAATATAGTAAATTGGCAGAGCATGGGGAAATTTGCACAATATGTCTCTGCAGTACAGGCCCCAATTCTGGTCCTTTTAAAACTACTGGCAATGTGTCTTTGAATAAACTGGGACCAGGATTTCTCTCTTTAGTTGACCCTAGTGTGTGCTATTAATCCTTCACTTACATAAGCGCCTGGTCACTTACATGCTTGATCAAGGACAAAATAATAAACTAAGGGTAAAGAAACTCCTTTCCAGTTTTTACATCAAAGCGTCATCTGTGGTTCTGTTCTGATAAATAAGTGGGTAAAACATCATCATACAATTCTGCATTTGCCATCTGGTGATGATTTACAAGTCAAGCGTGTTCAGTTTACAAGTAAAAAGATTATTTTTTGACTGTCAGACCAAAAACCTGTACTTAGGTTCTGAGAGTCAAGCTCAGATTTTTCCACCTCATATACATCTCCAGTAACAAAGGTCAGGCCACCGTGAGCCTTCAAAATGCTCTCTTCCCCTTGCAGCTAATCCAGTTTTTGAGATCGTTCAGGGTGAGGTTTGGGATTTTTTAATTTTGTGTTCCTCTCAGTGCTGAGTATGTGATCAGGGTTTATTGTATATGGTTAAGCCTATGTGACACTGATATGGTTTATTGTTTTTGTTCAACATAAACCACAGAGCAAAAGCAATCTGCTCTTTCAGAAATTCCTCTTTTTTTTTTGTCCAGAAGCTGTTGTACATAAAAATTGTTTATTACCTGATTCACTTTATTTTGCTTGCATTGGTTTTCCCATTGTGGCAACAGAGTGACCTTTTCATTCAGACCCTTAGTTATCTAAGCTAGCATCAATCTCAGGAAAAAACATCGCTCTGTATGTCTTTGAAAATAAATGCACACAATTAAAGTGTTTTTTTGGCTGGGGCAATGATTCAACTAGTTTAAAATTGTTTGTCTTATGAAAGACTTCATAGGTTTTAACAAAACTTGGTTTATGCTACAGAATACATCATCAGTCTGATTGTGCAACCCTTTTTCACAATGTTGAGCACTCACCAATTACTTACATGAGTAATGCTAGCCATTGCCCTTTGTGTGTTTTAAGTATTTTGGTGTTGTGTGCAGCGCTAACAGGCAGGAAATTCCATAACTCACTAAAATTGGCTATAGAAGGCATTTTGTTGTTACATCTGTTCCAATATCCAGCACTTACAATATTTGCAGGGGTAGCTCTGAGTGAATGAGTTCAGACGTATGTTGCTGAGTGTAGGGACACTGTCTCCAGGACAGATATATCCAAATGGATTTGATTGATAGCCATTGTGGATGTGAACCTTCTTAATTTTACTCTGTTGTTGATTTCTGTGATTGATTTTGGTAACCATATACTGTAATCCCCACAGCATCAATAAGAGAGTGATTGCAGAGCTGCCAGGCCGGCACAATGACATCAGCATTTGAGATAGAATTCATAACCGTGATGTCCATGCACATTTGCAACTGATTAACTTCATTTGTTGTAAATTATCTGTCCTAGAGTCTGGACTGCGTCCTCATTTCTTTGTCTGATATGCTCATACAGTCTAATATCTTCCACTGGCAATATCATCTGCCACTAACTGCACTATGAATAATAGCAATCTTTCACATCTGAGATGATTACTGTGGTATAGGCAATCTGCAGTGTCTTGGGTCTCCAGAGGAGTGTAAACAACATTTGAGTAAACATTGCCTCTTCCTACTCTGCAACATCTGCTGCTCACGTTGCACATTTGTGCTGATTCGATGGGATGATAGGGAGCGGGATATACTTTACTGTTTCAGAAATGTTTTTTGGAGCATCTTCCTCATTTTTCTGAGCTTCAGCTGCCCCTGTTGGCACAAGGGAATGATAATGACACATCCTTATGCCCTCTGGATGTGTTTGTTGTTTGGACATATGACTTTTGTGGCTCGTGGATGGAGGTACAGAAAAGCTTTTAAATAAAATCAGTAAACATGAAAATGTTGAGAACTATTCATATGATCTTATAATACATGCTGATGTCACGTTGGGCAGCAGAATCTGTCCTAAAATCACTTTTCAGCTGTCATAGTTGCACTGAACAAATTGTCAGTTGAAGACAAAGGGGCCAAATCCTCTAGTCAATATTCAGTTCGTACTCAGACTTTACTTAGAAAAACCTGCAATTGGCTTCAAGGAGAGTTTTACCTGAATAAAGTTTGAGTAAAAACTAAAAAGGACCTTGGGATAAGGGCCCTTTGTCTTCTGCAGAGCTGAAGTTAAATAAAGCTCTGTGCCATAATTTGAAAAGTGCAGGTACAACAGCTGAAAAGTGAGTGAAAGACAAATCTGCTGTCCTACATGATAACAGCACCTTATAACATAACTCTAACAGGATCTATTAACTTTTGTGAAGGTGTCTCCAGTGTACCTGGTAGATGTCAAGTATTCACTCTGCAAAAATCCTGCTGTAAAATGCACACTAAATTCTGCCTGGCTTGTTCCCTCCTGGTTTTGCTGTTGTTTTCATCTTCCCACATATTATTATAAGCTTTTGGCAAAAGCAACACAATCAAAACAATTCTCCACCCAATCTAGTTCATGTTTTTGAGGCAATAAAGGGAAAGAACATTTCTGTTTTCATAATGATAATGAATGCTTCGCTATGCAATGTAATGCATTTAACTCTACTTCCGTACATCAGCACTGGTAACACTAAGCCTAAACAGTGTAAATTGTTTAACTTAACAGCATTATTAATGTATCTGAAATGAAGTGTAGCCATGCCTGGGTAAATGGGGAAAATAATCTGTAATCTTTTGAACCCCTTGAAAACCAGGAATGGTTTTCCAGTCTTTTCCATAAAACTTATAATAGACGTGGTTTTTCTTTGCTTAAATGTGCAGTTTGACTTGCTGGGAGAAGGTAATGTACACGAAATCTGAAATACAGCTGTGTTGTGTCCTAATGAATAACGTCTGCTGGGTGAGACACTGAGTCAAGGGCTTAGTTTGCTGCAGAAGGAAAATATTTGTGAGTTGCTGGAAAAGCTGAAGGCTTACATCTGCGTCCCTCCATTTCACATGCTGCATGCTAGGAATGGTGCAAATTGTTGATTTGGCACGGAACACTAAAGACACGGCTCAGCAATCTGAGGATAAGATCATTTTCTGTGTGACATGTTTTTGAAAAGCAAATGCTAAACATTTGAGGACTTTGTAATGTTTATGATCTGTTTTGTTTTCTTGTATTTTGTATTCTATATCAGCTGTGGCATTAACACACAGTCTGGGATCTCATAAGCAAAGAATTGCTAGCTCAATGCTCATCTCCATCCAAGATAGATAACCGATCAGCAGAGTAGGATGTAAAATAGATTATCCTAGTATGGTCTAAATTTTTACGTATATACATGTAGCGTTAAACCCCCTGAAGCATCCTGAACACCTACCAGTCTGGACCATTCCAGGAAATGAAATAAATTAAGGCTTATATAAAAGCTTTGAGAGATTTGTCCTTTTCTATATGAAGTCTGCTCCAGGAGAAAATAGTCTGTTATGTACAACAGCTTCTGGACCAAAAAAAAAAAAAAGAGGAATTTCTGAAAGAGCAGATTGCTTTTGTCAAGCCATTGTCAAGCTTCAGTGAAAATTAAACCCAGGATGTGAGCAAATCTTAGTCCTAAGCATGACACTGGAATTCCCTTAGTTTACAAGTTCCAGTTTCATAGGTAATTTGGAGATATGTTAAAGAGATCCTTACGTATCCTAGGATAATAGCATATTTATTTATAATCAGCTAATTAACTCAGCCTACTTCACTTTCTGCAATGCATATAACTAGTCTACTACTATAAGTACCACTTTCTTCCACTGCACAGAACCACAGTTGAAATACAAGAGCAATGAAGTGGTACATGGAAACGCAGAAATGCTTGAAGATCATGCTCAGCCATGTCAGAGTATGATGCAATTAATTGTCCAGTGCTCGAATTAAAACATTTTATGTGAAACACATCTGCTTATTAATCATGGACAGTCTATAATACTTAAAGACAATGGAACAAATGATCTGATCTGCAAGGCTGCTTTGTGCAGCTATGATAATATAAAACTGCCATAAGCCAGGCTTAACTGTCCAAGTGGAAAGCTTCCACTGCTGGTACCCAGAGAAATCCTTTGGAACCATAAGGCTATCATGGAGGGTTATATGATGCTACTCTCCTGGTATCCACCTCCCGCTTGGCACAGAGGTTGTTGTGTGGGAAAACAGGGCATGGTTAGAGGCCCAATCCCCAGCTTCTCTATATTTCATGCCAATGACCAAGTGTGGGCCCAACAATCACCAGATCGGGGGACATAAAGCCATTTTTGGACTACCCCTCAACCCACCAGCCTCTTGTAAAGCAAAGCATCTGGGCCATGTATCCCAATATTAGACATCTAAAATCCCTACTTAGAAGGGACACTAAAATTAAAATGTCCCGATTTTCAAAGATGCTAAGCCACTGCAGCTCCCACTGACTGGAGACCCCATTCAAGTCACTAATTTTGGTGCCTAACTTTGGTGACAATGTAACCTAACTTAAGAATGGTTCACTCTTTTACAGTATTCAGACATGAGCATTCTGGGAAATGACGTTCTTTATAAGCCACTGAGTCTGGGTGTAAGCCTGATCCCATTGAAGTCACCAGAAATTTGACATCACTGGAAGCAGGAGCAGGTCTTTGAGTAATTAATGTCCCTTTACATCTAAAAGTAACCTTAAAATTAGTTGTTGAACTGAAAAATATTTTAGTTGTTTTTAATGTTACACATAAAGTGTGCAAAGAATATATGAACTGCACTGTAAAGTGACATGGAGTTAGGCTGTAATGACATTTTAAATAACTCAAGCCATTGTTTAAAATAAACACTCAAAAATGTAGCATGTTCTGTGTGTCAGACAGGCATTTCTAAAATTAAATTCCATCAATAGCCAAACATCAGTATGGGACAGTCTAGGCACAGTTTTTTTCCGTACATTTAAGGGTTTTTTTTTTTTTAAAGGAACATTGATGAAATGTGCAGAGATGGAAGTGTAAATATTTTAAAAATAACACCAGCATCCTAAATATAATACTTAATTTACTATAGGACTCTAGAAATTAGATGGATTTTTAGAAGCTATTTCATCTCCTTGGATCAAATTTTGTCCTCAGTGGTGTCAACTGAGTCCAAGTGAAATCCTACAGATGTCAGGAATCAAGGCCTGCAGCTGAGTCTGGGACCAGCTAGTTGACCTGTAGCTGAACACCATGATTGATCAGACTCCCTGAGTGGCTGTGAGGTGTTACCAGGACTGCTCTTAAACCCAGCCACAGCATTAGGCCAGTGGCTGCTCAATGCTTACAGCCATAGCCGTGTTTGCTCCTGTGCCTCCCTTGTCCCAAGTCTTTCTCATGGCTTTGCTCCAGCCCCATTTCTGCTTTGCCCTATCCTGCTCCCTTGTCTGGTTCCTGACTCCAGCTCTGATTCTTGGCTCTGACTCCTGGTTCCTGCCTGCCACTACTCCAACCACTAGGCCTAATCACTCATGCCCTAGTTCCTGAACATAGGTGGAACTAAAAGCAGCATCTGGATTTACATGCTTTAAAGAGCTTTTTAAATATCAAATTTATTCTCCCACTTCAGAATACCTTTGACTTGACTGATAGTTGCTCATACACTGCAGGGAGATATTTGGGTATCTTGAACCTTTGTGTCTTACCATGTTATAGGAGTGACCTATGGAATTAACTCTTTCCACAACCTGCGTGGACCCTGCTGGTGTTCACTAAAAGTTCCCTAGTGCGCGTTAATGTCATTCTGTTTCAAACAGTACTACGTTAACCGTGCACAAGGGAATTTTTAGTGTGTGCCAGCAGGGTCCCCAAGGGCCAGTTATTGTGCAACATGATAGTGCACATTAGAATTTAAACCTCTCTAGTGCAGACTAACACGGTGTGGAGATGAGCCCTTGTGACTACCAGCCCAAACCATGTAGGAGACAATGATTCATTCTCAGATTCTGCTCAATAACAAATACACATTTTTGCTGATCTTCATTTTATAAATCAATGGTGATTTTTTAATTCATTTACATATTCTTGACAACATCATGTCTATTGACTGGACTCTTATTTTAATCATAGCATTTATGATTCAGATATTCAAGTATTGTCTGCTAGATATGACCTTTATTTAGCTCCATAAGCCTTTATCTTTGCATTATATGCATAAGTTATTCCAGGCATTCATACTTCAATATTATAGAAAGGATTCCAGGTTCAGATGTAGAGTAGGTGACTAACACTAGTCCATTAACTTATTAAAGCTGTGTGGTTTCACTCCATAGAAATGTAGGGCTAGAAGGGACCTCAAGAGGTAATCTAATCTGCCCCCCCGTGCTGAGGCAGAACCAAGTAACCTTACACCATCCGTCACAGGTGGTTGTCTAACCTGTTCTTAAAAACCTTCAAAGATAGGGATTCCACAACCTTTCTTGGAAGACTATTCCAGAGTTCAACTACCCTTACAGTTAAAAGGATTTTCCTTATATCTAATCTAAATCTCCCTTGCTACAAATTAAGTTGATTACTTCTAGTCCTATCACCAGCGGACATGGAGAGCAATTAATCACAGTCCTCTTTATAATAGCACTTAACTTATTTGGTGACTGATATCAGGTCTCCCCTCAGTCTTCTTTTCTCAAGATTAAACATACCAAGTTATTTTAATATTTCCTCGTAGGTCAGGTTTTCTAAACCCTTTATCACTTTTGTTGCTCTCCTCTGGACTCTCCAATTTGCTAAAGTACTCCAGACACAGTACTCCAGCTGAGCCCTCACCTGTGCTGAGTAGAGCAGGACAATTAACTTCCAAGTCTTATATATGACCCTCCTGCTAATATATTAGTCTTTTTCGCAACTGTATCTTATTTTGACTCATTCAATTTGTGATGCACTATAACTCCCAGATCCTTCTCAGCAGTAATCTTTCTAGTCAGTTATTCCCTATTTTGTAGTTGTGCATTTGATTTTTTCCTTCCTAAGTGTACTACTGTGCAATTGCCTTTATTGAATTTCATCTTGTTGATTTCAGACTAATTATTTAATTTGTTAAGGTTGTTTTGAATTCTAAATCTGTCGTCCAAAGTGGTAGTAACTCTTTCCAGTTTAGTGTCATCCACAAATTTTACAGGCAAACTCACCACTCCGTTATCCAAATCATTAATGAAAAATATATTGAATAGTACCAGACTCTAGACTAACACTTATTGGACCCCCCCAGATATGTGCCCTCCATGGTGACAGTCAAACATTAATAACTACTCTTAGAGTATGGTCTTTAAACCAGTGGTGCACCCACTTCATCTAAATCCTGTTTCCCTAGTTTACTTATGAGAATGCACTGTGGGACTGTGTTAAAAGCCTTACTGAAATCAAGATATGTCACATCTACCCTTATCCATGAGGAAATTAGATTGGTTTGGCATGATTTGTTCTTGACAAATCCATGTTGGCTATTCCTTATAACCCTATTATTCTCTAGCTGCTTACAAATTGATTTTTAATAATTTGTTCTAGAATCTTTCCTGTTATCAATGTTAGGCTGACTGGTCTATAATTCCCCAGGTCCTCTTCATTCTCTTTTTTAAAGATAGGTATTGTTTACCCTTCTCCAGTCCTCTGAGTCATCACCTGTCCTCCATGAATTCTCAAAGATAATTGCTAACAGTTCTGAGACTGCTTCCTCTACTTCCTTAAGTACCCTAGGATGAATTGCATCACACCCTGCTGACTTCTAACTTATCTAAATATTTTAACATCTTCTTTTCCTATTTTTGCCTGTGTTCCTTCCAGCTTGTTATTAATATTAATTGTTGAGTATCTGATCACATTTTACCTTTGTATAAAGACTAAAGCAAATGAGGCATTAAACACCTCAGCCCTCTTGATGTTGTCTGTTACTGGTTCGCCTTCCCTGCAAAGTAGAGGACCTACACTTTCCTTCATCTCTCTCTTGCTCCTAGTATATTTAAAGAACCTCTTCTTATTGTCTTTTATGTCTCTTGCTAGGCCTTTCTGATTTTTCTCCCTAAATGCTTGTGCTATTTTTGTTTGTATTCCTCCTTAGCAATTTGTCCATATTTCCACTTTTTGTATCATTCCTTTTGGATTTTCTGGTCATTAAAGAGCTCCATATGGAGCCATATTAGCCTCTTACTATTCTTCCAATTACCTTTGCATCAGGATAGTTGCTGTTCCGCCTTTAATATTATCTCTTGAGAAACTGCCAGATCCCCTGAATTCCTTTTACCCTTAGATTTTCTTCCCATGGGACTTTAACTACCAGTTCTCTGAGTCTGTCTGTTTTTGAAGTCCATTTTCCTTATTCTGCTGCTCTCACTCCTTCTTTGAATCATGAAATCTATCATTTCATCACTTTCACGCAAATTGCCTTCAACCTTCAGATTCGCAACCAATTCCCTGTTTGTCAGAATCAAGTCTAAAATGCCCCCCCCCCAATTACTTCCTACACCTTCTGAAACAGACAGTTGTCCCCAATACATTCCAAGAACTTATTAGACAGTTTGTTTTTTGCCATGTTTTCATCCAACAGATGTCTGGGGAGTTAAAGTCCCCCATTACTACCAGCTCTTGTGTTTTGGATATTTCTGTTTTTTCCCCTCATCCATTGCTGCCTCCTGATTTGGTGGTCAAATATCTCACACTTCTTTTCCCCTGCTTCTATACTGTTGTAGTCTGTCACCCTACCCTTTCCCGGCCTGTTACGTAGAATGGAATTTCTAGGACTTCCTGGTTCTGCCAGAGCTGGAAATAAGAAAAGAATAGCAGGCTGAAGAAGCAACTGCAGCCCCCCTGCATGCTGGTTTTGACAAGTGGATCTACATAGTTTGCAGAACCAACTAACCACACCTTTGTCTTTCTTCTGGCCTGCCCCACCCTTCACTTCATACTGCCATGGAACACAGGACCAGAGCATGTGGGAAAGCAGAGTGCCATGGGAGGCCTCTCAGTCTCTACACACACACACGCACACACACACACACACACACACACACAGAGCTATAGAGCTGTGGTTGTTCTGCTTCTTTTAGCGTCTTGCACATCCCCATAAGTGGAGGGACAGGCTAGCCACTTGAGTTAGCCTTTCCTTTGCATGTCTCCACTTTTGGTAGTGTCTTCATTTTCTGTAATAGTATTGACTAGAGATGGGCTGTAATCAAACCCCTGGATCAAAGGACCTTCACTTGGCAGAGGGTTGCAATATGAACCCACGTTCAGATGCAAATTTCCTGGCTCACCCGTAGCTCTATAATGGATTGAATTGAGAACTAAACACTCCTGAGTTTTGCAGAGGGAGAGTCTAACATTCAGATCCAGGCCTGAATTTTGTGACTCAGGCCCATCACTACTTTTGACTTCTCATTTGCTGCATCTTTTATTGCCTTTTAGCAACAAAGAGTGAATGTCGAGGAGATATAGGAGAGTGGTTGGAGCAGCCAAACATAACCATCAAAACTGTGCTCTGTTTTTTTCAACCCTTAACGATTATTGTGGCTGGAGAATGATAGACCTATTTGGCCCAGGAGCCTAATGTAAAAAACATATTTTTATAAAACAGAGAGTTGTGCTTTGGCAACCTGAGTCTCTACAACCAGTAGGACAAATGAGAGTGAGACAGTAGCATAAACATTCCAGGAGGTTAGCAGACAACCTGTACTGCCCCAGGGAGGCATCATTGCTTGGGAGCCTGATTTGTGATTTAAAGCCAACCTCCCATGGAAATACACAGGAGCAAGGGGGACATGTAAACTCTGAATACTGTACCCAAGAGGTGAATCTCAACTCAGACACAGTAGCTTTTGCTGGTTCAGAGTGGGTGCAATATACACCTTTGCTGTTTGTGAGGACATAGTACACATTGCATGTTATTATATGGAAGACTGCCAAGAATCTGTGAAAATGTCTGAATCCCAAAAGCTTCATGAGCTCTGGCAAATATTGATCTTGAACTAGGAATTAATTCAAGGAAGTCCCGTGCTATGCACAAGGTCAGACTAGATGATCACAATGATCCCTTCTGGCCTTAAAATCTGTGAATAAATTATTCATCCAAACATGCATACCAGAAATGTGTTATGCATCTGTCACTTTTATTTTCCCGTTGAAAAAGTTTCAATCATTTAATGAGGAAGCAGAAACAATACCGTCACCTAGATGACACATAACTAATAGCAAATAGGAAACACTGATAGTGAATAGTTTGCAAACAACACATACTCTGAAATGTGTATGGATAAAGCAGGATAAGTTTACAAATTACCTTATTAGGGAAAGTATAACTTTTGTCCTAATCCTCACTTGGTATAAGTGGGCATAGCTCAAGATCTGGCCTTATATTATTTTTTTAGAAGCATTAGATGTCTTGTTATACATTTTTTAAAAATGAACTGGGTTTCATTATAGTGAGTACTAAATTATTATTCTCGTGACTCTACATATGATGTGTTGTTTTATGCCAAGGGACAGTGAACTTAGTGGTTTGTATGAACATTGCAGAAGAAATTTTTGATTTATTTTTTTAAAATGTCTATAAAGATCTTTATTGTGCCATTAATCATACTGCAATCTTGTATGTTTGTCTTCCTCATAGCTGAGCATTTACTTAAGTACAGCACAAAGACAAGTCTGTGTGAACATTTAGTTCATGGCAAGCTGGGTTGTGAATCCACCCACACTAACCTGCCACACACTAACTGTCCATGTGGACCCTGCTGATGCACACTAACAGTTCATTAGTATGCTTTAACTTACTCCTGTTTCAAATTGTCAGCAGGGTCTATGCAGACAGTTAGTGAGCAGAGGGGTAGATTCACACCTCAGCTTGCTGAGAACTAAATGTAGACAAACCCTAGATTGACATATTACCCAGATCTCTGGTAATATCAAATATTGTAGACTTGTAAGTAAACTTTCCAAGTAACACACTTGATTTACTGCTTTGTTGATAACACAGGAAGGAGCAGTAACACTAGAATTTGTTCCTGGATTCAGATTACATAGATATGAAGACTAGGTACATAAATATCCTTAATTAGTTGAAGTTCATTTTCTCCTTCCAAAATCTTTTGATTCTGAATCTGAGTTTATTTCAGTGTGTGTGTGCAGTGATTTTAATATTTTAGCAGTATGTACAGGCATAGGGCAACGCTATCAGTCTCATATCACAGTATATCAAGGGAAATGTATGAGTCACTGGAAAAAAACGTTCTGAGGGCTGAGTGTCAAAGTTTTATGTTCCCAACTTTAATAGACTCGCAGATGAATAAGTCAAACCAGATGCTGGTTAGACACAAACTCTTTTTATTTGTCACAGAACCTAAAGAGGGATCTATTTGGAAGAGGGACTCCATGCACAAGCAAGGATCTACGGGTGAAAATAAGGCTCCATCAAAGCCATGGGAGCAATGCAGGATTACGGATTCCATCATTTTTCTAGAAAGACAGATTTCAGATGGCTGTTGGCATCCTGTAACTTTACATTAGACGGTTAAATCATTCGGCTGCAGACAGTTCACAATCCCAACCCATGGCAGTGGCCTGGCTAGTTCACTCATTTCTCAGTGCTGGAGACCTGGCCTCAAATCATAGATCAGGTCATGGGTGAAAATGGGTTTATTGGTTTCCATCTGTTTGTAGTCCTCACACCACCACACAGGTTAGTGCAGCTCTGCATGATTCCTAGTTTCCTCTTACGAGAGGTCGAGCATCCAATAACAGTGTGTGGCTTAGCCAGGTTGAGACTGAGCTCCATTGGCAGAGCTACATGGGGAAAGTTGCACATCACTGAACCTTTCTATAGTGTATCTGGCATGGACCAATGCTCTTAGAGTCTCATGTTCATGAGCACTCCATTCATTCATACATTGTACACTTTATAAAAAAGGTGCTTCCTACCCAGACTGGATCAGTATTCATTATATGAGAAGTAATATGTGCTAGTTATTCCACCATGTCCTTATTCCAAAAATAGATAACTATATCTTTGTAAATATTTTTCCTCCTGTTTTCTTATTACTCTTCTGTATTGCTCTCTTCATGTCTGATCCTACACTTACACACGAGTATGCACCTTGACTACTCTTATGTACATAAATGTTTGAAGGGGAGAGGAGCCCATGAAGAATTCACATTTCCCTTACCCCTTCTTCTTTGGCTCTGTCATCATTACTTCTTTTTTCTTCAGGTTTTCCCCACCTTTAAAATCTTTCTTTCTCTCTGTCAAGGTTCCTTCCCCACTCTGAACTCTAGGGTACAGATGTGGGGACCTGCATGAAAACCTCTAAGCTTAACTACCAGCTTAGATCTACATTTGCTGCCACCGCCAAAATGATTTATGAGTTATTTGGGAAACTCTGTCTACCTCTCCCCCGCCCCAGAATATCTCCCTCCCAAGTACTATAACCCTTCCCTAGGTAGCCTTGAGAGACTTTTCCACCAATTTCCTGGTGAACACCGATCCAAACCCTTGGATCTTAAAACAAGGAAAAATCAATCAGGTTCTTAAAAAGACGGCTTTTAATTAAAGAAAGAAAGGTAAAAATCATCTCTGTAAAATCAGGATGGAAAATAACTTTACAGGGTAATCAGATTCAAAGAGCCCAGAGGAACACCCTTTAGCCTTAGGTTCAAAGTTGCAGCAAACAGAGGTAAACCCTCTAGCAAAAGGAACATTTACAAGTTGAGAAAACAAAGATAAACCTAACATGCCTTGCCTGGCTGTTACTTACAAGTTTGAAATATTAGAGATTGTTCAGAAAGATTTGGAGAGCATGGATTGATGTCTGGTCCCTCTTAGTCCCAAGAGCGAACAACCCCCAAAACAAAGAGCACAAACAAAAGCCTTCCCCCCACCAAGATTTGAAAGTATCTTGTCCCCTTATTGGTCCTTTGTGTCAGGTGTCAGCCAGGTTACCTGAGCTTCTTAACCCATTACAGGTAAAAGGATTTTGGAGTCTCTGGCCAGGAGGGATTTTATAGTATTGTACACAGGAGGGCTGTTACCCTTCCCTTTATAGTTATGACACTCTCTAAATATGGAGAAGTTCTGTTCTGAAGCTAATGCTTCCAAAATAAAAGAATAAATATCAGACTTTGCCTGCACTAAGTTACAGCATGGATTCTTTATCCTGGATAAAAAGAGTCAGCAGGGGAGGGCAAACTTCAGACAGTCATCCTTCTAAAATGAGAGAAACAAGGAGGGTGAGGTGATATCTTTTATTGGATCAACTCCTGTTGGTGAGAGAGAGAAACTTTCAAGCTTACACAGAGCTCTTCTTCAGATCTGGGTAACATATTGAGAGTATCACAGCCTAATACAAAATAGAAGAGATTGTTTAGTGTAAGTATTTAATGAATATTTCAAGGGACCATTCAAGGTAAAGTGACCCATTAACACCCCTCCAGTAATGGGGGAAAATGTTAGTGGGCCTGACCCTGAGAGAGGCTAAGCACCCTCATTTTAATAAATACAAAGTATCTCTTGAGATCAGACCAAATATTCTTTCCTTCAGCACAAATAGTTCAGCTGGTTAAACCGGGGGCTGCTCTATGTATTTTGCCGCCCCAAGCACGGCAGTGAGGCAGGCTTTGGGGGCATGCCTGCGGGAGGTCCGCTGGTAACGCGGATTCGGCGGCATGCCTGCGGGAGGTCCGCCAGTCCCGCGCCTTTGGCATACCTGCCGCCGAAGCCGTGGGACCGGCGGACCTCCCGCAGGCATGCCGCCGAAGGCAGCCTGACTGCCGCCCCCACAGCGACCGGCAGGCCGCCCCCCGCAGCTTGCCGCCCCAGGCACGTGCTTAGTGTGCTGGTGCCTGGAGCCACCCCTGGGTTAAACTAAGCCTGGGAACAGGTTTTTTTACAGCACTAGCTGAGAGAACTGGTCAGTTCTTATCACTCAATGCTCAAAGAAAGAGGGAGGTGCTTAATTTTCTGAACTGCATTCTTTTTATTTATTCATGTTGGCATTCTCAAAGCATTTTGAATACTGTGAAATAGTCAGACAGGCATACAGTTTGTAAATATCTTTAAATAATTTTATAGGTGTTACCAAATCTATAGCTATAACTTATGTCTGCAAAGTGAGTGAGGACAAAGATTTTGTAGAGTGGAAATATAAGGCTACTTCAAGGAATAGGCCTCTGGATTGATTATAAGTGGGTAGAAATGAAAATCTGCAAGACCTGCATTTAACTGAGGGGCTGGGAATTTTTAGTATTTTTTCCAAAAACTTATGGTGGCTGTTTTAAGGTAATTAGCCTGCATATTTTTGCCTATTTTTCTTTTTTATTGTCTTTTCTACAATTTCCTCTCTGCATTATATGGATTTTCCACTCATCATCCTTTTGGTTTCAGACTCTCTCTTAAGTAAATTCATCCTTTGGAGTTTGTTCCAAAAATTTGGGGTACTATGTTCTTTGACCTGCATAGTTTCCTAAGAATTATCATATGCTCTGGTTGGTTGATGACAGTAAATATGCCTATACGGTTCACAGAATTCTTGTAAACATGTCGTGTCTTGTGTGAAAATGTCATCCGTGTTGGGTTAATATGATTGCCCAATCTGGATTTCTGCAAAAATTGCAAGGTAGCATTTCACGTATATTTCCAATTTTGAGTTTTGAGCTGGGGTCTGTGAGGTCTTGGAAGCCACAAGATATTTATGCCGGTCCCCTAATTGGTTGATCCAATGTGCTTGAGAGTCAACAGAAGCCTTTTTGACCTATTTCCTCAGAGAGTGTCTCTGTTCTCTGTGTGATGTTTTTGAACTGGTCTGGCAAAATAAATAAATAAAAATTCCAGGGATTTGAGCCTTGGTGTTTCCCTCACAGACACTAACATGGATTTCTGCAGAATGTCTCCATCTCACATCCCTGGATGTGAGATGCATCATGCTGCACCAGCACTTCTCACTACTGCAGTGCAGTTAGGAGATCTGCTTCCCTTTAAGGCCATACTGGAATGGGGTCCCTCCATATTGCTCAAAGACACTAGTGCTCACTAGGCATTTCACTAGTGAAGTGAGCCTAACATCCTTCAAGATTAGTCATCTTCCTCTATCACCATTTGCATCATGCATTGGTCTTCCTGCCCTACCCCTGCAAGAAGACAAAACCAGGTCAGAGTAAGGGAGAGGGACCGTTACAGGGCCTGTGAAGGGAAAGTGATTTATAAAGGGAAAGAAGGTTGAGGAAACTCAAGAAGATTTTGACAGGTTTGAATATTTCACCCACATCTTAGGATGTTTATCTAAGCTCAGGTCTTAACCTGTCGCATTTCCTTCGCATTGCAATGTAGTTTCTTTATGATGGGGCTGGTTTACTCTTATACGTACTGTAGCATGGTGAAGGTGGGATTTCCTTTTACTGTATTCACTTAAGCCAGTGGAATCTTTGTGCTCCCCACACAGGGCCTGCAAGAACAATGAGAGCCAATGAGAGCACAATGTGGATAGGCACAATTTGGCCTTAGGTCTGTAGTTGGAACATACTCTTAAGGGAGCTTCAGGAATACCTGCTCTAAATTATTTCTTAAAGTCTTTAAGAAATAACTTGGAGCTGTTGTATAACTGCAAAGCCAAAAAAAACCCCAAAAAAACCCAACCCCAAAAGACTCCAAATGAATTTTGCACCTGCTTTCAAGTCTCTTCAGCAGTGTTTCCCAAACGGTGATACGTGGAACACTGGTGTTCCGCACGATGTGAATAGGTGTTCCGTGAAAGAATCATAATTTTAAAAAAGGGTCTTTAATTTTTTTTTTAATTTTAAATTTGGCATAATTGAAGCATAGTTTACAACTCTTTTTGAATGACTATAATTTAACATAAAACTCTCTTTCCAGTTATTGGTAGATCTCGTATTGAATATCATGGCGTAAAGAGAACGTGGCACGCAAGCATGTTGACGTCTACCCCTTTCGGGCACGTTTCAGTTAGTGACATCGTACCCCTTCCGCTTCGAGGCTGCACGAACTGCAGCGGTATGCACACACCATTCTCTTTACACCATGTTGAGTATAACATATTCACTCAACACGTTCAAACCTGTGGGTCTTTACCGTGTGTGCAATAAGCACAACTAAACTAGCTTCGCTCAAAACAATATAAATATTTGTGACAAACAAAATTTGACAAAAATCAGTATTTCTAAATATTGTTACTAAACCTAATCACCATGGACTTGTGGCTAAAAGAAGGAACTTTGAAACGAAAAGCAAGTTCTTCTGGTACTCCAACTGTGGCCGAAATAAACGAGCAAAATATTGTGACGCTTCAAAGTGAGGATGAACAATTTTTGTTGCCGAAAAATGTGTTAGTACTAGTGAGTTATCCAAGGTGAAAGAATTTCCACCAAAGTATATCAAAAAACAAGAAGAAGCAGGTGTTAAAAGACGGAAATGAAAGTATGATGAAAGTTATTTGTCTTTCGGTTTTACGTGTGTTGGAAATAAAGATGTTCCTGATGCACAGTGCGTCGTGTGCAACAAAATACTAGCAAACAGTTAATTGTCTCCTGCTAAACTTCGTAGGCATTTGGAAACCAAGCATGCTGAATACAAAGACAAAGATATACGTTTTTTCAAGAGGAAGCGTGACTCACTTGAAAATTGTAAACTTTCGATGATTAAAATTGCTAAAACAGACAATAAAAGTGCAACAGAGGCATCTTATCGAGTAAGTTACTGTATAGCGCTTGCCGGAGAAGCTCACACTATTGGAGAAATGCTTATCAAGCCTTGCGCAAAAGATATTGTAACGTGCATGTTGAGCGAACAGTCTGGTAAAAAAATTGATGCGGTACAGTTGTCAAATAATACTGTTGCACACCGTATTAAAGATCTTGCCGATGACATAGAAAAAAGAGCTAGTTCGCCGACTGAAAATTTGCCATGAGTATTCATTGCAGCTAGATGAGTCCACTGACGTTTCAGGACTTGCTGTGCTACTAGTATTTGTCCGATATAGATTTAATAATATTATTATTATGTGAATCTTATGTGAATCTCTGCAAAGCAACACAACTGGAGAAGAAATATTCAACCGCATCAACAACTTTTCAGAAAGCATGAAATAAGTTGGGGAAAATGTATTGATGTATGTACTGACGGTGCTCGGGCAATGATCGGGAAGATGAAGGGAGTTGTAACGCGAATCATAAGTGTGGCACCAGAAAGCACTAAGAGCCATTGTATTCTACACAGACAAGCACTTGCAGTTAAAAAAAATACCAGCAAATCTGAAAATTGTGCTCAATGAAGCAGTACAAATGATCAATTTTGTCAAATCTCGACCACTTCAATCCAGGTTATTTAAAATTTTGTGTGAGGAAATGGGTAGTCAGCACAAAGCGCTTCTTTTACATACGGAAGTGAGGTGGCTAGCCAGAGGAAAAGTGCTTGTGAGGCTTTTTGAGCTTCATAGTGAACTACTAAAATAACAGGAGTACTTGTGGCACCTTAGAGACTAACAAATTTATTAGAGCATAAGCTTTCGTGGGCTACAACCCACTTCTTCGGATGTAGCCCACGAAAGCTTATGCTCTAATAAATTTGTTAGTCTCTAAGGTGCCACAAGTACTCCTGTTATTTTTGCGGATACAGACTAACACGGCTGCTACTCTGAAACCTGTCATAGTGAACTACTGGTATTCTTCACTTCAGATAATTCAGGACGAAAATTTAATGACTGACAAATTCCTTATGGCTAATGAGACTTGCGTATCTTGCAGATATTTTTGCAAAATTAAATGAAATTAATCTGTCACTGCAAGGAAAGAATGTGACCATTTTTACTACAATGGATAAAAATTTGTCGTTAAAGAAGAAACTGGACTTCTGGGCATCTTCTGTAGAACAGCATAACTTTGACTGCTTCCCTACAGTACATGAATTTCTGACTGAAATAAATTCTGCAGTGCATGAAGAAGTTTCCAGCACCATTTTACAGCACTTACATGACTTGTGGGCCTCTTTATTAGAATATTATTAGAATATTTTCCTACAACTACTGATGATAATGCTTGGGTTCGAAATCCATTTGTAATTACAGCCAAACCAGTCGGCTTTACTGTGCACGATTCTGAAAGCCTAATTGACTTAATTTCTGACTCTGATTTGAAACAAAAATGTAAGGATCTTCCGCTGAATAATTTTTGGAGCAGCCTAATAGAAGAGTACCCTAATGTGACCAAACGTGCAGTTCGAGTGCTCCTTCCTTTTGCTACAACTTATTTGTGTGAGACGGGATTTTTGTATTATACTGCAACAAAAACCAAATCTAGGAATAGACTTGATGCTGCACCTGACATGAAGATTCAACTTTCCAGCATTATTCCTAATATGAAGCGAATTTGTGATAGAAAAACGCAGAAACCCCTATCCCATTAAATCCAAACTTGTTTTTCTGTTTATAAAAATAGATTTTCCTAGTAAAATTCTAATTTGTTTGGTGTTTGTATATATATAAAAACTGTTGCACTTGATTTTTGTACTACTTTATACGCGCTTTCCAGTTAGAAATTGTTAGTTCAAGTTATTTTAAATTTGTATTTTTGCTTTGTTTTATAAAATAAAATATATTTGAGCATAAATAACACAATTTTTTATTTGAAAACCACACTACTACAAAATAATATTATAAGTGTTCCATAATAGGCTAAAAAGTGTTCCGTAGCCAAAAAAGTTTGGGAAACGCTGCCCTACAGCATGCCTTTATGCACCACTAGCTCTTTGCCTTTTCAAAATGTTCCTAGTAAGCAGAACACTGGGCAAAAAAAGATATAGGATCTATTCTGGGTTCTGCCACTGGTTGCCTGTGTTGCCTTAGGCCAGTCACTTAAATTTCCCTGAGCCTGTTTTCCCATCTGTAAAATGGGATAGTAGTACCCTCTCTTCCCGACAGAGCTGTTGAGATTTTGCTCATTGATGTTTGTAAAGCACTAAAGTAGAAGACACCATAGAAAGGCAAAGTATGATCATTATGAAAGATCTCAGCTCTCAAAATTAAATAGTCTGTTTTTTTACAGCATAAAGGACTGAAGATATTACACAGACTTTTTTATTACATTATTGATTAAAATGGTTTGCTGTTGATGTATTTTTATTTGTTTCCTGGCTTTTCAATGGATGGAAGTCATATGAAGGGAGTTACAACGGGGAGAAAAAAGTGTACAGGCCAATATCTTGTTGGAGCACTACCATCTTGATGACTAGAATGTCCCATTTCTAATAAAAAGCCTTACAGTTCTGTTTGAACAAGCCCATAATGGGCTCCTAGGTTTTCCATCATATATCTCATCATTTTATTCAGTAAAAAAATACAGACTTCTCTGGTTTTGGCCACAGCTTTTTCCTTGGCTCAGTTACTGCAAAGCTGAATGCTAATATAGGACACAAAAGTTCCTGGATACAGCTCCCACAGAACTGCAGCTCACAACTTTGGCAACCCTATCCCAACTACTTCAAAGCCAGAATGTATGGACGGTAGCCATACAGATTAAACTGAGTTGATTTAATAGAGTGTGGTCACAGGAAACAGAGCAGTAATATGTACAGAGAGGGGACGGTTCTCAGAAGAGAACATCACTCCTATAGATGACTAACCTTTAAGTTGACGCCTTGCTGGCCTCTGCTCACGGCAATCCTGATGTTTACAAAACACATTTCCAATAAACCTTGGACTATGAGCACAAGAAAGATGACTTGCCTACTGCATTCTAATTTTTTTACTCCTACACACTCATCACTAATCCTTGGTCAGAGCAAACCAGATGTAAATTAATCTTCATGTTTATCCTTTGCCGCAACTTTTTTGCAAAGCTTACAAGTACTTAACCAACTGAGACACATTATTTTATTCCATTAACAAAAAACCCTTCAAAAACCGTACACCACTTTATGCACTATCCTTCACTGAGTTACCATATTATTGTACTGGTAGTTGCCCCTTTACTTCTCCCGCAATGTCCTTATTACTCTATTATCCTCTCAATATAGTTTGTCTAATACAGGCTTGTAAGCTCTTTGAGGCCAGGGTCATGTTCTTTCAGCTTTTTAGGAGGCACTTAGCAAACATTTTGAGTGGCATGATAGAAAATAAATAATGGTAATGCTTAGATTATGTCCTTACATCTTATTGCTTGTTGTCTGTAGGAACAACTGTTGCATGGGCTCAGCTAGATTCCTTTCTTGATAAGCCATTTTATACACCAACATATTGCCTGTCAAGGAATTGCATGCACAAGCAAGCAATCTGTTCCCATGGGCCAAGGTGTTTTCATCAGACACATTATGTCACAGGCATTTTTTCCTCAAAATGTTTAATCATACACATTTCATCATGCCAATGGTTTGATTTATTGTTACAAATACATTTGATTTCTTACACAAACTGTACATATTTTAATGAAAACTAGCTAACTACACTCAAGAAAATCTAACTAGAGTGGCACAATGATGGTGGAGTCTCGCATCAATCTCAACAAACAAGGATTCAGCAGTGTAGTGTCATGAACAGGTTAGCTGGAAATTCAAAAAGTAGGCTATCTAGACCATGATCTAAAAAAGCACTTAAGCACATGAGTTGTCCCATCAACTCCAATGGGATAACTCATGTTTAAAGTTAAACATGTGCTTAATACTTTTCTGGCTTTAATGGGAAAAATACCTTTCTTCTTGCTTTTATAGACTTAAAGACACTATGTAACAAAACTAAACCAAGAAATTATGTAAATGCACTTCATTGTATTTTAAATAAATATTCATAAACTTTGAACCTAGATATGAAAATAATATTCTTACAGAAAATAACCTCAAACAAAATCTACTCAACTATATGTAAATATTTGTAAAAGGGTAAGAATAACAAAAACAGAAAAGGGGTGGTAGAGTATGAGAAATGTAGGTAAATATGGGAGGAATAAAGAGAACTTTAGAGTTTTATTTAGATCAGTAGAATTTTCCCAATCACTTATATATTAACAGAACACTGTGATCTCCCATTCAAAAGTGAAGGGCAGGTTTAAATTCATCTCAGGAGTTCTGATATTGTGGGCTCCTGAAGGGCACAACTATATTACATATTGTATTTTTGAATGTCTTGATTGATTGATTGATTAAATATTGACAGTGTAATTTCTTCTATGCTGAAACATGCTTTTGACTGCATCACAATTAGGGCCCAAGACTGTAAGGTGCTAAACACCATCAAACTCATGGAGCCAGCAACTCTAAAACAAATGGGAACTAAAGGCACTCACGCATCTTACAGCACCAGGCCCTTACTATTTCTGTATTGGATAGTAAGTTTGAACAACTTTTCACTCCTATGAATTAGTTCCATTGAAGTCTTAAAAGTGGAAGTCTGGCAATATGCTATCCTTCTCTCTCCAGTACAGCTGGTATGTTTCCTCCCCTACATTACTTTTCCGGGACCTATACCTCTTTTATTTACAATCTCAGATGGCAAGGTTCAGGGTTCTGCAGTGCATCAGACTCCCACAGCATCATCTTTTTATCTGAGACATATTTAACTGTCTATCTTATTCTTCAGTTTCTATAACAACAAGGATAGTTTTCTTAATTTATCATGAGTAATCTCCGTTTCAGAGGCTAGTGCACTGGCCCATGTAAACAACTTCGTACCTTTTTCAGTCTTGGGAGAACAACCAATCATGTGGGTTTAAAATCCTATGGATAAGCAGGTACCTGAGCCTGCTATCCACTCACGTATTTGGAAGCACTTACACTTTCTGAACTTGTTTTCCATTTTCATCTGCCAGACGTAGAATGATGTTGTTATCTATGGCAAAGATGACTGCCTAGTGACCTTTGAGCATGTTTTTGCAGCCTGTGGTGATCCCACCCTTCTGTAAAACCTGCACTTTAGACTCTGTTGCATCGGTGTTATGCACTGGTATAACACTCCTCTGCAAGTGGAGGGCTGTGGCATACAGTGGAGTCTGGAATGCAGAAGTAGGATGGAATACATGAGATTGGGGTTTGAAATACCTTTATCCGATTGTGAACTCAGTACTTCAAAGTGGAGGTGCATACCTATTTGACGTGACTAATTAGAACATAGATATAGAACCTAATCCAAAGCCCAGTAAGTCATGGGGGTCATTCCACTTTTCAGTGGGCTGATGTCAGTTGAGCTACACTCATTTACATTAGCTGAGGAGCTGGCCCAGAATTGGATCCTAAGTATAAATTCTGAGGTACAGAGGGAATGACAGGAAGGGACTGCAAAGAAAAGGAATCAGGAAACTGGAATATGTAGCAGGCAACTCCAGTTACAAGTGCCCTGAGCCTCTATTAGCTTCTAAAACTGACCTTCCTTTTTAGCCCCCTAATCCTCTTCAACCCCTCACCTTCCTCAAAGCATCCATGAACAAAGACAAGGAAAGAGCAGTTTTAATCCATTGACAGGAATAATAGAAAAGGAGAGGGTGCTAACATACTTTTCCTTGATTGTTGGGCACTCATTTTAGATCAGAGGTGGGCAAACTACGGCCCACGGGCCATATCCAGCCCGCGGGACCGTCCTGCCTGGCTCTTGAGCTCCCGGCTGGGGAGGCCAGCCCCCGGCCCCTCCCCTGCTGTCCTCCTTCCCCCACAGCCACGCCGCCGCATGGGCAGTGCTCTGGGCGGTGGGGTTCTGCACTCCTGCCGAGCAGTGCGGCAGCGTGTCTGGCTCCGTCCGGGCGGCGCGGCTGCCAGACTTGCTGTTCTGAGTGGCATGGTAAAGGGGCCGGGGGGGTTGGATAAGGGGCAGAGGGTCCCGGGGGGCAGTCAGGGGACAGAGAGCAGGGGGCAGTTGGATGGGGTGGAGGTTCTGGAGAGGTCAGGGGATGGGGAGGGCGGCTGGATAAGCGTGGGAGTCCTGGGGGGCCTGTCAGGGGACGGGGGTGTGGATAGGGGTCAGAGCAGTCAGGGGACTGGGAGCAGGGGGGCTGGATAGGGGGTGGTTAGGGGACAAGGAGCAGGGGGAGTTGGGTGGGTCAGGGGTTCTGAGGGGGGCAGTCAGGGGGCGGGAAGTGGGACGGGGTCAGATAGAGGACAGGGGCCAAGCAGTTTGGGGAGGCACAGCCTTCCCTACCCGGCCCTCCATACAGTTTTGCAACCCCAATGTGGCCCTCGGGCCAAAAAGTTTGCCCACCCCTGTTTTAGATCCTCTTGCAAAAAACATTTAAAAAAACATGAAATGTGGTAAATATATTAATGCTCAGTGGTGCAGCCCTGGAGCTGTCTGAGCTCCTCTGCCCCTCCTTTCTCAAAACAAATCCAGCAAAATAAGAAACACAAATTAGAAGAGTGGCTGCCCTTAAATTTATTCCAGGTACTCTAGGTAACCAATTTCAGTATTTGCAATTATACGACAGTATCTGTAGTATCCAAGATTTTTCCAATAAGGACCCGAGTAAGTATAGAAGTAGTAAAAAGGAATTGTACAGATAGGACAGCATTTCCAGTTTTAGCTATCATTCAGTTGCCTTCCACATGTAATTTAAAATCTGGAAAGTTTGGAGCATTACAATATATTTTTATATTCCTTTTAGGGTTTTTTCTTTTGAAATAATGTATCTTAAACTGTCAGTTGTCCTTATACTTTATCAGCAAGAACAAACCACAAGTTGTGGGATGATACTGTATTTTTTTTTCTAGAATTATTGTTTGATGTCTTGATGTCTTCTGACTCTGTCAGGTGATCCCTTTTCAGACCAATTATTTTTGACCACTGTAACCAAAAGAGCTGACTCTTGCATGAAAAAATATTCTTCTGTTACCAGTTTTCCAGTGGTAATTGTCTATGGCTACATCTACACTACAGGGGGGGGTCGATTTAAGATACGCAAATTCAGCTACGCGAATAGCGTAGCTGAATTCGACGTATCGGATCCGACTTACCCTGTTGTGAGGACGGCGGCAAAATCGACTGCCGCGGCTCCCAGTCGACGGCGCTTACTCCCACCTCCGCTGGTGGAGTAAGCGCGTCGATTCGGGGATCGATTGTCGCGTCCTGACGAGACGCGATAAGTCGATCCCCAAGAGATCGATTTCTACCCGCTGATTCAGGCGGGTAGTGTAGACCAGGCCTATAATTACAGTACATGCTCACCCTCTTTATTAAAGATCTTAAACTCTTGTGCAGTTAATCTACATGAAAAATACAAGCTTGTCCTTTCTCTTGCAAGGCTAATTTCTGTCCCAACTTGTGTTGAGTTGATCTTCTTGTTCGTTCAAATGAGTTGAAGGTCTTTTTATGAAAGTCATAGAGTGATTTTCATTCCAGCCATGATATGAGAGAATTGAATTTACTTAGCCTGCTAAACAATCCTTTTGTAATGAATTGATTACTTTTCAGTTGTACCACTCGTGTGCTGGATGGATGAATCAGACCTATCCAGCTCTACATCATAGGCCCTATCCCCATATTGCTAATGGAAATGGAGTGAAATCTGAGTCCCATATAAGTCTATGTGAGTTTTGCCATTTACTCCAAAGGGGCCAGAATTTCACCCATTATTCTTTAGTTCAAATGGTGTAGCGGTGTGTGTTTTGTGGAGGATCTCAGGCATAGCCCCCCTTAGACTTCTGAGTGGCTACAGTGTACAGCATAATGACAAAAATATAGTCCTAGTTGGCTGAAGATTGTTAATGCTGTGCTTTGTTGCTAAGGTGTGAAATAACATGGTATGTCACTAATGTTTGCCACATCTATACGTTTATGAGAGATTAGAATATAAGTGGAAGATATGAACCTCGTGGGGAAAAGACAGGAGCAGTGTCAATAGGTAAATGCTGTTTCATATTCTTTGTGTCATCAGCATAAGAAGCAAATAAGCAATTTGTCTGCACAGAAACTGATAATAAATGAGTTTTACAATGTTTTGTAAAGTGAGCTAAACAACAACATCCAGCAACACAATGCATGCCAGTGGAACAAGCGGCAGTGAAAGCAGCCCAGGCAAATATGTACAATAGATTCTGATTCATCCAAGAGAGTATGAATAGAAGAAGATTACTTTGTTGTTTCAGCTGGGTCTGAAGGCCGATTGGGCCCAGAAGGATAGTTCATAATCTTCTTCATTCTGTCTAAATGGAAAGAGCTAATGAGAGTTTGTTGTATTTGCTTTGCCTTCCAATGTCCTGGTGAAATGGTCTGCATCTGAGAATGCAGGAGTGTTCAGAGTTAGAATTCAACAGCTTGCCTTTTCCACAGTAGTATATTGCAATGCCAGGATGCACTTAAACTAATGTTGCAGTGAGGTTCCACCCACGGCTTCTGTCTCCTTAAAAATGCCCTAAGATGGTTAATTCATGAACACACTTTTCCTGTGGGCAGCTGCCAGTTGAGCTGTATATTTTCCCTTTAAACTTTGAACAAGAGTCATTCTTCCTTTCAGTGTCTGGCAAGCATTGCACAGGAGACATTAGCTCCTTCTGCTTTGGTTTTCTCTATCTGGCTGTGTGGTTATCATTGTTTAAATCATTCATGATTAAAACAAGCAGCCTAAATAACTGAGACTGGGAATACTGGATTGAGATAATAGCTACTTTTTTAAGGGGAGAGATTCTTGCATAATCAGCTGTTTTCCACTATATAGTTTCCCTTCTCCCATCCTCAAGCTCCTTTGTCATTGCAACCCTTACTCTGAGGATTGCCTGTACCTCCCTTCAGAGACAATCAGCATTTACCTAAGTATTGTCTGGGGCCAGGATTCAGAAGGGATGCAAGGTTCTCCTGCCATCACCTTCCACACCCTGTGCCCTGACTCATGGTGTGCGGCTTTTGCAGTACTGCCTTTCAACTAAGTAATACACTTTAGACTACATGATGGAGTAGCTCTCCTTTGAATACCTATGGTGTTGTTTGGTCATTTAATTACTAACTGCTGGACTTTAATGTAACACACTGGACCTTGATGGGTGTATGTAACTAGCAGTTTTAACATCCTACATTAATAATAAATATTGAGATGGGATCTGCCATAAAAGATGCATTTACTAAAACCGTGGTCCGTAAACATTTTACATACTTTATAAAGAAATAGTAACTAACAAAAAGCAGCAGCCAGGGTAGGTCCAGTGAAGTTCACTAAGGCCTGGTCTACACTGGGGGGGATACATCTAAGATACGCAACTTCAGCTACGAGAATAGCGTAGCTGAAGTCGACATATTTTAGATCGACTTAGAATCATTTACTTCACATCCTCATGGCGCGGGATCAATGGCCACCGCTCCCCCGTCGACTTTGCTTCCGCGTCTCGCCGAGCTGGTATTCAGCAGTCGATGGGAGAGCGATCAGGGATCGATTTATCGCGTCTACACTACACGTGATACATCGATCCCTGATAGATCGATCGCTACCCGCCGATCTGGCGGGTAGTGTAGACCTACCCAAAGAGTTGTACAAAATGTGTATGTAATTAGCTTCTCTAAAATAAAACTGTATGAAAACTTCAACAAAAAATGTAGTGCTACCCACACTATCAGGAAATACATTTTCCCTTAGGCAGCATCTCAGATGTACTAAGAGTGAATGTGGGCTAGGAGCCACAATCCTTTAGGACTATTTCATAATCCTTTAAATTAATGAAAGGCATCCTTAAATTAACTACTTCTCTTGCTGGTTGTAATATACTGCAGCTATTTCAGAAAACAGTTACTGTGAACCTTTGTGTCTTGATTTCTACAGCAAAATCTTTTAAAGATGCAGAACAGCTTGTGGCAAACAGAATTATGGCATGTTTAATTACAAACTGTTAATGACTTAGTAACCCTTCTCATAGTATTGTAAAACTTGCCACTTTGCCTGTTCACCTCCTTGTGGCCTGCAAACCTTAGACTTTCACTTCACAAACACTTCCAATTCACATTGAAATAGGTGCCAGACAGAGCACATCTGTAGATTTGGCCAGGTCATATCTTGAACTGTAGCGGTAGACTTTGTGAATCAGAAGACAAGCAAAAGTTGAAGCCATTTCCCTCTGAGAACAACTTCAAAATCCCCTTTTTTAAACAAAAAGAAGTTTTCCATGGCACTTACTCACAATATGTTTCCAGGAAAATTATCCAAAATAAATATAAGCCAAGATTCCAGTTCTCAGAAAACCATAAAAAAAAAACCCCTCAGACACATTTCCTTTTTGAGGCAGAACATATATGCTAAGCAAGAAACAATAACTTTACTTCCATATTATACTGATTTAAATATTATATTGATGCATTGTAAACCAGTCAATTAGCATAACACTGGCTATTATGAACCAAGTATCCACTTAGAATTGTACATGATTGGTTAAGATTATCAATGAAACATAAACTGAATTTCATCTAACTTTAGACCATTCAAACCCAATCTTGAAAGTCACTCAATAAATCATCTTAAGGGAATGTTTTTGCAGCGTGAATCTTCTGCATTTTCTTAAGGTTGTATTTTTAAAAGCTTGTCTGTTTGCTACATAGAAAGAAAATAAAAATAGACACTTTAATAGAGTGGGCCCCATTCTCATACCAATTGTTCTTCACTGGTGGCAATTATAGTGTACTCCAGAGCTAATTATTCCTAATGGAACCATGTAAGTTGGGGGAACCATTTTAGGTCAAATAAGAATGGACCCTTCACTGAAAAAGTGAACCAAACTTTTTAGGAAGATTGAAAAAGTTTGGTTAATGAAAAAATCAATATCATGTGCCACTGACCCAAAAGAGTCTCTTCTTCCAGAACCTCATTTTCTTATCCCTGCAAATGGAAGAGATTCTCTATCAAGTTTGCCAAATGTTATGGTCCACAAACTTCTCTGGGTCACCCTACCCTTAGAAAATACCTACTTCATGGCTCCAATAACTCCTAAATCAACACTTTATAAGTTGGACTGAAGGAAATGGGTAGTTGTGCAAACAAACACTTCACATGGCTTTCAGTTGAAATTGCTACTCTCTGGAGTATAATCACATACTCGTGGAAACTGGAGTTGGAGAGGATCTGTTATGTCATCCAGTTCACCCTCTGCCAGTGTGTGATTGTTCTCTACAGTGTATTTTTTAGTACTATGGCCAATCTAGCTTTCAATCTCCCAAGAGACGCTACTTGTATCACTTTAGCAATTCCTGCCAACCACATGTGCCTTCTCTTGACTCTGGCTGGTTTGTGAAAAGGGTAAAGGATTTGGAAGGGTTCTTTTGAAATTCAAAACACATCCAATATCTTTGGGATAAATCATGACTCAAAAAGGCCGCTACTCACACTATTTAAACCCTGCAAGATCTGATTCATGTGGCCCACATGAACTGGGCCTTGCATGGCTTGGTCTTAGGGCTGGTAATAGAATAACCCTTTCAGACAAACTTAGAGGGTCTAAGGAATCTATAGACTCCTCCCTTTTCCTATCCGACAATCCCAGTCCCTCTTAACATAACTGCTAGTGTCTTCAGGGGGTGATAGAGGTTGGGGGATGAGGGTAACACTGAGTGAACAACCTCTGCCCTGATTCAGAAATGCCTATACCAAGGTTGATGTTTATCACTTACAAAAGATCCCAACATTAATGAAATTCTACCCCTGAATTGGATTTGATTTAGAGTATACCCTTTACCAGTCTGAGCAAATATTAGGCAATTAAGCATCCTCGGAAGGGGCCTGAATGTATGTCACCAAGATTTTGTGGAATTTCCTATTCTCCTTTCTCTGAGGAACGATCTTCCTGAACAGTAGGACATGGCTGCCCTTTCCAGGTTGGATGCACACAGTCAGTCCAAATGGGGAGTTCTCGCTACCCCTGCAGTTTTTATTCAAGGTGTTTCACCACTATGTTACAGAAGATAGTTGATAGAAAACTAAAGACCTTGCTCATTGGCTTCCCCACCAATGGAAAGGATGCCTCCTCCACCTAGTGAGTGCATTGTTCTGACAATTTGGTTCCTATTTGAGACCTTGGTGATATGGGAGGTTTCAGATATTCCTTATTTGGCCTGTTGCCTATTGATTCCCTATGGATTGCTGGGTAGAGATCCAGAAGAGCCAATATAGGTGGCTATTACTGACCGTTCCATGGAGGTTGAAGAGTGAGAAGGCCCTCACATTGAGCTGTGTCCAAAGTTTGTGTGCTTGATCAAATGGAAACAATGTCAGGATTGAATATTAAAAGCCAGGTGTTCCTTTTACTTTTTCAGGAAGTCTGAATGGCACGTGCACCTTCGGAGTGGGATCCTGACAGAGAAACTACTTCTGAAGAAAAGAGGAACTTCCCCATGTGGCTGTACATCATTCAGTGTCATGAAGAATCATCCTTTTCTTGAAGACTGACCCTTATATAGTGAGGTAGCAGGGTGAGTAGGAAGACGTCAACATTTTGGTATGAGGAGTTCTATAGCCCTGACTCAGTGTTACTCTGATGTCAGGAAAAGATAAACATGACTAACTGTAGAAGAATAGTATGACATTATTTCCATAGTGTATAAAAAATATTGTCTATAAAGGGTTCAATCTCAAATGAAGTTCTTCATTTATATTGCAGCTGATAACATATAAGATCATGCAAATATTTTTGGAATTTGCTGTTTAAAAATATTTTTGTTTTAATATAGCTTATTTAACACTCTCTGGGCTTGATCCTGGTGAATGGTAGAGCTGATCAGGAATTTTTTGACAGAACATTTTTGTCAGAAAATGCTGATTCAGCAAAGTAAAACCTTTTTGCGGAAACTTTTCAGTTTTGATGAAACTTTGGTCAGGAAAGTTACTGAGGTCCAGGATGGAACTGCTGGTCTGAGGGAGAGTGAGACATGCATGCCAGAATCGCAAATAGCTCAGAGAACTCACCTTGAAGTTTGGAGACTTAGGTTCAAGTCCCTGCTGTGCCTGTTTTGGATCAGGCACTTGAAACTGAATCTCCCACCTCCCCGGTGAGTGCCCTGACCAGCTGGCTATATTGGGTGTTCTGAGATGGGTTTCTTTCCCTCTCTTTTTCTATGAACATTTTCTAAAGCTCTTGGTTCATGCCCAATGCCAAATGAAACCAATGCCATAACCTCAACATAGTTTGCAAAACAGAATTTCTGTTTTCTTCTCGTCTTACTGAATGGCTTCAACTGCCACTATACTTCCCTGTCTGTCTGTCTCCCCCACAAATAAGCCGTCCTATCAATATATGATTTATAAAAGAACAAGCTTTAGTATATAAATTTGGAAATCTTTATCTCCTGCATACATTTGTAATATATAGTTATTGGTCATTTAAATATAGAACATAATTACAAATTTAAGAGATTTGCAATAGTAAGCAGTCAGTTTCTCATTTTTTTCGCAGGCTTTTACAAATCATTCTGCTATCTAATCAAATGTCCACAAACCTATTATGAACACAGACTGATACAAACCAAATATCCAAACCCTAATATTAGCTAACCATAACTCTAACGATTCAAGTTTCTTTCTACATAAATCTTCTGGACCTAATTCACAGAAAAGCATCCATACATATCAATTTCCTTTGGACTTTATAAATTTTACATTGTTTGATTCATTTAAGTTTGAAATTTTGCTGGATGAAATGGAACCTTGAAGAGTATCATGTGTTTCCAAAATTCA